>NC_092341.1:205597500-206797500 GCF_046630445.1 Rutidosis leptorrhynchoides | reverse complement strand
TGAGGCGTGGACAAGATTTGGAAAGTTATTAAGAGGATGTCCGCAACATGGTTTAGATACCTGTCAAATAGTACAAATATTCTACCAAGGATACGACATCACTACAAGGAAAGACATAGATATTGCAGCTGGTGGTTCCATTATGAAGAAAACCGAAACTGATGCTTACAAAATTATTGATAACACTGCTTCCCACTCACATGAGTGGCACCAAGAAAAAGATATCGTTAGATCATCTAAAGCAGCTAGAGCCGATTCTAGCCATGACTTAGATTCCATTTCCGTAAAGATAGATGCTGTCGAGAGACGAATGGAAAAGATGACTAAGGATATTCACTCAATACGAATTAGTTGTGAGCAGTGTGGAGGACCACATTTGACAAAAGATTGTCTCAGTATTGAATTAACAATGGAACAAAGAGAGAATATTTCATACATAAACCAAAGGCCTGAAAATAATTATCAGAATAATTATCAGCCGCCAAGACCGATTTACAATCAAAACCAGAACTATAACTGAAATATTCCATACAACAACCAACAAGGTCCTAGCAATCAACAAGTATCCAATAATACTTACAATCAGCAAAGACCTAATTTTCAAAACAAACCACCAAAAACCGATGATAAAAAGCCGAATTTAGAACATATGATGACGAAGCTAGTTGAAACTCAAACGCAGTTTTTCACATCTCAAAAACAAACCAATGAACAAAATGCTCAAGCATTTAGAAATCAACAAGCTTCTATTCAAAACTTGGAACAAGAAGTAAGTAACCTAGCAAGGTTAATAGGTGAAAGAAAACTGGGAAGTTTACCTAGTGATACAAATGCTAACCCCCGGAATGAAACAGCTAAAGCCATTACCACAAGAAGTGGTACAACACTTAAACCACCTGAAATACCTGTAACTTCTGACGAAGCTATTTCTACTCCACAAGAACCACAACCTGATCAAGATAAGGAAAAAGAACCGGTAGTTGAAAAGGTTAATGAAGATAACACAGCTAAGGATAAACCTTATGTTAAACCATACCAACCACCACTTCCTTACCCGAGTAAAATGAAGAAAGAGAAACTTGAAGCCGAGCAATCCAAATTCTTGTATATGTTTAAACAGATAAATGTAAATCTTCCTTTCATTGATGTGATTTCAGGAATGCCTAGATATGCTAAATTTCTGAAAGATCTAATCTCAAATAGAAACAAAATGGAAGAACTCTCGGCTGTTACTATGAATGCTAATTGTTCAGCAGTGCTGTTGAATAAGATACCAGAAAAATTATCTGATAAAGGAAGTTTCACAATTCCATGTTTTCTGGGTAGTCTTAGTTCAATAGAAGCATTGGCAGACTTAGGTGCTAGTATAAATTTAATACCGTATTTACTATACGCTAAACTAGACCTTGGAGAATTGAAACCAACAAGAATAAGCATACAACTAGCCGATCGATCAATAAAATATCCTAGAGGGATAATGGAGAACATGCTAGTTAAAGTTGATATTTTAGTATTTCCAGTAGATTTTGTTGTTCTGGACATGGAAGAAGATTCTCAAGTTCCTCTCATATTAGGAAGACCATTCTTAAACATGGCTAAAGCAATGATAGACGTGTTTGGTAAGAAACTGACCCTAAGTATAGAGGATGAGAGTGTTACCTTTTCAGTTGATAGAGCAATGCAACAACCACAATCTGCAGATGATACATGTTATTATATTCAAACTATAGATTCACATGCAGAATTGTTAGAAGAATTTTCAGAATTACAAGGAACAGGAGAATGTTCTTTAGGAGAAGGTAATGAACCAATTGATGAAGCTGAAATGTTAGCTACACTAATAGCTAATGGATATGAACCAACAACAGAAGAAATTCAAATGCTAAAAGAAGAAGACAGATATCGATATAAATCATCGATAGAAGAACCACCGACATTAGAATTAAAGCCACTTCCAAACCATTTGGAATACGCTTATTTACATGGTGAATCTGAATTACCTGTAATAATATCGTCTTCTCTTACTGAAAATGAGAAATCACAACTCATTTCTGTGTTGAAAGCTCATAAACCAGCCATTGCATGGAAGATTCATGATATTAAAGGAATAAGTCCTTCGTATTGCACACATAAAATCCTTATGGAAGAAGGTCATAAAACGTATGTGCAACGCCAACGAAGACTAAATCCTAATATGCAAGATGTAGTTAAAAAAGAAATTATTAAACTGCTAGATGCAGGTTTAATTTATCCAATCTCTCATAGTCCATGGGTAAGCCCAGTTCAATGCGTGCCTAAGAAGGGTGGCATGACTGTCATTACAAATGAAAAAAATGAGCTTATTCCTACTAGGACTGTAACAGGATGGCGTGTATGTATTGATTATAGAAAATTAAATGACGCCACCAGAAAAGATCACTTTCCCTTACCTTTTATTGATCAAATGTTGGAAAGATTAGCCGGAAACAGTTACTATTGTTTTCTTGATGGATTTTACGGATATTTTCAAATTCCAATAGCACCCAAAGATCAAGAGAAAACCACGTTCACGTGCCCTTATGGTACTTTTGCTTACAAACGCATGCCATTTGGACTTTGCAACGCCCCTGCAACCTTTCAAAGGTGCATGATGGCGATTTTTCACGACATGATAGAAGAATGCATGGAAGTTTTCATGGATGACTTTTCAGTCTTCGGTGATACATTTGAATCATGTCTAGTTAATCTGGAACGAATGCTTATTAGATGCGAACAATCAAATCTAGTACTTAATTGGGAGAAATGCCATTTCATGGTTAAAGAAGGCATCATTCTTGGACATAAAATTTCAAAAGAAGGAATTGAAGTGGATAGAGCTAAAGTAGATGTAATTGCTAAACTTCCACATCTCACCAATGTTAGAGGAGTTAGGAGTTTTCTAGGGCATGCAGGTTTTTACCGACGTTTTATAAAAGATTTTTCTAAAATTGTCACTCCTATGAATAAACTCCTAGAAAAGGATGCTCCATTCATCTTTTCAGATGAATGTATCAAATCTTTTAATATTCTTAAAGAGAAACTTACTAATGCGCAGATCATGATAACACCAAATTGGAATCTACCGTTTGAACTAATGTGCGATGCAAGTGATTTTGCAATGTGAGCCGTTTTAGGACGAAGGATTTAAAAACGATTTCAACCTATATATTATGCTAGTAAGACGTTACAAGGAGCACAAACGAACTATACAACTACTGAAAAAGAACTCCTTGCTATTGTCTTTGCCTTTGACAAATTTCGTTCATATCTCGTTCTAGCAAAAACGGTGGTCTATACCGACCATTCTGCTCTTAGATACCTATTTTTGAAACAAGATGCCAAACCAAGATTAATCCGTTGGATCTTACTCTTACAAGAGTTCGATATTGAAATCCGAGATAAAAGAGGAGCAGAAAATCTCGCCGCTAATCATCTTTCTCTTCTTGAATATCCCGAATTAGAAGTTCTAAATGAATCGGAAATACAAGACAACTTTCCTGATGAATATCTATTGAAGATAGATTATAATGAAATTCCATGGTTTGCAGACTATGCAAACTACTTAGTATGTGGATTCCTTGAAAAAGGATTATCGTACCAAAAACGAAAGAAATTCTTCAGTGATATAAAACACTATTTCTGGGAAGATCCACATTTGTTTAAAAGTTGTCCCGATGGAATAATACGCCGATGCGTATTTGGAGATGAAGCTAGTAAAATTTTAAACCATTGTCACACAGGACCAACAGGAGGGCACTATGGGCCTCAACTAACAGTAAGAAAAGTTTATGATGCTGGATTCTATTGGCCTACAATTTACAAAGACGCACACCTTCTTTGCAAATCCTGTGATGCATGTCAAAGAGCCGGAAAAATAAGTCAACGTGATGAAATGCCACAAAATATCATTCAAGCATGTGAAGTATTTGACATTTGGGGTATTGACTTTATGGGTCCATTTCCAAAATCTCATAATAATCTCTATATTCTCGTAGCCATTGATTATGTATCTAAATGGGCGGAAGCACAAGCTCTCCCAACTAACGATGCACGAGTTGTAGTCAACTTTTTAAACCGTCTTTTTGCAAGGTTTGGAACACCGAAAGCTTTAATAAGTGATCGGAGTACTCATTTCTGTAATAATCAACTTGAGAAAGTTCTCAAAAGATATGGAGTAACTCATAAAATCTCCACCGCATATCATCCACAAACAAGTGGACAAGTTGAAAATACCAACCGAGCTTTAAAACGTATTCTAGAAAAAAACTGTAGGATCAAATCCGAAGGAATGGTCCATTAAATTGGAGGATGCACTCTGGGCTTTTAGAACAGCCTACAAAACTCCAATTGGAACCACACCTTTTAGACTTGTTTATGGAAAAGCATGTCATCTTCCAGTAAAAATTGAACACAAAGCATTTTGGTCTTTGAAGACATGTAATCTTGATTTACATGAAGCTGGACGTCTACGATTAAGTCAATTAAACGAATTAGAAGAATTAAGACATGAAGCATACAAAAATTCGTTAATCTATAAGGAAAGAACGAAGAAATGGCATGATAAAAGAATCAGAAGTTCAAAAGAATTTAAAGAAGGAGACAAAGTTCTTCTTTTCAATTCACGATTCAAGCTATTTCCTGGAAAATTGAAATCAAGATGGTCTGGACCATTCATAGTCAAAAGAATTTTCCCATATGGAACAGTAGAGTTAATAAATTCAAATGGGATTGAATTTAAGGTTAATGGTCACAGAGTTAAACACTACATAGATAGTCCGATGAAAGTTGACAACGAAGTTAATCACAATTTCGATACCACAGCTAACTAAGTGTGGGGAGAATCAAGTCTTTAAAGGATAATATGTATTTCTGTTAGAGTTAGATTTTTGGTTTTCGTGTAGTTCTCGAAAATGGAACCCGAATGGTCTTTCCCTAGCAGACCCTAAAGAACTAGTCTTCTCCCCCCATTCTGAATTTTTATTTTTTTAGGTTTTTACGAAATGAAGACTGCCTGTGAACTAAACCATGGTCTAATGCTACACGCTTTGATCACTAAACGTAATAATGACACACTTCCGAGTGAAATAGTATCAGTAATCAGAGAAAGATTGGACGGAGTAAGAAAAGAATCCAGATGCGAAGATAATAAGTTACAATTTGGTAAAGGAAAATCAAAATCCGCAGCGAAAAGAAGAGCACGACACCTAGAAAGATGTCACAAATGCGAAAAATGATCACATGGAGGTAAATGTTCAAATAATCAAACCTATTCAAACACCGAATTTGTTACTTTATGCAGAGACGGGCCGTTCATATGTTTAGAAGAAAAAACACTGAATGCTCGAGGTTACGCCTATGTAGCTATGGAAAACCAATTAAACCGACTATCTTATAAATGGGATAGATCATATCACTAAGAATACTATCTCACAGGTAAGTCTGTACAGTTTTTATTTTTATTTTTATTTTTAACCTTTTGATAATAAACGCTAATTTGTTCGCTATAAAGTATTAAATTGGTATTCGATAAAATTAGGTTTGGCGACCGAAATTATTGATATCATACAAAAATTTATTACATCACTGCGAAATTTAACGTTTATTCTTAAGGTATAAATATCTTTAATTAATCAACCCAAAATATTTCAAAAATTCACCATGAGTTAAATTAGGTCATGGAACCGAAATTACTTTACCGAAAAGAGGGGCGCATATTTTTGATAATATTTGATAGATTAAAGTAGGATAAAAGCCAAAAAGATTTTTAATTTTATTTTTACCATGTTTTTAAAATTAATATATAAATCTTAAATTAATATTGTGAACTTTGTGAGATCAATATATTTAAGTTTGTCAATATTTGAAAAATTTTAATATTTTTAATATAAGTTTGTATGTATAACAAAAAAATTAAATATAAGTTTGGTGTGAATTTATAATATGAATTTTTAATTAAGTTTGGTGTGAATTTTTAATTTTATGCATTTTAAATTTAAGTTTGGTGTGAATTTAAAAACCAAAAATTTACTTTATTTCGCTAAGTTAAAAATATGATTTTTAAAATTCGTCGTAAGTTGAAGACTAGGTCTTTAAACCGAAATTGCTTTACCCGAGGGAGAGACGAGAACTTTTATTATCATTATCTTTACTCTTATTAAACTAAAGTATGCCAAAAACATTAAAAAAACCCAAAAATCTTTACTTTTATAACCGCGCTTTGAATTGACAAATTTTAAAATTTTGTCGAGGGACGAACTAGGACATCGATCTGAAACACCCTCGCTCCTAAAGGAAAAACATATTTTTAAAATTTAATTAATTATAAGTTTTATAAAGTATAAGGTTTTATATAAAAAAAAAAAAAAAACCAAACGCCGCGAGTTGCGGAGTTTGTAAGGTCCAAATGCCGCGACTCGCGGAGGAACAAAAACCCAGAAAAAAAAATAAAACGCAAAGAAACAGATCAGTCCACCTACAACCACACTCCAAACTGCGAAAATACACCCGAAAATACCGAAAAACACACACCAAATTCGTAATTTTTGACCGTTTTTCATCAAATCTTTTACTAAAATCATGTTGAGAAGGATGCTATCAAGGAATTACTCAAGAAAAACGGTAAATTTCTACACCTAAACATCATTTAATCCGAAAATTGGCGTTCTTGAGCAATTTTTTCCCCAATTCGATTTTGATACTTTTTAGTGTAATTATGCTTAAATTGCTTATGTATTATGCTTGTATAACCTAGATTGATGTTATTTAACATGATTAGAAGCCTTAAACTTCAAATTTTGAGTAATCTAGGGTTTGTGTTCTTGAGCAATTTGGGGCTTTTTGATATAAACAGGTTATGGCTGATTTTTGTCATGAATTGTTGCTAAATTAAGTAGTGTAACATGTTTAGGTAGTTAAATGATCCAAACTTTGAGCCTAAACATGATTTTGAGAATTAAAGTGGACTTTTTCAAGTCTAAAATTCATGAACTTGATTTTTAAGAGATAATGCCATTTGAAACTTGTTTAATTGCTAGTAATGATTATTTTGACATGTTATTTAAGTTGAATGCTTATGAACTTGGCAAACATTTTCGTATATGCTTATTTGAAAAAGTGTAGATTTGATAAAAATATGAAAATGAGCATAAGTTTGATATAAATTGAACATGTCATTGTAATTATTTTGATTGATGATTTTGCTGACACTAATGCATATTTGGATGCACAAAAATTGTGTTTGATGTGTTTTGCAGACTGAAATGGGTGAATCTTCATCCCAAGCTCGCAATCTCCTCCTGAGAATGCGGAACAACAGGATGTTGATAGCTATTATACAAGATATACCTCATCCAGTCATGACATTTTCAGATATGCACTTGGAAGATTTGCACCCGAACTTGAGATTTGACAGACGTTGGATAGATTATCCAAAATAACAAAGGGGTTTGCATACTCTTCATTCTAAAGCTGTTGAAGTACCTAGGGTAATAGAATGGGCACCGTTAGAAGCTGTAGAATTAGCCGGGCCAATTAGAGAATTACTTACACAGAGGTATGGTAATTCTACTTTTAACGATTGGGTACGTTTATTCAACATGCGTAGACCTGTATATAAAGTATGGTGTGAAGAATTATTGTGTAGTATAGAAATAAATGATCGGGTAGTTAGTTTAACCGATTGATCTTTTATTAGATTTTTGTTAGGAGGTTCGATGCACCACATGTCTCTACTAGACATGGCTCAGGCCTTACGTATATATACGCCTGAGGAGTTAGCATCTGATGATTGTAGAGGGTTGATATTGAACGGTAGTAAAATTGATGAAAATTTTGATACGCATGGTGTATGGAATCAAATGACTAGCCATCACCGATTTAAAGGGGAAAATTACTCTTATTTGGATATAGATAGAGCAGAGTTAAGAGTAATTCATAGGTTTTTAGCTAATTCGATTACACAAAGAGGTAAGAATAAGGAAAAGGTAAATGAACAGGATTTGTTTTACCACATGTGTATTCGAGACCCACAAAGCGCTGTAAGTATACCTTATTGTGTGGGTTATTATTTATCAGCTATGGTTAGGGGGATGAGACCGCATAGCATAATAGGAGGTGGTATATTTATTACTTTGATTGCTGAATATCTCGGTGTGGATATAAGTCAGGGGGGATTATTAGTCGAAGAACCAGAACCCCACGATACAATAGGTTTAAATGTATACCATGGTGCGAAGGTTTTGAAGAGGCGAAATAACGTCGCAGTACAATACCATGGTAGACATCCACAGGTTGAGAGAAACCAACAGCCAGGTAATGTGGGAGGAGGAAATGAAATAACATAAATGCAAAGGTTTATAGCTTCACAAGAGTATGAAAATGCTAGACATCGAGCATTTGAAGATTGGCAAGTTCATCAAAACCAAATCATAGTTCATTGCCAACATGTAGGTAGAAACTATATTCCTACTCCATCGCCCGTATTTCCTCCCTGGTCTATAGAGATCCAACCACCGTATCCTACGTATAACTCAGCCGAAGCATTTTATAACACATATGGTTATGCATGGAACCCCTACTGGTATCAGTATCATCCCTAGTCTACTTAGTTTTATTTATTTTATAATTTGTAATGTTGATACATTTAATACTTATGTTGGAATTGTATTAGTTTTTATAATTTACTAATTTTTATTTTTAGATTTTAATAATGTTTGAATGTGGGGTAATATACCAAACTTCAAAAATATGTATATATGTTTGCAGTTTATCTTATGTACACAACAGGGTAAAACAACGCATTTTCAAAGACTGGCATTAAGTTCAGCAAAAGCAACTAATTTTGACGACAAGATGCAAAATAAATGTGATATAACAACAAGATGGAATGAACAAATGATATGCACCATTTATCATTCAGAAAACAAACACAACTATGTTTGGAAACTTTGGTAATATTTAATCATTTCTACGCTAATCACCGTCAATAATTTAAATTGTTACCGATTTCTTGCAAATGAGGGCATTGCAAGATCTTAAGTGTGGAAATGGGTTAAATTCTTTCGGATTTTTAAAATTTTTACTTTATACACTTGGTTACCATTAAAAATACTAGTAAAGCAGTAGTTGTATTAAAATCTAGTGCTCTCTGATAATAAAGAACAGCCCTAGTCTTATATACTGACTACCCAATTCTAGTAAAATTTTTCAAAATTTTCAATTAAATGAACTCAAAATCATGTTTATACATATTTATGAATGATAAAACTAGGTTTTAACACCGAAATTATTGTTACCTCGGAAAGGACATAAATTGAGAAACAAACTAAAATGTTAGAATTCATTTAAAATGGAATAGAGGACAATAAAAAGGAAAATAAAAGCCAAGTGTGGGAAAATTTACCAAGTTATTTTAAACATATGTCACATATTTCTGTAACAAATAATTGAAGATACTTTTGCTTTGGACTAAACTAAACTATTTTACCCGATGAAAGAAAAGAAGAGATGGATCTACACGATGAATCAATTCCATCGTTAAAAGGAAGTAAAGTCTTCCGAAAAATACACGCGCTTCTTGATTTAGGTTAAGAAGTTGTCGTCCAGACCAGCTGTAGGTTGACAAAAAATCTAGAAAAGTCATCTCTAAAATCAGCAGGAAATCCACGGACCTCAGCATAAAACAGGGTCGCCAAGTGGTCAGATTTATCCTAGCCATGAGAAGGATTTATCTTGTACAATGGGGGGAACACCGTGCAAATTAGCTTGATAAGATTAATGAATCAGATCCCCAGAAAGGATAATCTCCTTAAAGATTAAAAATCAGCTTTTAAGACTGATATTACTCAATCCTTGAGATTGACCTTAAAGATTGAGAATTCAAACTCATGGAATTCAATGATATCTAAACTCGAGCTTGAACGAGAAAATATTTTGATCAAAAATTACAAACCGATTTGTTTTCTGAAAACCCATTTTCAATGCGTTCATTACCATTGAACGTAAAATCCTAGGAATTCATCTGGAATTCATTAGGTCACCTGAACCAAATCGGGTGTCAACCGTAAGAACGGTGGTTGCATAGCATGGTCAAAGACAGGACCTTGTGCCAGACCAAAAAATTATAAGGGTGAGCTTTACTATTGCTCCTACAAAGGATAGTAATTGCGTCCGACACGTTATAGACCATAATTAAAAGCATGTCAGGGGACATTACCTTAACAGTTGCTTGTTCAATGCTTTCCTTTACAACCGGACGGTAGTTTATCGAAAGGTAATATACGGAGCAAGTATACTGGACGTGTTGCTTTCCTAATACAAGGTTAGCAAGTGGGTGACACAAAACCGCAAGTTTTGAGCTAAAATTTTCAAATCTGAAACCCACCAAACCCACAAAAATATTTCACAAACACCGGTGAAGGGTTATTCCGGAAAACTTATCTAGGGTAAAAGCTAGATTAAAATTTTTAAAAGATCAAATGTTTTCATAAAGATCCAATTTCCTTAAAGGATCTAAATTTTATAGTCATGTGAGACTGTAAACCATATCGTTACTACCATTGTTTATACCGCCGTATAGAAATCACTGATGTACAAAGTGTGAAGAATAAAGAAGTGATTCTAGTATTTCAAGACTATATTGCTTGAGGACAAGCAACGCTCAAGTGTGGGAATATTTGATAATGCTAAAAACGAACATATATTTCATAGCATTATTCCTCAAGAAAGACAAGCTTTTAGTTGCAATTGTTCTATTTACAAGTAATATTCGTTTAAAATAATAAAAGGTGAAGACAAAAGACAGATTCCACGAATTGAAGACGCAAACGACCAAAAAGCTCAAAAGTACAAAATACAATCAAAGAGGTTCAAATTATTGATAAGAAACGTCTCGAAATTACAAGAGTACAAGATTCAAAATACAAAGTACAAGATATTAAATTATTCGCAAAGACGTTCGCAAATCCGGAACCGGGACCAGAGTGAACTCTCAACGCTCGACGCAACGGACTAAAAATTACAAGTTAACTATGTATATAAATATAATATAATATATAATTAATTATATAAATTATATATATATTATATTTATATAATAATCCATCGGCAAGAAAGGCTCCAAAATGGTGTGAGCTGTAAAATCGAACTCCGCGACTTGCGGAGTTCAAAGAGGGAAAAGGCCGCGACTCGCGGAGCTCACCTGGACTCAAATCCCTATAAAAGCAAACGCAGTTTGATCGCAAAAATATCCAAAAAAAATCAATCTCTCTCTATATATGTATACGTAAATATATATAATTTATATTTTAATTTTAATTTTAATTTTAAATTCTAATAATAAGGGTATGTTAGCGAATGTTGTAAGGGTGTAAGTCGAAATTCTGTCCGTGTAACGCTACACTATTTTTAATCATTGTAAGTTATGTTCAACCTTTTTAATTTAATGTCTCATAGCTAAGTTATTATTATGCTTATTTAAAACGAAGTAATCATGATGTTGGGCTAATTACTAAAATTAGGTAATTGGGCTTTGTACCATCATTGGGGTTTGAACAAAAGAACGACACTTGTGGAAATTAGACTATGGGCTATTAATGGGCTTTATATTTGTTTAACTAAATGATAGTTTGTTAATTTTAATATAAAGATTTACAATTGAACGTCCCTATAAATAACCATATACACTCAATCGGACACGATGGGCGGGATATTTATATGTACGAATAATCGTTCATTTAACCGGACACAGGAATGGATTAATAGCCACTAGAATTATTAAAACAGGGGTGAAATTATGTACAAGAACACTTGGTATAATTGATAACAAAGTATTAAAACCTTGGGTTACATTCAGTCGACATCCTGGTGTAATTATTAAACAAAGTATTAAAATCTTGTTACAGTTTAAGTCCCCAATTAGTTGGAATATTTGACTTCGGGTGACGAGGACACTCGCGCTTTATATTTATGACTGATGGACTGTTATGGACAAAAACCAGACGGACATATTAATTAATCCAGGACAAAGGACAATTAAACCATGGGCATAAAGCTAAAATCAACACGTCAAACATCATGATTACGGAAGTTTAAATAAGCATAATTCTTTTATTTCATATTTAATTTCCTTTATTTTATATTTAATTGCACTTCTAATTATAGCACTTTTATTTATTGTTATTGTATTTAATTGCACTTTTAATTATCGTACTTTTTAATTATCGCAAGTTTATTTTATCGCACTTTTATTTATCGCAATTTCATTATCGTTATTTACTTTACGCTTTAAATTAATCTTTTATTTATTTTTAATATTTTACATTTGGTTTTAACTGCGACTAAAGTTTTTAAAATCGACAAACCGGTCATTAAACGGTAAAAACCCCTCTTTATAATAATAATATTACTTATATATATATTTGTATTTTTTATAAATTTAAACTAATATAGCGTTAAGCTTTGTGAAAAAGATTCCCTGTGGAACGAACCGGACTTACTAAAAACTACACTACTTTACGATTAGGTACACTGCCTATAAGTGTTGTAGCAAGGTTTAAGTATATCCATTCTATAAATAAATAAATATCTTGTGTAAAATTGTATCATATTTAATAGTATTTTCTTGTAAAATATAAGCTATTTTATATACACCTCGCATAACATCAGATAAGCATAAAACCCACTTGTTGGTAAATTGGGATTTTTGGGTAAGATTGAGTCATGAGGACTCAAGGATGACTAACCTAGGGTTTTAAAGTAATAAATGGTGTTAATGAGTCTTAATTGGTTATCTAATCACTAGCTCACACGTGTTGTCAAGTGAAAAGTGTTTTTGGGGTTCATGGTGGACTTGAAATAGGTCAAATGGGTAAGTTTGACCTAGCGGGATAAATTGAGTATGAAAACACCGTAGATATGTATTGATGGGAGTCTTAGAACCTCAACCACTAACTTTTAGTGATTAATTGTGAGATTGGACCTTGATTGAGTGATTCTAGTGCAATGGGGTCATAAATGCACTAGTGAGTTTAGTGGGTGAATTAATTGGGCATTTAATTGCATTAGGTGACTCGCATTGAAGGTTACAAGTATTGTTGGAAATCTCACCAAGACGATAAGGTGAGTGGAATAATTATACGTGTATGTATATAATGTATTTATTTGTGGGGCGGGGGTAGGGCCGGATATGTGTTGTCTAAACCGCCCAAGAGTTAGTGTTATATGCGTTGTACACTAACGATTGTTTTGAATTTATATGTGTTGTCCACATCACCCAAGAGTTAGTGATATATGTCGTTGTACACTAACGGTTACTATGAATGGATATGTGTTGTCCAAACTACTCGGGGGTTAGTGATATATTTCGTTGTACGCTAACGGTAGTTTTGAACACCGATGGGAAATTCGAGTACCATTTCCTTGTACTATTGGTTAACCATGGTTACGTGTTGTAGTGTAGCATATTATATTGTTCGAGTTATATATGCCATTGTTGTGCTAGCTTGTGGTCTTGAAGATTTTAGCGTTATACTTGCGATGGTATGCTATATAAATTGCTAGCGTGTATGAGGTATTTGTGTAAGAGTTTGCAAGTAGGTATATTATATATGTATATGTATAATTATTACATTCATTAAGCGTTAGCTTACCCTCTCGTTGTTTACCTTTTTATAGGCTCCGGCGTGGACAAGGAAAAGGGTATTTGTTCGGACTAGTGATCCCATTTGTGTTGGTAGGAGACGCTTTTTGGGACGTTTAGCTTTTAAAGTTTGACCAAAATTTGGGTAGTTTAACCCCCAAACACCATGCTCAAAGTGTAGTTTGGAATTTAAACTAATGTGGTCGAAACTTATATTTTGTACTAAACTCGTAATTTGGCATATGTGGGCCCGGTTTCGTAAAACTTTTTTTATTATTGAAACGTGTTAGTTTTACTTATATTGATGCGTTGTGAAAAGCGTTTAGTCTAAAAATGTTTGGAAGTGGGAGATCTTTTCACGTGTAAATGGCAGCTTGATCAGAAACTGTCCGGGCACTTGTGCGCGCCGCACACAGGAAGGTCTGCGCGCCGCGCACCCTCCTGTTTATAAAAAAAAAATTCTTGGTCTTTTTTCGGTTGAATATTGGGTTGGGTTGTTATAAGTGGTATCAGAGCATGGTCTAAGGAATTTAGGTGACTTGAGATAGGCGCCTAGACTTAGACTTTTGTGTTGTTGAGTTATATGCGGGACTTGTAGGACTACGGGTCGGTATGGGTTTTGATTAGTACCTTAGTGCATAGGTGGACTAACTATGCTATGTTATGACGTTACTAATGTGACGACCCGGAAATTTCTGACCAAATTTAAACTTAATCTTTATATGAATTCGACACGATAAGCAAAGTCTGTAATACTGAGTCTTAAAAATTTTGAACTGTTTACATAGAATCCTTTAACCTTTGACTATTTCCGACGATTCACGAACAAATGTTGTAAATAAATATGTATATTGGAATATATATTAAAATGTATAAACACTAAATATTCAATGTATTATTATATAATATATTAATTATTACATGATTAATAATATATATATATATATATATATATATATATATATATATATATATATATATATATATATATATATATATATATATATATATATATATATATATATATATATATTAAATGTAATATCAAGATAAAAGTAGTTGTTATACTAATAATATTATTATAACTTACATTATTATCTTATAAATAATATTATGATTAGTATTATTAATATAATCACTAAAAATCAGAAGTATTATTAATACTTGTACATTTGTTATTTGTTAGTATTAATTATATAAATTATAGATTTACAAATACTGATATATAATACGAATCTGTTACATAAATGATTCTGTAGACAATTCCAAAAAAAAAAAAAAATGTTGTTACACATCTATATCAATCATATTCTTCTTCTTTCATCCTTCTGTGCTTAATTGATTTTTTGTCAGACTTTATAACCCCACAAATCAAGTTAATTGTCCTTCTAATTATTCTATAATCATCTATAAAGCAACTTCAAGCATCGAATATAATTCACTGAGCTGTCTTGTTGAAAACTATAACCACAATTCACCATCATTACCATATTCAAACAAATGACTCACTGTATTGGTTCCCTGCTCAATTTATAATTTCATGTATATACATAAACACTTAGATATAGATACATATGCATTGAGACTATAATAAACGAATACCCAACTTACTCTTCTCATTCCAAGCGACCAACCTTCAACCTCCTTTAGCTCCGGTCACCACCATCTTCATTGATTTTCTTCATGACACCATTGTTCTATCATCTTGAATAACCAGGTAACTCAACACCGAAACACCCACTTGATTGTTTGGTTTTTCTGTTCTCTGAATCATCCAAACACGAAAATCACACATTAGACCAACACCACTCTATAACCCATTTAATTACCATCAATGATAGTCATTACCATCATCAAACCGTCAATATCATCTTGAAGATCATTACCATAGCCACCTTGAATCACCATCCCTACTGTCGTGACCCATAATCACCATGTTCGATATCACCACCTTCGTTATTTTCGCTACCATGATCGTGTCTACTACTGATATTACGGTTTTCTTATAGCGATAGACCACCAAACTCTCAACCCACCATGATAAACCATCGTGAACCACCATTCTCTCATTTATTTTTAAATTCTTCTTCGTGATTTCTTCTGCTATCTCTTGAATCTTTTTTGCTCGACAAGTAAAATAAGAGTGAGGCTTCACTGCTGATTATTCAGTTCATGTATCAATACTATCTTTATATCTATCTTCCTCTGTCAACAAAAACCGAACACCCATACTTTTCTCTGCCTTGCTTTCTGTTCGAACAGACTACCACTTGCGAATCTTTTTCCTTTATAGCCAATCCATTTTATAAATATATAAACCCTACTTGATTAGGTATAATATTACATCATGATGGAATTAGTTGGCAGACCATAGGAATAATTAAAGGGACGTCCAATATATTATTGTTACTAGATGAAATAGGATAATAATAAATGATGATTCGTAAAAGTGAATTGAATGGGATGTGATGTAAGGATGAGGTATAAGATAATGAAGAACCGAACACAACTTGATGACCTGCTGTCGAACTCGTTTCCTCCTGTTTACGTTCTGATTTGGGTCATACATCACACAGTTTGGAGTTTGTCAACTTGAATATTTTGAAGAGCCAATATATTAAAGTATTGCTTGTGGGACGAATTTAAAAGAGTATTAGTCGACAACCTTTACACAAATAAACCTCTTGATAATCTTTAAATATTTCATGCTTTTGGTAAATGGGACCGACATATATAGACTTGTGGGACGTTGGATAATCTTTGTGGAGCATATAATAATTAGGATTATAAGGTGGCAGACAAGAGTGATTTTTTTTTTAAATATGAGATAAAAAATATAGGAATTCGATGCAGTTATGTTATCCTAAAAAGCCAACGAATTCAATTACTTTTGAGCCGTGGGTGTTTGTTTATGCTGTTGGGACGAGTGAGGTTGAGGACAATCACGATGATAAATTAGATTAAGAGTATGATAATGATGAGATTTTGGCGTAATGATGATGATAGTGTGTTTTAAGTTAAGAAGATAAACAAAACGGGTCGATACATGATATATGATTAACTACGAAATAATTCATGAAAGAAAACAATAATGGTTCATTGGTTTAGAAGGTTGCTTGTGAAGTGAGAGATCTCGGGTTCAAACCCGAACTTGGGCATTTTAAGAGCTATTTCTGTGAGGTAGTTATTTGTTTACTTACTTATTATTATTATTATTATTATTATCTTATTACTATTATTATTATTATTATTATTATTATTATTATTATTATTATTATTATTATTATTATTATTATTATTATTATTATTATTATTATTATTATTATTATTATTATTATTATTATTATTATTATTATCATAGAAAGATACAACTTCTTACTTACTATTTATTAATATTATTTTATCAAATAACTACTAGTTATATAAAACTATACTTAACACATAAAACATAACTATATTTTTATTTAAAATACATAAAATGAATATATTTTTGAAACATATAAGTATTAATATAAAATTTACATCATTGATAAATATATATGCATATAAATTTGTCCGATTACAAAATAGGTATTAATATATATAACTAATATAGGTTCGTGAATCCGAGGCCAACTCTGCATTGTTCAATATAGTCATATGTATTTTTACTACAAAATACAGTATGGTGAGTTTCATTTACTCCCTTTTTAAATGCTTTTGCAATATATATTTTTGGGACTGAGAATACATGCGCTGCTTTTATAAATGTTTTACGAAATAGACACAAGTAATTGAAACTACATTATATGGGTGAATGATCGAAGCCGAATATGCCCCTTTTGCTTGGTAACCTAAGAATTAGTAAACCGATCTACTAATTGACGCGAATCCTAAAGATAGATCTATTGGGCCTAACGAACCCCATTCAAAGTACCGAATGCTTTAGTACTTCGATGTTGTTTTTATATCATGTCCGAAGGATTTCCCGGAATGATAGGGGATATTCTTATATGCATCTTGTTAATGTCAGTTACCAGGTGTTCAATCCATATGAATGATATTTTTGTCTCTATGCATGGGACGTATATGTATGAGAAATGAAAATCTTGTGGTCTATTAAAATGATGGAAATGATTATTTATGTTAAACTAATGAACTCACCAACCTTTTGGTTGACACTTTAAAGCATGTTTATTCTCAGGTACGAAAGAAATCTTCCGCTATGCATTTGCTCATTTTAGAGATATTACTTGGAGTCATTCATGACATATTTCAAAAGATGTTGCATTCGAGTCGTTGAGTTCATCAAGATTATTATTAAGTCGTTGATAGTTAGATATATTATGAAATATGATGCATGCCTGTCAACTTTAGATGTAATGAAAGTTTGTCTTTTAAAAATGAATGCAATGTTTGTAAAATGTATCATATAGAGGTCAAGCACCTCGCGATGTAATCAACTATTGTGAATCATTGTAATCGATATGGACTTCATCCAGATGGATTAGGACGGGTCTCTACAGTTGGTATCAGAGCGGTGGTCTTAGCGAACCAGGTCTTGCATTAGTATGTCTAACTGATAGTTGTTTAAATGAATTAGTGAGTCTGTGTAGTGACCCGAACTTTTCCATGTTTATATATATTAATTGAGATTGATGTTTACATGATTAAATGTTTCCAACATGTTAAGCAATCAAACTTGTTAAGACTTGATTAATTGAAATAGGTTTCATATAGACAATTGACCACCCAAGTTGACCGGTGATTCACGAACGTTAAAACTTGTAAAAAAACTATATGATGACATATATATGGTTATATATATAGTTAACATGATATTATGATAAGTAAACATATCATTAATTATATTAACAATGAACTACATATGTAAAAACAAGACTACTAACTTAATGATTTTGAAACGAGACATATATGTAACGTTTATCGTTGTAACGACATTTAATGTATATATATCATATTAAGAGATATTCGTACATCATAATATCATGATAATATAATAATTTAAAATCTCTTTTGATATTATAAACATTAGGTTAACAACATTTAACAAGATCGTTAACCTAAAGGTTTCAAAACAACACTTACATGTAACGACTAACGATGACTTAACGACTCAGTTAAAATGTATATACATGTAGTGTTTTAATATGTATTTATACACTTTTGAAAAACTTCAATACACTTATCAAAATACTTCTACTTAACAAAAATGCTTACAATTACATTCTCGTTCAGTTTCATCAACAATTCTACTCGTATGCACCCGTATTCGTACTCGTACAATACACAGCTTTTAGATGTATGTACTATTGGTATATACACTCCAATGATCAGCTCTTAGCAGCCCATGTGAGTCACCTAACACATGTGGGAACCATCATTTGGCAACTAGCATGAAATATCTCATAAGATTACAAAAATATGAGTAATCATTCATGACTTATTTACATGAAAACAAAATTACATATCCTTTATATCCAATCCATACACCAACGACCAAAAACACCTACAAACACTTTCATTCTTCAATTTTCTTCATCTAATTGAACTCTCTCAAGTTCTATCTTCAAGTTCTAAGTGTTCTTCATAAATTCCAAAAGTTCTAGTTTCATAAAATCAAGAATACTTTCAAGTTTGCTAGCTCACTTCCAATCTTGTAAGGTGATCATCCAACCTTAAGAAATCTTTGTTTCTTACAGTAGGTTATCATTCTAATACAAGGTAATAATCATATTCAAACTTTGGTTCAATTTCTATAACTATAACAATCTTATTTCAAGTGATGATCTTACTTGAACTTGTTTTCGTGTCATGATTTTGCTTCAAGAACATTGAGCCATCCAAGGATCCATTGAAGCTAGATCCATTTCTCTCTTTTCCAGTAGGTTCATCCAAGGAACTTAAGGTAGTAATGATGTTCATAACATCATTCGATTCATACATATAAAGCTATCTTATTCGAAGGTTTAAACTTGTAATCACTAGAACATAGTTTAGTTAATTCTAAACTTGTTCGCAAACAAAAGATAATCCTTCTAAATTGACTTTTAAAATCAACTAAACACATGTTATATATCTATATGATATGCTAACTTAATGATTTAAAACCTGGAAACACGAAAAACACCGTAAAACCGGATTTACGCCGTCGTAGTAACACCGCGGGCTGTTTTGGGTTAGTTAATTAAAAACTATGATAAACTTTGATTTAAAAGTTGTTATTCTGAGAAAATGATTTTTATTATGAACATGAAACTATATCCAAAATTTATAGTTAAACTCAAAGTGGAAGTATGTTTTCTAAAATGGTCATCTAGACGTCGTTCTTTCGACTGAAATGACTACCTTTACAAAAACGACTTGTAACTTATTTTTCCGACTAGAAACCTATACTTTTTTTGTTTATATTCATAAAATAGAGTTCAATATGAAACTATAGCAATTTGATTCACTCAAAACGGATTTAAAATGAAGAAGTTATGGGTAAAACAAGATTGGATAATTTTTCTCATTTTAGCTACGTGAAAATTGGTAACAAATCTATTCCAACCATAACTTAATCAACTTGTATTATATATTATGTAATCTTGAGATACCATAGACACGTATACAATGTTTCGACCTATCATGTCGACACATCTATATATATTTCGGAACAACCATAGACACTCTATATGTGAATGTTGGAGTTAGCTATACAGGGTTGAGGTTGATTCCAAAATATATATAGTTTGAGTTGTGATCAATACTGAGATACGTATACACTGGGTCGTGGATTGATTCAAGATAATATTTATCGATTTATTTCTGTACATCTAACTGTGGACAACTAGTTGTAGGTTACTAACGAGGACAGCTGACTTAATAAACTTAAAACATCAAAATATATTAAAAGTGTTGTAAATATATTTTGAACATACTTTGATATATATGTATATATTGTTATAGGTTTGTGAATCAACCAGTGGCCAAGTCTTACTTCCCGACGAAGTAAAAATCTGTGAAAGTGAGTTATAGTCCCACTTTTAAAAATCTAATATTTTTGGGATGAGAATACATGCAGGTTTTATAAATGATTTACAAAATAGACACAAGTACGTGAAACTACATTCTATGGTTGAATTATCGAAATCGAATATGCCCCTTTTTATTAAGTCTGGTAATCTAAGAATTAGGGAACAGACACCCTAATTGACGCGAATCCTAAAGATAGATCTATTGGGCCTAACAAACCCCATCCAAAGTACCGGATGTTTTAGTACTTCGAAATTTATATCATATCCGAAGGGTGTCCCGGAATGATGGGGATATTCTTATATATGCATCTTGTTATTGTCGGTTACCAGGTGTTCACCATATGAATGATTTTTATCTCTATGTATGGGATGTGTATTGAAATATGAAATCTTGTGGTCTATTATTATGATTTGATATATATAGGCTAAACCTATAACTCACCAACATTTTTGTTGACGTTTTAAGCATGTTTATTCTCAGGTGATTATTAAGAGCTTCCGCTGTCGCATACTTAAATAAGGACGAGATTTGGAGTCCATGCTTGTATGATATTGTGTAAAAACTGCATTCAAGAAACTTATTTTGTTGTAACATATTTGTATTGTAAACCATTATGTAATGGTCGTGTGTAGACATGATATTTTAGATTATCATTATTTGATAATCTACGTAAAGCTTTTTAAACCTTTATTGATGAAATAAAGGTTATGGTTTGTTTTAAAATGAATGCAGTCTTTGAAAAACGTCTCATATAGAGGTCAAAACCTCGCAACGAAATCAATTAATATGGAACGTTTTTAATCAATAAGAACGGGACATTTCAGTTGGTATCCGAGCGTTGGTCTTAGAGAACCAGAAAATTTGCATTAGTGTGTCTTATCGAGTTTGTTAGGATGCATTAGTGAGTCTGGACTTCGACCGTGTTTTCTTTAAAAATGATTGCTTAACATTTTTGTTGGAAACTATATATTTTTAACATATGAATATTATGTGATATATTAATCTCTTAACGTGTTTGATATTATGTGATAGATGTCTACCTCTAGAACAAGTCCCATTGACTCACCTAATAATAATGAAGAGTCAAATGTAAATTGGAATGATTTGTGGACTGATTCACAAGTTCCCGAAGAGGAACCGGAAGAAGAGTCGGAACCGGAAGAAGAATCGGAACCGGAAGAAGAATCGGAACCGGATGAAGAAATAGAACCGGTGGGGGAAATAATAAAACGGTTAAGTAAAAGAAAATCCTCAACCAACCGACCAAAGTTAATTATGGTCAATGGTGTTTCCGCCAAGGAAGCAAAATATTGGGAGGATTACCAATTCTCCGATGAATCGGATTCCGACGAGAATTCCGATGATGTTATAGAAATTACCCCAACTGAATTTAAAAAGGCAAAAGAAAATAATAAGGGAAAGGGCATAAAAATAGAGAAATCTAATTCCAACCCCGATGAACTTTATATGTATCATCAACCCCCGAAGTCCTTAAGTTGTAACAATGACCCGGGAACCTCTAAACCACCAGGTTTTTCTAAACCAATGTGGACAACGACGGCTCGTATTAGGGGAACATCATATATCCCTAGAAACTTGGCAAAACGAACCAAAACCGAAGAAGAAGAAACTAGCGAATCGGAATAAGATAGTTGTATTCGTGTGGTGTAATATATGTAATATAGTGTTCTTATGCTTTATGATATATGTAAAAATTGCTTGTATTAATAAGTATTTTTTTATGAATCTAACTCTTGTCTATTTTACAGTTTAAAAACACAAAATGGATAGACAACCCAATATTTTAAGAGACCTACCCGGAGACATGATTGATGAAATCTTGTCTAGAGTCGGCCAGAATTCTTCGGCACAACTATTTAAGGCGAGATCAGTTTGTAAGACATTCGAAGAACGTTCCAAGAATGTCTTGGTTTATAAGAGACTTTCGTTTGAAAGATGGGGGATATCACATTGGGAAACCCATAAGTTACGATGTGTTTACTTTGACGCATATATTGCGGGGAACCCAAATGCTATTTTACGCAACGGGTTAAGAAATTATTTTGACTCAATATATCCGAATATTGGACTTCGTGATTTAGAAAAAGCGGCTAACATGCAACATAAAGAAGCATGTTATGCTTACGGATTAGTAATGTTCGCTTCTCACCAAAGTGAGAACAAGAACATCGGGCTACAACTATTAAACAAAACGTTTCCACAAGTGACGGAGTCGGTAATTGGAGTAAGAAATGAGGTTTTTAGATTATTACGGGACTGTTGGACATTACGTAACCCTCGTCCCTTTGATGACGTTACAACACGCTGTCTTATCAACGGCCATAACGGTTATGTTGCACAAGACCAAGGATGGGAAGTAGTCCTAGTAAAACCAGAATGCATGACTTGTTTCTGGACGTATGAATTACGTGTCTTTATTGCCTTTGCTGAACGACTTGTGTACTAGCTAGAATTGTCTTCACAACTATCTTGTATCAAAGTTATTGTGTGCTATATTTCATGCTTTATGTAAAATAAGCGGTATTGTAAGTTTGTAAAATATTGTATAACAGTTTGAACGCGAAATATTATTATAATCAGTTTTTCATATAGAATTGTAGTAGTTGAATTGTATATTAGCTACTAAGTATGAACTTAACGGGTAGGTACTACCCGAATTTAAACTTATAAAACGCTAATATGAAGAAAAAGCTTTTATAAATGAGTTCATATTATGCTACGAAATACTATTAACTACTCTTAATATTCTGTATGATTAACTTGTTCTATTTAACTATTTTGAAGGAAATGGCACCGACTACTCGACACACCGTGAATATGAATGAAGAGGAATTCCGTACTTTTCTAGCTTCAAACATAGCCGCAGTACAGGCTGCGCTACATACCAACAATAACCTTGGATCTAGCAGTACAGGAAATCGTGTAGGATGCACCTACAAAGAATTCACTGCCTGCAAACCTTTGGAATTTG
Source organism: Rutidosis leptorrhynchoides (assembly GCF_046630445.1). Classification (NCBI taxonomy): domain Eukaryota; kingdom Viridiplantae; phylum Streptophyta; class Magnoliopsida; order Asterales; family Asteraceae; genus Rutidosis; species Rutidosis leptorrhynchoides. The sequence continues at coordinate 206,773,834 of NC_092341.1, read as the reverse complement.
ATGGAACCGAAGGACCGATCGGATTGAAACGGTGGACCGAGAAGGTTGAATCGGTGTTTGCCATAAGTAAGTGTACTGAAGAGGACAAAGTGAAGTACGCTACGCATACCTTCACAGGTTCTGCGTTAACATGGTGGAATACCTATCTAGAGCAAGTGGGACAAGATGATGCGTACTCACTACCGTGGTCAGCATTCAAGCACTTGATGAACGAGAAGTACCGTCCCAGAACCGAGGTCAATAAGCTCAAGACAGAACTTAGAGGGTTACGAACCCAAGGATTTGATATTACCACGTACGAAAGACGATTCACAGAATTGTGCCTATTGTGTCCGGGAGCATTCGAAGATGAGGAAGAGAAGATCGACGCGTTTGTGAAAGGATTACCGGAAAGAATCCAAGAAGATATAAGTTCACACGAGCCCGCCTCCATACAACAGGCATGTAGAATGGCTCACAAACTAGTGAACCAGATTGAAGAAAGAATTAAAGAACAGACTGCTGAAGAGGCCAATGTGAAGCAAGTCAAAAGAAAGTGGGAGGAAAACGGTGATAAGAATCACCAATACAACAACAACAGCAATTACAACAATAATCGCAACAATTATCCCAACAATCGCAACATCAATCGCAACTACAACAAACGGCCCAACAACAACAACAACAACAACAACAACAACAACAACAGTAACTACAACAATCATCCCAACAACAATAATAACCGCAACAACAACAACAATCAGAAGCAACTATGCCAAAGGTGTGAAAAGAATCACTCGGGGTTCTGCACCAAATTTTGCAACAAGTGTAAAAGAAATGGTCATAGCGCGGCGAAGTGTGAGGTCTACGGACCAGGGGTTAATAGAACGAAAGGAACAAATGGTGTCGGAACGAGTAATGGCGGAGCAAGTAGTGTCGGAGCAAGTTATGCCAATGTAGTTTGTTATAAATGTGGAAAACCAGGCCACATTATTAGAAATTGCCCGAACCAGGAGAACACGAATGGACAAGGCCGTGGAAGAGTTTTCAATATTAATGCGGTAGAGGCACAGGAAGACCCGGAGCTTGTTACGGGTACGTTTCTTATTGACAATAAATCTGCTTACGTTTTATTTGATTCGGGTGCGGATAGAAGCTATATGAGTAGAGATTTTTGTGCTAAATTAAGTTGTCCATTGACGCCTTTGGATAGTAAATTTTTACTCGAATTAGCAAATGGTAAATTAATTTCAGCAGATAATATATGTCGGAATCGAGAAATTAAACTGGTTAGCGAAACATTTAAGATTGATTTGATACCAGTAGAGTTAGGGAGTTTTGATGTGATAATCGGTATGGACTGGTTGAAAGAAGTGAAAGCGGAGATCGTTTGTTACAAAAATGCAATTCGCATTATACGAGAAAAAGGAAAACCCTTAATGGTGTACGGAGAAAAGGGCAACACGAAGCTACATCTTATTAGTAATTTGAAGGCACAAAAACTAATAAGAAAAGGTTGCTATGCTGTTCTAGCACACGTCGAGAAAGTACAAACTGAAGAAAAGAGCATCAATGATGTTCCCATTGCAAAAGAATTTCCCGATGTATTTCCGAAAGAATTACCGGGATTACCCCCACATCGATCCGTTGAATTTCAAATAGATCTTGTACCAGGAGCTGCACCAATAGCTCGTGCTCCTTACAGACTCGCACCCAGCGAGATGAAAGAACTGCAAAGCCAATTACAAGAACTTTTAGAGCGTGGTTTCATTCGACCAAGCACATCACCGTGGGGAGCTCCTGTTTTGTTTGTCAAGAAGAAAGATGGTACATTCAGGTTGTGTATCGACTACCGAGAGTTGAACAAACTTACCATCAAGAACCGCTACCCACTACCGAGAATCGACGACTTATTTGATCAACTACAAGGCTCGTCTGTTTATTCAAAGATTGACTTACGTTCCGGGTATCATCAAATGCGCGTGAAAGAAGATGATATTCCAAAGACTGCTTTCAGAACACGTTACGGTCATTACGAGTTTATGGTCATGCCGTTTGGTTTAACTAATGCACCAGCTGTGTTCATGGACCTTATGAACCGAGTGTGTGGACCATACCTTGACAAGTTTGTCATTGTTTTCATTGATGACATACTTATTTACTCAAAGAATGACCAAGAACACGGTGAACATTTGAGAAAGGTGTTAGAAGTATTGAGGAAGGAAGAATTGTACGCTAAGTTTTCAAAGTGTGCATTTTGGTTGGAAGAAGTTCAATTCCTCGGTCACATAGTGAACAAAGAAGGTATTAAGGTGGATCCGGCAAAGATAGAAACTGTTGAAAAGTGGGAAACCCCGAAAACTCCGAAACACATACGCCAGTTTTTAGGACTAGCTGGTTACTACAGAAGGTTCATCCAAGACTTTTCCAGAATAGCAAAACCCTTGACTGCATTAACGCATAAAGGGAAGAAATTTGAATGGAATGATGAACAAGAGAAAGCATTTCAGTTATTGAAGAAAAAGCTAACTACGGCACCTATATTGTCATTGCCTGAAGGGAATGATGATTTTGTGATTTATTGTGACGCATCAAAGCAAGGTCTCGGTTGTGTATTAATGCAACGAACGAAGGTGATTGCTTATGCGTCTAGACAATTGAAGATTCACGAACAAAATTATACGACGCATGATTTGGAATTAGGCGCGGTTGTGTTTGCATTAAAGACTTGGAGGCACTACTTATATGGGGTCAAAAGTATTATATATACCGACCACAAAAGTCTTCAACACATATTTAATCAGAAACAACTGAATATGAGGCAGCGTAGGTGGATTGAATTATTGAATGATTACGATTTTGAGATTCGTTACCACCCGGGGAAGGCAAATGTGGTAGCCGATGCCTTGAGCAGGAAGGATAGAGAACCCATTCGAGTAAAATCTATGAATATAATGATTCATAATAACATTACTACTCAAATAAAGGAGGCGCAACAAGGAGTTTTAAAAGAGGGAAATTTAAAGGATGAAATACCCAAAGGATCGGAGAAGCATCTTAATATTCGGGAAGACGGAACCCGGTATAGGGCTGAAAGGATTTGGGTACCAAAATTTGGAGATATGAGAGAAATGGTACTTAGAGAAGCTCATAAAACCAGATACTCAATACATCCTGGAACGGGGAAGATGTACAAGGATCTCAAGAAACATTTTTGGTGGCCGGGTATGAAAGCCGATGTTGCTAAATACGTAGGAGAATGTTTGACGTGTTCTAAGGTCAAAGCTGAGCATCAGAAACCATCAGGTCTACTTCAACAACCCGAAATCCCGGAATGGAAATGGGAAAACATTACCATGGATTTCATCACTAAATTGCCAAGGACTGCAAGTGGTTTTGATACTATTTGGGTAATAGTTGATCGTCTCACCAAATCAGCACACTTCCTACCAATAAGAGAAGATGACAAGATGGAGAAGTTAGCACGACTGTATTTGAAGGAAGTCGTCTCCAGACATGGAATACCAATCTCTATTATCTCTGATAGGGATGGCAGATTTATTTCAAGATTCTGGCAGACATTACAGCAAGCATTAGGAACTCGTCTAGACATGAGTACTGCCTATCATCCACAAACTGATGGGCAGAGCGAAAGGACGATACAAACGCTTGAAGACATGCTACGAGCATGTGTTATTGATTTCGAAAACAGTTGGGATCGACATCTACCGTTAGCAGAATTTTCCTACAACAACAGCTACCATTCAAGCATTGAGATGGCGCCGTTTGAAGCACTTTATGGTAGAAAGTGCAGGTCTCCGATTTGTTGGAGTGAGGTGGGGGATAGACAGATTACGGGTCCGGAGATTATACAAGAAACTACCGAGAAGATCATCCAAATTCAACAACGGTTGAAAACCGCCCAAAGTCGACAAAAGAGCTACGCTGACATTAAAAGAAAAGATATAGAATTTGAAATTGGAGAGATGGTCATGCTTAAAGTTTCACCTTGGAAAGGCGTTGTTCGATTTGGTAAACGAGGGAAATTAAATCCAAGGTATATTGGACCATTCAAGATTATTGATCGTGTCGGACCAGTAGCTTACCGACTTGAGTTACCTCAACAACTCGCGGCTGTACATAACACTTTCCACGTCTCGAATTTGAAGAAATGTTTTGCTAAAGAAGATCTCACTATTCCGTTAGATGAAATCCAAATCAACGAAAAACTCCAATTCATCGAAGAACCCGTCGAAATAATGGATCGTGAGGTTAAAAGACTTAAGCAAAACAAGATACCAATTGTTAAGGTTCGATGGAATGCTCGTAGAGGACCCGAGTTCACCTGGGAGCGTGAAGATCAGATGAAGAAGAAATACCCGCATCTATTTCCAGAAGATTCGTCAACACCTTCAACAGCTTAAAATTTCGGGACGAAATTTATTTAACGGGTAGGTACTGTAGTGACCCGAACTTTTCCATGTTTATATATATTAATTGAGATTGATGTTTACATGATTAAATGTTTCCAACATGTTAAGCAATCAAACTTGTTAAGACTTGATTAATTGAAATAGGTTTCATATAGACAATTGACCACCCAAGTTGACCGGTGATTCACGAACGTTAAAACTTGTAAAAAAACTATATGATGACATATATATGGTTATATATATAGTTAACATGATATTATGATAAGTAAACATATCATTAATTATATTAACAATGAACTACATATGTAAAAACAAGACTACTAACTTAATGATTTTGAAACGAGACATATATGTAACGTTTATCGTTGTAACGACATTTAATGTATATATATCATATTAAGAGATATTCGTACATCATAATATCATGATAATATAATAATTTAAAATCTCTTTTGATATTATAAACATTAGGTTAACAACATTTAACAAGATCGTTAACCTAAAGGTTTCAAAACAACACTTACATGTAACGACTAACGATGACTTAACGACTCAGTTAAAATGTATATACATGTAGTGTTTTAATATGTATTTATACACTTTTGAAAAACTTCAATACACTTATCAAAATACTTCTACTTAACAAAAATGCTTACAATTACATTCTCGTTCAGTTTCATCAACAATTCTACTCGTATGCACCCGTATTCGTACTCGTACAATACACAGCTTTTAGATGTATGTACTATTGGTATATACACTCCAATGATCAGCTCTTAGCAGCCCATGTGAGTCACCTAACACATGTGGGAACCATCATTTGGCAACTAGCATGAAATATCTCATAAGATTACAAAAATATGAGTAATCATTCATGACTTATTTACATGAAAACAAAATTACATATCCTTTATATCCAATCCATACACCAACGACCAAAAACACCTACAAACACTTTCATTCTTCAATTTTCTTCATCTAATTGAACTCTCTCAAGTTCTATCTTCAAGTTCTAAGTGTTCTTCATAAATTCCAAAAGTTCTAGTTTCATAAAATCAAGAATACTTTCAAGTTTGCTAGCTCACTTCCAATCTTGTAAGGTGATCATCCAACCTTAAGAAATCTTTGTTTCTTACAGTAGGTTATCATTCTAATACAAGGTAATAATCATATTCAAACTTTGGTTCAATTTCTATAACTATAACAATCTTATTTCAAGTGATGATCTTACTTGAACTTGTTTTCGTGTCATGATTTTGCTTCAAGAACATTGAGCCATCCAAGGATCCATTGAAGCTAGATCCATTTCTCTCTTTTCCAGTAGGTTCATCCAAGGAACTTAAGGTAGTAATGATGTTCATAACATCATTCGATTCATACATATAAAGCTATCTTATTCGAAGGTTTAAACTTGTAATCACTAGAACATAGTTTAGTTAATTCTAAACTTGTTCGCAAACAAAAGATAATCCTTCTAAATTGACTTTTAAAATCAACTAAACACATGTTATATATCTATATGATATGCTAACTTAATGATTTAAAACCTGGAAACACGAAAAACACCGTAAAACCGGATTTACGCCGTCGTAGTAACACCGCGGGCTGTTTTGGGTTAGTTAATTAAAAACTATGATAAACTTTGATTTAAAAGTTGTTATTCTGAGAAAATGATTTTTATTATGAACATGAAACTATATCCAAAATTTATAGTTAAACTCAAAGTGGAAGTATGTTTTCTAAAATGGTCATCTAGACGTCGTTCTTTCGACTGAAATGACTACCTTTACAAAAATGACTTGTAACTTATTTTTCCGACTAGAAACCTATACTTTTTTTGTTTATATTCATAAAATAGAGTTCAATATGAAACTATAGCAATTTGATTCACTCAAAACGGATTTAAAATGAAGAAGTTATGGGTAAAACAAGATTGGATAATTTTTCTCATTTTAGCTACGTGAAAATTGGTAACAAATCTATTCCAACCATAACTTAATCAACTTGTATTATATATTATGTAATCTTGAGATACCATAGACACGTATACAATGTTTCGACCTATCATGTCGACACATCTATATATATTTCGGAACAACCATAGACACTCTATATGTGAATGTTGGAGTTAGCTATACAGGGTTGAGGTTGATTCCAAAATATATATAGTTTGAGTTGTGATCAATACTGAGATACGTATACACTGGGTCGTGGATTGATTCAAGATAATATTTATCGATTTATTTCTGTACATCTAACTGTGGACAACTAGTTGTAGGTTACTAACGAGGACAGCTGACTTAATAAACTTAAAACATCAAAATATATTAAAAGTGTTGTAAATATATTTTGAACATACTTTGATATATATGTATATATTGTTATAGGTTTGTGAATCAACCAGTGGCCAAGTCTTACTTCCCGACGAAGTAAAAATCTGTGAAAGTGAGTTATAGTCCCACTTTTAAAAATCTAATATTTTTGGGATGAGAATACATGCAGGTTTTATAAATGATTTACAAAATAGACACAAGTACGTGAAACTACATTCTATGGTTGAATTATCGAAATCGAATATGCCCCTTTTTATTAAGTCTGGTAATCTAAGAATTAGGGAACAGACACCCTAATTGACGCGAATCCTAAAGATAGATCTATTGGGCCTAACAAACCCCATCCAAAGTACCGGATGTTTTAGTACTTCGAAATTTATATCATATCCGAAGGGTGTCCCGGAATGATGGGGATATTCTTATATATGCATCTTGTTATTGTCGGTTACCAGGTGTTCACCATATGAATGATTTTTATCTCTATGTATGGGATGTGTATTGAAATATGAAATCTTGTGGTCTATTATTTTGATTTGATATATATAGGCTAAACCTATAACTCACCAACATTTTTGTTGACGTTTTAAGCATGTTTATTCTCAGGTGATTATTAAGAGCTTCCGCTGTCGCATACTTAAATAAGGACGAGATTTGGAGTCCATGCTTGTATGATATTGTGTAAAAACTGCATTCAAGAAACTTATTTTGTTGTAACATATTTGTATTGTAAACCATTATGTAATGGTCGTGTGTAGACATGATATTTTAGATTATCATTATTTGATAATCTACGTAAAGCTTTTTAAACCTTTATTGATGAAATAAAGGTTATGGTTTGTTTTAAAATGAATGCAGTCTTTGAAAAACGTCTCATATAGAGGTCAAAACCTCGCAACGAAATCAATTAATATGGAACGTTTTTAATCAATAAGAACGGGACATTTCAGTCTGGATATCGACCGTGTCGGAAATCATCTTCTTATCATCCTTAGAAAATTACCTGCTCATTATTCTTAGTCTAGACATATCATATTGCAATGATTGCATGAATAGTGTATAGACAAAATTCATATCTTAGTGCATCTGCTGATTCATATCTTAGCGTATATGTTACTGTAGACTTTATCTGACACGTTTCCTTAATTTTCTCCATAATTCACGGGATCTTTGGAAGTATGTATAGATATTCTATATATAATTAGAATATCATTCGATATTCGAAAATCATTTCATATCAAAACCCTTTAACTGATCGTGAGAGATGGATCCTACACCTAGCTTGGATTCCATTAGTTCCGGAAGCGATTTCGAGATGTATATTGAAGCAGACTCCGAAGTCAATGAACCGGAAGTGCCTCAACCATTTAGTTATTTTTCTTTCTGAAGGAGATGGGGGTGGGTCCGAGACTTACTCACTCGATGGAGAAATGAAGAAGGCGAGCCCTACTGCGAACCAAACTTACCTCCTAACATCGGAAAAAACGATGTACTCACCGGTGAACCTATGCGCAACACTGTATTCACCCTTCTTGCTAAAGTTTTCCACCTCGAAGGTTTCATTACTGCAATCTCAGAAAATATTCAACCTCTACTTCTGAATACCAATCGAAGGGGAATATTAGAAGAAGTTAGGGAACTTCGAATTGATAATCAAGATCTATCAAATCAGATGACTGGATGGATAGATATGATAGAGGGTAGGATAGAAAACCTGACAAGAATGGTGCGTGAGCTACAAGCTATACTTACTACACCAACATCATCACCAACCTCAGCACCAACAACACTTGTAACACCGACAGCAATAGTACCACCATCAACAGTACCAGCAGCATAACCAGTACCAACAACAACAACATCATCACACGTCTCAACCTCGAAATCTATACCTCAAGCATAATCATCGTCCTACGAATCATTCTACATAAAATATCTTCGTCCTTCATGGCGATTATGTAATCTCTAATGTTTTAGATATTATGTACTCTAGTTCTAGCCGTAAATCTGATGAGTTTAATATCACATTGACTCATTAAATCCATGATTACATCTGAAGAAAATATATATGTCAGTATATTTTCATAAAGATTGTAATTAAAAATTCTTTCGTACAAACTGTTAATGGTAAAAATATTTTAACGGGTAGGTAATACCCGAGGAATATTTAAGATTTCACATTAATAAGTTACACTGCACATTCTTCGAATCTGATTCAACGGTCATTTACTATCCTACTTACATCCACAGATATATGAATCTGTTCACCACAGAATAACCTGTAACACCCTGTTTCCTCTGTATATGATTTATAGGTGTATTGGGTATGTACGATAGGCATATGAAGGGTTCGGGACATTTTCTAGTTTTAAGTCTTGTGTGAGGAGAAAATTACTCAGATCGCGCTTTATGTCGCGATGCAACAAAGGAGGCCGCGGTGCGGCAATGGACTGAAATTGAGATCAGAAGTAGGACAAAGAATGATCCCAGACCTAGTTATAGGTCGCGGCGCGAAGAATTAGGCCGCGGCGCGGCATTCTGGGTAAATTGGTGCCGGGTTTTTGTAATATTAAATGAAGTTCAAGGGCAATTTGGTCATTTCACGATTGAGCCAGATTTGAGGCTTTAACCTCATCCACTCATTCATTTTCTTTATTTTCTTTTTCCTTTTCTTTCCTATTTTCCTCTCAAAACTTAAAATCCTCAAGTGATTCAAGTGGGATTTTGGAAAGGAAGAAGCGGGTTTTGATCTTTGGCGTAGTTGACAAGTTTGTTCTCCTCGTTCTTAGCTACATGGTGATACTAGTGGTAAGCTCTAACTCCGAATTTAATTCTTGTGTTCATCATTCAATTTTGGGGCTTTGATTGTATGATTCATAGATGGAACCCATTTAGTTGTTAATTGGAGATTAACACCAAGATTCGGGTTTGTAAGTGTTAGAGGCGGATTTTGGGTTGGTTAATGATTTAACCATGTTTAAGACTTGAGGATGGTGTATAATCACTAGTATTAGCGATTATTGATGTTTTGGAGACTTTTAGGGTTCTTGTGGTTGACTAATTTTGACTAGAGTCGAAATTAGGGTTTGTTGAGGATTATAACCCGAATGTCAATTCAATGAGGGTTGTAAACTTAAAATGGATTAAGTTGAAGTATAAAACCGAGTTAAACATGTTTTGGTGTCAAAACTTGTAAATGGTGAGATTTTGACCTTATGGGTCAAAATTAGGGTTTATGGGCAATTTTAAGAACGATAAGTGTTTAACACTTGTGTTCAGGTTTAATTGGCGTATTAGGACCATTCTTACTTGTGTTAGTGATTATTGGTTAGTTTGGGCGCGGTTGGTGCTTGGAAGTGCATTTAGGTCGAAATTGCACTAGTTGTCAATTTGGGTTGATTTGTATATCCACCCTAATTGTGTTACTTGTTATGTGATAAATGGAATAGGTACATTCCATCGGCGATTGCGGATTATTCGGTGGCATTCTTCAAGGCGACAAGGTGAATGTTAATATCCTATGTGCATATGTATGTGTAGGATGGGTGCGGGTCGGGTGAAGTGGTTCTCGGTTATAGAGCTCACTTCACATATAGGTGGATTTGATGGATTTGTGTATAGGTCCAATTAGCATGGATGTGCATTTTGGTTGACCACCTTTGGCGAGGTACACGTTTTGTGTGTACATTATCACACGTGATTGTGAATTGGATAACCCCAATGGCGAAGGGTTGATACTGAATTGTGATGTGTTTATTCTTATGAATGGATATGTGTTGTACAAGTTGGTGATATATGTGTTGTACGCTAACGGCTTTACGAATGGATATTTTTTGTCCAAGTTAGTGATATATGTGTTGTACGCTAACGACTTTATGAATGGATATGTGTTGTCCAAGTTAGTGATATATGTGTTATACGCCAACAGTTTTATGAATGGATATATGTTGTCTAAGTTAGTGATATATGCATTGTACGCTAACGGTTTCATGAACAGATATGTGTTGTCCAAGGGTTAGTGATATATGTGTTGTACATTAACGGTTGTTACGAACACCGATGGAAAATTCGAGTACCATTCCTTTGTACGATTGGTTAACCTTGGGCGGTTTTACGCTCTGTTATATATACACACACACACACACACACACACACATATATATATATATATATATATATATATATATATATATATATATATATATATATATATATATATATATACATATATATATATATATATATATATATATATATATTAATGTATTGTTGTGATGTAGCTAACCCTCCGGGTGTAGCTTATTGGCGTTGTTCACATCGTCGTTGGTGACTTACTTTATTTGTTGATATCTTTAGCTTGTTTCTTAGAGATAGTATGGTATGCTTAGTGTAGTTGCCTTATACATGGATGCATCGGTATGCGGTATTTGATATTTGTGTGGCGTGTCCATTTTATACATATATATGTATGTAGTATATTATCATTCAATAAGCGTTAGCTTACCCTCTCGTTGTTGCTATTTTTATAGGATCGCATGCTTGGCGGCTTGGGTAAGCTTGGGGATTAGAGATCTTGGCTAGGTTGCTAAGAAGATCTTGCTTTTGTATTCGATTAGGATTTGGGTAGCGTAGTCCCAAATCACCATGCTCGGTTTTGGTTGGAAACTAAACTAGTCGGGTCGTGTATGTCCGTTTGGACAATTAATCAATGTATTAAATGTTTTAAGGTTTATTAAACCTTCTATTCTATTAAAGATGTTTATGGAAACACAATTGGGACCTAAAGTATTATTTAACGCGTATTAAAAGGAAAAAATTTTATGGGCCGATTTTAATACGGGTTGGGTTGTTTCAAGTGGTATCAGAGCATGGTCTAAGGGATTTAGGCGACTTGAGATAGGTGCCTAGACTTAGAATTTTGTGTGTGCTTATTTGTTGCGGGACTTGTAGGTGTACGGTTCGGAATGGAAACTTGGTTAGTGCCTTAGCGTGTAGGTGAACTAACTAGGATTTTGGCTTGTGTTGTGATGTAATTCTTGCGTGTGTTTTTATTGCGTAGAATTTTCGTTGTGTTGGTTATATCATCGAGCGAGGCGGTCGTTGTACTAACGAGTTGAGACAACGTGTGTGCGTAATAAGGACTTGCAAACCTTATTACGGGTGCAAATTGTGTCTAACAAGTGATGTACGACGGGTGTTGAGCAAGATGGGGCGGTGTTGTGCGTATGGTTTTATACGTTCGTGGACTAACTGTTTTGCATTCTTTATAATGAGACGCGAAACGAGATCGAGACGAATGCCGAGGAGTTTAATACTAGAGTTGCGGCCGTCGTTGTGGAGCAAATGAGTGCGTTGGACGAAAGAATGGATAGGAGGTATTCCGAATTTTGGGATAGTAGTGAAATGGAGCATTGTCTTAAGAGCTTCATGAGGACTAAACCTCCGATGTATGACGGGAAACCGGATCCTTTGATAAGCACAACTTGGATTTCGGATGTCGAAGGGTGTTTTCGTACTATTGAATGCCCTCCCGAGAAGAGGACAAGACTCGCTACTAGTTTGTTGCGGGGTAGGGCAAGGGATTGGTTGGATGGTAAGATTGATCTTGTCGGTGGCGAAACGTTTATGACCTTATCGTGGGACGAATTTAAGGAGGAATTCTTCGAGGACTTCCGGACTTCAGCCGATTTATGGGAGTTGCGTAATGAGTTGTGAAATTTGCGACAAGGATCAATGGATTTGAATACTCTCAAGACGACCTTTATGGCGAAGGCTCGTTTTTGCCCGGAGTATTTGGGGAATGATCGTTTATTGATGGGGGATTTCTATCGGACCTTGAATGATGACTTGAAGAATAAGATTAGCCGGGGTCAAGCGAAATCATTTGCGGAGTTATTCGCCTTGACTAGAGGTTTCGAGTCTTATTCGCGATCGAAGGTTGGTGAACCTTCAAGTGAGAGAAGGATTGATTCTTATGGTGCTCCAAGTAAGAAAACTAACGGCGCGAGTGCGAGTATGGGTAACGTGGAGAAAGGTTCGACGAGTTCTCATGCGCCTAGATGTTTCAATTGTGGTGTTAGGGGCCACAAGTTATGGGAATGCACAATGCCGAGAAGTAATGACGGAATGTGCTATTATTGTCATAAAGAGGGACATCGCAAGCTGGATTATCCCGAGTTGGCGGCGGCGAATACCGCAAGGAGACGTTAAGGTACGTTTCATTTTAATAGATACGTCCTTTGATTATTTATTTTGTGCCGATGAGTTTGAGTTGCTAAATGCCTTGTGTTGTGCATATTGTTGTTATGGGTGACGTTCCTAATGGAAGTACCCTATGGTGACATTTGATTGTCGGGCAAAGGGCATAAGACTTGGTGCAACCAAGCCTTCCTTAGTATTTGGGAAATGTTTCTACCAAACCATGGAAATGGGTTTTGGTGTTCGGTCGTTAAGCGCGTGTTCGCTTTTAGGTTGAAGTTGATGAACCATGAGGTTCGACGAGTGTGATGAAACCCGAGAGATCGAGTGTTGGATCTCGATGTATGTTGGTAAAGGAGTCTACGTGACGCGACATTAGGTGCCTCTTTTATACCTACTAGCGTGGTGTTCGACTCCGATTGTGTTGCGGTTACATTGTACTTAGGGTACCGAAGTGAAACCCTTAGGTACATGAGTGACCGGGTGAAATTTGACAAACTAAAGCAATTGGATGATTACGAGGGTATGGTTTGTGTAATTGTGGTACACTTTTCGTTCGAAGTGTTTAAGGATTGATTGAAATCCTTCGTGTGCTCAAGGTTGGAGCAAGATGTGGTGATGGGTCGTGTGAACCCAATTGTTGGTAAAGTCTACCTTTGGTAGCAATGTACGGTTGTACAAAATGCGGTTATGGAACGTAGTTCCAAGTGGGGGAGTTACACTCCCGCACGAGGAAGTTTTAGTGTGAGAATTCGGATAATGCTTATGGTAGATCAGAAATTTGTGTTGGGACTTAGTGTTGGTCGATTTGTGGTAGAGTACAATTTCGGTGAATTGTACTTCTGATTTTAGATTTGAAATTATCACCGAGGTGATAATGTGGAAATCTCGTTGAGATATAATAGACGTGTTTGGCGAGCAAGGTGAATTCCCTCGGTTAGGGGATGTGCGTGGTGGATTCTCTTTTAGAGAATTATTATTTCGTACCTATGTTTGATATAGGTGGTTCTTGCTCGATTGTGTGAATGGTTAGTGGTATCCGTTAGGATTCACTATGGTGTAGCAGAGCGCGATGTTACGCTACTCGTTGTTCAAGGCCAAAAGAGCGTTGATTGATGAAGCATGACCTTTAGGGTCCGCTAACTTCATCATGGGAGTATGTGATTGGTGGAGCATGACCTTCGGGGTCCACTGACTTCATCATGAGCGATGTGTTATATCGGTGAAGCATGACCGTTGACGGGGTCCGCTGACTTCATCCGGTGTTGAGATTGGTGAAGCATGATCTTCGGGTCCGCTGACTTCATCATGGTAGTGGATCGCGTGTGGTTTCGGATTCACGATGACGTGTGTGGTTTCGGTCATCTTATTGTGGAAGTGAGTCGCGTGTAGTTCGGATTCACAAATGACTCGTGTTGTTTCGGTCATTGTATTGAGGAGTGAGTCTCTTGTAGTTCGGATTCACAAATGACTCATGTAGTTCGGTCATTCCTCCGGGATAGTGACTCTCGTGTAGTTCAGATTCACTAAGGCGCGTGTAGTTCGGCCAATCCCGATTGTTGTTGTGGTGAAGGTAGTGAGTCGCGTGCAGTTCGGATTCACTAAGGCGCGTGTGTTTTCGGCCAGCCTTCGTGTCGTGTGATCTATTGGTTGTTTAATACACCAATGGTGGGGTCGTAAGGACCATGTTGTGTGAACTATCAGTTGTTTTATACGCTGATGCTGGGGTCGTGAGGACCGTGTGAAATGACCCGTTCATATACATTATAAACGATTCATAATAGTTGATTACATCGCGAGGTATTTGACCTCTATATGATACATTTTACAAACATTACATTCGTTTTTAAAAGACAAACTTTCTTTACAACGAAAGTTGACGGCATGCATACCATTTTATAATACATCCAACTATAATTGACTTAAAAATAATCTTAATGAACTCAATGACTCGAATGCAACGTCTTTCAAAATATGCCATGAATGACTCCAAGTAATATCCTTAAAATGAGCTAATGCACAGCGGAAGATTTCTTTAATACCTGAGAATAAACATGCTTTAAAGTGTTAACCAAAAGGTTGGTGAGTTCATAGGTTTATCATAACAATCATTTCAATATATTAATAGACCACAAGATTTCCGTTTATAAATATATGTACACTCGCAAGTGTATAAAACCGTTCTGCTTATGTTGAGGCCTCAGTAACCAACCTTAACAATAATATAATAAGTCATCTTCGCAAAGATGGATACGTACACTCGCAAGTGTATAAATAATCCTCGAAGTACTAAACATCCGCCCACTAGCTCTTATGTCTAGTGCAGCCTACAGGATGGGGGTGTTAAGCCCGATAGATCTATCTTTAGGATTCGCGCTCACATGCTCTTATAACATGTAACTAAATTACCTAGCACATCAATCCGCAGAATTATCATTTTTGATCACTTGTCTCTATTTCGTAAAGCATTTATAAAAGCAGCGCATGTATTCTCAGCCCAAAAATATATATTGCAAAAGCAATTAAAAAGGGAGCAAATGAAACTCACCATACTGTATTTCGTAGTAAAAATACATGACTTTTTTGCTCAGTTGGTCCCTCTATTATACCCCAAATCGCTGGTTTGGTCCCTCAGTTTTTAATTTGGCAATCAGAGTCCCTTTATTATTTTAATTTTGCAATTGGAGTCTTCCGTCTAACGGACATCCAAATCGAACGTTAACTCCCATCACGTGAGTTACACGTGATGGGTAATATCGGAATTAATTTTAATTCTTGGTACTGAATAAACCCAAACGGGTATGGTCCCCCACTTTTATCCACCGATTTTCACACTCATCCCTCCAAATAGTGTTAACCACGAAGTAAAACCTAAAAGCAAAATTGATTATCAATGGATGATTCAATGGATGATTCATGGACTATTCGTACATCAGAAACTGATCAAAAGGCTATCGACCAATTATACGGTATGTTTTATGCACCCAAAGCTCATAATTCTGTGGAACCCTAAATATTATTAGGTAATTGTTTTGTTAACTTTAATTTTTTACACATTTTTCAGATGTATACCCTGATTTGTTCACGATTGTGTTACATCATGGTGGATATTTTAGAATGGGTAGTGAAGTTGTGTACACAGAAGGTAAAATTGATTACATTGATTGTTTTGACATTGAAAAGTTTTGTTTAGGACAACTGGATTCAGTCATGCAAGAATTAGGTTATGATCCCACCAGGTCTGTGGTATATCGTTTTCTTAAACCCAATACAAACATGGATACTGGGTTAAATCTTTTAAATGATAATGAACATAGGGACTATTTGCTTAGTTGTCTAGAAGATGGTGATGTGATTTATAGGCAAATTGATGTGTATGCTGAACATGAGGATATGAAAGGGAAGAGGTTATGGTCAGAACAAATTAATAATGATAACTTAGTAGTTGGTGGTGTTCACAGTGATGGGAGCTTAGTAGAGGGTGATAACAGTGAAGGTAGTGACTCTGAGGATAGTGATTACATTGTTGATGATGAAAATGAGATTTTGGATGTTCATGTAGAGATGAAAGATTTTAATTTTAACATTGATAAGAATGTAGAGTTTATGGGAAATGGCTGTAACTCATTTGAAGATGATGAGGTCAATATTGAGGGTACAGAATTGGAAGTGTTGAACAATGATGGTTTTGAAAGCTATGATTCTCAAAGTGATGAAGAAGGGGTAAGGAAGAAGAGAATTCGTAATCATAAAAAGGAGGTTGAAGGTAGTGTTCAAGTGGGAAAAACTATCTTCTATCTTGGACAAAAGTTTGAAAGTAAATCAGAGGTTAGGCAAGCTGTGAGAATGCATGCTATTGAAACTAGGAGAAAGCTAGTTATTGTTAAGAATGACAAAAGAAGAATTAGGGTTAAATGTGAAGGGTTGTGTATAAATTCAAAAGGTGGTGAGATAGTTAGTCAAAGTGATTTGTCAAAGAAGACAAAATGTGATGTGGGGCCCAGTAACTTAAGAGTTAAAGGTGGTGTAGTTGGGAAGAGTAAAGAGAAAGTGACTAGTCAAATTAAAAAAGCAGGGGAATCTTGTAGTGGGAAGACTAACAAATGGGCAAAAAGGGAATTACACATTGTTTGTGAGTGGGTGTTGTTGGTATCCAAAGAAAAAGATAGTGAAGAATGGGAGGTTAGAACCTACAGACACCAACATGAATGTCAACCTGCAAGAATACTAAAATTCTGCACTTACCAATTTTTATCAAATCGGTTGGTACCTCAAATTCAAAAGAATCCAAAGATACCAATTAAAGCTGTCAGATCATATTTGGAAACAGAAACTGAATTAATCATCAGTGAGCATAAAGCATATCGTGCTGTGAGAAAGGCAACAAAGATGATTCAAGGGGATTATAAATCTCAGTATGCTGAGCTCAGAGATTATGTTTGTGAATTAAAGAGAGGTAATGTTGATACTACTGTTAAGTTTGAGGTTGAGCCAGGAACCCTAAAGTCTGAAACTAGGGTTTTCAAGAGAATTTACATTTGTTTGGGACCATTGAAGAAGGGTTTTAAAGCAATAGGTAGAGATCTACTTGGGTTGGATGGTGCTTTTATGAAACAACCTGCAACTGGTTGTATTTTGAGTGCTGTAGGGGTTGATTCAAACAATGGCATATATCCTGTAGCATATGCCATTGTTGAACAAGAGTGTGGTTCATCCTGGACTTGGTTCTTAGAGTGCTTGGGTCAAGATCTTGACTTGTCTACCAATTCTAACTTTACTTTTATCAGTGACAGGCAAAAGGTAAAAATTACTTGTTTAATTCATATTTAATTTAATTACATTACATTTGTTAATGGTTAGTTATTTTAACTTTTATTGTTTTATGCTGTTAGGGTTTAATACAAGCTGTTACAAATGTGTTTCCTTGTGCTGAGCATAGACATTGCCTTAGACATATTCATGGGAATATGAAAGGGGATTTCAGGGGTGTTGCTTATAAGAATCACTTGTGGAGATGTGCTAGTGTAACAACAGTTCCTGAGTTTGAGCAGGCTATGCAACAATTGAAGGAGTTTGATAATGAAGCTTTTGTTTGGTTAGCTAAAATTCCTGCCCATCAGTGGGCAAGGAGTCATTTTACAGGAAGGGCTGTATCAGATGTGTTGCTCAGTAACATGTGTGAGTGTTTCAACAGATGGTTAGTTGATGCACGTGACAAACCCATAGTTACAGCTTTAGAATACATCCGAGAGTATTGCATGAAGAGAATTGTTAATGTAAAGAAAAACATTTCCAAGACTAATGGCCCTTTAACACCTGCAGCCACCAAATTGTTTGAGAAAATCAAATCTGAGGCTCACCAGTGTACTGTCTTATGGGGTGGAGATCAAAGGTACCAAGTGAGTGGAAAAGTTAATCAATATGTTGTGGATATGGAGACTAGATCATGTGCTTGTAGAAAGTGGGAACTAACAGGGATACCTTGTAAGCATGCAATTGCAGTGTTTTATAACATGAGTGAAAATGGTTTGGAAACTGGTGAACCAGAAACATGGGTTCATCCAGTGTATTTGTTAGATACATGGATCAAAACTTACCAATACACCATTGAGCCATTGAATGGGAGAAGCTTATGGCCAAAGGCAGAAGGCATGTTCACTCTGGTATCACCAAAGACTATTTCCACACCTGGTCGTCCAAAAAAGAAAAGAAGGTTGTCCAAAAATGAAGTTGATGTCATTGGTGATAGTGGTAAACTTAGCTCAAAAGGTATGCTCATTTTATTTATTAATTACATCTAGTACCATTTCAATTAATATGGTATTTATTTTGTTAATATTTATAGGCAAGCTAAAGAAGTGTGGCACATGTGGTACTTATGGACACAATAAGAGTACTTGTACAGGTGAGAAGAAAAGAAGTGGGAATGTGGATAACAAGTGGACAAAAAAGACAGTGAAAGTTAAGCTATCTTCAAAGAAGACAATGGTAGTTGGAAAAGGGAAGAAGAAGAAGTGAATGTTGGTGGTGGTTTGTGTTTTAATCATGTGTTTTATGTCTACTTAAAACTTGTTATGTGACTTGGTACAATGTTTGTATTTTATTAAGGTGTGTTGTTGTCTTTTGGTAAGTTTAAGCACATTTGGTAACTGGTACTACGTACTTATGTTGACTTTTGGAATCTATGACATTTGGTAATGCTTGTATGTTTGTCATTTCACTTTAGTTACAATGTATTGTCTGTATGTTTGTCATTTCACTTTAGTTACAATGTATTGTCTTGTGTTTTTGGTTACACTGTATGACTTTGGTTACAATTTATTGTCTACACTTGGAGTCATTGTCTTGTGTTGTAAGGTTACTGATACACATATAAAACAGATGCAAAATTTAACAAAACAACCTTCATTCCATTACCATTACCATTTTACAAAGTACATCATACATACACCACAATTTCAATGACTAAAAAAATAAATACCAAACACAATCCAGCTAAATATACACATCATCTTCCAATTCGTCTCTCTTTTTTCTGCATCTTTGAGCTTTTCATCCACTTCCATTTTGGCATTCATAAGTGTAGCTAGGGCATTGATTGTATTTGGAGGATCATACCAAGCAAAGAAGTCGCACCTAGTGATCTGAGCAACAACATAAACAGGAAATGCTAACATCTTGTTAATTATTTCATAAAATTCGAAACAACATAAACAATCTTACCTTTTTTTCACATGTATAGAATCGACGTCCAGGGTTAGATTCAGTGCCAGATATTCGAATTACACAAGGTCGACCACACCAGCATTCCATTGTTATCGATTTGTAGCTCCAATTTCTGATTAATACGTTATGTAAATGAATTAGGGTTTCAAGTGAGAAGAGAGTGAAAAGCGGAGGATGAAAGTGGGGACCTTACCCGTTGGCGTTATTAAATACCAAAAAAAAAAAATTTAATTCCGATAATACCCATCACGTGTAACTCACATGATGAGAGTTAACGTTCGATTTGGATGTCCAGTTGACGGAGGGACTCCAATTGCAAAATTAAAATAATAAAGGGACTCTGATTGCCAAATTAAAAACTGAGGGACCAAACCAGCGATTTGGGGTATAATAGAGGGACCAACTGAGCAAAAAAGTCAAAATACATATAACGTCATTTAACAAGTGCAAGGTTGGCCTCGGATTCACGAACGTATCAATATTGAGATTTAATATTGCAGGAAAGTACGTAGACGCAGCGGAGATGATAAACACTAGATTGACCTCACGAGCATACCCATGAACCATACCCATCACCTCCATAGCTATAACCCGTAATTTCCTTAGCTTCGACTCATTCAAAAAACTATTTTGAAATCACTCGGACATCACTCCGTCGTAATATTTTATGTATACTAATAATATCTTGAAATAATACAGAGCAAATATATATATATATATATATATATATATATATATATATATATATATATATATATATATGTAAATCGATTGAGAGAGTTTAGAGAAATATATTTTCAAGTTTCTATGAAATAATGAAACCTATTGAATTCTATTTATAATAGATTTTTGAATTATTAAAGTGAATTATTAAAGTATGAATTATTAAAGTGAATTATTAAAGTATAAATTATTAAAGTGAATTATTAAAGTATGAATTATTAAAGTGAATTATTAAAGTATGAATTATTAAAGTGAATTATTAAAGTATGAATTATTAAAGTGAATTATTAAAGTTAAAGTAAAGTAAAAGTAAAGTAAAGGTAAAGTTAAAGTATAGTAAAAGTATAAAAACTATGTATGTATAATACGCGTATAAATATATATAATATTAATTTAAATCATTATATATATTTAATGAAATAAAATATAAATATCATTATATTTATTATACTGGTTAAGTAATGAGTTGTCAAAAGTGATTCTAGATATTTATAAAAGTTATATATATTTTAATAATAAAGTTCTTTTTAAACTGAAAACGTTTTTGTACGTTTGAAAATAGATTAATAGAATATTATGAAAACCAATTCTCCACTAACTTTTGTCTAACTTTCGTAAATGACACTTTTTGTTTTTATTTATAAATAGCTTTACAAATTATTCCGAATATTGTTAAAAGGAATAGATTTTCTCAATCATAGTGGACCTCTCAACAGAGACTTGTAATCATAATTCAATGTTTCTGATAATTCAAGCATTTAATATATTTTTTTTTAATTTCGTCGATAATCATATTGAAACAAATACGTTCATGTAAAGCATTATACGTTTAAATACTTTTTTGACATTTTCAATTTATAATATATACACATATACATACATATTCATATATGTTCATTTAATGGTTCGTGAATCATTGAAATTTGGTCGAGGTTTAAATGAATGTATAAACAAAGTTTAAAATCCTTGAGATTTAACTTAACAAACATTGCTTATCGTGTCAGAATAATATAAAGATAAAGTTTAAATTTAGTCGGAAATTTCTGGGTCGTCACAGTACCTACCCGTTAAAGAAATTTCGTCCCCGAAATTTGATAGAGGTCGTCATGACTAACAATGAGAATGTTATTATGACGATTATAAAGTTTTATCATGTCTAAGAAGTATGGATAAAATAATTCGATTACTCGAAGCGTATGAGGGAAGTTATCATAAATGAAGGAAATAAGATTATAGTGATTCGTCATATCTTTTGACGTCATCACAATTGATCTCTGAATTTAAAGAAAATCTTTGTAATCTATGTTGGATTTGATGCTTCGGTGACTAAGGAGATTATGATTCTCTTCGAATTAATATGATAATCCATCTTGATTTCTCTGTCGGGTATTTCACTATAAATCCACCTCCTTCGTTTCCTTACAACTCACACCTTCTATTCTTTCTCCCTCAACTCATATTTTAAAGTATTTGTCAATATGCTTCATCCAGTACTGATTCTCGATATACTCCTCACTTTCATATCTGTCATTCTTCTTTTTCATCTGCCTCCGGAAGAATCTATTTACTTCTACTATACTCTTGGTTTTATAGTGTTTTTAGTTCTCCCATGTCTTTATATTGCTATATGCATTGATATATACGGTTTGTGATTTCTGGGTTGTTGTTGGGTTTTATATCTTCCCTTATATTTCAAACTCCTTGCTTCTTCTATAATCATTGTCATCCACAGTTAATGCTCTCTTCTATTTGCTATGATTTATACTCCCATTTCTACTTCGGAGCTTTGTCCTTTCGTTTCTTCTTCTTACGATTAAGCACCGCTTGTAATGGTCCAGAATTCGCAGATATAAATTTCGGAATGAACATTGTTAATGTTCTAGGAAGGAAATTGTAATGACACGATCTTGATTTGTTAATTTACCAAAATACCCTGAAAAGACCGAATCATCAAGAAAATATATTCTTGATATTTTTAGAGATTAAATAGAATACAAGAGTCGTGTAACATAGCACATGATGACGTTATGATCTGTGAATCATCATGTTCCATTTAGAAACTCAGCATGAATTACTGTAATATAATCACGTTGATCAAGTGTCATTATATTATACTAACTCATGCTTCAGCTCCCAACACTTCTTCAAGAATATTCCTATTTTAAACTCGAATGTTTCAGAATTTAGAAACTAAAATAGTTTCCTTTATGATATAATACAGATAGCGCGAAGAGGTAAATGATTTCAGATAAGAATAATTATAAAAATATCTTCAGAAGTATGGATGATATTTATAATGAAAGATACGATGATATCTTAGAATGTCTAATATCAGAGGATGATGAAGGATATTGTCCGCAGGGGTTTAGAGTTAGGAGCAAGGTATTCGTTAATGACTTCAGCAAGTAATGAATCATTTGGATCCTTTGAAGGCAGGTTCAGCCTTTATGATTTGTCCACAGCCTCCTTCATACTTTGCTCAATCCGTTTTCCAGTTCTAAAGCTTCTCTTTTTCTGAGCTTTGCCAATATACTATCCTTTATAATCCAACTTTTTACTGTTAAGGTCGTTTACAGTTTTTGTTGCTTCATCAGCATTTTTCAAAATTTCGAGAACTGGTTCGCAGTTTAGGGTGTCTTTCAGAAATTTCTCATTCAAAGAATGTAAGTCTTGGAGGTAGACGTTGTGTGTATATGTAATTGTTGATGTAGACATGATGCGAGGTTTTAAAATACTGATTGCTGATTCTCAAAAATTGGTATGGCAATTCTTATTATAAGGTACGAATAAATATATGATAGGGTTTCGAAAATTATAATGATTTTTTTTTTTTTTGGAAAGTCAAAGATCAGTGAAGTTGTTGGTAAGTTTATTGCTAATGTGGTGAATATAAACGATTCCCCGGTAACGTTGACGAAAGGGCAACGTATCTATCGAGGTTATAATAAGACTAGTCCGACTGAAAAGTCGAAGTTGACTTGCTGGAGCTGTGACAAAACTGTCTACTTTGAAAAAGAATTGAAAAGTCATTTTAGCTAATAAATGTCAAAGGGTCTGACACGGATACGCGTTGAACTATAACTTTGGCTTCGAGAGCTTTTTTGGTACATAAATGTGGGTAATATGTGGTTGGATCATCATCTCGATTGTTCATTGTTTGAAGTGTCTTCGAAAACTTCGGAGAGTTTGAACACAGTTTGTAATCGTTAATATACATATGATGTTCTAACACAGTTTTGAAGTCAAAGTATAGCTTTGAAAGATGTAGGAATCTAAGAGTGATGTCTTCTGTTAAATCATGACTTGGATTTTGATTTGTCAAAATCAGAATGCGTAATCAAATTTGGGTGAGAATGGTTGTTTTGATTACTATACAAGAATGTATATTGTTGTGAGATTTTGGGAGTATAGTTGATGATTTGCTTAATCAGATTCGAAAAATGTAACATATTAATTGTGAATTTATATATCTCTCGGGTATTACCTACCCGTTAAATTTTTTTTTTTTTCACAATTAATATTTTGTACAACAGAATTTTATTACAGTCTTTATGAAAATATATATGTGCATATTTTCTTCAGATGTAACATAGATTTAATGAGTTAATATTAAATTAAACTCATTTGATTTACGGTTGAAACTAGAACTGAATAATCCCTAAAGACTTTAGAAATTACATAACTTCTACGGAGTATTTATTCAATAAAATTGAAATTATGAATTAATACTTCGTTATTTGTTGGTGTTTGTAACCCTTGCACCATATTCTCTAAAGCCACTACTCGAGCGCGAAGCGCGTTGACTTCTTCTGTTACACCGGGGTGATTGTCGGTTCGGACGAGCGGATAAATAAAATCTAGAATTTGATGTAGTATATAATCATGACGAGATACTCTGAAAATGAGAGAGCAAATGGTGTTTCAGACCGGTTCGCCGGTAAGTGCTTCAGGTTCATCGCCAAGAGGGCAATGTGGTGGATGGAAGGGATCATCTTCTTCTTGTCTCCAATTATTGAGGAGGCTACGAACCTATCCCCAATTCATCCAGAATAGATGATGGCTAATTGGTTGATCCATTCCGGTCACACTGCTTTCGGAGCTTGAGTGGGATTCCATATCGGAATTCGAGGGACTTGAACTAATGACGAATTCCATTTCGTTCGATTGAATAAAGGATTTTTCGATATGAAATGATTTTTCGGCTATCGGGTGGTATTCTAATTACATAGAATATCTATATATATAGCGCAAAAGATTTCGTAGATTACGGAGGAATTTACGGAATATGTCAGGCAAAATTTACAGTAACAGATACGTTAAGATATGAATTAGCAGATACGCTAAGATATGAATTTTGTCTATACACTATTCATGCAATCAATGCAATAAGATGTGTCTAGACTAAGAATGATAAGCAAGTAATTTCTGACAAGAATGATGAGCAAAATTTTTGACATGCAGACACGGTCGAAGTCCAGACTCACTAATGCATCCTAATTACTATCAGTTAGACACACTAATGCAGACCTGGTTCGCTAAGACCACCGCTCTGATACCAACTGAAATGACCCGTTCATATACATTATAAACGATTCATAATAGTTGATTACATCGCGAGGTATTTGACCTCTATATGATACATTTTACAAACATTACATTCGTTTTTAAAAGACAAACTTTCTTTACAACGAAAGTTGACGGTATGCATACCATTTTATAATACATCCAACTATAATTGACTTAAAAATAATCTTGATGAACTCAATGACTCGAATGCAACGTCTTTCAAAATATGCCATGAATGACTCCAAGTAATATCCTTAAAATGAGCTAATGCACAGCGGAAGATTTCTTTAATACCTGAGAATAAACATGCTTTAAAGTGTTAACCAAAAGGTTGGTGAGTTCATAGGTTTATCATAACAATCATTTCAATATATTAATAGACCACAAGATTTCCGTTTATAAATATATGTACACTCGCAAGTGTATAAAACCGTTCTGCTTATGTTGAGGCCTCAGTAACCAACCTTAACAATAATATAATAAGTCATCTTCGCAAAGATGGATACGTACACTCGCAAGTGTATAAATAATCCTCGAAGTACTAAACATCCGCCCACTAGCTCTTATGTCTAGTGCAGCCTACAGGATGGGGGTGTTAAGCCCGATAGATCTATCTTTAGGATTCGCGCTCACATGCTCTTATAACATGTAACTAAATTACCTAGCACATCAATCCGCAGAATTATCATTTTTGATCACTTGTCTCTATTTCGTAAAGCATTTATAAAAGCAGCGCATGTATTCTCAGCCCAAAAATATATATTGCAAAAGCAATTAAAAAGGGAGCAAATGAAACTCACCATACTGTATTTCGTAGTAAAAATACATATAACGTCATTTAACAAGTGCAAGGTTGGCCTCGGATTCACGAACGTATCAATATTGAGATTTAATATTGCAGGAAAGTACGTAGACGCAGCGGAGATGATAAACACTAGATTGACCTCACGAGCATACCCATGAACCATACCCATCACCTCCATAGCTATAACCCGTAATTTCCTTAGCTTCGACTCATTCAAAAAACTATTTTGAAATCACTCGGACTTCACTCCGTCGTAATATTTTATGTATACTAATAATATCTTGAAATAATACAGAGAAAATATATATATATATATATATATATATATATATATATATATATATATATATATATATATATATATATATATATATATATATATATATATATATATATATATATAAATCGATTGAGAGAGTTTAGAGAAATATATTTTCAAGTTTCTATGAAATAATGAAACCTATTGAATTCTATTTATAATAGATTTTTGAATTATTAAAGTGAATTATTAAAGTATGAATTATTAAAGTGAATTATTAAAGTATGAATTATTAAAGTGAATTATTAAAGTATGAATTATTAAAGTGAATTATTAAAGTATGAATTATTAAAGTGAATTATTAAAGTATGAATTATTAAAGTGAATTATTAAAGTTAAAGTAAAGTAAAAGTAAAGTAAAGGTAAAGTTAAAGTATAGTAAAAGTATAAAAACTATGTATGTATAATACGCGTATAAATATATATAATATTAATTTAAATCATTATATATATTTAATGAAATAAAATATAAATATCATTATATTTATTATACTGGTTAAGTAATGAGTTGTCAAAAGTGATTCTAGATATTTATAAAAGTTATATATATTTTAATAATAAAGTTCTTTTTAAACTGAAAACGTTTTTGTACGTTTGAAAATAGATTAATAGAATATTATGAAAACCAATTCTCCACTAACTTTTGTCTAACTTTCGTAAATGACACTTTTTGTTTTTATTTATAAATAGCTTTACAAATTATTCCGAATATCGTTAAAAGGAATAGATTTTCTCAATCATAGTGGACCTCTCAACAGAGACTTGTAATCATAATTCAATGTTTCTGATAATTCAAGCATTTAATATATTTTTTTTTAATTTCGTCGATAATCATATTGAAACAAATACGTTCATGTAAAGCATTATACGTTTAAATACTTTTTTGACATTTTCAATTTATAATATATACACATATACATACATATTCATATATGTTCATTTAATGGTTCGTGAATCATTGAAATTTGGTCGAGGTTTAAATGAATGTATAAACAAAGTTTAAAATCCTTGAGATTTAACTTAACAAACATTGCTTATCGTGTCAGAATAATATAAAGATAAAGTTTAAATTTAGTCGGAAATTTCTGGGTCGTCACACCGTGTTATCTGATTAGTGATGCGATAGCCGTGTTTCGCTCACATGTTATTACGGGTGACACAATAGTCGATTTGGTACACCATGGGATTTGCATTTCCATAGTCGTTTGGGGCGCTATCAGTTTTAGCCATTGGATTATGATGTTACGGTAGTTGCGTATTGGTCGTATTGCGCACTACAAGTGTAGTGACCCAAACTTTTCCATGTTTATATATATTAACTGAGATTGATATTTACATGATTAAATGTTTCCAACATGTTAAGCAATCAAACTTGTTAAGACTTGATTAATTGAAATATGTTTCATATAGACAATTGACCACCCAAGTTGACCGGTGATTCACGAACATTAAAACTTGTAAAAACTATATGATGACATATATATGGATATATATATATATATATAGTTAACATGATACTATGATAAGTAAACATATCATTAAGTATATTAACAATGAACTACATATGTAAAAACAAGACTACTAACTTAATGATTTTTAAACGAGACATATATGTAACGATTATCGTTGTAAAGACATTTAATGTATATATATCATATTAAGAGATATTCATACATGATAATATCATGATAATATAATAATTTAAAATCTCATTTGATATTATAAACATTGGGTTAACAATATTTAACAAGATCGTTAACCTAAAGGTTTCAAAACAACACTTACATGTAACGACTAACGATGACTTAACGACTCAGTTAAAATGTATATACATGTAGTGTTTTAATATGTATTTATACACTTTTGAAAGACTTCAATACACTTATCAAAATACTTCTACTTAACAAAAATGTTTACAATTACATCCTCGTTCAGTTTCATCAACAATTCTACTCGTATGCACCCGTATTCGTACTCGTACAATACACAGCTTTTAGATGTATGTACTATTGGTATATACACTCTAATGATCAGCTCTTAGCAGCCCATGTGAGTCACCTAACACATGTGGGAACCATCATTTGGCAACTAGCATGAAATATCTCATAAAATTACAAAAATATGAGTAATCATTCATGACTTATTTACATGAAAACAAAATTACATATCCTTTATATCTAATCCATACACCAACGACCAAAAACACCTAAAAACACTTTCATTCTTCAATTTTCTTCATCTAATTGATCTCTCTCAAGTTCTATCTTCAAGTTCTAAGTGTTCTTCATATATTCTACAAGTTCTAGTTACATAAAATCAAGAATACTTTCAAGTTTGCTAGCTCACTTCCAATCTTGTAAGGTGATCATCCAACCTCAAGAAATCTTTGTTTCTTACAGTAGGTTATCATTCTAATACAAGGTAATAATCATATTCAAACTTTGGTTCAATTTCTATAACTATAACAATCTTATTTCAAGTGATGATCTTACTTGAACTTGTTTTCGTGTCATGATTCTGCTTCAAGAACTTCGAGCCATCCAAGGATCCGTTGAAGCTAGATTCATTTTTCTCTTTTCCAGTAGGTTTATCCAAGGAACTTAAGGAAGTAATGATGTTCATAACATCATTCGATTCATACATATAAAGCTATCTTATTCGAAGGTTTAAACTTGTAATCACTAGAACATAGTTTAGTTAATTCTAAACTTGTTCGCAAAAAAAAGTTAATCCTTCTAACTTGACTTTTAAAATCAACTAAACACATGTTCTATATCTATATGATATGCTAACTTAATGATTTAAAACCTGGAAACACGAAAAACACCGTAAAACCGGATTTATGCCGTCGTAGTAACACCGCGGGCTGTTTTGGGTTAGTTAATTAAAAACTATGATAAACTTTGATTTAAAAGTTGTTATTCTGAGAAAATTATTGTTATTATGAACATGAAACTATATCCAAAAATTATGGTTAAACTCAAAGTGGAAGTATGTTTTCTAAAATGGTCATCTAGACGTCGTTCTTTCGAATGAAATGACTACCTTTACAAAAACGACTTGTAACTTATTTTTCTGACTATAAACCTATACTTTTTCTGTTTAGATTCATAAAATAGAGTTCAATATGAAACCATAGCAATTTGATTCACTCAAAACGGATTTAAAATGAAGAAGTTATGGGTAAAACAAGATTGGATAATTTTTCTCATTTTAGCTACGTGAAAATTGGTAACAAATCTATTCCAACCATAACTTAATCAACTTGTATTGTATATTATGTAATCTTGAGATACCATAGACACGTATACAATGTTTTGACCTATCATGTCGACACATCTATATATATTTTGGAATAACCATAGACACTCTATATGTGAATGTTGGAGTTAGCTATACAGGGTTGAGGTTGATTCCAAAATATATATAGTTTGAGTTGTGATCAATACTGAGATACGTATACACTGGGTCATGGATTGATTCAAGATAATATTTATCGATTTATTTCTGTACATCTAACTGTGGACAACTAGTTGTAGGTTACTAACGAGGACAGCTGACTTAATAAACTTAAAACATCAAAATATATTAAAAGTGTTGTAAATATATTTTGAACATACTTTGATATATATGTATATATTGTTATAGGTTCGTAAATCAACCAGTGGCCAAGTCTTACTTCCCGACGAAGTAAAAATCTGTGAAAGTGAGTTATAGTCCCACTTTTAAAATCTAATATTTTTTGGGATGAGAATACATGCAGGCTTTATAAATGATTTACAAAATAGACACAAGTACGTGAAACTACATTCTATGGTTGAATTATCGAAATTGAATATGCCCCGTTTTATTAAGTCTGGTAATCTAAGAATTAGGGAACAGACACCCTAATTGACGTGAATCCTAAAGATAGATCTATTGGGCCTAACAAACCCCATCCAAAGTACCGGATGCTTTAGTACTTCGAAATTTATATCATATCCGAAGGGTGTCCCGGAATGATGGGGATATTCTTATATATGCATCTTGTTAATGTCAGTTACCAGGTGTTCACCATATGAATGATTTTTATCTCTATGTATGGGATGTGTATTGAAATATGAAATCTTGTGGTCTATTACTATGATTTGATATATATAGGTTAAACCTATAACTCACCAACATTTTTGTTGACGTTTTAAGCATGTTTATTCTCAGGTGATTATTAAGAGCTTTCGCTGTCGCATACTTAAATAAGGACGAGATTTGAAGTCCATGCTTGTATGATATTGTGTAAAAACTGCATTCAAGAAACTTATTTTGTTGTAACATATTTGTATTGTAAACCATTATGTAATGGTCGTGTGTAAACAGGATATTTTAGATTTATTTGATAATCTACGTAAAGCTTTTTAAACCTTTATTGATGAAATAAAGGTTATGGTTTGTTTTAAAATGAATGCAGTCTTTGAAAAACGTCTCATATAGAGATCAAAACCTCGCAACGAAATCAATTAATATAGAACGTTTTTAATCAATAAGAACAGGACATTTCATTTGGTATCCGAGCGTTGGTCTTAGAGAACCAGAATTTTGCATTAGTGTGTCTTATCGAGTTTGTTAGGATGCATTAGTGAGTCTGGACTTCGACCGTGTTTACTTGAAAAATGATTGCTTAACAAATTTTGTTGGAAACTATATATTTTTAACATGTGAATATTATGTGATATATTAATCTCTTAACGCGTTTGATATTATGTGATAGATGTCTACCTCTAGAAAAAGTCCCATTGACTCACCTAATAATAATGAAGAGTTAAATGTAAATTGGAATGATTCGTGGACTGATTCACAAGTTCCCGAAGAGGAACCGGAAGAAGAGTCGGAACTGGAAGAAGAATCGGAACCGGAAGAAGAATCGGAAACGGATGAAGAAATAGAACCGGTGGGGGAAATAATAAAACGGTTAAGTAAAAGAAAATCCTCAACCAACCGACCAAGGTTAATTATGGTCAATGGTGTTTCCGCCAAGGAAGCAAAATATTGAGAGGATTACCAATTCTCTGATGAATCGGATTTCGACGAGAATTCCGATGATGTTATAGAAATTACCCCAACTGAATTTAAAAAGGCAAAAGAAAATAATAAGGGAAAGGGCATAAAAATAGAGAAATCTAATTCCAACCCCGATGAACTTTATATGTATCGTCAACCCCCGAAGTCCTTAAGTTGTAACAATGACTCGGGAACCTCTAAACCACCAGGTTTTTCTAAACCAATGTGGAAAACGACGGCTCGTATTAGGGGAACATTATATATCCCTAGAAACTTGGCAAAACGAACCAAAACCGAAGAAGAAGAAACAAGTGAGTCGGAATAAGATAGTTGTATTCGTGTGGTGTAATATATGTAATATAGTGTGCTTATGCTTTATGATATATGTAAAAATTGCTTGTATTAATAAGTATTTTTTTTATGAATCTAACTCTTGTCTATTTTACAGTATAAAAACACAAAATGGATAGACAACCCAATATTTTAAGAGACCTACCCGGAGACATGATTGATGAAATCTTGTCTAGAGTCGGTCAGAATTCTTCGGCACAACTATTTAAGGCGAGATCAGTTTGTAAGACATTCGAAGAACGTTCCAAGAATGCCTTGGTTTATAAAAGGCTTTCGTTCGAAAGATGGGGGATATCACATTGGGAAATCTATAAGTTACGATGTGTTTACTTTGACGCATATATTGCGGGGAACCCAAATGCTATTTTACGCAATGGGTTAAGAAATTATTTTGACTCAATATATCCGAATATTGGACTTCGTGATTTAGAAAAAGCGGCTAACATGCAACATAAAGAAGCATGTTATGCTTACGGATTAGTAATGTTCGCTTCTCACCAAAGTGAGAACAAGAACATCGGGCTACAACTTTTAAACAAAACGTTCCTACAAGTGACGGAGTCGGTAATTGGGGTAAGAAATGAGGTTTTTAGATTGTTACGGGACTGTTGGACATTACGTAACCCTCGTCCCTTTGACAACGTTACAACACGCTGTCTTATCAACGGCCATAACGGTTATGTTCCACAAGACCAAGGATGGGAAGTAATCCTAGTAAAACCAGAATGCATGACTTGTTTCTGGACGTATGAATTACGTGTCTTTATTGCATTTGCTGAACGACTTGTGTACTAGCTAGAATTATCTTCACAACCATCTTGTATCAAATTTATTGTGTGCTATATTTCATGCTATATGTAAAATAAGCGGTATTGTAAGTTTGTAAAATATTGTGTAAAAGTTTGAACGCGAAATATTATTATAATCAGTTTTTCATATAGAATTGTAGTAGTTGAATTGTATATTAGCTACTAAGTATGAACTTAACGGGTAGGTTGTCATAACCCGACCTTAACCATAAGGACGAATACAATAACATATGATTTCATCGCGAGGTATTGACCTCTATATGCGACATTTTTCAAAAACTGCATTCGTTTTTACAATACAAACCATAGCTTTTATTACAAATACAAGGTTTAAACAACTTAATAATGATTATCATTTAGCGATAATCTTAGACTTACAAACTTTACATGTGATAATAACAATACGACCTCCAACATATTTTACATTACAAATCCTCCGATATGCAGTTTTATTTTTGACACAAATATGCATACTCAAGATCTTGCTTAAATTCAACATGTTGCAGCGGAAGCTTTTAGTTATCACCTGAGAATAAACATGCTTAAAACGTCAACATAAAGTTGGTGAGATATAGGTTTAATGCCGGCAGCGTTATAAATATAGACCACAAGATTTCATATATAAACGTTTTAATATTCTAAGTTGTTGAGCACTTGATAACCATACTTAACATTTAATCAACGTCGCATATTCCCTTTATTATGAAATCTTACTACACCGTACCAAGTGTAGTCACCGAAACGAAGTACTGTGCAACCGTTGAATACTGGTCGTCCAGTCCGGTTGGGGTTGTCAGGCCCGATAGATCTATCAACAGGATTCGCGTTTACAATACCACATGTAAATAATAGTTACCAAGTTACAGGGAAGTATGCCAGTGGTACAACTCAACGTAGAATATATATTTTTAATCACTTGTGTCCATAACGTAAATCATAAAATGCATGTATTCTCATCCCGAAATATTTAGAGTTTAAAAGTGGGACTATATACTCACTTTTGCCTTGAAGGTATTTATCACGACTTGGTCTCCGATTGATATCACAAACCTAACCATATATATAATATATCAACATATTTTCTTTTCAAGTAATCGTTACATATATATATATATATATATATATATATATATATATATATATATATATATATATATATATATATATATATATATATATATATATATATATATATATATACATATATATATATATATATATATATATACATATATATATATATATATATATATATATATATATATATATACTTTTAATACTTTTAATATTTTCTTAGTCCGTAGTTAGCAGTCCGATGTTAGTGGTCCACAATTAGTTGCTTAAATAAAATAAATAAAGACCCCATCGTATTCGTATTGATCAGAATTAATCTTGACCCATGGTACCATGTTGTCAAATGACGTGTTGCGTACATAAAGTACCGTGTTATCAAATGACGTGTTGCGTACAATCATGAGGTCTTATGATTAATCTTCTCGTGTTGTTTACGGGTGGTCCTGAAATATATAAAATCGAATCATAAGTAAATATATATTAAATATTATGTTAATTAGCCAAGATATGATTAATCCGATTTTGTCATAATATGATATATTACAGGTCTTGAAGTGTTTTTTTAAAAATCAAATTAGAAGGATCTATTTAGTTTACGAACAAGTTTGAAATCACTCAAACTATGTTCTTGTTGTTATAATTTTACAACACAAAATAAGATAGCTATATAAATATGAATCGAATAAGGTTATGAATAAGGTTACTACCTCAAGTTACTTGGACAAAGCTACTGGAAAAGGTAAGAAAAATCTTGGAATCAAAAGAGTGGTGGAGTGGGATTGAAAGATTGGAAGTAATCTCCTTGAAATCGGATGACTATATTGATACGTTCTTGAGTAGGTAAATGAAGAGAGATTAGGGAGTGAATTAACTTGAAAGAAAATTGGAAATGAAATTGTATGTGTGTGTGTACAAAATAGCATGATTATGGGATGGATATATAGGAGATTTAGTTTGTTTTCTTGCACAAAAGTCACGCATGAGGTTAAATGGCTGGTTCCCACATGTAACATCATGTCTAGTGGCTGATCATTGAAGTTTATTGTTGGTATATACCAATAGTAAATACGTATAGAAGCTGGGTATGATACGGTTACATATACCCTAGATATACTTGTAGAAATTTTGAGGAATCGGAACGAGAATTCAAATATGGACGGGTTTATAACTGTAAAAGAGGCTCAAAACTGGGCTTTTATTTTTGGGTCAAACCGGACCAAATAGAAATTTAAGACATTTTTAATAAAGCAATGTCAGCTCGACCCCAGCCAGGGGCTCTGCCCCTTGGACCCCGCCAGGGGTTGCCACCCCTTGGACCCCGCTTATCGGGGGCGCTGCCCCCGAACCCCCGTCATAATCAAGATAAGTTCAAACAAGTGTGCACTCCACATAATCGTAAGTATATATGTCAAAGAACGTTACATATAGTTATCGTTTTGAAAACTTAAGTTAGTGCTCTCAAAGTATACTTATAACTCATTGTTGTTAGTTCACAATGAAATGTTAAACCATCCTTAAATCATGTTAAATATGTATAGATATGTACATATACATAATCGTATAATTATCGTGTGTTATATAGTTTGTGATATCATCGGTCAAATTGGACAGTCAAACGTTGTGTGAAACTCTTTTCAAAAACATAAGTCTCAACAGTTTGGATTGCTTATCATGTTGGTAAGGTTTATTTTATGTAAATATTAATCTCATAAGTATAAAATGATCGTAAAAATCCGGGTCGTTACAGTACCTACCCGTTAAATAAATTTCGTCCCGAAATTTTAAAGTTGTACCTATTTTGCGTTGTCGGGAAACAAATGTGGGTACTTTTGTTTCATCTGATCCTCTCGTTCCCAAGTAAACTCGGGACCTCTTCAAGCATTCCAACGAACCTTAACGATTGGTATGTTGCTCTGCTTGAGCCGTTTAACTTCACGGTCCATGATTTCGACTGGTTCTTCTATGAATTGTACTTTCTCATCGACTTGGATTTCTTCAAGAGGAATGGTGAGATCTTCCTTTGCAAGACATTTCTTGAGGTTTGAGACGTGAAATGAATTATGTACTCCGGCGAGTTGTTGTGGTAACTCGAGTCGATAAGCTACCGGTCCGATGCGTTCGATGATCTTGAACGGGCCTACATACCTTGGGTTCAGTTTACCCCTTTTTCCAAAACGTATTACACCTTTCCAAGGTGACACCTTTAGCATAACCATGTCACCGATCTGAAACTCTAATGGTTTCCTTCGGACATCCGCGTAGCTCTTTTGGCGACTACGGGCTGTTTTCAATCTCTCCTTGATTTGCACTATCTTCTCAGTAGTTTCATGGATGATCTCGGGACCAGTTAATTGTCGATCTTCTACTTCATTCCAACAGTTAGGGGATCTACACTTCCTTCCATACAGTGCTTCGAATGGTGCAGCTTTAATGCTCGCATGATAACTATTATTATACGAGAATTCTGCTAATGGTAGATATTTATCCCATCCATTTCCAAAATCGATCACACATGCCCTGAGCATGTCTTCAAGAGTCTGAATTGTTCTTTCACTCTGCCCGTCAGTTTGCAGATGGTATGCGGTGCTCATATCCAAACGGGTTCCCAGGGCCTCCTGTAGTGATTGCCAAAACTTTGATGTAAATCTACTATCACGATCGGATATAATGGAAATAGGTATTCCATGCATTGAAACAATTTCCTTTATGTATAATCGTAATAGTTTCTCCATTCTATCCGTTTCCTTTATAGGCAATAAATGTGCAGATTTGGTGAGACGATCAACTATTACCCAAATGGTGTCATAACCCCAGGCAGTCTTAGGTAACTTTGTGATGAAATCCATGGTAATACCATCCCATTTCCATTCTGGGATTTTTGGTTGTTGAAGTAACCCTGACGGCTTCTGGTGTTCTGCTTTGACTTTGGAACAAGTTAAACATTCCCCAACATATGTTGCAACATCTGTCTTTAAATTAGGCCACCAATAATGCATCTTAAGATCTTGATACATCTTTCCAACTCCGGGATGTATCGAGTATCTTGTCTTATGTGCCTCATTCTATATCAACTTCCTTAATCCACCCAACTTCGGTACCCAAATACGGTTTGCAAAATATCGAATTCCGTCTTCCC
Source organism: Rutidosis leptorrhynchoides (assembly GCF_046630445.1). Taxonomy (NCBI): domain Eukaryota; kingdom Viridiplantae; phylum Streptophyta; class Magnoliopsida; order Asterales; family Asteraceae; genus Rutidosis; species Rutidosis leptorrhynchoides. The sequence goes on along the minus strand of NC_092341.1, from coordinate 206,737,351 downwards.
GCATAACGAGTTGCTTCTCATACTTCTTCATTATTTCATTTCCTATGTTTTCTTTAGTAAGAGCTTCTCATTGAGCCTCTTTGATTTGTGAGTTGAGATTCATGCGAATTTTTATGTTCATTGCTCGTACTCGAATTGGTTCCCGTTCCTTTCTGCTTAGAGCGTCGGCCACTACATTCGCTTTCCCGGGATGATAGCGAATCTCACAATCATAGTCGTTTATTAGCTCGACCCACCTACGTTGCCTCATGTTCAGCTGTTTCTGATAAAAAATATGTTGAAGGCTTTTATGATCAGTAAACACAGTGTATTTAACCCCATATAAATAGTGTCTCCATATCTTCAATGCAAACACTACTGCTCCCAATTCTAAATCATGCATCGTATAATTCCGCTCGTGAATCTTCAATTGTCGGGATGCGTATGCTATAACTTTCTTCCGTTGCATAAGGACGTAACCAAAACCTTGTCGCGAAGCGTCACAATATATCTCGAAATCATCGTTCCCTTCAGGTAATGATAAAATAGGTGCTGTAGTCAACTTCTTCTTCAGTAATTGAAATGCACTCTCTTGCTCAGAAGTCCATTCGTACTTCTTCCCTTTTTGCGTTAACGCTGTTAATGGTTTAGCTATTCGAGAAAAATCTTGAATAAACCTTCTATAATAACCAGCTAAACCCAAAAATTGGCGTATCTGCGTTGGTGTCTTAGGAGTCTCCCATTTTTCAATGGCCTCAATTTTAGCTGGATTAACCTGAATTCCTTTGCTACTAACAACGTGGCCAAGAAATTGCACTTCTTTCAACCAAAATGCACACTTAGAAAATTTGGCGTATAACTGTTCTTTTCTTAACAATTCTAATACCAACCTTAAATGCTGCTCATGCTCTTGCTCACTCTTGGAATAGATAAGAATATCGTCAATGAAAACGATAACAAACTTATCTAAATACGGACTACAAACTCGATTCATGAGGTCCATGAATTCAGCTGGCGCATTAGTCAACCCAAACGGCATGACCAAAAATTCATAATGACCGTAGCGTGTCCGAAAAGCAGTTTTCGGAATATCTTCTTCTTTAACACGTAATTGATGATAGCCCGATTTTAAGTCGATTTTTGAGTACACACATGATCCTTGCAATTGATCAAATAAGTCATCAATTCTCGGTAGTGGATACCGATTCTTGATAGTTAACTTATTTAATTCACGATAATCTATACACATTCGGAAAGATCCATCTTTCTTCTTGACGAATAAAATCGGAGCTCCCCACGGTGAAGTGCTCGGTCGAATGAAACCACGGTCCAGTAATTCTTGTAACTGGCTTTGTAACTCTTTCATCTCAGATGGTGCAAGTCTATATGGAGCACGAGCCACTGGTGCAGCTCCTGGTACTAGATCTATTTGAAATTCTACAGATCTAAATGGAGGTAATCCTGGCAACTCTTCCGGAAATACTTCAGGAAAATCTCTTGCCACAGGCACGTCGTTGATGCTCTTCACTTTTTCCTTCGTTTCGACTTTATTAACATGTGCTAGGATAGCATAGCACCCTTTCTTCAAGCACCTTTGAGCTTTCAAACAACTAATGAGTTTTAGCTTTGAGTTACCCTTCTCTCCATAAATCATTAATGGCGTTCTATCCTTACGAGGAATGCGAATTGCCTTCTTGGCGCACACAACTTCAGCTCCTATTTTGGATATCCAGTCCATGCCGACTATTACATCAAAACTTCCTAATTCTACGGGTATCAAATCAATCTTAAATGTTTCTCCGGCTAAATTTATTTTACAATCACGGAAAATTTTATCGGCTTTAATTAGTTTACCATTAGCTAACTCAATCATGTACTTAGCATCTAGAGGTAATAATGAACAATTTAATTTAGCGTGAAAGTCTCTACACACGTAACTTCTATCAGCACCAGTATCAAATATAATAGATGCGGATAAGTTATTAATGGTAAACGTACCCGTAACAAGCTCCGGGTCTTCATACGCCTCTCTAGCATTAATAACAAATGCTCTTCCACGTGCAGATCCGTTATTCTTCTCTGGATTCGGGCACTGACTCTTATAATGACACTGTTTCCCACACCCATAACAAGTAACAGTGGCCAAGGCAGTTCTATTTGCATTGGTGGAAGGAGTCTTGGTACCGTTTGTATTTGTAGCGGGAACCCTACAATCTTCAGCAAGATGACCTTTTCGATTACAATTGTTGCACACCACATTACAATAACCAGAGTGATGTTTGTGGCATCTGTTACATAAAGGATTTCGTCCCTTGTAACCTGAGTTCGAACCGCTACCCGCACCTTGCGTGGTTTCTTGTTTCTTGTTGGATTGTTGATGATTACCTTCCCACTTTCTTTTGTTTCCCGATGTCTTGACATCGGTGTTCTTATTCAGAATAATCTGGTCCATCAACTCGTTCGCCATGGTGATAGCTTCATGAATAGTCTTGGGTTTGGATGCTGTAACATTTGCCTTGACCTTTTTAGGCAACCCGTCTTTGTACAGTTCAATCTTCCGTTCTTCGGTTGGTGCCAATTCGGGACATAGCAAAGCTAATTCCATGAATCGCTGATTGTAGTTGGTGAGTTCAGTACCAACAACTTTCAGGCTTCGTAATTCAGCTTCCAACTTCCTAACCTCGTTCCTTGGACAATATTCATTGATTAGCATTGTTTTGAATTCTTCCCAAGGAGTATCATAAGCTACATCTCCTCCTACAGCCTTCACATAGTTTTTCTACCACGTGAGTGCACTATCTTGTAGGGTGCACGATGCATACTTGGTCATGTCCTTCTCAATACAACCACTGATTTTAAACACAGACTCAATTTTTTCGATCCACCGGGTTAAACCAACCGGTCCTTCTGTTCCACTGAATGATGAGGGCTTGCAACCTTGAAAAGTTTTGTAAGTGCACCCCACATGAGGATTTGGGTTAACTGCAGCACCTCTTGCAGCCTCGACCTATAACATTCTGTCGTTCACTCGCTGATTGATGAGTTCCTGGATTTCTTGTTCCGTCATTCGGTTCAATCGCGCCATAATCTTCAACAAGAATGAAAAAAAAATAATTATTCACATGGAATATTATAGATGTAGTATGTATTTACAGTACATTGTAGCTTATTAATAATATGAATCAGTTATTATTATAAAAGCCTTTTCTTCTTATTAGCGTTTTATAATTATATCTAGGGTAGTACCTACCCGTTAAAGTTCATACTTAATAGCTTAGTACGAAAATCAATTACTACCACCCAAATAATACTTAACCATGGAAAATTATTGCATTTCACACTTCACTATTTTACATATGCTTATCTTACATCAAACATTAAGCAAACCATACTAGTAATATTATACAAAATATTATATGATCCCATGGTTTAAAACAACAGCGCATCATTTAACCCAAAGCGTTTGTGTTCAAAGAAATCGCTTAAAGGTTATCCTGGTTGTCTCCCTGCGTTTTGGTTAAGGAACCGAAGAACTGGATGTCGAGATAGAACTAATAGGAATAGCGGGAATAGGTGTGGAAGTATCTGGTGGAGTTGGTGCGACAACATTCTCTCTAGACTCGGGATTTGGATTTTCCATTTCAGTAGCCTTTCGTTTCTTTCCTCGTTCGAACTTGTCTTTCGTAATTTCCTGTATTTCTTCCTCCTCAGGATCACTTTCTGGTTCCTCTTCAATTGATTCATCCGGAACTTGTGAGTCTTCCCCAAAGGTGTCGTTTTCATCATCGGATAGGTTAATGACTGGAACACCATCTGAAGATTCTGGTTCGGAGTCGCTGAATGTGATAATAAGTTCTAAGCCAGACATCTATCACATAACAACTAGCACGTTAATACCACATAATATTTACATATTAATTTTTAACCAACAAGGATAAGCAATAGTTTTCGAAATCAAACACGGTCAAAGTCCAGACTCACTAATGCATCCTAACAAACTCGATAAGACACACTAATGCAAATTTTCTGGTTCTCTAAGACCAACGCTCTGATACCACATGTCATAACCCGACCTTAACCATAAGGACGAATACAATAACATATGATTTCATCGCGAGGTATTGACCTCTATATGCGACATTTTTCAAAAACTGCATTCTTTTTACAATACAAACCATAGCTTTTATTACAAATACAAGGTTTAAACAACTTAATAATGATTATCGTTTAGCGATAATCTTAGACTTACAAACTTTACATGTGATAATAACAATACGACCTCCAACATATTTTACATTACAAATCCTCCGATATGCAGTTTTATTTTTGACACAAATATGCATACTCAAGATCTTGCTTAAATTCAACATGTTGCAGCGGAAGCTTTTAGTTATCACCTGAGAATAAACATGCTTAAAACGTCAACATAAAGTTGGTGAGATATAGGTTTAATGCCGGCAGCGTTATAAATATAGACCACAAGATTTCATATATAAACGTTTTAATATTCTAAGTTGTTGAGCACTTGATAACCATACTTAACATTTAATCAATGTCGCATATTCCCTTTATTATGAAATCTTACTACACCGTACCAAGTGTAGTCACCGAAACGAAGTACTGTGCAACCGTTGAATACTGGTCGTCCAGTCCGGTTGGGGTTGTCAGGCCCGATAGATCTATCAACAGGATTCGCGTTTACAATACCATATGTAAATAATAGTTACCAGGTTACAGGGAAGTATGCCAGTGGTACAACTCAACGTAGAATATATATTTTTAATCACTTGTGTCCATAACGTAAATCATAAAATGCATGTATTCTCATCCCGAAATATTTAGAGTTTAAAAGTGGGATTATATACTCACTTTTGCCTTGAAGGTATTTACCACGACTTGGTCTCCGATTGATATCACAAACCTAACCATATATATAATATATCAACATATTTTCTTTTCAAGTAATCGTTACATATATATATATATATATATACTTTTAATACTTTTAATATTTTCTTAGTCCGTAGTTAGCAGTCCGATGTTAGTGGTCCACAATTAGTTGCTTAAATAAAATAAATAAAGACCCCATCGTATTCGTATTGATCAGAATTAATCTTGACCCATGGTACCATGTTGTCAAATGACGTGTTGCGTACATAAAGTACCGTGTTGTCAAATGACGTGTTGCGTACAATCATGAGGTCTTATGATTAATCTTCTCGTGTTGTTTACGGGTGGTCCTGAAATATATAAAATCAAATCATAAGTAAATATATATTAAATATTATGTTAATTAGCCAAGATATGATTAATCCGATTTTGTCATAATATGATATATTACAGGTCTTGAAGTGTTTTTTTAAAAATCAAATTAGAAGGATCTATTTAGTTTGCGAACAAGTTTGAAATCACTCAAACTATGTTCTTGTTGTTATAATTTTACAACACAAAATAAGATAGCTATATAAATATGAATTGAATAAGGTTATGAATAAGGTTACTACCTCAAGTTACTTGGACAAAGCTACTGGAAAAGGTAAGAAAAATCTTGGAATTAAAAGAGTGGTGGAGTGGGATTGAAAGATTGGAAGTAATCTCCTTGAAATCGGATGACTATATTGATACGTTCTTGAGTAGGTAAATGAAGAGAGATTAGGGAGTGAATTAACTTGAAAGAAAATTGGAAATGAAATTGTATTTGTGTGTGTGCAAAATAGCATGATTATGGGATGGATATATAGGAGATTTAGTTTGTTTTCTTGCACAAAAGTCACACATGAGGTTAAATGGCTGGTTCCCACATGTAACATCATGTCTAGTGGCTGATCATTGAAGTTTATTGTTGGTATATACCAATAGTAAATACGTATAGAAGCTGGGTATGATACGGTTACATATACCCTAGATATACTTGTAGAAATTTTGAGGAATCGGAACGAGAATTCAAATATGGACGGGTTTATAACTGTAAAAGAGGCTCAAAACTGGGCTTTTATTTTTGGGTCAAACAGGACCAAATAAAAATTTAAGACATTTTTAATAAAAATTTAAGCCCCTTGGACCCCGCCAGGGGTTGCCACCCCTTGGACCCCGCTTATCGGGGGCGCTGCCCCCGAACCCCCGTCATAATCAAGATAAGTTCAAACAAGTGTGCACTCCACATAATCGTAAGTATATATGTCAAAGAACGTTACATATAGTTATCGTTTTGAAAACTTAAGTTAGTGCTCTCAAAGTATAATTATAACTCATTGTTGTTAGTTCACAATGAAATGTTAAACCATCCTTAAATCATGTTAAATATGTATAGATATGTACATATACATAATCGTATAATTATCGTGTGTTATATAGTTTGTGATATCATCGGTCAAATTGGACGGTCAAACGTTGTGTGAAACTCTTTTCAAAAACATAAGTCTCAACAGTTTGGATTGCTTATCATGTTGGTAAGGTTTATTTTATGTAAATATTAATCTCATAAGTATAAAACGATCGTAAAAATCCGGGTCGTTACAGTACCTACTACCCGAATTTAAACTTATAAAACGCTAATATGAAGAAAAAGCTTTTATAAATGAGTTCATATTATGCTACGAAATACTATTAACTACTCTTAATATTCTGTATGATTAACTTGTTCCATTTGACTATTTTGAAGGAAATGGCACCGACTACTCGACACACCGTGAATATGAATGAAGAGGAATTCCGTACTTTTCTAGCTTCAAACATAGCCGCAGTACAGGCTGCGCTACATACCAACAATAACCTTGGATCTAGCAGTACAGGAAATCGTGTAGGATGCACCTACAAAGAATTCACTGCCTGCAAACCTTTGGAATTTGATAGAACCGAAGGACCGATCGGATTGAAACGGTGGACCGAGAAGGTCGAATCGGTGTTTTCCATAAGTAAGTGTACTGAAGAGGACAAAGTGAAGTACGCTACGCATACCTTCACAGGTTCTGCGTTAACATGGTGGAATACCTATCTAGAGCAAGTGGGACAAGACGATGCGTACGCACTACCGTGGTCAGCATTCAAGCACTTGATGAACGAGAAGTACCATCCCAGAACCGAGGTCAATAAGCTCAAGACAGAACTTAGAGGGTTATGAACCCAAGGATTTGATATTACCACGTACGAAAGACGATTCACAGAATTGTGCCTATTGTGTCCGGGAGCATTCGAAGATGAGGAAGAGAAGATCGATGCGTTTAAGAAAGGATTACCGGAAAGAATCCAAGAAGATATAAGTTCACACGAGCCCGCCTCCATACAACAGGCATGTAGAATGGCTCACAAACTAGTGAACCAGATTGAAAAAAGAATTAAAGAACAGACTGCTGAATAGGCCAATGTGAAGCAAGTCAAAAGAAAGTGGGAGGAAAACGGTGATAAGAATCACCAATACAAAAACAACAGCAATTGCAACAATAATCGCAACAATTATCCCAACAATCGCAACATCAATCGCAACTACAACAAACGGCCCAACAACAACAACAACAACAACAACAACAACAACAACAACAACAACAACAACAACAACAACAACAACAACAACAACAGCAACTACAACAATCATCCCAACAACAATAATAACCGTAACAACAACAACAATCAGAAGCAGCTATGCCAAAGGTGTGAAAAGTATCACTCGGGGTTCTGCACCAAATTTTGCAACAAGTGTAAAAGAAATGGTCATAGCGCGGCGAAGTGTGAGGTCTACAGACCAGGGGTTAATAGAACGAAAGGAACAAATGGTGTCGGAACGAGTAATGGCGGTGCAAGTAGTGTCGGAGCAAGTTATGCCAATGTAGTTTGTTATAAATGTGGAAAACCGGGCCACATTATTAGAAATTGCCCGAACCAGGAGAACACGAATGGACAAGGCTGCGGAAGAGTTTTCAATATTAATGCGGCAGAGGCACAGGAAGACCCAGAGCTTGTTACGGGTACGTTTCTTATTGACAATAAATCTGCTTACGTTTTATTTGATTCGGGTGCGTATAGAAGCTATATGAGTAGAGATTTTTGTGCTAAATTAAGTTGTCCATTGACGCCTTTGGATAGTAAATTTTTACTCGAATTAGCAAATGGTAAATTAATTTCAGCAGATAATATATGTCAGAATCGAGAAATTAAACTGGTTAGCGAAACATTTAAGATTGATTTGATACCAGTAGAGTTAGGGAGTTTTGATATGATAATCGGTATGGACTGGTTGAAAGAAGTGAAAGCAGAGATCGTTTGTTACAAAAATGTAATTCGCATTATACGAGAAAAAGGAAAACCCTTAATGGTGTACGGAGAAAAGGGCAACACGAAGCTACATCTTATTAGTAATTTGAAGGCACAAAAACTAATAAGAAAAGGTTGTTATGCTGTTCTAGCACACACGTCGAGAAAGTACAAACTGAAGAAAAGAGCATCAATGATGTTCCCATTGCAAAAGAATTTCCCGATGTATTTCCGAAAGAATTACCGGGATTACCCCCACATCGATCCGTTGAATTTCAAATAGATCTTGTACCAGGAGCTGCACCAATAGCTCGTGCTCCTTACAAACTCGCACCCAGCGAGATGAAAGAACTGCAAAGCCAATTACAAGAACTTTTAGAGCGTGGTTTCATTCAACCAAGCACATCACCGTGGGGAGCTCCTGTTTTGTTTGTCAAGAAGAAAGATGGTACATTCAGGTTGTGTATCGACTACCGAGAGTTGAACAAACTTACCATCAAGAACTGCTACCCACTACCGAGAATCGACGACTTATTTAATCAACTGCAAGACTCGTCTGTTTATTCAAAGATTGACTTACGTTCCGGGTATCATCAAATGCGGGTGAAAGAAGATGATATTCCAAAGACTGCTTTCAGAACACGTTACGGTCATTACGAGTTTATGGTCATGCTGTAGCGACCCGACAAAATTGTCATTGACGGCGCCGCTAACTTAGGTCCCGTTACGTGGTCGTAGTCCCTATATGAGACTCGTTTGACCAAAATTATGTCGCATTCATTTAAAATATACAAAACTTACAAAGTTTAGTTTACCAAACGGTTCGACAACAAGTTTAAGTTTACAAAAGTTGTAAAGTATAAATGAAATAACTTGCGACATAATATAAGTTGAAAGTCACGGTTTGCTATAAATAGCGTAAGTATGTAAACAACATGTTTGAATCCAAAGGTGCTATCACTAGCGTATGCATGTATGTATGCTTGACCCCAAGCAAGTATGAGTGTACACGGAATCATGTATCAAATAGCCATGTATGAACCTGAGAAACATATAGAAAACTGTCAACGAAAAACGTTGGTGAAATCATAGGTGTTTTAGTAAATGTTGTATTTGAACCACAAGATTTAATATAAGATGATTATCAAAATCATTTGCATTCCAAAAGTTGTTATTTGTATCCCGGGCACCCAATTATCAAACTTAACTGTTTTGCACCCTTTGCGTAGTGTTAGAACATACACTAGACCCGAAAATATATTTCATCCGCTAACGGTAGCGAACCGTCCGAATGAGGCTCGTCAAGCCCATGTGATCACATAATATAAGTTCTCGTTTACACCCTGCAAGTGTAACTAATGATAATTGAATTGAGGCTTTTTGTTCAAACCCGCACGTGGAATGTTCGTTTCCGTACTTGTGTTCAAAGTGTAAAAGTATGTAGTATAAAACCGTATATGTTTCTCATCCCATGATTTAAAAGTATAAAAGTTGTTGAAAGATGGGACTATGATCTCACCTCGAGTGCACGAGTATAAATGTACTTCACAAAGTAAACGTGTGCATGAATGTTGCTTAGCCTTGACCTAAACAAGTAAGTTGTATCAATTAACCGGTTACGACACAAGGTCGGGCGAAATGTGTTCAATTAGTCCTATGGCTCATTACGACTCGATTATATAGCATGTGAATCACGTTGTCAAGTTTCATGCAAGAATCAAGTATAAAATAAGATTAGAACGATTGTATAAGTGTTTTGTTAAGTTTGACTAAAAGTCAAACTTGGTCAAAGTCAACGAAAAAGTCAACGGGGTCGGGTCGGGTCCCGAACTATTTTTCTAAGGTTTTTATTCATATATAAGCATGTTAGAACAAGTTACATGTGAATCAGAGGTGCGTAGCATAGCAAACATTTTTCGAAATTTGACAAAGTAGGTCAGAACCCAAACACGGCTATTGCCGCGCCGCGGCCAGAGGTGTCGCGCCGCGACATTAGGCGTGGCCTGGTACCTGGTCAGTTTCAAAAGTTCAAGTCTTGATCCAAAATTCAATTTAGCACAAAACGCAAACCGTAAACACTTAGAATACGCATCTTATATCATTGGAAAGCTCTTTTGACAAGGAATACAATTAACTACCTTTCACAAGCAAAAACATCAATTACAATAACCGAAAACTCGTCAATTGATCAAGAAAGGTTTATTTTCAAAGTTTCAAGTTCGTAAAACGTATTTTGTGATTCGGGAATCCAATTTACACATACGATATGCCGTTTCGAAGGTAATTAAGCATACAATGCATCTAAACACTTACTAACAACATTAACAAGCATTCAACGCATAAAAAGTTCATTTCAAAGTCTATCAAACCCTAACCAAAATTCACAAAAATCAATAATCATGTGTTTGAAGTTTTCTTAATCAACCTACGCATCAAAACGAAGCTAGTGATACTAGTAACACAATTAAAACATGAACTTTAACAATCAAACAACATTTAATCTTCCAAAATGCAAGATTAAGCAAACCCATTTCAAATGTTCAAACTAGTTACTTAAAACAACAAATCGAGCAAACAAAATATATATTCATGTTACACACGAGCCATAGACACTAACTAACACCATTTCAAGTATAAAAACACGAATTTAGAGAAAATTTAGAGTTTTAGAAATGTTACCCAAACTTGATGAAATTAGTACCAAAATGTAGAGGATGAAGAGAGGATCACGAAAATGTAATTTGTTTTGATGTTTCCTTCTTGATCCGGATTTAGATGATGATTTTATAAAGATGGGTGTTTGAGTTCTAAAATGGAAGAGAGAAAAAGAGGGAGAAGATGAAGTGAGAAATGAATGGATGAGATGGTGGGAGGTGGTGGTGACTAGTTACCAAAATTTGGCCAAGTGCCAAGATTAGTCCCTCAAGTTTCAAAGCGGGTGCGGGAATTAACCAAACGAATATTTTAAAAACGCTCGAGTAAACGAGTGATGTTATAATTAAATGACGGAATTATTATGAACGTTAGTCAACGGAAACTACGAATTTAAATAACGAAAGGTATTATTTAAAAAAAGACGGTGTTAAAAATAAATTTAACGGAAAAAGGCGGGATGTTACATTACCTACACCTTAAAAGAAATTTCGTCCCGAAATTTAGTTGGAAGTAGTAGTCGTTGTTTCTTCCTCGAGATCTTGTGTTGCCAATTCTACGAATAAGTGAAGGTACTTCCTTGGGCATTTCAACGAACTTTGACAGTCGGGGTTTTTACGTTGGTTTAAAGTTTGGTTTCACGATTTATAGTTTCAATCGGTCCTCCTATGATGTGGAGTTTATCGTTGATAGTAAGTTCATCGAAGAGGATAACAAGTTCTTGTTTCGCAAGACACGCCTTTAAGTTTGATACGTAGAATTTAGGATGAACGGAGACTCGAATGAGTTGAAAAATCTAAACGGCTAGTAACGGGTCCAAAACGCCCCAGGATTTTAAAAGGACTAAAAATATCGCGGATTTAGCTATCTACGTTTCCCGAAATGGATTACACCTTTTCAAGGTGCGACTTTAACGTTACGCGGTTACCCACTTGGAATTCGAGAGGTTCACGTCTAACATCGGCATAGTTCTTTTGGCGACTACGATCCGCCTTGAGCCTTTCTTGGAATTGAAAAATTTTCCGGTTGTTTCATGAATGATTTCGGGTCCGGTGGTTCGCTTGTCACCTACTTCGGTTCAACAATTTAAGAAAACGACAATTACGGCTATACGGGTCCTCGAAAGTGTGACGTTAAGACTTGAATGATAACCATCGTTGTAAGAGAATTTGGTTAAAGGCAAAAACTTTTCTCAAGTAAATTTGAAGTTGATAACACAAATTCGTATTACGGTTTCCAAGGTTTGAATCGTATGTTTGCTTGGTCCGTCGGGTTGTGGTTGATGTGCGGTACTCATGTCTAAACGTGGTCCCGAGACTTTTTGTGAGGCACTCCAAAATCTAGAAGTGAAACGAGGATCTCGATCCGAAATGAGGTACATCTCTTTAAGGTATATTTGAAAGAGTTTGTTAGGACGTGAAAACGTTTGTTGGAACAAGTTTCTGTTTCTCAAGAATTTCGCGCCGCGGAAGATTTATCGGTTTCCGAAAATGTTCGATAGGACTATTCACCCTCGAGGCGAATACTAGTATAGTGTGAAGAGTCTCTCTCTCCATTGAGAATTTAGATAAAATATTTCCTTAAACGGAAGTACGAGTGTAAGGCGAGAGAAGTTTTTGCCTCGATGTGAGCATACCAAGCATTTTGTAGTTCGTCTATAAAAACTATAAGAAAACGAGATAGTACACACGTGTAACATATGTTTGAAGTCGAAAGAATTTGTCATTCCTTCGGAAGCATCAATATGGTTCGACAATAATCGAAGATGTGTCCCGGGTATGGTTGTTATCAGTATTCTCGGAGTTTTCGGATGTTCAAACAAGAAAAATAAAGTCATGTACATGGCACATGGTGGTGATTAGGTTGATCGAGTCCAACCACCATCATGTGTCATTAGAACTTTGGTATGACTTACCGTAATATAACCACGTTGATCGAGTGTCGTTATATTACGCTAACTCATACCTCCATTCCCACATCACTCTATAGATTCAAGTTCGTGTAATCGTGAAGTTTAAATTAAACAAAGTGTAACGACGTCTCTAACGTGACTCGTATTGAATCGAAAGAATTAGTGCAACTATAAAGAAGCGTTCCCCGAGGGAAGTGTATAAATGATTGTTCACGTCATTGCGGTTCAAGTCAAGCGATAATGCCCTTAGGCACGAAAAGAGTAACGAATCATGATAACAAAAAGTACGCAACCGTAGTGATAATTAGCGATGACGATACTCACCTAGAGTAGTGATGGTAGTAACAAGAAGTGGTAGATAGTAAGGAACACCGGTGTGACACCGATAGTAAGTTGAAACGGTGGCGAATCATAATCTGGGAGACAGGGTTCCCGGACAAGTGTGACCAATGAAGTCGTTGTCATCCTTACGCGCATGAATCTCGAATTTACGTGTGTTACCAGGAAGTGGCAGAATACGGATTCGTATGATGAAAGTTTGGTACCATTATGGAGTTCACCTAAGAAAGATTCAAGTATATATGCACAAATAGTCAAGTAAGTGCTATCTATAGCAAATGCAAGTCAGGATGCAATGATTAACTATCCGGTTGTAGTCTAGATTCACTAATGCGTCCTAACGACTCTGTCAGACACACTAATGCACATCCTAGTTCCCTACAACTAACGCTCTGATACCATCTGTAGTGACCGACAAAATCGTCATTGACGGCGCCGCTAACTTAGGTCCTGTTACGTGGTCGTAGTCCCTATATGAGACTCGTTTGACCAAAATTATGTCGCATTTATTTGAAATATACAAAACTTACAAAGTTTAGTTTACCAAACAGTTCGACAACAAGTTTAAGTTTACAAAAGTTGTAAAGTATAAATGAAATAACTTGCGACATAATATAAGTTGAAAGTCACGGTTTGCTATAAATAGCGTAAGTATGTAAACAACATGTTTGAATCCAAAGGTGCTATCACTAGCGTATGCATGTATGTATGCTTGACCCCAAGCAAGTATGAGTGTACGCGGAATCATGTATCAAATAGCCATGTATGAACCTGAGAAACATATAGAAAACTGTCAACGAAAAACGTTGGTGAAATCATAGGTGTTTTAGTAAACGTTGTATTTGAACCACAAGATTTAATATAAGATGATTATCAAAATCATTTGCATTCCAAAAGTTGTTATTTGTATCCCGGGCACCCAATTATCAAACTTAACTATTTTGCACCCTTTGCGTAGTGTTAGAACATACACTAGACCCGAAAATATATTTCATCCGCTAACGGTAGCGAACCGTCCGAATGAGCCTCGTCAAGCCCATGTGATCACATAATATAAGTTCTCGTTTACACCCTGCAAGTGTAACTAATGATAATTGAATTGAGGCTTTTTGTTCAAACCCGCACGTGGAATGTTCGTTTCCGTACTTGTGTTCAAAGTGTAAAAGTATGTAGTATAAAACCGTATATGTTTCTCATCCCATGATTTAAAAGTATAAAAGTTGTTGAAAGATGGGACTATGATCTCACCTCGAGTGCACGAGTATAAATGTACTTCACAAAGTAAACGTGTGCATGAATGTTGCTTAGCCTTGACCTAAACAAGTAAGTTGTATCAATTAACCGGTTACGACACAAGGTCGGGCGAAATGTGTTCAATTAGTCCTATGGCTCATTACGACTCGATTATATAGCATGTGAATCACGTTGTCAAGTTTCATGCAAGAATCAAGTATAAAATAAGATTAGAATGATTGTATAAGTGTTTTGTTATGTTTGACTAAAATTCAAACTTGGTCAAAGTCAACGAAAAAGTCAACGGGGTCGGGTCGGGTCCACAACTATTTTTCTGAGGTTTTTATTCATATATAAGCATGTTAGAACAAGTTACATGTGAATCAGAGGTGCGTAGCATAGCAAACATTTTTCAAAATTTGACAAAGTAGGTCAGAAACCAAACACGGCTATTGTCGCGCCGCGGCCAGAGGTGTCGCACCGCGACATTAGGCGTGGCCTGGTACCTGGTCAGTTTCAAAAGTTCAAGTCTTGATCCAAAATTCAATTTAGCACAAAACGCAAACCGTAAACACTTAGAATACGCATCTTATATCATTGGAAAGCTCTTTTGACAAGGAATACAATTAACTACCTTTCACAAGCAAAAACATCAATTACAATAACCGAAAACTCGTCAATTGATCAAGAAAGGTTTATTTTCAAAGTTTCAAGTTCGTAAAACGTATTTTATGATTCGGGAATCCAATTTACACATACGATATGCCGTTTCGAAGGTAATTAAGCATACAATGCATCTAAACACTTACTAACAACATTAATAAGCATTCAACGCATCAAAAGGTCATTTCAAAGTCTATCAAACCCTAACCAAAATTCACAAAAATCAATAATCATGTGTTTGAAGTTTTCTTAATCAACCTACGCATCAAAACGAAGCTAGTGATACTAGTAACACAATTAAAACATGAACTTTAACAATCAAACAACATTTAATCTTCCAAAATGCAAGATTAAGCAAACCCATTTTAAATGTTCAAACTAGTTACTTAAAACAAAAAATCGAGCAAACAAAATATATATTCATGTTACACACGAGCCATAGACACTAACTAACACCATTTCAAGTATAAAAACACGAATTTAGAGAAAATCTAGAGTTTTAGAAATGTTACCCAAACTTGATGAAATTGGTACCAAAATGTTGAGGATGAAGAGAGGATCACGAAAATGTAATTTGTTTTGATGTTTCCTTCTTGATCCGGATTTAGATGATGATTTTATAAAGATGGGTGTTTGAGTTCTAAAATGGAAGAGAGAAAAAGAGGGAGAAGATGAAGTGAGAAATGAATGGATGAGATGGTGGGAGGTGGTGGTGACTAGTTACCAAAATTTGGCCAAGTGCCAAGATTAGTCCCTCAAGTTTCAAAGCGGGTGCGGGAATTAACCAAACGAATATTTTAAAAACGCTCGAGTAAACGAGTGATGTTATAATTAAATGACGGAATTTTTATGAACGTTAATCAACGGAAACTACGAATTTAAATAACGAAAGGTATTATTTAAAAAAAGACGGTGTTAAAAATAAATTTAACGGAAAAAGGCGGGATGTTACACATGCCGTTTGGTTTAACTAATGCACCAGCTGTGTTCATGGACCTTATGAACCGAGTGTCTGGACCATACCTTGACAAGTTTGTCATTGTTTTCATTGATGACATACTTATTTACTCAAAGAATGACCAAGAACACGGTGAACATTTGAGAAAGGTGTTAGAAGTATTGAGGAAGGAAGAATTGTACGCTAAGTTTTCAAAGTGTGCATTTTGGTTGGAAGAAGTTCAATTCCTCGGTCACATAGTAAACAAAGAAGGTATTAAGGTGGATCCGGCAAAGATAGAAACTGTTGAAAAGTGGGAAACCCCGAAAACTCCGAAACACATACGCCAGTTTTTAGGACTAGCTGGTTACTACAGAAGGTTCATCCAAGACTTTTCCAGAATAGCAAAACCCTTGACTGCATTAACGCATAAAGGGAAGAAATTTGAATGGAATGATGAACAAGAGAAAGCGTTTCAGTTATTGAAGAAAAAGCTAACTACGGCACCTATATTGTCATTGCCTGAAGGGAATGATGATTTTTTGATTTATTGTGATGCATCAAAGCAAGGTCTCGGTTGTGTATTAATGCAACGAACGAAGGTGATTGCTTATGCGTCTAGACAATTGAAGATTCACGAACAAAATTATACGACGCATGATTTGGAATTAGGCGCGGTTGTTTTTGCATTAAAGACTTGGAGGCACTACTTATATGGGGTCAAAAGTATTATATATACCGACCACAAAAGTCTTCAACACATATTTAATCAGAAACAACTGAATATGAGGCAGCGTAGGTGGATTGAATTGTTGAATGATTACGACTTTGAGATTCGTTACCACCCAAGGACTGTAAGTGGTTTTGATACTATTTAGGTAATAGTTGATCGTCTCACCAAATCAGCACATTTCCTACCAAATCAGCACCACCGTATTTGAAGGAAGTCGTCTCCAGACATGGAATACCAATCTCTATTATCTCTGATAGGGATGGCAGATTTATTTCAAGATTCTGGCAGACATTACAGCAAGCATTAGGAACTCGTCTAGACATGAGTACTGCTATCATCCACAAACTGATGGGCAGAGCGAAAGGACGATACAAACGCTTGAAGACATGCTACGAGCATGTGTTATTTATTTCGGAAATAGTTGGGATCGACATCTACCTTTAGCAGAATTTTCCTACAATAACAGCTACCATTCAAGCATTGATATGGCGCCGTTTGAAGCACTTTATGGTAGAAAGTGCAGGTCTCCGATTTTTTGGAGTGAATTGGGGGATAGACAGATTACGGGTCCGGAGATTATACAAGAAACTACCGAGAAGATCATCCAAATTCAACAACGGTTGAAAACCGCCCAAAGTCGACAAAAGAGCTACGCTGACATTAAAAGAAATGATATAGAATTTGAAATTGGAGAGATGGTCATGCTTAAAGTTGCACCTTGGAAAGGCGTTGTTCGATTTGGTAAACGAGGGAAATTAAATCCAAGGTATATTGGACCATTCAAGATTATTGATCGTGTCGGACCAGTAGCTTACCGACTTGAGTTACCTCAACAACTCGCGGCTGTACATAACACTTTCCACGTCTCGAATTTGAAGAAATGTTTTGCTAAAGAAGATCTCACTATTTCGTTAGATGAAATCCAAATCAACGAAAAACTTCAATTCATCGAAGAACCCGTCGAAATAATGGATCGTGAGGTTAAAAGACTTAAGCAAAACAAGATACCAATTGTTAAGGTTCGATGGAATGCTCGTAGAGGACCCGAGTTCACCTGGGAGCGTGAAGATCAGATGAAGAAGAAATACCCGCATCTATTTCCAGAAGATTCGTCAACACCTTCAACAGCTTAAAATTTCGGGACGAACTTTATTTAACGGGTAGGTACTGTAGTGACCCGAACTTTTCCATGTTTATATATATTAACTGAGATTGATATTTACATGATTAAATGTTTCCAACATGTTAAGTAATCAAACTTGTTAAGACTTGATTAATTGAAATATGTTTCATATAGACAATTGACCACCCAAGTTGACCGGTGATTCACGAACATTAAAACTTGTAAAAACTATATGATGACATATATATGGATATATATATATATAGTTAACATGATACTATGATAATTAAACATATCATTATGTATATTAACAATGAACTACATATGTAAAAACAAGACTACTAACTTAATGATTTTTAAACGAGACATATATGTAACGATTATCGTTGTAAAGACATTTAATGTATATATATCATATTAAGAGATATTCATACATGATAATATCATGATAATATAATAATTTAAAATCTCATTTGATATTATAAACATTGGGTTAACAACATTTAACAAGATCGTTAACCTAAAGGTTTCAAAACAACACTTACATGTAACGACTAACGATGACTTAACGACTCAGTTAAAATGTATATACATGTAGTGTTTTAATATGTATTTATACACTTTTGAAAGACTTCAATAAACTTATCAAAATACTTCTACTTAACAAAAATGTTTACAATTACATCCTCGTTCAGTTTCATCAACAATTCTACTCGTATGCACCCGTATTCGTACTCGTACAATACACAGCTTTTAGATGTATGTACTATTGGTATATACACTCCAATGATCAGCTCTTAGTAGCCCATGTGAGTCACCTAACACATGTGGGAACCATCATTTGGCAACTAGCATGAAATATCTCATAAAATTACAAAAATATGAGTAATCATTCATGACTTATTTACATGAAAACAAAATTACATATCCTTTATATCTAATCCATACACCAACGACCAAAAACAACTACAAACACTTTCATTCTTCAATTTTCTTCATCTAATTGATCTCTCTCAAGTTCTATCTTCAAGTTCTAAGTGTTCTTCATATATTCTACAAGTTCTAGTTACATAAAATCAAGAATACTTTCAAGTTTGCTAGCTCACTTCCAATCTTGTAAGGTGATCATCCAACCTCAAGAAATCTTTGTTTCTTACAGTAGGTTATCATTCTAATATAAGGTAATAATCATATTCAAACTTTGGTTCAATTTCTATAACTATAACAATCTTATTTCAAGTGATGATCTTACTTGAACTTGTTTTCATGTCATGATTCTGCTTCAAGAACTTCGAGCCATCCAAGGATCCGTTGAAGCTAGATCCATTTTTCTCTTTTCCAGTAGGTTTATCCAAGGAACTTAAGGTAGTAATGATGTTCATAACATCATTCGATTCATACATATAAAGCTATCTTATTCGAAGGTTTAAACTTGTAATCACTAGAACATAGTTTAGTTAATTCTAAACTTGTTCACAAACAAAAGTTAATCCTTCTAACTTGACTTTTAAAATCAACTAAACACATGTTCTATATCTATATGATATGCTAACTTAATGATTTAAATCCTGGAAACACGAAAAACACCGTAAAACCGGATTTACGCCGTCGTAGTAACACCGCGGGCTGTTTTGAGTTAGTTAATTAAAAACTATGATAAACTTTGATTTAAAAGTTATTATTCTGAGAAAATGATTGTTATTATGAACATGAAACTATATCCAAAAATTATGGTTAAACTCAAAGTGGAAGTATGTTTTCTAAAATGGTCATCTAGACGTCGTTCTTTCGACTGAAATGACTACCTTTACAAAAATGACTTGTAACTTATTTTTCTGACTATAAACCTATACTTTTTCTGTTTAGATTCATAAAATAGAGTTCAATATGAAACCATAGCAATTTGATTCACTCAAAACGGATTTAAAATGAAGAAGTTATGGGTAAAACAAGATTGGATAATTTTTCTCATTTTAGCTACGTGAAAATTGGTAACAAATCTATTCCAACCATAACTTAATCAACTTGTATTTTATATTATGTAATCTTGAGATACCATAGACACGTATACAATGTTTCGACCTATCATGTCGACACATCTATATATATTTTGGAACAACCATAGACACTCTATATGTGAATGTTGGAGTTAGCTATACAGGGTTGAGGTTGATTCCAAAATATATATAGTTTGAGTTGTGATCAATACTGAGATACGTATACACTGGGTCATGGATTGATTCAAGATAATATTTATCGATTTATTTCTGTACATCTAACTGTGGACAACTAGTTGTAGGTTACTAACGAGGACAGCTGACTTAATAAACTTAAAACATCAAAATATATTAAAAGTGTTGTAAATATATTTTGAACATACTTTGATATATATGTATATATTGTTATAGGTTCGTGAATCAACCAGTGGCCAAGTCTTACTTCCCGACGAAGTAAAAATCTGTGAAAGTGAGTTATAGTCTCACTTTTAAAATCTAATATTTTTTGGGATGAGAATACATGCAGACTTTATAAATGATTTACAAAATAGACACAAGTACATGAAACTACATTCTATGGTTGAATTATCGAAATCGAATATGCCCCGTTTTATTAAGTCTGGTAATCTAAGAATTAGGGAACAGACACCCTAATTGACGCGAATCCTAAAGATAGATCTATTGGGCCTAACAAACCCCATCCAAAGTACCGGATGCTTTAGTACTTCGAAATTTATATCATATCCGAAGGGTGTCCCGGAATGATGGGGATATTCTTATATATGCATCTTGTTAATGTCGGTTACCAGGTGTTCACCATATGAATGATTTTTATCTCTATGTATGGGATGTGTATTGAAATATGAAATCTTGTGGTCTATTATTATGATTTGATATATATAGGTTAAACCTATAACTCACCAACATTTTTGTTGACGTTTTAAGCATGTTTATTCTTAGGTGATTATTAAAAGCTTCCGCTGTCGCATACTTAAATAAGGACGAGATTTGAAGTCCATGCTTGTATGATATTGTGTAAAAACTGCATTCAAGAAACTTATTTTATTGTAACATATTTGTATTGTAAACCATTATGTAATGGTCGTGTGTAAACAGGATATTTTAGATTATCATTATTTGATAATCTACGTAAAGCTTTTTAAACCTTTATTGATGAAATAAAGGTTATGGTTTGTTTTAAAATGAATGCAGTCTTTGAAAAAGGTCTCATATAGAGGTCAAAACCTCGCAACGAAATCAATTAATATGGAACGTTTTTAATCAATAAGAACGGGACATTTCAACAAGGGATGTTTAGTGATTGGTGTTATCCGTCAGGATTCGTTTGGTTCAGTCTTCATCGTTTCGGATTGTTGACCTTAGGTTGAGACTTGGTTGCTTTTAGCGTTGTACTCGGTAAGGGTACGCTAAGGGGTTGATATCTCGGTACGAGATTGGTTGAGTTTTCCCGATGTTAGGGAATGAGCATGGTTTTAGTGCTTGGATTGTGGATTTAATAAATCGCGGTTGACGATTTAGTTGTTAAAGGCAATTCAGTGGGAAGAATTTCTTAGGATGGTCGGTTGGGACTTATGTTTGAGGACCGTGAAGTGTGGTCCGTTTGGTTAAGTGACGAGGATCACGAGGACGTGATCGAGTCTAAGTGGGGGAGAGTTGTAACACCCCGTTTTCCCCGTATATGATTTATAGGTGTGTTGGGTATGTACGATAGGCATATGAAGGGTTCGGGACATTTTCTAGTGTCAAGTCTTGTGTGAGGAGAAAATTACTCAGATCGTGCTTTGTGTCGCGGCGCGACAAAGGTGGCCGCGGCGCGGCAATGGACTGAAATTGAGATCAGAAGTAGGACAAAGAATGATCCCATACCTAGTTATAGGTCGCAGCGCGACGAATTAGGCCGTAGCGCGGCATTCTAGGCAAACTGGTGCCGGGTTTTTGTAATATTAAATGTAGTTCAAGGGCAATTTGGTCATTTCACGATTGAGCCATATTTGAGGCTTTAACCTCATCCACTCATTCATTTTCTTTATTTTCTTTTTCCTTTTCTTTCCTATTTTCCTCTCAAAACTTAAAATCCTCAAGTGATTCAAGTGGTATTTTGGAAAGGAAGAAGCGGGTTTTGATCTTTGGCGTAGTTGACAAGTTTGTTCTCCTCGTTCTTAGCTACACGGTTATACTAGTGGTAAGCTCTAACTCCGAATTTCATTCTTGTGTTCATCATTCAATTTTGGGGCTTTGATTGTATGATTCATAGATGGAACCCATTTAGTTGTTAATTAGAGATTAACACCAAGATTCGGGTTTATAAGTGTTAAAGGCGGGTTTTGGGTTGGTTAATGATTTAACCATGTTTAAGACTTGAGGATGGTGTATAATCACTAGTATTAGCGATTATTGATGTTTTGGAGGCTTTTAGGGTTCTTGTGGTTGACTAATTTTGACTAGAGTCGAAATTAGGGTTTGTTGAGGATTATAACCCGAATGTCGATTCAATGAGGGTTGTAAACTTAAAATGGATTAAGTTGAAGTATAAAACCGAGTTAAACATGTTTTGGTGTCAAAACTTGTAAATGGTGAGATTTTGACCTTATGGGTCTAAATTAGGGTTTATGGACGATTTTGAGAATGATAAGTGTTTAACACTTGTGTTCGGGTATAATTGGCGTATTAGGACCATTCTCACTTGTGTTAGTGATTATTGGTTAGTTTGGGCGCGGTTGGTGCTTGGAAGTGCATTTGGATCGAAATTGCACTAGTTGTCAATTTGGGTTGATTTGTATATCCACCCTAATTGTGTTACTTGTTATGTGATAAATGGAATAGGTACATTCCATCAGCGATTGTGGATTATTCGGTGGCATTCTTCAAGGCGACAAGGTGAGTGTTAATATCCTATGTGCATATGTATGTGTAGGATGGGTGCGGGTCGGGTGAAGTGGTTCTCGGTTATAGAGCTCATTTCACATATAGGTGGATTTGATGGACTTGTGTATAGGTCCAATTAGCACGGATGTGCGTTTTGGTTGACCACCTTTGGCGAGGTACACGTTTTGTGTGTACATTATCACACGTGATTGTGAATTGGATAACCCCAATGGCGAAGGGTTGATACTGAATTGTGATGTGTTTATTCTTATGAATGGATATGTGTTGTCCAAGTTGGTGATATATGTGTTGTACGCTAACGGCTTTACGAATGGATATTTGTTGTCCAAGTTAGTGATATATGTGTTGTACGCTAACGACTTTATGAATGGATATGTGTTGTCCAAGTTAGTGATATATGTGTTGTACGCTAACAGTTTTATGAATGGATATGTGTTGTCCAAGTTAGTGATATATGCGTTGTACGCTAACGGTCTCATGAACGGATATGTGTTGTCCAAGGGTTAGTGATATATGTGTTGAACATTAACGGTTGTTACGAACACCGATGGGAAATTCGAGTACCATTCCTTTGTACGATTGGTTAACCTTGGGCGGTTTTACGCTCTGTTATATATATATATATATATATATATATATATATATATATATATATATATATATATATATATATATATATATATATATATATATATATATATATATATATATTAATGTATTGTTGTGATGTAGCTAACCCTCCGGGTGTAGCTTATTGGCGTTGTTCACATCGTCGTTGGTGACTTACTTTATTTGTTGATACTTTAGCTTGTTGCTTAGAGATAGTACGGTATGCTTAGTGTAGTTGCCTTATACATGGATGCATCGGTATGCGGTATTTGATATTTGTGTGGCGTGTCCATTTTATACATATATATGTATGTAGTATATTATCATTCACTAAGCGTTAGCTTACCCTCTCGTTGTTGCTATTTTTATAGGATCGCATGCTTGGCGGCTTGGGTAAGCTTGGGGATTAGAGATCTTGGCTAGGTTGCTAAGAAGATCTTACTTTTGTATTCGATTAGGATTTGGGTAGCGTAGTCCCAAATCACCATGCTCGGTTTTGGTTGGAAACTAAACTAGTCGGGTCGTGTATGTCCGTTTGGACAATTAATCAATGTATTAAATGTTTTAAGGTTTATTAAACCTTCTACTGTATTAAAGATGTTTATGGAAACACAATTGAGACCTAAAGTTTTATTTAACGCGTATTAAAAGAAAAAAATTTTATGGGCCAGTTTTAATACGGGTTGGGTTGTTTCATAACCATTGTCATTCAATTTCATATTTAGATTTTGAGTTATCAGAACCCAACAAGTGGCATAATGAAGAAAAACATTGGATAAAATAAAAATTTGTTAGAAACAAACAAATTAACTATAAGAAATTCTATTAAGAAACCAAGGTAACAAAATCCTAGCTAACTGTTCCTAGCTAACTGTTAATTCCTTATTACATTTTATTTATCGTAATTTATTTATCGCAATTTAATTATCGCAATTTTATTTATCATCATTTAATTTCTGTTATTTACTTTACGCACTTTATTTATCGTCATTTAATTTATGTTATTTATTTTACGCATTTTAAATATCGGGACACGTATACAAGGTTTTGACATATCATATCGACGCATTTATATATATTATTTGGAATAACCATAGATACTCTATATGCAGTAATGATCGAGTTCTCTATACAGGGTTGAGGTTGATTCTACAATAATATATATAGTTTGAGTTGTGATCGAGTCTGAGACGTATACGGGTCACGACACATATTAATTAATTCGAATATTATATATTAAACTATATATGAATTATTGGACTGTCAACTGTGGACTATCGACTGTGGACTAATAACATTGGACAATTAAAATGAAAAAAAAAATTGATTATAACATATAAAACTAAACAATTCTTCAAGTTTGCCACTTGATTTCGTCTTAAATATCATTTGTATCTTCACGATTACATTCTGCGTTCAAACCTTTCATAATTCTTGAAAACGCCTCAATCGAGAGGATGAACCAACGACACTTCATCTACAGAAGGAAAGATTTATGTATACAGTTATACACCTGAAAAACTCTCGGAAACTGAGTAAACGTTTAACACGTAGCTGTGCCAATTCCTTTGGTGTTATTATTACCCAAAATAACTCTCCAGTTCTTTTTAAAAATAGCCAATTTTGTCACAGCTCCAGCAAGACAACTTCGACTTTTCATTCGAAACAACTTTATTATAACTTTGATATATATGCGAACTCTTTTATTGTTACCGGGGAACCTTTTATATTCCACCTTTATAACCACACACGTATCAGTAACCTCGTCGCTCCGTGGCTTAAATCTCTCCGATAAATCACTATATTTATCCATTGAAAACCTACCATGTACTCATCTACATCATGTAACAATAATTACCATACCAACTACTAAGAATCATCAATCATCAATCTCGAATCCCGCAGCGTTTTCACTTCAACAGTTATATATATACATATAACGTATAACTTCTGGAAATGTGATCTTCAATTCTGAAATTTTGAAAAGCACCCATCCTACGAATCAATACATTGAACTTTGAAAAAGCTGAATGAAGCAGCAGAAACTGTAGGCAACCGTAAACGACCTTAATCATCGGAAGTTTGATGATAAGGAATAGTATGTTGGAAAAGCTCAGAAAAGTTGGAACCGGAAAACGGATTGAGCTAATCACGAAGGAGACCAAGGACAAATACAAGGACCATACCCTATATTCAAATAATCCAAGTAATTCTAAATCCGATGAAACCTTCAACGAATATCTTGCTCCGTACTCATGATTAAAATCTTTCGGAAAATCTTTCTT
Organism: Rutidosis leptorrhynchoides; assembly: GCF_046630445.1. NCBI lineage: Eukaryota > Viridiplantae > Streptophyta > Magnoliopsida > Asterales > Asteraceae > Rutidosis > Rutidosis leptorrhynchoides. Next base: position 206,711,735 of record NC_092341.1, on the reverse strand, counting down.
CATCAACCATCGAACTTAGAAATTCCAGAATATCATCATGAATATTTTCGATATTTCTGAAGATATTTTCATAAATATTCTCGTTCAAAATTATTTATCTCTTAGTGCTATCAGTGTTACATCATATAGAAACTGTTAGTTTCTATATTATGTAAACTTTCGAGCTTAAAATATGAATGTTATTGAAGTAATGTTGGGAACTGATGCATGAGTTAGTATAATATAATGACACTTGATCAACGTGATTATATTACAGTAAGTCATGCTGAGTTTTAATGGAATGTGATGATTCACAGATTATAACGTCACCACGTGCCATGTTACATAACTCTTTCATTCTGCTTAACTTCTGAACATATCAAGAAAATATATTCTTGATAGTTCTATTCTCAGTAATTTTGATAATTTGGCAAATCAAATCATGCTATTACGTTCTTTCGTATCTAGGACATAAAGTTCATTCGAAATTCCATACATACGAATTCTGGACCATTGCTCGCTTTACTAGAGGTCGAGAAGAGAATAAAAAGGCAAAGAGCTCCGGAATATAAGAGAAAATATAGAGCCCAATAACAACACGGAGATTACAACCCGTGGATATTAATACGAATAGCAATATAAAGACACGGTAGAATTAAGAATAGTATCACCCCAAGGTAATAGTAGAAGTAAACAAATTTTTCTGGTGGAAGATTGAAAAGAAGGATGACAGAAATGATAATTAGGAAATGTCAAGGATTAGAACTGGATTAAGCATTTTCAAAATCTTTTGGATGTATGAACTAAGAAAGAAAGTACAGGAATGGTGAGAATAATGGAACGGAGGAGTTTAATTTATAATGGAAATATCGGATAGAGTAATCGAGGCAGATCACCGTATTTAATTATAGAGGTCTTAATCTCCTTATTCGCCGAAGAATCAAATCTCTCAGATTTTGAAGATTTTCTTTAAATCTCTTGAATTCCGAAATTCAACACTGACTACGTCAAAAGTTAAATCTATATCTCAATCTTTTGTGATAGCTTCATTCATACGCTTCGATTAATCGAATCATTTTATCCATATTACTCAATGATGATGAAACTCTATTTATCAACTCATATATGTCATGAAAACATTTTTATAGTTAACCATGACCACCTCACTCAAATTTCAGGACGAAATTTCTTTAACGGGTAGGTACTGTGACGACCCAGAAATTTTTGACCAAATTTAAACTTAATCTTTATATGAATTCGACACGATAAGAAAAGTCTGTAATACTGAGTCTTAAAAATTTTGAACTGTTTACATAGAATCCTTTAACCTTTGACTATTTTCGACGATTCACGAACAAATGTTGTACATAAATATGTATATTGGAATATATATTAAAATGTATAAATATTAAATATTCAAGGTATTATTATATAATATATTAATTATTACATGATTAATAATATATATATATATATATATATATATATATATTAAATGTAATATCAAGATAAAAGTACTTGTTATACTAATAATATTATTATAACTTTCATTATTATCTTATAAATAATATTATGATTAGTGTTATTAATATAATCACTAAAAATCAGAAGTATTATTAATACTTGTATATTTGTTATTTGTTAGTATTAATTATATAAATTATAGATTTACAAATACTGATATATAATACGAATCTGTTACATAAATGATTCTATAGACAATTCCAAAAAAAAAAAATGTTGTTACACATCTATATTAATCATATTCTTCTTCTTTCATCCTTCTGTGCTTAATTGATTTTTTGTTAGACTTTATAACCCCACAAATCAAGTTAATTGTCCTTCTAATTATTCTATAATCATCTATAAAGCAACTTCAAGCATCGAATATAATTCACTGAGCTGTCTTGTTGAAAACTATAACCACAATTCACCATCATTACCATATTCAAACAAATGACTCACTGTATTGGTTCCCTGCTCAATTTATAATTTCATGTATATACATAAACACTTAGATATAGATACATATGCATTGAGACTATAATAAACGAATACCCAACTTACTCTTCTCATTCCAAGCGACCAACCTTCAACCTCCTTTGGCTCCGGTCACCACCATCTTCATTGATTTTCTTCATGACACCATTGTTCTATCATCTTGAATAACCAGGTAACTCAACACCGAAACACCCACTTGATTGTTTGGTTTTTATGTTCTCTTAATCATCCAAACACGAAAATCGCACATTAGACCAACACCACTCTATAACCCATTTAATTACCATCGATGATAGTCATTACCAACATCAAACCATCAATATCATCTTGAAGATCATTACCATAGCCACCTTGAATCACCACCCCTACTGTCGTGACCCATAATCACCATGTCCGATATCACCACCTTCGTTATTTTCGCTACCATGATCGTGTCTACTGCTGATATTACAGTTTTCTTACAGCTATAGACTACCAAACTCTCAACCCACCATGATAAACCATCGTGAACCACCATTCTCTCATTTATTTTTAAATTCTTCTTCGTGATTTCTTCTGATATCTCTTGAATATTTTTTGCTCGACAAGTAACATAAGAGTGAGGCTTCACTGCTGATTATTCAGTTCATGTATCGATACTATTTTTATATCTATCTTCCTCTGTCAACAAAAACCGAACACCCATACTTTTCTCTGCCTTGCTTTCTGTTCGAACAGACTACCACTTGCGAATCTTTTTCCTTTATAGCCAATCCATTTTATAAATATATAAACCCCACTTGATTAGGTATAATATTACATCATGATGGAATTAGTTGGCAGACCATAGGAATAATTAAAGGGACGTCCAATATATTATTGTTACTAGATGAAATAGGATAATAATAAATGATGATTCGTAAAAGTAAATTGACTGGGATGTGATGTAAGGATGAGGTATAAGATAATGAAGAACCGAACACAACTTGATGACCTGCTGTCGAACTCGTTTCCTCCTGTTTACGTTCTGATTTGGGTCATACATCACACAGTTTGGAGTTTGTCAACTTGAATATTTTGAAGAGCCAATATATTAAAGTATTGCTTGTGGGACGAATTTAAAAGAGTATTAGTCGATAACCTTTACACAAATAAACCTCTTGACAATCTTTAAATATTTCATGCTTTTGGTAAATGGGACCGACATGTATAGACTTGTGGGACGTTGGATAATCTTTGTGGAGCATATAATAATTAGGATTATAAGGTGGCAGACAAGAGTGATTTTTTTTTAAATATGAGATAAAATTATAAGAATTCGATGCAGTTATGTTATCCTAAAAAGCCAACAAATTCAATTACTTTTGGGCCGTGGGTGTTTGTTTATACTGTTGGGACGAGTGAGGTTGAGGACAATCACGAGGATAAATTAGATTAAGAGTATGATAATGATGAGATTTTGGCGTAATGATGATGATATTGTGTTTTAAGTTAAGAAGATAAACAAAACGGGTCGATACATGATATATGATTAACTACAAAATAATTCATGAAAGAAAACAATAATGGTTCATTGGTTTAGAAGGTTGCTTGTGAAGCGAGAGATCTCGGGTTCAAACCCGAACTTGGGCATTTTAAGAGCTACTTCTGTGAGGTAGTTATTTGTTTATTTACTTACTTATTATTATTATTATTATCTTATTACTATTATTATTATTATTATTATTATTATTATTATTATTATTATTATTATTATTATTATTATCATAGAAAGATACAACTTCTTACTTACTATTTATTAATATTATTTTATCAAATAACTACTAGTTATATAAAACTATACTTAACACATAAAACATAACTATATTTTTATTTAAAATACATAAAATGAATATATTTTTGAAACATATAAGTATTAATATAAAATTTACATCATTGATAAATATATATGTATATAAATTTGTCCGATTACAAAATAGGTATTAATATATATAACTAATATAGGTTCGTGAATCCGAGGCCAACCCTGCATTGTTCAATATAGTCATATGTATTTTTACTAAAAAATACAGTATGGTGAGTTTCATTTACTCCCTTTTTAAATGCTTTTGCAATATATATTTTTGGGACTGAGAATACATGCGCTGCTTTTATAAATGTTTTACGAAATAGACACAAAAAATTGAAACTACATTATATGGGTGAATGATCGAAGCTGAATATGCCCCTTTTGCTTGGTAACCTAAGAATTAGTAAACCGATCTACTAATTGACGCTAATCCTAAATATAGATCTATTAGGCCTAACGAACCACATCCAAAGTACCGGATGCTTTAGTACTTCGATGTTATTTTATATCATGTCCGAAGGATTTCCCGGAATGATAGGGGATATTCTTATATGCATCTTGTTAATGTCGGTTACCAGGTGTTCAATCCATATGAATGATATTTTTGTCTCTATGCATGGGACGTATATTTATGAGAAATGAAAATCTTGTGGTCTATTAAAATGATGGAAATGATTATTTATGTTAAACTAATGAACTCACTAACCTTTTGGTTGACACTTTAAAGCATGTTTATTCTCAGGTACGAAAGAAATCTTCCGCTGTGCATTTGCTCATTTTAGAGATATTACTTGGAGTCATTCATGACATATTTCAAAAGACGTTGCATTCGAGTCGTTGAGTTCATCAAGATTATTATTAAGTCATTGATAGTTAGATATATTATGAAATATGATGCATGCCTGTCAACTTTAGATGTAATGAAAGTTTGTCTTTTAAAAACGAATGCAATGTTTGTAAAATGTATCATATAGAGGTCAAGTACTTCGCGATGTAATCAACTATTGTGAATCATTGTAATCGATATGGACTTCGCCCAGATGGATTAGGACGGGTCTCTACAACTAATCATGCGTATTGTTTTGAACATCGAGCAAAATGGTTGTGATATGTTTTAGCATGGCACGGCATGCGAGCGTAATAGTGAGTCGCGACCACTATTACGATTGCAAGTCAAGTCGAGCAAGGACGTGCGACAAGTATTGAGCTAGGTGTGGTGTGCGTGCGGTCATATGTAATATATATATATATATATATATATATATATATATATATATATATATATATATATATATATATATATATATGTATATATATCCTTATTGTTTTGACGTGATGACTAATCCATTTCAATTTTTAGAATGAAGACGAGAAATGGAACGGATACAAATAACGGTGGTGGTCCCTCTCATGTGGAGGAAGATGAAATGACTACCAAAATAGAGGCCGCTCTAGAGAACTACGTCTCGGTTTTCTCTCTAAAGGTTAAGCAAATACTTGAAGAGTTGGTTTCGGAACATATTGTCGATTTAATTCGGGAACAAATGGCCAACGCCGTGAAAGAAGAAGTTAAAAGGAGGTTTCCTAGACCTCAAAACGGGGGCGAGGTGGTTGTTAGCTACAAAAACTTTACGGCAACTAAGCCTCCTCTCTTTTACGGGGATCCCGATCCCATGAAAAGTACAGCTTGGATCTCCGATGTTGAGGGTTGCTTTCGTACTAGTGAATGCCCACCCGAAAAGAAGACAAGGCTTGCCACTAGTTTGATGAGGGGCAACGCTAAAGATTGGCTTGACAGTAAACTTGCTATGGTGGGTGAAACGGCTTTTGTAGGGTTGTCTTGGGAAGAATTCAAGAAAGAGTTTTTCCTTGAGTATCGTACGCAAGCGGATCTTTCTAAATTGTGCAACGAGTTGAGAAATATGCGTCAAGGGTCTTTGGACTTAAACACTCTTAAAACCAACTTTCTCGCCAAAGCGCGATTTTGCCCCGAGTATGTGGGGAACGATCAATTGTTGATGGAAGATTTTCATGCAACGCTTAGAGATGATTTGAAGGGTAAAATTAGTTTGGTCATGTTGAAACTTTTGCTAAGCTTTTGGCGGTGGCGAAGGGGTTTGAAGCGCAAGCTCCGAGTCCGGTTAGTTATGGGATGAGTAAAAGAAAATTTGAAGCTTCTATGTAGTGACCCAAACTTTTCCATGATTATATATTAAATGAAATTGATATTTACATGATTAAATGTTTCCAACATGTTAAGTAATCAAACTTGTTAAGACTTGATTATTTGAAATGAGTTTCATGTAGACAATTGACCACCCAGTTTGCCTGATGATTCACGAACGTCATAACTTGTGATAATTATATAATCGTTTTATTTTTTTTATGATGTAAGTTTATATATATATATATATATATATATATATATATATATATATATATATATATATATATATATATATATATATATATATATATATATATAAGAAGAAATACAATTAAATCAGAGATGTACAGTAAAGCACTATTTGCTACAGTAAAACAAAATTTACTACAGTAAAATACTATTTGCTACAGTAAAACACTATTTGCTACAGTATTTTTCGCTTTGCTACAGTAAACACAATTTACTCGTATTCAATCCATATTCGTACTCGTACAATACCCAGCCTCTAGACGTATATACTATTGGTATATACACTTTAATGATCAGCTCTTAGCAGCCTTAATGAGTCACCTAAACATGTGGGAACCATCATTTGGCAACTAGCATGAAATATCTAACAAAAATACAAACTAATGGAACCTTATATTCAAAGGTAGGATCACATTTTTCTTCACCAACCATAACACTTTCATTTTTCAACTTTCATGCATCAAACTTATCTCTCTCTTGTTCTCTCTTGATGTTCTAAGCATTCTTCATTACCTTCATTAAAATCTAGCTCAATCTAGCTCATAAATCCTAACCTAGATCAACTTACAAAACAACTACTCAAGAACACACCAAAAACACTTTCAAGTTTACTAGCTTACTTCCAATCTTGCAAATCCATTTCAAGTGATCATCTAATCTCAAGAAATCTTTCTTATTTACAGTAAGATATCTTTCTAATTCAAGGTAATACTCATATTCAAACTTTGATTCAATTTCTATAACTATAACAATCTTATTTCGAGTGGAAATCTTACTTGAACTTGTTTTCTTGTCATGATTCTGCTTCAAGAACTTTCAAGCCATCCAAGGATCCTTTGAAGCTAGATCTCTATTTCTCTTTTCCAGTAGGTTTACCTACTAAAATTAAGGTAGTAATGATGTTCATAACATCATTCGATTCATACATATAAAACCATCTTATTCGAAGATTTAAACTTGTAATCACTAGAACATAGTTTAGTTAATTCTAAAATTGTTCGCAAATAAAATTAATCCCTTTAACTTGACTTTTAAAATCAACTAAACACATGTTCTATATCTATATGATATGCTAACTTGATGATTTAAAACCTGGAAACACGATGAACACCGTAAAACCGGACATACGCCGTCGTAGTAAAACCGGGGGCTGTTTTGGGTTAGAAAAATAAAAACTATCTTAATTTTTGAATTGGAAGTTTGTTTTCTGAAAAAATGATATTTCATATTAACATGATACTATATCCAAAAATCATGGTTAAACTCAAAGTGGAAGTATGTTTTTCAAAATGGTCATCCAGATGTCGTTCTTTCAACGGAAATAACTACCTCTTTAGTAAATGACTTGTAACCTATATTTCTAACTACAAACTTATACTTTTTATGTTTATTTTCATAAATTACAGTTCATTATGAAACCTTAGCAACTTGAATCACTCAAAACGGATTTAAAACGAAGAAATTATGGGTAAAACAAAATTGGAAAATTTTACTTGTTGTAGCTACGAAAATTTTACAACAAATCTACACTAATCATATCCTAGCGAACTTATATTGTATTATACATGTATTCTAACATATATTATGTAATATTGGGATACCATAGACGCGTATACAATGTTTTGACATATCATATCGACCCATCTATATATATTATTTGGAATAACCATAGACACTCTATATGCTGTAATGTTCGAGTTCGCTATACAGGGTTGAGGTTGATTCCAAAAATATATATACTTTGAGTTGTGATCTAGCCCGAGACGTGTATACACTGCGTCGTGAATTGATTCAAGATAATATATATTGATTTATTTCTGTACATCTAACTGTGGACAACTAGTTGTAGGTTACTAACGAGGACTGCTAACTTAACAAACTTAAATCATAAAAACGTAATAAAAAATGTTGTGAATATATTTCAATCATACTTTGATATATATGTACACATTTGTTATAGGTTCGTGAATCGACCAATGGCCAAGTCTTATTTCCAATGAAGGAAAAATCTGTGAAAGTGAGTTATAGTCCTATTTTTAAAATCTAATATTTCTGGGATGAGAATACAAACAGTTTTATAAATGTTTTACGAAATAGACACAAGTAATCAAAACTACATTCTATGGTTGGATTATCTAAATCGAATATGCCCCTATTAGCTTGGTAACCTAAGAATTAGGGAACAATACCCCTAATTGACGCGAATCCTAAAGATAGATCTATGGGCCTAACAAACCCCATCCGGGGTTCGGATGCTTTAGTACTTCAATTTTTATACAGACGAGAGGATTCTGTTATACAGATGAGAGGATTCTGTTTTGGGGATATTCTATATGCATCTTGTTCATGTCGGTTACCAGGTGTTCATCATATGAATGATTTTACCTTAATGCAGACGAGAGAATTCTGCTTGAGAATTATGTTTATAAAATGAAATCTTATGGTCTATTATTATTACAATTTGATATATATATATATATATATATATATATATATATATATATATATATATATATATATATATATATATATATATATATATATATATAGATTAAACCTATAACTCACCAACATTTTGTTGACATTTTAAGCATGTTTATTCTCAGGTGACTATTAAGAGCTTCCGCTATTGCATGCTAAATTAAAGACAAGAATTAGAGTCAGCATGCTTGTATAATATTGTTTAAAAACTGCATTCGAAGACTTAAGTTATTGTGTTATATTATTGTAAACCATTATGTAATGGTCGAGTGAAAACGCTATATTTTAGATTATCATTATTTGATAATCTTCGTAATGTTTTAAACCTTTATCGATAAAATAAAGGTTATGGTTTGTTTTAAAAAAGAATGCAGTCTTTAAAAAACGTCTCATATAGAGGTCAAAACCTCGCAACGAAACCAATTAATATGAAACGTTTATAATTGATATGAACGGGACATTTCATTCTAGTTATTCGAACAAGAAGAGTAGAGGTGCATCCGAAAGTGTCGGTAGTGCGAAGAAAGGTATCTCCGGTGGACACGTGGCCACATGCTATAATTGTGGGCAAAAAGGTCACATCTCTCGTGATTGCCCAAAACCGCGTGCTAATATAATCACGTGTTATAATTGTCAAAAGGGAGGGCACCGAAAGACGGAGTACCCCGATCTCCGGAATGATCAAGTTAAGAGGCTAGAAAAGGCGGCGGGTACGAATAGGGGAAGAAACTATTTGATGACCAACGATGAAGCCAAACAATCCAACGAAGTTGTCTCAGGTACTTTCATGGTTAATTCTAATCTGGCAAGGATACTATTTGATAGCGGTGTTAATTTATCATTTGTGACTCCACGATTTGTGTCTAAGCTTAATAAATCACTAGCTAAGTTAAGTCGTCCGGTAGAAGTCGAAATAGCGGATGGTAACACGGTGCTATGGGTTGATGTTTGTAAAGATTGTAATGTTGTGTTTGGTACCGAAACGTTTAAGCTGGATCTTATTTCGATGACTTTGGGTGAGTTTGATATTGTTATGGGTATGGATTGGCTCGATCGTTATAGAGCCGATATTGCATGCCATGAAAAGTTTATTCGTGTGAAGACCCCAAGTGGGGGAGAGTTAATTATTCATGGCGAGAAACGGAGAAGACTTCTGCCATTGTGCACTTATGCACGAGCGCGTTGTTTCCTTAGTAGTGATGGCATGGCTTTTCTTGCCCATGTGGTTGATACTCGTAAAGAGCTACCACCCATTCGTAAAATTCGGGTGGTTATTGAATTTGAAGACGTTTTTCCGGATGAGTTGCAGGGTGTTCCGACGAAAAGACAAGTTGAATTTTGCATTGAGTTGGTTCCGGGGGCTACCCCCATTGCTAAAAGTCCTTATCGTTTGGCACCAATGGAAATGCAAGAGTTGTTGAATCAAACCCAAGAGTTGCTTGAAAAGGGTTTTATCCGACCGAGTGCTTCGACTCGGGGAGCTCCGGTTTTATTCGTGAAGAAGAAAGATGGAAGTATGCATATGTGCATCGATTATCGGGAGTTAAACAAAGTGACGATTAAGAATCGTTATCCATTGCCTTGGATTGACGATTTGTTTGACCAACTCCAAGGTGCGACGTATTTTTCGAAGATTGACTTACGGTCCGGCTATCACCAAATGCGGGTCCGTGAGGAAGATATTGAGAAGATGGCTTTTCGAACTCGTTATGGGCATTTTGAATTTGTAGTTATGCCTTTTGGTCTTACGAATGCATCGACGGCATTTATGGACCTTATGAACCGAGTATGCCAACCCATGTTGGACAAGTCGGTAATTGTGTTCATTGACGACATACTTATTTATTCGAAAAGTATGAAAGAACATGAACACCATTTGCGCGAAGTGTTGAAGAGGTTACGGAAGGAGAAGTTGTATGCTAAATTCTCAAAATGTGAATTTTGGCTAAGGGAAGTGCAATTTCTTGGCCATATTGTGAACAAGGAAGGGATTCAAGTAGATCCGGGGAAGATAGAGACGGTAAAGAGTTGGGAACGACCAACTACACCTATGGAAACCCGAAGTTTTCTCGGATTGGCCGGTTATTATCGTTGGTTTGTCCAAGACTTTTCTAAAATTGCCTCTCCATTGACAAAATTGACAAGGAAGAATACAAGATTCAATTGGGAGAACGAGCAAGAAATTGCTTCTCAATTGTTAAAAGAGAAATTGTGTCAAGCTCCAGTCTTAGTGTTGCTGGAAGGTGTGAAAGATATGACGATGTATTGTGATGCCTCATTAAATGGAATCGGGTGTGTTCTAATGCAAAGAGGTAAAGTCATCGCTTATGCCTCTCGACAATTGAAAGAACACGAAAATAGATACACGACTCATGATCTTGAATTGGCGCCGGTGGTACATGCGTTGAAAATTTGGCACCATTACTTGTATGGAGTCAAATGTACGATTTATTCGGATCACAAGAGTTTGAAACATATTTTTGATCAACGAGATTTGAATTATCGTCAACGTAGATGGATGGATGTGGTAAATGACTATGATTGTGAGATACTTTATCATCCGAGCAAGGCGAATGTGGTCGCAGATGCGTTAAGTCGAAAGCGCCAACATCCGGCGATACGATTAGGATTGTTACGTATGATAATTACTAACGATTATCTTGTTAAGCTCGGTAAGATTCAAATTGAAGCTTTTGTTAATAACAAACATGAAGAACGAATTGTGGGGCAAACGGAGTCTATTCAATTAGGCCCTCACGGGTTGTTATCCTTTCAAATTAGGGTGTGGGTACCAAAGATGGGAGATTACCGAAAGGTGCTTCTTGATGAAGCGCACAAGTCAAGGTATTCCATTCATCCGGGTGCAACAAAAATGTACCTCGATTTGAAGAAAGAGTATTGCTGGCCTGGAATGAAATGTGATGTGGTTAAATATGTTGAACAATGTGTTACGTGTTTGCAAGTAAAAGCCGAACATCAAAAACCTTATGGTAAATTGCAACCTTTAGAAATCCCGAAGTGGAAGTGGGAGCATATTACCATGGATTTTATTACCAAGTTGCCGAAAACAGCAAGAACCCAATTTGATACTATTTGGATGATCGTTGATAGATTGACGAATAGTGCTTTGTTTCTTCCTATTAAAGAAGCAATTACATCGGAGGCACTTGCGAAAATGTTCATTAAAGAGGTGATATCGAGGCATGGCGTTCCCGCGTCTAACGTTTCGGATCGGGACACGCGTTTTACTTCTCGATTTTGGAAAAGTTTTATGAAGACATGGTTACGAGGGTGAATATGAGTACGGCATACCATCCTCAAACGGTCGGTCAAACCAAACGTACGAATCAAACATTGGAGGATATGTTACGGGCGTGTATTATCGATTTCGGTGGTACTTGGGATGAACACTTGCCTTTGGTGGAATTCTTGTACAACAATAGCTATCATGCTAGTATTGGAATGCCACCTTATGAGATGCTTTACGGGCATAGGTGCGAACTCTGATTTGTTGGGGAGAAGTGGGGCAAAGGGAAATCGGGAGTACCGATTTGGTTTTAGAGACAAATAGTAAGATTGAGATGATTCGGACTCATTTGAAAGCGGCTCAAGATAGACAAAAGTCATATGCCGATAAGCGTAGGCAACCAATTGAGTTCCAAGAATGTGACATGGTGATGCTTAAGGTTTCAACGTGGAAGGGTATTATTCGATTCTGAAAATGGGGAAAGTTCGCTCCTCGGTTTATTTGGCCATTTAAAATCTTAGCTCGCGTTGGTGAAGTTGCTTATCGTTTGGAATTACCCGAAGAGCTTGCGGGGATCCATAATACATTTCATATTTCCCATCTCCGAAATTGTCTTGCGGATGATTCGTCATGGGTACCATTAGACGAGATTGAGCAAAACAACAAATTAGAGTATGTTGAAGAGCCGATTGCTATACTTGATGAAAAGGTGAAAATGTTGAGAAATAAGGAAGTGAGAAACTTTAAAGTTCAATGGTGTCGTAGTAAAGGGTCCGAGTTTACATGGGAACCCGAAGAGTTTGTGTTGGGATATCTTCCCTCTTGTCATGTGGCTTGGATCGTGAGGACGCGCTCCGATTCAAGTGGGGGAGAGTTGTAACACCCTAATATTTATTGTACAAAAGTATAAATAAGGTACATGAAGTGTGGGAAGCAGTGTGTAATTAAACTGTGATTAGAGACGGTTCAGACCTGTGTGCGCACCGCGCACACTTAATGGAGCGCGCCGCGCACTGCTCCTGTTGGTAGATTCTGTTTCTTTTAATTAAATATTTTGGAAGGGCTTTTTGGTAAATTCACTTAGGGACGAGTTTAAGGCCACTAGATCAGATCTTGTGGTGTCATTTACTCCACTTCCAACAACCTCATCCCTTCCACATCAATTTTAGAGAGAGAGAGAGATTTCTAGTGTGAGAAAGCTCAAGCAAAGAAAGAAGAAGCTAGTTTCGGGTCTTGGCTCGAGTTATAAAGTTGTTCATCTCATCACTAGCTACGTTTTGATTGTGTTGGCAAGTCCTAATCTTGATTTCCTTAGTTTAATTTGTTCAAGGGTTAGGGTTTTGGGTTAGAGATAAGCATAAAACCCACTTGTTGGTAAATTGGGATTTTTGGGTAAGATTGAGTCATGAGGACTTAAGGAAGACTAACCTAGGGTTTTAAAGTAATAAATGGTGTTAATGAGTCTTAATTGGTTAGCTAATCACTAGCTCACACGTGTTGTCAAGTGAAAAGTGTTTTTGGGGTTCATGGTTGACTTGAAATAGGTCAAATGGGTAAGTTTGACCTAGCGGGATAAATTGAGTATGAAAACACCCTAGATATGTATTGATGGGAGTCTTAGAACCTCAACCACTAACTTTTAGTGATTAATTGTGATATTAGACCTTGATTGAGTGATTCTAGTGCAAGGGGGTCATAAATGCACTAGTGAGTTTAGTGGGTGAATTAATTGGGCATTTAATTGTATTAGGTGACTCGCATTGAAGGTTACAAGTATTGTTGGAAATCTCACCAAGATGATAAGGTGAGTGGAATAATTATACGTGTATGTATATAATGTATTTATTTGTGGGGCGGGGGTAGGGCCGGATATGTGTTGTCTAAACCGCCCAAGAGTTAGTGTTATATGCGTTGTACACTAACGATTGTTTTGAACGGATATGTGTTGTCCACATCACCCAAGAGTTAGTGATATATGTCATTGTACACTAACAATTACTATGAATGGATATGTGTTGTCCAAACTTCTCGGGGGTTAGTGATATATTTTGTTGTACGCTAACGGTAGTTATGAACACCGATGGGAAATTCGAGTACCATTTTCTTGTACTATTGGTTAGCCATGGTTACGTGTTGTAGTGTAGCATATTATAATGTTCGAGTTATATATGCCATTGTTGTGCTAGCTTGTGGTCTTGAAGATTTTAGCGTTATACTTGCAATGGTATGCTATATAAATTGCTAGCGTGTATGAGGAATTTGCGTAAGTGTTTGCAAGTAGGTATATTATATATGTATATGTATAATTATTGCATTCACTAAGCGTTAGCTTACCCTCTCGTTGTTTACCTTTTTATAGGCTCCGGCGTGGACAAGGGAAAGGGTATTTGTTCGGACTAGTGATCCCGTTTGTGTTGGTAGGAGACGCTTTTTGGGACGTTTAGCTTTTGAAGTTTGACCAAAATTTGGATAGTTTAACCCCGAAACACCATGTTCAAATTGTAGTTTGGAATTTAAACTAATGTGGTCGAAACTTATATTTTGTACTAAACTCATAATTCGTCATATGTGGGCCCGGTTTTGTAAAACTTGTTTTATTATTGAAACGTGTTAGTTTTACTTATATTGATGTGTTGTGAAAAGCGTTTCGTCTAAAAAAGACGGGAAGTGGGAGATCTTTTCACGTGTAAATGGCAGCTTGATCAGAAACTGTCCGGGCACTTGTGCGCGCCGCGCACAGGAAGGGCTGCGCGCCGCGCACCCTCCTGTTTATAAAAAAAAATAAAAAAATCTTGGTCTGTTTTCGGTTGAATGTTGGGTTTTTACAACAACCTGCTACTGTTTTGATCAACGACCAACACCCCTACCGAACACAATACACCACGCGAACCGTGTAATTTGAAAATAAATTAAGGATGATAGTATTTGTACTGCTATTCGCTACTTTTCATATTTTTTTTTTTGTTAAACAACGATAGTGATGATATTACAAAGAAGATGATGCGAGTGTTAATAGAGGATGATTGTATAATGATGGTGCACAATGATGATTATAATGATGATTATGATGATGATCATGAAGGTGATCGAGTTTGGGAAATAAAGATGATGATGAAGTCGTGATTGTAAGAATGATGATGATCGACCGAAATATAACCCAGCCGCTATTATGCAATCATTTTGATTTATTTCACTAACAGTAAACCACATAACCTATTGGACTGGAATTATAGCCTCTTGGGCCAAGTAATTATTTATGATGTTGGGCCGAGATAAGTTATGATTTCAGTTGGGCCGAAAAGAAAATAAAGGGGTTTAATATAGCCAGATTACGTCTAATTTCAGAAAGATAGATTGACTCAGGTGGTTGGGTGTGTTTGTGTGTAGCGAGAGGTCACGGGTTCGACCCCGGATTGAGGCAATTTTTTTAGGAACTCACTCTTTAAAGGTAGTGAACTTAATACTACTACTACTACTGCTACTGCTGCTGCTGCTGCCACTACTGCTGCTGCTGCTGTACTACTACTACTACCGCTACTGCTTCTACCACTACCACTACCACTACCACTACCACTACCACTACCACTACCACCACCACTATCACCACCACTACCACTACCACCTCCACTACCACCACCACTACCACTACCACTACCACTACCACCACCACTACTACCACCACAACTACCACCATAACTACTACCACTACTACCACTGCTACCACTACTACCACTACTACCACTACTACAACTACTACTACTACTAACACTACCACTACCACTACCACTACCACTACCACTACCACTACCACTACCACTACCACTACCACCACCACTACCACCACCACCACTACCACCAATTATTGTCATTATTATTATGTTAACGTTAATAAATGATTAATATTATTACTATTTTTATTATTAAGTAACATCATTAAGTATTATTATGATTAGGATTATTATTATTATTATTATTATTATTATTATTATTATTATTATAAAAATAATACCAATTATTATTATTTTCATTAATATTAGTATTAGTATCATCTTTATAATTATTAGTATTATTATTATTACTATTAATAATATAAGTATCGTTATTAACAATATCATTATATTTATTAGTATTATCATTATTAATAAAGTTATTATCATTATTATTAGTAAATCATTATTATCAAAACTATCATTTTTAACAGATAAATATTTGTACATAAGATATACTTATTACATATACCATAATTATATTAATATTTCATATAACTATATATCAAACATATTAACATTATATAAATACTTACATATAACAAACTATTAAATTTTTTTATATTAAACACACACATATATATATATATATATATATATATATATATATATATATATATATATATATATATATATATATATATATATATATATATATATATATATATATACACATATATATTAATATAACTAAATGTATAGATATTAATTATTTTAAATATATATACAAAATAAATATATATAACATATAATTTATGTGACACTGCAAATTTTTTTTCTTTTAAACCGTGGTGGAAGCATTAGTATTAATTAATCATTATATTAACATAAACATAATTAATTACATATCCAAACCATTTGACGGCTAACATTAAACAATAATTCCAATGTCACGTAATATTACAACCAAAATCAGTTTTAAAGGAAAAGACACATCAGAGTTTCTTCATAGTCAAACATAACATCACAATGCCCGTCTTCTCCCCAAAATGCACCACTTACAAAAGCTAACAACCTGCAGGGAGAGGAGGGAGGGGAATTAGCACGAAGCTAAGTGAGTACGGCTAACTACAGGCAATAGTATACAGGAACCATCATACTAATCTTGTCACAAAGTCTAACACACAAACATCACCCAAGTGCCGTCTACAGAGACTCTGGCGGCTCGGCCAAACCATTAACCACCAGCTGATTGGACTGGGGCTTACCAGAAGTTCCTCCACCACCGGGTGTATATATATAATCCACACGCGATGGACGCGTCATTCACATATATATACACCTCAATTGTCTAGGCTACCACATGAGGAACCCAACCCGCAGGTTGATCTCTCCTACTGAGGCTACCACACAATAGGGACACACTAGGCTCCAGTAGACAAGCATCAACTAACATGCAGTTATCACAACGTACTAACTAACCACAACAGTAAGTATATCTAACAAGCATGGCAATCATAATATAACATGCTACTCTATTCTATATTCTCCAGTTAGTCCCACTCACCAATTACCAGCAACCAGCTCAGATAAGGCAAATCAAGTTTGTTACTGTCCATTGACATCAAATAACACAATACAGAAATTTTTGTATCAAAAAGCGTCCGCTAAAAATTTTTTCTTAACACTTGTGCACTTTTAAAATTTACATCCTGATCATCAAAATACAAACGGGCAGCATAACGGCTAAAAATCAACACTTAGTAAAATATTTCACTGCCAAAGACACTCGGTCGATTGTCATAGACAGTCGGCTGACTGTCTACACTCACTCGGCTGAGTCGGTCGAGTCGGTCGGTCGAGTGTCAAGAGACACTCGGCCGACTGTGTTTATCTGCAGAAGCTGAAGAACAAAGTGACGAATTTCACCCAAAATTGACCAATTCTTGCTCTAGAGCTCGATTATGACCTCAAAACTGACCAAATCAAAGACACTAAACATGTAGAAACATAAAAACATAAGATTTGGACTCAAACAACATCAAATTTAACCACTTTCACCTAAATTACTCACTTTGTAAAACTTTACACAAAAACTCAATTTTCTCAAAGATTAAAGCATGAAATGTTTTGATTCTTACCTTGATAGAATCAGTAAATCACAAGGAACATAAAGATACAAACGATTTGAGCTCTAAAACAAGAATTAAGGATTAGGGTTTGGTAGTTGGAGGAGATGAACATGCGAGTGTGTTTAGGGAAGAATCTGGAAAATGCAAGAAATGAGCTGCACTATAGTCACTTAATTGGGTTAAATTCCTACACTGTGCAACACACGGGTATTTATCAGTTATCTGATATCTTTCGTACATTATTTGGCAACCCAAACGAAGTCTAAATTAAATAAACAAACATGTTCTGTGACCCTTGTCACAAACTGCTCCTAACCACATCATTAAATAATAATAAATATTAATTAAAAATAAAAACATATAATAACGCAACGCTAACTTAAGGGAAATTTAATAATATTACAGCTAAGCCCGATTGAGGATGTTACAAATCTACCCCCCTTAAGAAGATTCTATCCTCGGAATCTGGTCAAGGTCAAACAACTTGGGATAGCGCGCCCTCATTAACTCCTCGGTTTCCCACGTCAAGTTAGAACCTAAACTATATCGCCATTCCACTAACACCATTGGAATCTGTTTTTTCTTAGCTTTGTGACTTTCTTGTCCATTATTCTAACCGACTCTTCTACTAATTTCTTAGTCAAGTCAACTTTCAAATCCTTTAATGGAAGAATCTGACTTTCATCATCTACTTTACACTTTCTTAAATAACACACATTGAACGTGTTATGAATTCCTGCTAACTCTGATGGAAGATCTAAAACAATAGTTTGATCATTCAGAATTTCTTTGATCAGAAATGGCCCAATAAATCTCGGTGCTAGTTTACCATATTTACCAAATCTGATCACCGCTTTCCACGGCGAAACTTTCAAGTATACACGATCACCTACATTACTGGACGTCTGCGCAGATTAGCATACATCTTTTATCGATCTCTAGCTACTTTTAACTTCTTTCGTGCAATTTCTACCTTTTCTGCGGTTATCTGAACAATTTTGGGACCTGCAAATTGTTTCTCACCTGCTTCTAACCAACACGTTGGAGTTCTACACTTGCGACCATACAACATTTCGTATGGTGGCATTCCAATACTCTAATGATACGAATTCTTGTAAGCAAACTCTATCAATGGAAGATGTGAATCCCAAGAACCACCATATTCTAAGAGACACGCTCTCAACATGTCTTTTAATGTCTGAATCGTCCGTTCACTCTGACCGTCTGTCTATGGATGATATGATGTACTCAGATTCACACGTGTACCCAAATTCTGTTTTAAAATGTTCCAGAAGTTCGATACAAACCTAGTATCTCTGTCGAAAACTATGGACAACGGTACACCATGTCGAATAACGATCTCCTTCAAGTATAAATCTGCCAAATCACTCAACGAAGCGGTTTCACTTGTAGCTAGAAAGTGAGCGCTTTTTGTTAAACGATCCACTATCACCCAGATCATGTCATATCCTTTCTGGGTTCAAGGTAACTTGGTTACAAAATCCATTGTTATATGATCCTGATGTGCGTAGAGGTGTATACGAAATAGTTATATTTTTACTACAAAATACTATTAAATACGATACAATTTTACACAAGTTATTTATTTTTTTATAGAGTGGATATACCTAAATCTTGCTACAACACTTATAGGCAGTGTACCTAATCGTACGGTAGTGTAGTTTTTAGTAAGTCCGGTTCATTCCACAGGGATCTAGCCAAGTTCAACGCTATATTTTTAAAACTATATTTGTAAATATATAAATATATATATATAAGTAGTATTATTATTATAAAAGGGGGTTTTTACCATTTAATAACTGGTTTGTCAATTTTAAAACTTAAGTCGCAGTTAAAACCTAATGTAAAATATTAAAAATAAATATAACATAATTTTAAGCGTAAGGTAAATAACGATAATGAAATTGCGATAAATAAAAATGCGATAAATAAAATGACGATAAATAAAATTGAGATAATTAAAAAGTACGATAATTAAAATGACAATAATTAAAAGTGCAATTAAATATGAAATAAAGGAATTATGCTTATTTAAACTTCCGTAATCATGATGTTTGACGTGTTGATTTTAGTTTATTACCATGGGTTAATTGTCCTTTGTCTTGAATTATTCAATATGTCCGTCTGGTTTTGTCCATAACAGTCCATCAGTCATAAATATAAAGTTCGAGTGTTCTCGTCAAATTATCCTTATATCCGAAGTCAAATATTCCAACTAATTGGGGACTTAAACTATAATTACACCAATTTTCCTTGTATATAATTCACCCAGGTTTTAATAAGTCCATTAACTATTAATCCATTCCCGTGTCCGGTTAAATGAACGATTATTAGTACTTATAAATATCTCGCCCATCGTGTCCGATCGAGTGTATATGGTTATTTATAGGTACGTCCAATTGTAAATCATTATATTAAATTAATAAAGTATCATTTAATTAAACAAATATAAAGCCCATTAATAGCCCATAGTCTAATTTCCACAAGTGTCGTTCTTTTGTCCAAACTCCAATTATGGTACAAAGCCCTAATTACCCAATTTTAATATTTAGCCCAACATCATGATTACTTCGGCTTAAATAAGCATAATAATAACTTAGCTACGAGACATTAATTTAAAAAGGTTGAACATAACTTACAATGATTAATAATAGTGTAGCGTTACACTGACAGAATTTTGACTTACACACTTACAACATTCGCTAACATACCCTTATTATTATTAAAATTAAAATTAAAATTAAAATTATAATATAAATATATATATATATATATTACATGAGATAGAGAGATAGAAAAAGTGTGTGATATTCGACCAAAACTGCGAAATTTATAGGACCTGACCCAAAATTTGGGGCCATGCGATCGCATGGATTTTGCACCTCCAGGCCATTCGATCGCATGGTGAATTTTTACAGCTCACATGCTTTTGTTTGTTTATTTGCCGACGGTTTATATATATAATATAATATATATACATAATTTTAAGTATTATTTATATATTATATTATATTTATGTGCATAGTTGACTTGTAATTTTTAGTCCGTTGCGTCGAGCGTTGAGAGTTGACTCTGGTCCCGGTTCTGGATTTTTGAACGTCCTTGTGTACAATTTAATATCTTGTATTTTGCGTTTCGCGTCTTGTACTCTTGTAATTTTGAGACATTTCTCGTCAATAATTTGAACCACTTGGATTGTATCTTGTACATTTGAGCTTTTCGGTCATTTGCGTCTTCAAATCGTCGAATATGTCTTTTGTCTTCACCTTTTATTATTTAAACGATAATTACTTGAAATTAGAACAATTGCAACTAAAAGCTTGTCTTTCTTGAGGGATAATGCTATGAAATATATGTTCGTTTTTAGCATTATCAAATATTCTCACACTTGAGCGTTGCTTGTCCTCAAGCAATATAGTCTTGAAATAAAAATACTAGAATCACTTCTTTATTCTTCATACTTTGTACATCAGTGATTTTGATTTGGTGGTATAAACAATGATAGTAACGTTGTGGTTTACAGTTCCACATGACTATGAAAATTTAGATCCTTAAGAAAATTGGATCTTTATGAAAACATTTGATCTTTTGAAAATTAAATCTAGCTTTTACCCTAGATAAGTTTTCAGGAATAACAATTCATCGGTGTTTGCAAAATTGTTTTTGTGGGTTTTGTGGGTTTCAGATTTGAAAATTTTAGCTCAAAACTTATGGTTTTGTGTCACCCACTTGCTAACCTTGTATTGGGAAAGTAACACGTCCAGTATACTTGCTCCGTATATTACCTTTCGGTAAACTACCGTCCGGTTGTAAAGGAAAGCGTTGAACAAGCAACTATTAAGGCAATGTCCCGTGACATGCTTTTAATTATGGTCTATAACGTGTCGGATGCAATTACTATCCTTTGTAGGAGCAATAGTAAAGCTCACCCTATGGTTTTTTAGTCTGGCACAAGGTCCTGTCTTTGACCATGCTATGCAACCACCGTTCTTACGGTTGACACCCGATTTGGTTCAGGTGACCTAATGAATTCCAGGTGAATTCCTAGGATTTTACGTTCAATGGTAATGAACGCATTTGAAATTTGGTTTTCAGAAAACAAATCGGTTTGTAGTTTGATCAAAATATTTTCTTGTTCAAGTTCGAGTTTAGATATCATTGAATTCCATGAGTTTGAATTCTCAATCTATAAGGTCAATCTCAAGGATTGAGTAATATCAGTCTTAAAAGCTGATTTTTGATCTTTAAGGAGATTATCCTTTCTGGGGGTCTGATTCATTAGTCTTATCAAGCTAATTTGCACGGCGCCCTCCCCATTTTATGAGACAGATCCTCTCATGGTTAGGATAAGTTTGACCACTTGGCGACCCTGTTTTATGCTGAGGTCCGTGGATTTCCAGCTGATTTTAGAGAAAACTTTTCAAGGTTTTTCGTAGACTCTACAACGGGTCTAGATGACAACTTCCAGACCTAAATCAAGAAGCGCGTGTCTTTTTCAGAAGACTTTACTTCCTTTTAATGATGGAATTGATTCATCGTGTAGATCCATCTTTCTTTCAAATATATTAGAATTTACCGGGTAAAACGGTTAATTTTGTCCAAAACAAAAGTATCTTCAATTATTTGTACAAAAATATGTGATATATGTTTTAAATAACTTGGTAAATTTTTCCCACACTTGGCTTTTATTTTCCTTTCTTTGCCTTTTTATTGTCCTCTATTGCATTTTAAATGAATTCTAACATTTTAAGTTGCTTCTCAATTTATGTCCTTTACGAGGTAACAATAATTTCGGTGTTAACACCTAGTTTTATCACTCATAAATATGTATAAACATGATTTTGAGTTCATTTAATTGAAAATTTTGAAAAAATTTACTAGAATTAGGTAGTCAGTATATAAGACTAGGGCTGTTCTTTATTATCAGAGAGCACTAGATTCTAATACAACTACTGCGTTACTAGTATTTTTAATCGTAACCAAGTGTATAAGTCAAAAAAATTTTAAAATCTTAAAGAATTGAACCCCTTCCCACACTTAAGATCTTGCAATGCCCTCATTTGCAAGAAATCAGTAACAATTTAAATTATTGAGGGTGATTAGCGTAGAAAAATGATTAAATTTTACCAAAGTTTGCAAACATATTGGCGTTTGTTTGCTGAATGATAAATGGTGCACATCATTTGTTCATTCCGTCTTGTTGTTACATCACATTTGTTTTTCGTTTTGTCGTCAAAATTATTAGCTTTTGCTGAACTTAATGCCAGTCTATGAAAATGCACTGTTTTACCCTGTTGTGTACAATTGACAATATACATACATACAAATAATAACATGCATGGTAATTTGAAATGGGACTTAACATCCCACTTTCAAATCAAATATGAAATATTAGTACAACATAATAAAAATATTAAACATTACATTAAAAGTATCACAATTTTATATGTTTAAACATAAATAAATAAATAAAAAAGATAAAAATCATAGAAATAACCAACGGAACTATATCAATCTGGATAGGGGTTCCAGTTCACGTTGTCGGGCGGATTCCATGGTTGGTTATAGGTGTACTGATAGGCCTGGTTAGGGTCGTAGAGAGTAAATGGTGGTCACATATCGGGCTGGTGTAGAGGATAGTAAGCAGGTCGGGTCAGTACGTAGTGATCCTGAGGTGATAGCTGGCTCATGATCTGATGCTGATGATAATGCCATCTATCATGCTGTCGTTGCCTGGAATGCTCGTACTCATTCCGGGCTTGCCACTGCTCGTACTAACTATGTCTATCCTGGTTTGTCATTTCTACCTCATCTATACGCTGGTAGACGTCAGTCATAGCCTCCCTAATGACATCCCTAATGTCATCTGCTTCCTCCATTTTCTCATCCGAACCTCTTTCTACCTGAGGATGACTACCATCATACGGTACTGCCTGATTGCATCAGCTTTTTAATACCTTACAACCCTGATAGACCTTCAATCCTAAAGTATCATCCTATTCCCTACATACCATAAGTGGACCTCCTTGATCCCTATCTACACCCAAATACTCTCCAATGAGAGTAACAAAAATACCTCCTCCTATTACTCCCCCGTCCTATATTCCTGCCACTACTTTGGACAGATAAAAACCAACACAGTAGGGGATATTAGCAAAGCTTCTAGGGTTTCGAATACACTTAAGGTAAAATAAATTGTGTAAGGTCATCTTCTCCTTGTTTTTACCTCTTTGTGTAATCGAATTAGCTAAAAATCTATGTATAATACGTAGCTCTGCTTTGTTAATATCTAAATAGGAGTCTCTTCCTCCCAGCGTAAAAACATTATAATCTGACATACGCCTCCAGACGACGTTCGCGTCAAAATTCCTATCTACCCGCTCCCCATGATAAATCAAATTTGTACAATCGGGTAGTAGTAATTCACCAGGAGTGTAAATCTATAAAGCCCTTGCCATGTCCAGCATGGACATTCTATACATCCTACGGCCAAGTATAAATCTAAGAAAAGTTCTATCATCTAACCTAACTACATCCGCATTAAGTGAAATAGTACTCATAAGCTCAACACACCATTCCTTATATACAGGCCTACGAATGGAGAATAAACGTTCCCAATCGGGAAAAGAAGAGCTGCCATACCTTTGGATCAGATGCAGTCTAACTGAGTTAACTAGTTGGACCCTTTCCAAAGGCTCCCAATCGATTACCCTCGGCACTTCTACATTTTTCGTTACCAGTTTAATTTTGTTACTTTGGTACGTCGGGTAATCTCTCCAACTTCGATCAAATCTCAAATTGGGATGCAACTGTTCTTCATGAATCGTTGGGTGTGCTACTATCAGATGAATCGGAAAAATTACGTAGGCATTAACATATTCTTGTTGCGGATCATAATATGATACGTGTTGATCAGGTTGTTATTGTTGTTCCTATTGTTGCTCCTGTTCAGGTTCTGGTTCATATTGTGGCTCATATTGCATTTCTGGTTCAGGTTCTGGAGCAGGTTGCCTAGATGATGATGATGCACCATCAGTATCGGTATTTTTCTGCAAAACACATTAAACACAAAATTTGTGCATCCAAATATGCATTAGTGTTAGCAAAATAACAACTTGAAACAATTACAATAACATGTTCTATCAAAATTAAACTTATACACATTTTCATAATTTTAACAGTTCTACACTTTTTCAAATAAATACATATGAAAATGTTTACAAAGTTCATAAGCATTCAACTCAAATAACATGTTAAAATAACCATTACTAGCAATTAAACAAGTTTCAAATGGCATTTACATCAATTTAATCAAGTTCATGAATTTTAGACCTAAAAAGTTGACTTTAATTCTCAAAAATCATGTTTTGGATCAAAGTTTGTATCATTTAGCTACCTAAACATGTTACACTACTTAATTTAGCAATAATTCATGACAAAAATCGGCCATAACCTGTTTATATCAAAAAACCCCAAATTGCTCAAGAACACAAACCCTAGATTTCTAAAAATTTTGAAATTTTTGGCTTCAAATCATGTTAAATAGCATCAATCTAGGTTATACATGCATAATATACTAACAATTTAACTCTAATTACACTAGAAATTAACAAAATCAAATTAGATAAAATATTGGTAATTATCACAAAAATTAAGAAATTTAAGAGTTTAGGGGTGTAATTTTTACCTTCTTGCTAAAAAAATCCGAACCTAGGCACGATTAGAGCGAAGTTTTGTAAGAAATTTGGTGAAATTTAGATGAAAATTGGTGATTTTTGGAGTTTATGTGTGTGTATGTTCGTGTGTTTATGTGTGTGTGGAGTGAGACAGAGAGCACAGCTCGCTGGACTTATCATTCTGACCTAAAATTGGTCCCCATGCGACCGCATGAAATTTGCAAAGGAACCCCATGCGATCGCATAGTGTCTGATATTTTTTTTTTTTTTTTATAGAAAAACCTTATACTTTTAAAACAAATAATTAATTAAAATTTAAAATTTTGTTTCTTTTTTAGGATGAGGGCGTTTCGGATCGTTGTCCTAGTCCGTCTCTCAACAAAGTTTTAAAATTTGTTACTCTTTAAGCGTCGTTTTAAAAGCAAAGATTTTTGGGTTTTTTAAATGTTTTTGGCATACTTTAATTCAATAAGATTAAAAATAATGATAATAAAAGTTCTCGTCCCTCCCTTGGGTAGAGCAATTTCGGTTCAACGACCAAGTTTTTAACTCACGACGAATTTTAAAAATCATATTTTTAACTTAGTAAAATAACGTAAATTTTTGTTTTTAAATTCACAACAAACGTAAATTTAAAATGCATAAAACTAAAAATTCATATTATTAAAATTAAAAATTCACACCAAATTTATATTATATTTTTGTTTTTATACATACAAACTTATATTAAAAATATTAATTTTTCAAATATTTACAAACTCAAATATATTGATTTTAAAGATTTACATCAATAATTTAATATTTATATATTAATTTTAAAAACCTGGTAAAAATTAAAATTAAAAATCTTTTTGGTCTTTTATCCCACTTTAATCAATCAAATATTATCAAAAATATACGCCTCTCTTTTCGGTAAAGTAATTTCGGTTCCATAACCTAGTTTTACTCATGACGAATTTCTGAAATATTTTGGGTTGATTGATTAAAGATATTTATACCTTAAGAATAAACGGTAAATTTCGCAGTGAAGTAATAAATTTTTGTATGATATCAATAATTTCGGTTACGCATACCTAATTTTATTGAATACCAATTTAATACTTTATAGTGAACGATTCAGCGTTTATTATCAAAAGGTTAAAAACAATAAAAAAATAAAAACTGTACATACTTACATGTGAGAAAGAATTCTCAGAGACCTGCTTTAGCCGACTCATAGGAGAGTCGTGTGATTTGGTTCTCCATAGCTACATAAGCGTAACCTCGATTCTTCAATATCTTTTCTTCTAAACATATAAACGGTCCTTCTCTGCATTGAGTAACAAATTCGGTATTTGAATATGTTTGATTATTTGAACATTTACCTTCGTGTGACCATTTTCTGCATTTATAACATCTTTCAAGGTGTCGTGCTCTTCTTTTTGTTGCGGATTTTGATTTGCCTTTACCAAAATGTATCTTATGATGATCTTTTCTGAGTTCTTTTCTTACTCCGTCCATTTTGCCTCTTATGAATGATATCAATTCACTCGGAAGGGTGTCATTATTACGTTTAGTAATCATAGCGTGTAGCATTAGACCATGGTTCAGATCAAAGGAATTCTTCATCTCGTAAAACCTAAAAAAATAAAAATTTAGAATGGAGGGAGAAGACTAATTCTTTAGGGTCTGCTAGGGAAAGACCATTCGGATTCCATTTTCGAAAACTACACAAAAACAGAATATCTAACTCTAACAGAAATATATATTACCCTAAAAAGATTCGAACCTTCCCACACTTAGTTAGCTGTGGTGTCGAAATTGTGATTAACTTCATCTTCAACTTTCATTAGATTATCTATGTAATGTTTAACTCTGTGACCATTAACTTTAAATTCAACTCCATTTGAATTTATTAATTCTACTGTTCCGTATGGGAAAACTCTTTTGACTATGAATGGTCCAGACCATCTTGATTTCAATTTTCCAGGAAATAGCTTGAATCTTGAATTGAAAAGAAGAACTCTGTCTCCTTCTTTAAATTCTTTTGAACTTTTGATTCTTTTATCATGCCATTTCTTCGTTCTTTCCTTATAGATTAACGAATTTTCATATGCTTCATGTCTTAATTCTTCTAATTCATTTAGTTGACTTATCCTAGACGTCTGGCTTCATGTAAATCAAGATTACATGTCTTTAAAGCCCAAAATGCTTTATGTTCAATTTCTACTGGAAGGTGACATGCTTTTTCGTAAACGAGTCTGAAAGGTGTGGTTCCAATTGGAGTTTTGTAGGCTGCTCTAAAAGCCCAGAGTGCATCCTCCAATTTCATGGACCATTCCTTCGGATTTGATCCTACGGTTTTCTCTAGAATACATTTTAATGCTCGGTTGGTATTTTCAACTTGTCCACTTATTTGTGGATGATAAGCGGTTGAGATTTTATGAGTTACTCCATATCTTTTGAGAACTTTCTCAAGTTGATTATTACAAAAATGAGTACCCCGATCACTTATTAAAGCTTTCGGTGTTCCAAACCTTGCAAAAAGATGTTTCAAAAAGTTGACTACAACTCGTGCATCGTTAGTTGGGAGAGCTTGTGCTTCCGCCCATTTAGATACATAATCAATGGCAACGAGAATGTAGAGATTATTATGAGATTTTGGAAATAGACCCATTAAGTCAATACCCCAAACGTCAAATACTTCACATACTTGAATGACATTTTGTGGCATTTCATCACGTTGACTTATTTTCCGGCCCTTTGACAAGCATCGCAGGATTTGCAAAGAAGGTGTGCGTCTTTGAAAATTGTAGGCCAATAGAATCCAGCATCGTAAATTTTTCTTGCTGTGAGTTGAGGTCCATAATGCCCTCCTGTTAGTCCTGTGTGACAATGGTTTAAGATTTGACTAGCTTCATCTCCGAATACACATCAGTGTATTATTCCATCGGGACAACTTTTAAACAAATGTGGATCTTCCCAGAAATAGTGTTTTATATCACTCAAAAATTTCTTTCGTTTTTGGTACGACAACCCTTTTTCAAGGAATCCACATACTAAGTAGTTTGCATAGTCTGCAAACCATGGAATTTCATTATAATCTATCTTCAATAGATATTCATCAGGAAAGTTATCTTGTATAGCCGATTCATTCAGAACTTCTAATTCAGGATTTTCAAGACGAGAAAGATGATCAGCGGCGAGATTTTCTGCTCCCTTTTTGTCTTGGATTTCAAGATCAAAATCTTGTAAGAGTAAGATCCAACGGATTAATCTTGGTTTGGCATCTTGTTTCAAAAATAGGTATCTAAGAGCAGAATGGTCGGTATAGACCACCGTTTTAGCTAGAACGAGATATGAATGAAATTTGTCAAAAGCAAAGACAATAGCAAGGAGTTCTTTTTCAGTAGTTGTGTAATTTGTTGTGCTCCTTGTAACTTCTTACTAGCATAATATATAGGTTGAAATCATTTTTCAATCCATTGTCCTAAAACGGCTCCCATTGCAAAATCACTTGCATCGCACATGAGTTCAAATGGTAGATTCCAATTTAGAGTTATCATAATCGGCACATTAGTGAGTTTCTCTTTAAGAATATTAAAAGATTTGATACATTCGTCCGAAAAGATGAATGGAGCATCCTTTTCCAGGAGTTTATTCATAGGAGTGGCAATTTTAGAAAAATCTTTTATGAAACATCGGTAAAAACCGGCATGCCCTAAAAAACTCCTAACTCCTCTAACATTAGTGGGATGTGGAAGTTTAGCAATTACATCTACTTTAGCTCTATCCACTTCAATTCCTTCCTTTGAAATTTTATGACCAAGAACGATGCCTTCTTTAACCATGAAATGGCATTTCTCCCAAATAAGTACTAGATTTGATTGTTCGCATCTAATAAGCATTCGTTCAAGATTAACTAGACATGATTCAAAAGTATCACCGAAGACTGAAAAGTCATCCATGAGAACTTCCATGCATTCTTCTATCATGTCGTGAAAATCGACATCATGCACCTTTGAAAGGTTGCAGGGGCGTTGCAAAGTCCAAATGGCATGCGTTTGTAAGCAAAAGTACCATAAGGGCACGTGAATGTGGTTTTCTCTTGGTCCTCGTGTGCTATTGGAATTTGAAAATATTCGGAGAAACCATCAAGAAAACAGTAGTAACTATTTTCGGCTAATCTTTCCAACATTTGATTAATGAAAGGTAAGGGAAAGTGATCTTTTCTGGTGGCGTCATTTATTTTTCTATAATCAATACAAACACGCCATCCTGTTACAGTCATAGTAGGAATAAGCTCATTTTTTTCATTTGTGATGACAGTCATGCCACCCTTCTTAAGTACGCATTGAACTGGGCTTACCCATGGACTATCAGAGATTGGATAAATTAAACCTACATCAAGCAGTTTAATAATTTTTTTTAACAACATCTTGCATATTAGGATTTAGTCTTCGTTGGCGTTGCACATACGTTTTATGACCTTCTTCCATAAGGATTTTATGTGTGCAGTACGAAGGACTTATGCCTTTAATATCATGAATCTTCCATGCAATAGCTGGTTTATGAGCTTTTAGCACAGAAATGAGTTGAGATTTTTCATTTTCAGTAAGAGAAGACGATATTATTACAGCTAATTCAGATTCACCATGTAAATAAGCGTATTCCAAATGGTTTGGAAGTGGCTTTAACTCTAATCTCGGTGGTTCTTCTATCGATGATTTGTATCGATATCTGTCTTCCTCTTTTAGCATTTGAATTTCTTCTTTTGTTGGTTCATATCCATTAGCCATAAGTGCAGCTAACATTTCAGCTTCATCAATTGATTCAGTTCCTTCTCCTAAAGAACATTCTCATGTTCCTTGTAATTCTGGAAATTCTTCTAACAATTCTGCATGTGAATCTATAGTTTGAATATAATAACATGTATCATCTGCAGATTGCGGTTGTTGCATGGATCTATCAACAGAAAAGGTAACACTCTCGTCCTCTATACTTAGGGTCAGTTTCTTACCAAACACGTCTATTATTTCTTTAGCCGTGTTTAAGAATGGTCTTCCTAATATTAGAGGAACTCGAGAATCTTCTTCCATATCCAGAATAACAAAATCTACTGGAAATACTAAAGTACCAACTTTAACTAGCATGTTCTCCATTATCCCTCTAGGATATTTTACTGATCGATCGGCTAGTTGTATGCTTATTCGTGTTGGTTTCAATTCTCCAAGGTCTAGTTTAGCGTATAGTGAATATGCATTAAATTTATACTAGCACCTAAGTCTGCCAATGCTTCTATTGAACTAAGACTACCCAGAAAACATGGAATTGTGAAACTTCCTGGATCTGATAATTTTTCTGGTATCTTATTCAACAGTACTGCAGAACAATTAGCATTCATAGTAACAGCCAAGAGTTCTTCCATTTTCTTTCTATTTGTGATTAGATCTTTCAAGAATTTAGCATATCTAGGCATTCCTAAAATCACATCAATGAAAGGAAGATTGACATTTATTTGTTTAAACATATTCAAGAATTTGGATTGCTCGACTTCAAGTCTTTCTTTTCTCATTTTACTCGGGTAAGGAAGTGGTGGTTGATATGGTTTAACATAAGGTTTAGCCTTAACTGTGTTATCTTCATTAACCTTTTCAACTACCGATTCTGTTTCCTTATCTTGTTCAGATTGTAGTTCTTGTGGAATAGGAATAGCGTCATCAGAATTTACAGGTATTTCAGGTGGTTTAAGTGTAATACCACTTCTTGTGGTAATGGCTTTAGATGTTTCATTCCGGGGGTTAGCATTTGTATCACTAGGTAAACTTCCCGGTTTTCTTTCACCTATCAACCTTGCTAGGTTGCTTACTTCTTGTTCCAGATTTTGAATAGAAGCTTGTTGATTTTTAAATGCTTGAGCATTTTGTTCATTGGTTTGTTTCTGAGATGTGAAAAACTGCGTTTGAGATTCAACTAGCTTCGACATCATGTCTTCTAAATTTGGCTTTTTATCATCGGTTTGTGGTGGTTTGTTTTGAAAAATAGGTCTTTGCTGATTGTAAGTATTATTGGATACTTGTTGATTGCTAGGACCTTGTTGGTTGTTGTATGGAACATTTTGGTTATAATTCTGGTTTTGATTGTAGATTGGTCTTGGCGGTTGATAATTATTCTGATAATTATTTCCAGGCCTTTGGTTCATGTATGAAACATTCTCTCTTTGTTCCATTGTTTGTTCAATACTAAGACAATCTTTTGTCAAATGTGGTCCTCCACACTGCTCACAACTAATTTGTATTGAGTGAATATCTTTAGTCATCTTTTCCATTCGTCTCTCGACAGCATCTATCTTTGCAGAAATGGAATCAAAGTCATGGCTAGAATCGACTCTAGCTGCTTTAGATGATCTAACGATATCTTTTTCTTGATGCCACTCATGTGAGTGGGAAGCAGTGTTATCAATAATTTTGTAAGCTTCAGTTGCGGTTTTCTTCATAATGGAACCACCAGCTGCTATATCTATGTCTTTTCTTGTAGTGATGTCGCATCCTTGGTAGAATATTTGTACTATTTGATAAGTGTGTAAACCATGTTGCGGACATCCTCTCAATAACTTTCCAAATCTTGTCCACGCCTCATACAGAGTTTCATTTGGCTTTTGTGTGAACGTAACAATTTCTCCTTGAAGTCTCACGGCTTTAAATGCCGGAAAGAATTGTTTAAGAAATTTTTCAACTAAGACATCCCATGTATCAATCGCCCCTTCAGGTAACAATTCTAACCAATCTTTGGCTTCTCCCTTTAAAGTCCAGGGAAATAACATGAGATATATCTGTTCATCCTCCACTTCTCTTGTTTTGAATAAAGTACAAATCCTGTTAAAGGTACGAAGATGTTCATTTGGATCTTCCTTCGGCGCACCACTAAATTGGCATTGATTAGTTACCATGTGTAGAATTTGTCCTTTGATTTCATAATCTGGCGCATTAATGTTTGGTTGAGTAATTGCGTGACCTTGGTCAGTGCGTTTAGCTCTCATTCGGTCTTCCATACTTAGAGGTTCCAGATTTTCCATGATTGAATTTGTTGAATCTGAATCACTAGAGGATTCTGATTTAATGGTTTCTTCGTCGACAATCTCTGTTTGAATGATTGGTGGTTCCGGAGGAAAGATTAATGGTTCAGGATCTCTGAATTGTCCCTGAATATCCTTCGGATTCTCAATTGTGAGGTCGGGTTCAAAAAATGGATTATCGGAAATTTGAATTGGAGTACTTGGTCGACTTGATGACGATTCTAAAGAAAAATCAACGGCGACAATATTGGCTAGATGTCTTGATCGAATTACAGGTGGTGAACGAATGAAAGGTGGTGAACGTTTTGCTCGGTGCATTCACTGAATATCCTATTAGTTATAAAAGATAAAAATTATATAAGCTATCAAATTAATAGACTTTTCTGATTTTGCCCACGTTTCGAATAGCCAATAGATGCAGCAGGTAGCCAGGACCCTTTAAATCGGAAGCCCACAACTCGCCACTAACAAATCCAACTATTACTACGAACCAGAAAATTTTGGATGTCTATCAATTTAACCACTTAAAATAATTTTTCGTTGAAGTTTAAAGAAATTTTAGAGAAGAAATAGAAAATTCTATGTCCTAGAAAACTAGAGCGTCGAGAAATAAGAAAGAAAAAGAGTGCGTCGGAAAAACGTCGAAAAATAAATGGTCGAAAAATAATAAAAAGAACGTAGCGCGTCGAAACTTAAAAGTCTAAAAACTAAGAATTAAAAGTTGCGTCTAAAAGTATTAAAGCTTAAAAGGAATTCTATATCCAAAACGACAATAACTTAAAAAGTACTAAAATCTTAAAACGGCGTCGCAAAATTCTAAAGCACCTAAATCTTAGTTTAAAGAAAAAGTACTTAAGGAATTTTATGGCAAAGCCTAGAAATCTAGAAATAAAAATAACTACGGCAAATACTATATCTTAAAACTAGTTACGAGCGAAAAAAATAAAAAAACTACGAATAAATGATTAAAAAGACACAAAATTTAAAAAATAAAACTTAAATTTATAAAAATACAATTTTTATAAAGATATTATTTTTATATTATTTATTTTATAGAAATATTAATTTATATATTAATAAAACTAATTTAAACTTAATAATATAAATTAATTAAGAAAACTAGAATTAAATAACTAAATCTAATTAGGGTTAATAATAATAATTATTATTAATATAAACCCTAAACTGGTCGACTAAGGTACCAGACCTGTCAAATCAAGCCATGCGATCGCATGACTTTTGAAGTTACAATTCCATGCGCCGCTGCCGGGGCTGCTACAGTGTCGGGCCGAGAGTTTTTATATTTTTTTCTGTTTTTATATTTATATAAAATATTTAAATAACTTAAATGAAACTTAAAAATTAAAATAGAAATAAAAATACTTTATAAATTTTGAACAATTCTTAAAAATATATATATTTTGTTTTTATTTTTTATATTTTTGTATTTTTAATATTTAAAACGTATTTTTACAAAAGCGTATTTTTACAAACTAAGACTTAATAAAAAAAAAAATTTATAGCGTTTCGCTTCCGGCGTTTAAGCAGTTCCCCGGCAGCGGCACCAAAAATACTTGATGTGCGTAGAGGTGTATATGAAATAGTTATATTTTTACTACAAGATACTATTAAATATGATACAATTTTACACAAGTTATTTATTTTTTATAGAGTGGATATACCTAAACCTTGCTACAACACTTATAGGCAGTGTACCTAATCGTACAGTAGTGTAGTTTTTAGAAAGTCCGGTTCGTTCCACAGGGAGCTAGCCAAGTTTAACGCTATATTTTTAAAACTATATTTGTAAATATATATATATATATATATATATATATATATATATATATATATATATATATATATATATATATATATATATATATATATATATATATATATATATATATATATATATATATATATATATATATATATATATATATATATATACATATATATATATATATATATATATATATATATATAAGTAGTATTATTATTATAAAAGGGGGTTTTTACCGTTTAATGACCGGTTTGTCGATTTTAAAACTTAAGTCGCAGTTAAAACCTAATGTAAAATATCAAAAATAAATATAACATAATTTTAAGCGTAAAGTAAATAACGATAATGAAATTGCGATAAATAAAAATGCGATAAATAAAATGACAATAAATTAAAGTGCGATAATTAAAAGTGCAATTAAATATGAAATAAAGGAATTATGCTTATTTAAACTTCCGTAATCATGATGTTTGACGTGTTGATTTTAGTTTATTACCATGGGTTAATTGTCCTTTGTCCTGAATTATTCAATATGTCCATCTAGTTTTTGTCCATAACAGTCCATCAGTCATAAATATAAAGTGCGAGTGTCCTCGTCAAATTATCCTTATATCCGAAGTCAAATATTCCAACTAATTGGGGACTTAAACTATAATTACACCAATTTTCCTTGTATGTAATTCACCCCTGTTTTAATAAGTCCATTAACTATTAATCCATTCTCGTGTCCGGTTAAATGAATGATTATTAGTACTTATAAATATCCCGCCCATCGTGTCCGATCGAGTGTATATGGTTATTTATAGGTACGTCCAATTGTAAATCTTTATATTAAATTAACAAACTATCATTTAATTAAACAAATATAAAGCCCATTAATAGCCCATAGTCTAATTTCCACAAGTGTCGTTCTTTTGTCCAAACCTCAATTATGGTACAAAGCCCTAATTACCCAATTTTAATATTTAGCCCAACAACATGATTACTTCGGCTTAAATAAGCATAATAATAACTTAGCTGTAGCGACCCCGACAAATCGTCAAGTGACGGCGTCGGCTACGTGGGTCCCATTACCTGATTATAAGTCTTTAAGATAACGTTTGACCAAAATATGTCGCCTTCATTTCAAAATAAGATTTGTTGCAAAGTTTACAAGAATTGTTCAACCAAAAGTTAAGTTACAACGTTATAAATACGATTGAAATCTAGGCGACACGGTTTAAAGTAAAGTCAAAAGACGCTCCATGAAATGCATGTATACTCGACATCGGATGCAAGTATCAAATAGTGAGCGGAAGCATGTATCACATATCGTGCAAGACCTGAGAAAAACATAGAAGAATCTGTCAACGAAAACGTTGGTGAAATCATAGGTTTAGTAAGTATTAAACGTTGTCTTTGAACCACAAGATTTTGTATATCCATAACGTAGATTATCCAAATCATTTGCATTCCAAAAGTGTTGTTATACGCGAGCACTCAATTATCAAAACTTAACCAACGTTACCCCATCACACAGTGCTAGAACCCGCACTAAAACACAAAAATATATTTCATCCGCATAACGGTAGCGAACCGTCCGAATGAGGGTTTGTTAAACCCGTATGGCCACACAATATAAGTTCTCGCTTACACCCTGCAAGTGTAACTAATGATAATCGAATTGAGGCATTTTTGTTCTAACTCGCACGTGGAATGTTTGTTTTCACACTTGTGTTCAAAACATAAAAGTAAGTAGTACAAGATGTAACAAAGTAGATGTTTTCTCAGCCCACGATTTAAAAGTATAAAAGTTGTTGAAAAAGGTGGGACTATGATCTCACCTTGAGCGCGAGAGTTAATAAAGTACTTCAACAAGTAAACGCGTGCAAAGACAAAGCTAGTCTTGACCTAAACAATAGGTTTGTATCAATAACGGTAAACACGATAGGTCAAAGATGTTCAATTAGTCCTATGGCTCGTTACGACTCAATAATGTAGCATGTGAGTCAAGTTGTCATGTTTCATGCAAGGTACAAGTATAAAAACATGTTAGAACGATTGCACAATTATTTGGTTAAGTTTGATTAAAAGTCAACTTGGTCGGGTCAAAGTCAACAGAAAAGTCAACGGGGTCGGGTTGGATATCCGACAATTTTTCTAAGTTATATAATCATATATGAGCATGTTGGCCAAGTTTCATGTTAATCGGAGGTCCGTAGCATAGCAAACATTTTCATGTCAAATGACCAAGTGAACAGCCAGTTTTAGCACAATGGGACGGCGTCCCAAGTAGCTAGACGGCGTCCCAAATTGAAGAGTGGGACGGCGTCCTAATGGGCTAGACGGCGTCCCAAATTGAAGAGTGGGACGGCGTCTTGAGTTTCTGGACGGCGTCCCAAATGCCTTCCAGGCCCTGTTTGCTGAATTTCTCAATTACACGAACCAAAACACAAACCAACACATTTTACAAACCGCAAACAATTAGAACATGTATTTTATATCATCGGAAAGCTCTTTCGACAAGGAGCGCAACTAAGCACTTTTCATCAAGCAAAAACATCATATACTATAACCGAAATCCCGTCAAGCGATCAATAGAGGTTTATTTTCAAGTTTTAAGTTTATCAATTGCAATTCAAGTTTCGGGAATCCAATTTATACATATGATATGCCGTTTTGAAGGTAATGAAATGTGTAATACAACTAAACACTTATCAATAACACTAACAAGCATTCAACGCATCAAAAGTTTGTTTTTAAGAGTTGTCAAACCCTAACCAAACCTCAAAATCACTAATCATGTTAATGTAAGGTTTTCATGTCAATCAACACACCAAAACGAAGCTATTGAAGTAACTAACACTTTGAACACACAAACATTAACATCTAAACACATTTCATCATCCAAAATCAAAGAGTAAGCATACACTTTTCATTATCAAGCTAGTTACACCTAAACATCAAGATCGAGCATACAAATCATATATTCATGTTATACACGAGCCATAGACACTAACTAACAACATATCAAGTCAAAAACACGAATTTGAGAAATCTAGAGTTTTAGAAATGTTACCCAAAATCGAAGTGGTTAGCATCAAATCGAAGAGGATGATGAGAGGATCAAGAATACGTAGTCGGATTTGTTGTGAGCTTCCAAGATCAAAATTAGATGATGAATTTGTGTTTGTGTTCTTGAGAGAAAAGGAAGAAAGAAAAAGAGGAAGAAGATGGTGAAATGAAGTGTGTGGTGGTGAGGAGCCACTAGTTAGCCAAGTTTACCCGAGTGGCGAGATTAGTCCCTCAAGTTTGTTGTCGGGTGCGGGAAATAACCAAACGACTATTTTTAAAACGCAAGTTAACGAGAGATGTTATAATTAAATGACGGAATTATTATGAACGTTAGTCAACGGAAACTACGAATTTAAATAACGAAAGGTATTATTTAAAAGAAAAGACGGTGTTAAAAATAAATTTAACGGAAAAACGCGGGATGTTACATTATCCACAACTCAAAAGAAATTTCGTCCCGAAATTTAGTTGGAAGTAGTAGTCGATATCTCTTACTCGAGACTTTACGTTGTCAATGCTATGAATAAGTGAAAGTACGTTCTTGAGGGTTCTCATGAATTTGGATAGTCAGGGTTTTACGTTGCATTAAGGTTCGGTTTTTACGATCCCCAGTTTCAACTGATTTTCCTATGAAGAGAAGTTTGTCATCGATAGTTGATGTATCCAGCAGGATTGCACGTTCCTGTTCCGCAGGACACGTTTCTAAGTTTGTTACACGAAATGTAGGGTAAACGGAAACTTAATTGAGTCGGCCGTTCTAAATGGTAGGAAGCGGCTCTAATACGCCCCAAGGTTTCAAAAGGTTCAATATTGCGGATATAACCTTTCTCGATTTTCCAAAATGGATTACACCTTTCCAAGGTGCGGTTTCTCAATGTTACGCGGTTACACACTGGGATTTGTGAGGTTTTCATCTAAGTTTAGTATAACTCTTCTGGCGACTACGGATCGTCTCGAGCCCTCCTCGGATTTGAATGATTTCGATTGTTGTTTCTTGATGGAGTTCAGATTTCGGTGGTTGATGCTTTGGTTAAATGAACAGGGGTATGACATTAGCGGTCATATAGGGTTTCGGAAAGTGCGCGTGAACACACGAGTGGTAACTACTGTCGTAAGAGTGATCTACTAAAAGTGACAATACGAGTTTGTGACATGTCTTTCCAAGACGTAAATCGTTCGTTTGCTCGGTTCGTCGGTTTGTGGGTGGTACGCGGTACTCATGTCTAAACGGGTCTCCAAGGTTTCTTGTAAAACTAGAAGTGAAACGAGTATTTCGATACGAAAAAATTGACAAAGATACGCCGTGTTGGAATAGAATCTCTTAAGATACGTTTGAACAAGTTAGTTAGGGTTCGAAAAAATGTTCGTTAGGACTATTCACCCTCGTGGCGAATACTAATGTAATATGATGAATTTCTCCATCCATGGAGAAATGTTACAAGGAGTTTCTCTAAACGGAAATGCGAACGGTAGAGATAGTAGTGAAATGAGGACTTAGAATAGGATGAGCTTGCATCTCGAGGTTGCCATAACGTGCCTCTAGTTGTCAAAAGTTGAAGTCTGAAAGAGAAACGAGGTAGTACACATAGTTGTATAGTTCGGGGTTGAATAATAGTTGACCGATTATCAGAAACACAAGGGCGTTAAGTCAAAGAAGAGTGAAGTATCGTTGGATTGTGTGTTATCTTAAATTCCAGTAATATCAGACGGTGACGGTGAAATAACAGAGGTATGTAGTGTGGTACGTGATGATGAGAAGTTTGATCGGATCCACAATTTAGTATTCGAATTCTTCGTGTAAAATAATGAATTTTAGTTATGTTGATTTTTGAGTCGAGAGAGTATGCCTTTCGGCGTTCAAGTAGAAATATTTCCATGTTTGAGTTCCATCTGTTGCTATACGATTTTAACTAGAAATGTTGGTGTGAAGAATCACGCTCAAGGTTCGAACACGGGGAGGTTTAGAGTTTTCCTTAGTGAGTTAACGAGTTTAAAAGTCGTGTAACACGAGAAAAGTCAGAAATGAATCTTCGGTAAAAATAGACGAGATCTAAGATTTTACGAATACGAGTCAGAGTTTAACGATTACGTGTGGCTTGATTTCGAGATTGATTGTAATGCCTTGACCATTAACATCATGGTCTAGAAAAATTTGACTTCGTTTAACAGAAATTCTCACTCGGAGAATTTGGTATAAAGTTGCTCTTTTCTCAAATGTTCGAGCTTAAGATGGTGGTGTTGTTCGTTTTCCCTTTTTTTTTTTTTTTTTTTTTTTACTTGAATAAGTTAAGATGTCATCTATGAATACAGATTAGTCTATATGAATTTG
Organism: Rutidosis leptorrhynchoides; assembly: GCF_046630445.1. Lineage (NCBI taxonomy): Eukaryota > Viridiplantae > Streptophyta > Magnoliopsida > Asterales > Asteraceae > Rutidosis > Rutidosis leptorrhynchoides. The sequence goes on along the minus strand of NC_092341.1, from coordinate 206,672,024 downwards.
CATACGCGGTTCAAGAGGTTTAAGGATACGGGCGAGCCCTAAATAAATCAAACGGTACTAAGAGAGATTTACAACTAACGTGGCGAGTTCGGAAAGTGGCTTAGGAGACATCGTCTCCCTTAACCCCCAATTGGTGATAACCGGAACGGAGGTCGATTTGGAACATACGGGATTCGTGCAAAAATCATGAGGTCATGGATGCGAGGGAGAGGGTATCGGTTTCCAACCGAAAATTTCTTAGTTCCCAATAATCTATACATAAATGTAGGGCAACAATTTCTCCTTAATGAATAGGTTTTGGGTTCCTCAGTTCTATTGGTGTCGAGTTCAATTTCTTAACGTATATCCTCCGAAAATATTTATAGGCACACAAATTTTTTTTTTTTTTTTTTTTTTTTTTTTTTTTTTTTTTTTTTTCGTTGGTCGCTTAAATCGCCTAAATAGTATCTAGGGGAAAAGAGGTGGAATATAAAGAGCACGAGTCAAATCCTTGGTTATAAAACGTCTAACGGTACTCGAATCGAATAAGTATGAAATATACGGTTTGTTGTGAAGAAACGTACCCGTGACTAGTCCATCATCGTCTCGGGCATCCTAGGTGTCGATGTTGTAAGTTCAACGGCGCGCGTTGGTTTTTGCTTTATTCTTTGGGCATTCATTCCTAAAATGACCCGATTGGCCACATTTGTAGCAAATACTCGGCTTTGGTGCGCCGGGCCCCTTTTGAGTGACGGGAGCAGTACTTCCACAATACTTGGCAATATGACCACTACCTTGGCACCGATGGCAAATTAGCTTGCCACATTCACCAAAATGATGCTTGTGGCATTTGTTGCAAAAAGGTCGTGTCCCGGCATAACTTTTCTTGCCGACAGGGGTGAGAGGTTCCTTGGAAAAGTTGTTGTTGTAGTTACCCGATTGGGGGGCTTCCCATTTTCTTTTGTTGTCACCCGACTCATCCTCGGCTCTAGGTGCCTGCACTTCAATCTCGTCCACTGTTTCAATCAATTGGCGGGCCATATTCAAAGCCTCTTGGTGGTTAGCGGGTTTGGATGACATTACTCCTTGTTTGATGCTCTTGGGAAGACCATCCATGTAAAGTTCAACCCTTAGAGGTTCGGGGGTCACGAGGTTTGGGCACATCAAGGATAGCTCAGAAAATCGTTGATTATATGCCTTTAGGTCATTCCCGACCGCTTTTAAAGTTCTTAGTTCGTGTTCGAGCTTACGGGTCTCTTCGCGCGGGAAGTACTCGGTGATCATCTTTTTCTTTAAGTCGGCCCATGAGAGAGTGTGAGCTTCATCGATACCCACCGACAGCACATACGTATTCCACCATGTGAGGGCGATACCGGCGAAAGTGTGGGTGGAATATTTGACTTTGTCTTGGTCCCGACAACCGCTTATGCTAAAAACGGCTTCTGTTTGCTCAAACCATCGGGTGAGCACAACCGGTCCTCCGGTCCCATCGAAGGTGTGGGGTTTGCACCCCATGAAAGTTTTGTAGGAGCAACCCTCGTTTGAATTACCGGCTCCATGGTTGTTGTGGTTGTGGTTGTTATTGATGTCGGAGGAGATACTAGCCATAGCCGCACCTATGGCGGTGGCTATCATGCGTTGAAAAGCTTGTTCGGAAGTTTCATTACGTGGTCCGCGACGGGGAAGCATTGTTCCTTCAAGACACAAGAATATCGTTGATTAGTATTCTCAATAATACTAATCATGATAGGGAAGGATGATGTAGAGAAAATTTTCCTTGACTCGCCTTAAATTCTTTATGTCATAATGTCGGAACGTCCATGTGAATCACCGTAATATAATCCCGGAAATTATATTACCCTGATTCTCATGTGCATTTAACATTACTTCATAAAGTCAAAGTGGCGCATCAACAAAATTCATCAACTTAAGATTAAGATCGAATACGAGTTAGATATGATATAAGAGTTCGAGTATAAATGCACAATTAGTCAAGTAATCCCTACTTCAGTCTATATGCCGGTTGTAGTCTAGATTCACCTATGTACCCTATGACTCGGGGTGGACACAAATGAACTCTAAATCCCTACAACCAAGGCTCTGATACCAACTGTAGCGACCCCGACAAATCGTCAAGTGACGGCGTCGGCTACGTGGGTCCCATTACCTGATTATAAGTCTTTAAGATAACGTTTGACCAAAATATGTCGCCTTCATTTCAAAATAAGATTTGTTGCAAAGTTTACAAGAATTGTTCAACCAAAAGTTAAGTTACAACGTTATAAATACGATTGAAATCTAGGCGACACGGTTTAAAGTAAAGTCAAAAGACGCTCCATGAAATGCATGTATACTCGACATCGGATGCAAGTATCAAATAGTGAGCGGAAGCATGTATCACATATCGTGCAAGACCTGAGAAAAACATAGAAGAATCTGTCAACGAAAACGTTGGTGAAATCATAGGTTTAGTAAGTATTAAACGTTGTCTTTGAACCACAAGATTTTGTATATCCATAACGTAGATTATCCAAATCATTTGCATTCCAAAAGTGTTGTTATACGCGAGCACTCAATTATCAAAACTTAACCAACGTTACCCCATCACACAGTGCTAGAACCCGCACTAAAACACAAAAATATATTTCATCCGCATAACGGTAGCGAACCGTCCGAATGAGGGTTTGTTAAACCCGTATGGCCACACAATATAAGTTCTCGCTTACACCCTGCAAGTGTAACTAATGATAATCGAATTGAGGCATTTTTGTTCTAACTCGCACGTGGAATGTTTGTTTTCACACTTGTGTTCAAAACATAAAAGTAAGTAGTACAAGATGTAACAAAGTAGATGTTTTCTCAGCCCACGATTTAAAAGTATAAAAGTTGTTGAAAAAGGTGGGACTATGATCTCACCTTGAGCGCGAGAGTTAATAAAGTACTTCAACAAGTAAACGCGTGCAAAGACAAAGCTAGTCTTGACCTAAACAATAGGTTTGTATCAATAACGGTAAACACGATAGGTCAAAGATGTTCAATTAGTCCTATGGCTCGTTACGACTCAATAATGTAGCATGTGAGTCAAGTTGTCATGTTTCATGCAAGGTACAAGTATAAAAACATGTTAGAACGATTGCACAATTATTTGGTTAAGTTTGATTAAAAGTCAACTTGGTCGGGTCAAAGTCAACAGAAAAGTCAACGGGGTCGGGTTGGATATCCGACAATTTTTCTAAGTTATATAATCATATATGAGCATGTTGGCCAAGTTTCATGTTAATCGGAGGTCCGTAGCATAGCAAACATTTTCATGTCAAATGACCAAGTGAACAGCCAGTTTTAGCACAATGGGACGGCGTCCCAAGTAGCTAGACGGCGTCCCAAATTGAAGAGTGGGACGGCGTCCTAATGGGCTAGACGGCGTCCCAAATTGAAGAGTGGGACGGCGTCTTGAGTTTCTGGACGGCGTCCCAAATGCCTTCCAGGCCCTGTTTGCTGAATTTCTCAATTACACGAACCAAAACACAAACCAACACATTTTACAAACCGCAAACAATTAGAACATGTATTTTATATCATCGGAAAGCTCTTTCGACAAGGAGCGCAACTAAGCACTTTTCATCAAGCAAAAACATCATATACTATAACCGAAATCCCGTCAAGCGATCAATAGAGGTTTATTTTCAAGTTTTAAGTTTATCAATTGCAATTCAAGTTTCGGGAATCCAATTTATACATATGATATGCCGTTTTGAAGGTAATGAAATGTGTAATACAACTAAACACTTATCAATAACACTAACAAGCATTCAACGCATCAAAAGTTTGTTTTTAAGAGTTGTCAAACCCTAACCAAACCTCAAAATCACTAATCATGTTAATGTAAGGTTTTCATGTCAATCAACACACCAAAACGAAGCTATTGAAGTAACTAACACTTTGAACACACAAACATTAACATCTAAACACATTTCATCATCCAAAATCAAAGAGTAAGCATACACTTTTCATTATCAAGCTAGTTACACCTAAACATCAAGATCGAGCATACAAATCATATATTCATGTTATACACGAGCCATAGACACTAACTAACAACATATCAAGTCAAAAACACGAATTTGAGAAATCTAGAGTTTTAGAAATGTTACCCAAAATCGAAGTGGTTAGCATCAAATCGAAGAGGATGATGAGAGGATCAAGAATACGTAGTCGGATTTGTTGTGAGCTTCCAAGATCAAAATTAGATGATGAATTTGTGTTTGTGTTCTTGAGAGAAAAGGAAGAAAGAAAAAGAGGAAGAAGATGGTGAAATGAAGTGTGTGGTGGTGAGGAGCCACTAGTTAGCCAAGTTTACCCGAGTGGCGAGATTAGTCCCTCAAGTTTGTTGTCGGGTGCGGGAAATAACCAAACGACTATTTTTAAAACGCAAGTTAACGAGAGATGTTATAATTAAATGACGGAATTATTATGAACGTTAGTCAACGGAAACTACGAATTTAAATAACGAAAGGTATTATTTAAAAGAAAAGACGGTGTTAAAAATAAATTTAACGGAAAAACGCGGGATGTTACATTAGCTACGAGACATTAATTTAAAAAGGTTGAACATAACTTACAATGATTATTAATAGCGTAGCGTTACACGGACAGAATTTCGACTTACACACTTACAACATTCGCTAACATACCCTTATTATTATTAAAATTAAAATTAAAATTATAATATATATATATATATATATATATATATATATATATATATATATATATATATATATATATATATATATATATATATATATTACGTGAGATAGAGAGATAGAAAAAGTGTGTGATATTCGACCAAAGCTGCGAAATTTATAGGACCTGACCCAAAATTTGGGGCCATGCGATCGCATGGATTTTGCACCTCCAGGCCATGCGATCGCATGGTGACTTTTTACAGCTCACATGCTTTTGTTTGTATATTTGCCGACGGTTTATATATATAATATAATAGATATATAATTTTAAGAATTATTTATATATTATATTATATTTATGTGCATAGTTGACTTGTAATTTTTAGTCCGTTGCGTCGAGCGTTGAGAGTTGACTCTGGTCCCGGTTCCGGATTTTCGAACGTCCTTGCGTACAATTTAATATCTTGTATTTTGCGTTTCGCGTCTTGTACTCTTGTAATTTTGAGACGTTTCTCGTTAATAATTTGAACCACTTGGATTGTATCTTGTAAATTTGAGCTTTTCGGTCATTTGCGTCTTCAAATCGTCGAATCTGTCTTTTGTATTCACGTTTTATTATTTAAACGATAATTACTTGAAATTAGAACAATTGCAACTAAAAGCTTGTCTTTTTTGTGGGATAATGCTATGAAATATACGTTCGTTTTTAGCATTATTAGATCCCATTTCCATTGAGAAATTTCTAACTGTCGTAGAGATCCATACGGTTTCTGATGTTCTGCTTTAACTTGTGCACATATATGACATTTTTCGACGAAATTTGCAACATCTGTCTTCATTGTCGGCCACCAATACAATGATTTTAAATCTCTGTACATCTTAGTACTACCCGGATATACTGTCAATCTTGATTTATGCGCTTCTGTAAGGATTAAATCCCTCAATTCTCCAAGCATAGGCACCCAAATTCGGTCTTTATAGGTCTTTAATCCTCTAAAATCATTGCATAAGTCAAATTTTCTTTTAGTCATTTGCTCAGTCTTTAGGTTTTCATCATTCAATGCTACTAACTGAACTGTTTTCAATCGATCGATCAAGTCTGAAACTATCTCAATTCTCATAAACCTAACATTTTCGACGGTTTTCTTTTGACTCAGAGCATCTGCGACCACATTTGCTTTTCTCGGGTGGTATTTAATCTCACAGTCATAGTCTTTAATCAATTCTTAACATTGATGTTGACGCATATTTAATTCTTTCTGTAAAAAGATGTACTGAAGACTCTTATGATCTGTATAGATTTCACAATGTGTACCATACAAATAGTGTCTCCAAAGCTTCAAAGCAAACACAACTGCAGTTAACTCTAAATCATGAGTAGGGTAGTTTTATTCATGATTTTTCAACTGTCGTGAAGCATACGCTATAACTTTATTTCTATCCATCAAAACACAACCCAGACCTGCGTGAGATGCATCACAATAAACCACAAAATCTTCAGATCCCTCTGGTAAAGCTAAAACCGGCGCTTGACATAACAACTATTTGAGAGTCTGAAAAGCCTTTTCTTGTTCATCAGTCCATCGAAAGGCTACATCTTTTCTGGTTAACTTATTCAACGGACCTGCTATTTTAGAAAAATCTTTAATAAATCTGCGGTAATAACCTGCTAAACCCAGAAAACTCTTAATTTCTATCGGCGTTTTCGGCGAGTTCCAATTCATTACAGCTTCTATCTTAGACTGGTCTACCTTGATACCCTGTTCACAAATCACATGACCCAGAAACTGTACTTCCCGCAGCCAAAATTCACACTTGGAAAACTTAGCGTACAATTGTTCATGTTTCAGAAGTTCTAACACCAACCTCAGATGCGTAGCATGATCTTTTTCGGTTTTCGAATATATTAAGATATCATCTATGAATACAATTACAAACTTGTCGAGATACTGACGACACACACTGTTCATTAAATCTATAAACACTGCTGGCGCGTTTGTTAACCCGAATGGCATAACTAAAAATTCATAATGACCATATCTAGTTCTGAACGTGGTTTTCAATATATCGTTCTCTGCAACACGTACCTGATGATACCTTGAACGTAAATCAATCTTTGAAAAGTAGGAAGCACCCTGTAACTGATCAAATAAATCATCTATTCTTGGTAACGGATACTTATTCTTGATTGTTCTCTTATTCAAGTCGCGGTAATCTATACACATTCTAAGCGACCCATCTTTCTTTTTCACAAACAACACAGGAGCACCCCACGGTGAAGAACTTGGTCGAATAAACCCCTTATCTAACAATTCCTGAATCTGAGACATCATTTCTCGGATTTCTGTCGGAGCTAATCTGTAAAGAGCTTTTGCAACTGGTGTAGCACCCGGAACCAAATCAATTTTATACTCTACTTCACGTACTGGAGGTAACCCTGGTAAATCATCTGGAAACACTTCTGGAAATTTCGACACAACGGGAATATCGGTCACCTGCTTCTTTTCTTTCTTAACATCGATCACATAAGCTAAGAACGAATCACACCCTTTCGATATCACCTTCTGAGCTTTCATTAGGGAAACCATAGGGAAGTTAAATCCACTGCGCTCTCCCCTAGCTATCACTCAGGATCCATCGGCCAAACGGAAAGAAATCATATTCTTATCACACTTAATATTAGCCCTATTAGCTCTTAACCAGTTCATGCCTATGACTACATCAAAGCTAAGTATAGGCATCAACAAACAGGTTAAAGGGAAGGAATGGCCGTCGATCTCGATGGTAATTCCATACACAGATGATGTGCATGGAACCATTTTACCATCAGCTACTTCTATCCCCAATGGCGCATCTAACATCTTAACAGGCAACTTCAACTTATCACAGAAGCCTAAGGACATAAAAGATCAATTCGCTCCTGAATCAAATAACACACGAGCTGGCAAGGAATTAACCAAGAACATACCGGTAATGACGTCATCGGTAGCGGTTTCAGCGTCTAACGTTATCTAAATGCCCTTGCCTCTGCTGTTGAGGATTCTTTCTCTTCTGCCCGGTAGTAGAAGCAGAAGATCCCCCAGAAGTTACTGACCTCGCCCCTGACCCTGCCCCAGAACTGGCTCTTGACGCAGATGGACAATTTGCAGATCTATGACCCTCTTGATGGCAACTCCAACAAACATTAGACTTAAAAGAACAAGTTGTTGATTCATGACCTAACACTCCACATTTCAAACACCTTCTGGTCATTGGAGAACACGGACCGACATGGGTCGACTTGTAAACATTACACCACCGAGACTGACTTGAATCCGATCCACTAATACCAGATTTACTTTTCTGTTTAAACCCGCTTGACTTCTTACCACGAAAACCGGATTGCTTACCCGACTGCTGAGTCGACTGTCCACCCAATTGACCTTCTGATTTTCTCCCAAAATATCCACTTCTCGAACTTTCTCTTTTCACTGCATTGATGCCACCCTCAGTAATCTTAGCCATCTCAAGAGCCTGTGACAAAGTTGTTGCAAATCTCGCAACTGTTCTAAACTCTGGCTTAATCACCCGCATAAAATGCTGAATCTTATCCTTCTCAGTCGGTACCCATTGTTGAACAAACCTTAGCTTCGATGTAAAATCTCTGAAAACCTCATCAATTGTCATAATTTCTATCATTCTCATATTCAGAAACTTTGTTTTTTAATCTTTCCATCTCATACTTAGAGCAGTACTGTTCACGCACTTTAGCAGTAAATTGTTCGCAGGTTATTTGACTGATCTGTTCTTTGGGTAAATACGCAGTGATAGAGTCCCACCATTCCATTGCTTCACCTTTGAGAAGCCTACTAGTAAACAGTACCATAGATTCAGGCTCACAGAAACATGCTTCTAATGCTCGCTCTACTTCTCTTAACCAATTGAGTGTCATTGTAGGGTTTGTGTGACCACTGTACTCCGACGGTTTACAATCCAGAAACTGTTTATATGAACATTTATTTCTCGTTTTAGGAACTTGAAATGGGTATATCATCTGGTTTGGAAATGACTGGTTAAACGGGAATCGCATTTGGAGATTTTGATAGGTATTCTGTGGAAACTGTGATTGGGAACTACCACCGGCTTGAGTATAAAGGTTTGAAGGAAAAGTTGTGTTCAACGCAGTGGTATTAGGTTGCCATTGCACCCGTTCTTGTTCTAATTATTTAATTTTCTCTTGGGCTTCTAGTAATCGACTTTGAAGGTTTATAACTTCTTGTGAGGTTTGCTTTTCTGATGACACATGTCCATCTTCCTCGGGAGCTCTAAAAATACCAGTTTCAGGGACAGTGGGGCCAGTAGCGTTTGCTTCATTATCTGCCATTACTGCACTACCACAACACTCACACCAAAGCTAAGTATAAACTCCGTTAGTACTATCACTCACACCATGTGTATATATATAATCCACACGCGACGGACGCGTCATTCACATATATATATACACCTCGATTGTCTAGGCTACCACATGAGGAACCCAACCCGCAGGTTGATCTCTCCTACCGAGGCTACCACACGATAGGGATGCACTGGGCTCCAGCAGACAAGCATCAACTAACATGCAGTCATCACAACGTACTAACTAACCACAACAGTAAGTATATCTAACAAGCATGGCAATCATAATACAACATGCTACTCTATACTATATTCTCCAGTTAGTCCCACTCACCAATTACCAGCAACCAGCTCAGATAATCTACTACTGAGCGGCTTCCTTATCCTTATCACCTGAACATAAGGCAAATCAATTTAGTTACTGTCCATTGACATCAAATAACACAGTACAAAAATTTTTGTATCAAAAAGCGTCCGCTAAAATTTTTTTATGCACTTTCAAGATTTACATCATGATCATCAAAATACAAACGGGCAGCATGACGGCTAAAAATCAACACTTAGTAAAATATTTCACTGCCAAAGACACTCGGTCGACTGTCATAGACAGTCGACCGACTGTCTACACTCACTCGGCCGACTGTCTAGTCACTCGGTCTATGATCTCTCACAGACACACTCGACCGTGGGTCATACACACTCGGTCGATGGTCAAGACGGTTGGTCGAGTGTCAAGAGACACTCGGCCGACTGTGTTTATCTGCAGAAGCTGAAGAACAAAGTGACGGGTTTCACCCAAAATCGACCAATTCTTGCTCTAGAGATCGATTATGACCTCAAAACTGACTAAATCAAAGACACTAAACATGTAGAAATATAAACCCACAAGATTTGGACTCAAACAACATCAAATTTAACCACTTTGACCTAAATTACTAACTTTGTAAAACTTTACACAAAAACTCAATTTTCTCAAAGATTAAAGCATGAAATGTTTTGATTCTTACCTTGATAGAATCAGTAAATCACAAGGAACACAAAGATACAAACGATTTGAGCTCTAAAATAGGAATTAAGGATTAGGGTTTGGTAGTTGGAGGAGATGAAGATAAATGATTTATATATATATATATATATATATATATATATATATATATATATATATATATATATATATATATATATATCTGGAATAATAGTGTGTTTAGGGAAGAATCTGGAAAATGCAAGAAATGAGCTGCACTATAGTCACTTAATTGGGTTAAATTCCCACACTGTGTAACACACGGGTATTTATTAGTTATCTGATATCTTTCGTACATCATTTGGCAACCCAAACGAAGTCCAAATTATATAAACAAACTTGTTCTGTGACCCTTGTCACAAACTGCTCCTAACCACATCATTAAATAATAATAAATATTAATTAAAAATAAAAACATATAATAACGCAACACTAACTTAAGGGAAATTTAATAATCTTACAGCTAGGCCCGATTGAGGATGTTACAATTTAAGATATATATATATATATATATATATATATATATATATATATATATATATATATATATATATATATATATATATATATATATATATATATATATATATATATATATATATATATATATATATATATATATATATATATATATATATATATATATTCTTAAATAGAATTTAGTTTAAAATTTATATCACTACAAACACATAAATCTTATATAATTAATAAATGAAATTATGTGATTTCCATTATATGTTTTAATAGATACATAATTGATATAGGTTCGTGAATCCGAGGTCAACCCTGTATTGTTCAGTTCCGTCGTATGCATATTTTTACTACAAAATATCGTATTGTGAGTTTTATTTGCTCCCTTTTTAAATGGTTTTGCAATATATATTTTTGGTACTGAGAATACATGCGCTGTTTTTATAAATGTTTGACGAAATAGACATAAGTACTTGAAATTACATTCTATGGTTGGATTATTAAACCGAATATCGCCCTTTTTAGTCTGGTAACCTAAGAATTAGGGAACAGACACCCTAATTGACGCGAATCCTAAAGATAGATCTATCGGGCCCAACAAGCCCCATCCGGGTTACGGATGCTTTAGTACTTCGATTTATCATATCCGATGAGAGTCCCGTAATGATGGTGATATTCTAGATGCATTTTGTTAATGTCGGTTACCAGGTGTTCACCATATGAATGATTTTTATACACAGGTTATGTGTATCATGTTTTGTACACGGGTTACGTGTGCGGTTAAATATTTGAAATATTGTGGTCTATTAAAATATTGAAATGATTGTTATGATAAACCTATGAACTCACCAACCTTTTGGTTGACACTTTTAAGCATGTTTATTCTCAGGTATGAAAGAAATCTTTTGTTGTGCAATTGCTCATTTTAATGATATTACTTGGAGTCGTTCATCGCAATGGGACCAGATGTTATTGCATTCGTCCATATGGATTTGGACGGGTTATGACAGTGTGATTTGGATGGCTCAGAATTTGGTAATGGTGAAAAGAAGAAAGTTCGCCACTAATAAATAGGCTGAAGTGAAAGCTTTTGATAATAAAAGGAAGTTTGAGCCTGCTCAGAGTTCAAGTCATGGTTCAAATAAGAGGGTTAGTAATGCTACAAAAAGTGGTTATATTGGAGCAAAGTCATTATGTAATCGCTGTGATAGGCATCATCATGGGAGGTGCACTGCTGAGTGCAGTAGGTGTAAGAAGATTGGCCACTCAGCCAAGAATTGTAAGGTTGTGCTGCCTGCGACCAACACTGTGACGACCCGGAAATTTCCGATCAAATTTAAACTTAATCTTTATATGGTTTCGACATGATAAGCAAAGTCTGTTAAACTAAATCTCAAAAATTTTGAACTGTTTCAGATATCTATTTGACCTTCGACTATTTTCGACGATTCACGAACCACTATATATATATATATATATATATATATATATATATATATATATATATATATATATATATATATATATATATATATATATATATATATATATATATATATATATATATATATTAATTTGAAATAGAAACTTATATGAGTTAGTTTATTTGTGTAAATAAAATAATACATGACATTACTATAAATCTATCTATATATGAAAAGTACATTGAATATATCTAATTTAGAAATTTATTTAATAAACGCTCGTAGCACTCGTTTATCATCTTGATGGTTATTAATCAAGTTAAAAATGAACTTATATGATTTTAGAATAAAAGGTGATCCGAAAATGAGTTATATAAGTTATAGGCTTATTAAAAGTATATTTAGGATCTAGTTATTTAATTTTAACACTTTTTATATTTTACCCATAAATGAGATAGACAGTTTATGTAATTTTTATTTATTAAATTAATGACTGAATTTTATACGATAATGACCAAAATAAATAAATATAGTTAATTTAAAATTTTGGGATTTTTCCGAAGACTTTTATCCGCCAATGATTTCAAATAGTGCACGATACACAGTCCGTGAAAACTGTTGGCACAATATAACAAAACCTCCGACTGCTTTAATGTACTATGAATTATTATTACTGTTTCTTTCTTTTCCATTTGACAGGTTTAGTTTAATTATTATTATATTATTATTATATTATTATTAATCTTTAGAGTTATATTATATATATATGTATCATACACATACATAGATATATAGAACCCGGCTCCTTCTTCTTCCCTCTCACTTCACAGCCTCCTTCACCATTCCCATCGGTTATAATCACCACTTCAACCTTCCATCACCCAAAGGACAACACCATAAACCATCATCCCACAACAATCAACTCACCACCATACTCACCAACGGTCACCCTCACTACAACTACAACACCTCTTTATTTATATTTTTGATCGACTACTACTTCAATTTCCTGTCGATAGGATCAAACCATAACAACCGAAACACTTTTCTTTTTGTGTTTTCATTCGAACCTCATAACAACCATCTTTTACATCTACTTAATTCTCTTCTTCTTCTTTGATGATTCCGGACAGCCCACCTTCGATCACAGCCACCAATTGGCCTCCACTCGTGATCACCTTCTCCGATCACTTCACCATAAATAACCACCGTAAGCACCACCATTCTTTTCTATCTGTTTTCTTTTATTTTCGATTCACACACATCACTCACGAGCTATTAATTCATATTTTTGTTCGATCAAACTCGTTTAACAACCACAAATAACGAAACCCGTTCACTAGTGTTTGATCACTTTATCACCATCATTCTGTTTGAATAGAACCCATCACTCCACCACCACTCTCAGTTTTCTAGTCCGATCAAAACAAATCACTTGTTTCTTATATGCTACCATCTTCTTCTTTCTTGTTTCTTCTTCATTGAACCATCACCACCTACCACATCTCTCTCTTTATCACTCTCTATACCTAAAAACTGAAACCCTCCAACACCTCTGCTATATTTCTGTTTCTTTTCTATTTTGACAAGAACCTTCGACGCCCATAAGCCACCACCTTACTTTCTTGAGCTACAATCACACCAAAACCACCTTCATCTTCATGTTCTATTTTATTGACGGAAACCACCACCAAACCATCACTTTGAAACCACTTAACTGCTGCCGCTGTGAACTATATTTTCATTCCTTCTTCTGTCGTGTAAATTAACGAAAAGTATGGAGAAGAATAGGTCCACAATATAAAGTTTGACAACTTGGATATATCAATATATTTATGCAGCGATTTTTTTTGTATATACATGTGGTGTAAAGTGGAATTTATGGCCGACAGAAATGGAAAATTTAAAGCACGTTCTATATTTTTTTTTATCGAACTGGACAATGATTTCCATGGTGGGCCGTAATATTTATATCCATTGGGCTTTGGTTCATAGTATGTAAATGGACTGGTTCTCGGGCCTTTGAATCTAATAACAATAATTGTGTTTCAATACTTAATGTTGGGCCAAAAAGTCGATTATGATAATCATAGGTGAGATTGATGATGAGAACGATAAGGACGTGATAATTGCGAATTGATATTGATATTGATATTAATATTGATATTGATATGGATATTGATATTGATATAGATTGATGATGGTAATGAATGATCGAGATGAGTCGGTGATATTAAGGATGATAATAATATAGGACTATAATGATATATTGATAATGGGTATGATGATGATGAAACCGTTAGATGATGATGTTATGTGCATGATCATGAGCGATTATGATGATCGATGCATGACAACGATTAGGAGGGTATAATTTCTATTATCATTAGTAATATAATTATTATTATCATTTTTATTAATATTATTATTATTATTATATAAGTATAAGTATAATAATAATAATTATTATTATTATTAATATTATTACTAATATTATTATTATCATTAGAAATTTATAAATAAAAAAAATATTAATTATGACTGATTTTGAATATATAAAAATGTTAGTAAAAGATGATATGGTTAGGATTATGAAAGAAGAATATAATTATATTAACACATGTACGATAAAGATTATGATTATGGGTTAGAACTATAGAGTTCAAAATTATAAGTTAGGGATTAGACACGAAGATTATTATGACTATTAATATTATTATTAGTATTATCATTATTATTAAAAATATCATTTTTACCTAAAATTATCATTTTTATTAAAACTATCTTGATTAGTAAAATTATCATTTTTTTGTAATGTTAATATTAAAATTATCATTTCTATAAAAATTATTATTATTAATATTATTATTATTATTATTATTATTATTATTATTATTATTATTATTATTATTATTATTATTATGAAAATTATTGATATTAGAAAGATTATTAATATTATTATTATCATTAACAACATACAACATTTTTATTATTTTTATTATTAATATTAGCATTACTATTAATATTATGTGTATTTTTATTATCATTATTATTTTTATCATTACTAATATTTTTATCCTTACTAATATTATTTTAATATTATCATAATTATTATTTTAACAAACAAATGATATATATACAAAATATATTTACTACATATAATATAATAAGATTAATATGGTTACTTATTTAAAATATATAAAATGAATATAAGAAACATATATAGTATTAATATAAAAATGATATCACTAATAAATTTATATATATATATAAATTTATTCGACTACAATATTGTGTGTTAATATATATATACAAATGATATAGGTTCGTGAATCCGAGGCCAACCCTGCATTGTTCTGTATCATCGTATGAATATTTTTACTACAAAATATTGTAGAGTGAGTTCATTTGATTCCCTTTTACTCTTTATATTTTTGGGACTGAGAATACATGCGCTGTTTTTACAACTGCTTTATTAAATGCTTTTGAAATATATTTGGAACTGCGAATACATGAAATGCTTTTATAAATGTTTGACGAAATAGACACAAGTACTTAAAAACATTCTACGAATGAGTTATGAGTACACCAGATATCACCCCTTTTAGTCTGGTAATCTGAGAATTTGGGAATCGAGCCCCAAATTGACGCGAATCCTAAAGATAGATCTATGGGCACTAACAAGCCCAAGTCAGAGCATATGAACTGCTTTAGTACTTCGAAATAGGTATACAACTGCCAGCTTTAAAAGATATGATATGTTTGTGAGGTGTACACAACCATCATATTTAAAAAAGTGGCCTGATTGTATGCATTTTGCATGACCGTGTGGAATGCCGGTATGCGGGGGATATTCTAGATGCATTTTGTTAAGGTCGATTACCAGGTGTTTGTAGTTCGTATGAATGATTTTTATACGCAGGTTATGTGTATTAGTTTTTGTGCACGAGATATGTGTACGATTATTAAAAATTGCGAGGCAACCTACGGGGGAGAAAAGGATACGAACCTACTCTGCTAAGCATTATGAAATATGGTTTCGTACACGAGATAAGTGTACTGCATTTAAATCTTGTGGTCTATTAAAATGATGAATTTTATTGTTTACGATAAACCTATGAACTCACCAACCTTTTGGTTGACACTTGAAAGCATGTTTATTCCTCAAGTATGAAAGAAATCTTCTGCTGTGCATTTGCTCATTTTAGAGATATTACTTGAAGTAATTCATGACATATTTCAAAAGACGTTGCATTCGAGTCATTGAGTTCATCAAGATTATTATCAAGTCACTTATAGTTTGGATATATTATGAAATGGTATACATGTCGTCAACTTTCGAAGTAAGGAAAGTTTGTCTTTTCAAAACGAATGCAATATTTGTAAAATGTATCATATAGAGGTCAAGT
The DNA here is from genome assembly GCF_046630445.1 of Rutidosis leptorrhynchoides. Classification (NCBI taxonomy): domain Eukaryota; kingdom Viridiplantae; phylum Streptophyta; class Magnoliopsida; order Asterales; family Asteraceae; genus Rutidosis; species Rutidosis leptorrhynchoides. The sequence goes on along the minus strand of NC_092341.1, from coordinate 206,655,655 downwards.
ACCTCGCAATGAAATCAACTAATGTGAATCATTTATAATGTATATGAACGGGTCCTTTCAAAAACTCCATCTGCAAAGACTAATCCAACTGTGCCTACCTGTTACGCTTGTGGGGAAGGGGGCATTTCAGAAACCAGTGCCCTAAGAACAAGACTACAACAGCTGGTAATGCTATGGGTAGAGCATTTGTCATGACTACCGAAGAGGCCCGTGAAGAAGATGAAGTTATAACGGGTACGTTTCTTGTTAACAATTGCTATGCTACTGTTTTATTCGATACTGGTGCTGATAGAAGTTATGCGTCTACTAATTTCTGTACCTTATTTGCTGAAAAACCAAGTGACCTAATTACTAAGTGTCTCGTAGAAGTAGCTAAAGGGAAAGTTATGAAGGTAGAAAAAATTTATAAAAGCTGTGACTTAATCTTAGCCGACAAACTCTTTAAGATTGACTTATTGCCAGTCGAGTTAGGAAGCTTTAACGTAGTTGTAGGAATGAACTGGTTGAGGCAATTAAGAGCAGGAATAATGTACTATGATAAGACCATTAACATACCTCTCAAAAATGTAGAAACCTTAGTCGTACAAGGAGAAAAGAGTGGTGTGACAACCCGGAAATTTCCAACCAAATTTAAACTTTAATCTTTATATGTTTCCGACACGATAAGCAATATTTGTTAAGTTAAATTTCAAGAATTTTAAACTATGTTCCTACATTCATTCAACCTCGACCAAGTTCCAACGATTCACGAACCATTAAACGAATATGATTATATATGTATATGTGTATATATATTATAACTTGAAACGTAAACAAAATATTAGATTAAATACTTTATATGATTGTATCTGTTTCAAAATGTTTATCAATGGAATTAGAAGATAAGATCAAATGATTGAATTATCAGATATATTAAATTATGATTACAAGTCTCTGTTGAAAGGCCCACGTTGATTTGAGAAATCTTTTCATTTTAACAATATTCGGAAAATGGTAAAGTGATTTATAAATATGAACAAATTGTCAATCATTGAGAACTAGACAAAGGATAGTGGAAGATTGAATCTCATAAAGACTCGATTGATCTATTTAGTTTCAAACGTACAAAAACGTTTTCAGTTTAAAAAGAACTTTATTATTAAAACGTATATAACTTTTATAAATTTCTAGAACCACTTTTGAGAACTCATTACTTAACTAGTATGATAAAGAAAACGATATTTATATTTTATTTTATTAAATATATATAACGATTTAAATTAATATTATATATATTTATACGCATATTATACATACATAGTTTTATACTTTTACTATACTTAAACTTTACTTTTACTTTATTTTTACTTTACTTTAATTTTAATAATTCATACTTTAATAATTCACTTTAATAATTCATACTTTAATAATTCACTTTAATAATTCATACTTTAATAATTCATACTTTAATAATTCACTTTAATAATTCAAAAATCTATTATAAATAGAATTCAATAGGTTTCATTATTTCATAGAAACTTGAAAATAGTTTTCTCTAAACTCTCTCAATCGATTTACATATATATATTTACTCCGTATTATCTCAACATATTATTAGTATACATAAAATATTACGACGGAGTGCTGTCCGAGTGATTTCGAAGTTGTTTTTTCGAGTGGGATAGGATTAAGGAAATTATGGGTTATAGCTATGGAGGTGATTTAGTATGGTTCATGGGTATGCTCGTGAGGTCAATATAGTGTTTATCATTTCCGTTGCGTCTACGTACCTTTCCTGCAATATTGAATCTCAATATTGATACGTGAGTACTCATAATTTAACTTTTACATACTAATAGTGTATCCCTGACTAATGCTCGAGTATTTAGGATTATGCATGCTTGTACTTTTGATATTGCCCTTAGACAGGTTAGGTTGAATCTTGAATTAGTTACACTTGCGGTTGAGATAAGGTATAAGATATGCATGTCCTTGGAAAGCTAGCGAAAAATTAAGAACTTTTCCTTTAGATATCGAATGGTTTCGATGAACGGATTAGAAGTTATAATCAATTGAATTTTTGATATTTTTATTAAAAATGATTATTATTATCGTCGTTCTAGTTTTATCTTATTATTATCATTATTATTATCTTTATCAATAAAAGGGATTTATCATTAAAAATTGTTATTTTTTTTTATTATTACTATCGTTATTATCGTTAAAGTTATAATTAGTATTATTATTATTATCCAATTATTATTATTATTATTATTAGTATTATTATTATTATTATCATTATTAATATATATATCATTATTTAAAAATGGTTATTGTTATTGTTATTATTATTATTACTATATTATCATTAAGATAATTATTAGTATTATCGTTAATAATGTTATAGTAACTATCATTATTAATATTAGTGTAATTAAAACAAATATTTGTAACACCTAATTATTTTGGTTACTATTATTATCATTATTATGAACATGATATAAAAGATGATTAAAAGCTATTAAACGAAACGATTAGGAAATAATGAGTAAGAGTATCATGATGAAATTAAAATATTATAAGATATTGATTTAAATAAAATTATCGTTCTTATTATTTTTATCATTACTATTATTATTAAAAGTATCTTTAGTATCAAAACTATCATTTTAACAAAAATTATCATTTTAATAGAAATGTCATTGTTACTATAAAATATTATTATTATTTTTATTTTAAATAGAATTATTATTTTAAAGATAATATTAAAAATTATCGTAAATATTAAAGTTATCATAATTAGAATTATCGTTTTATCATAATGTTATCTTAGTAGTTATAAATATTGATATTTTTATAATAATAATTATTATTACAAAATAATACAACTTTTACTTACTATCATTATAGATATTATTTTATCAAATAAATATGTGATACAAACATATTTTACTACGTGTAATAACTTACTTTAATAATACCTATCATATTATCTTTATGATATTAAATGAACCTGGCCTATAAATTTTATTACTTAATATATATAAAAGTATATTTTATTATATAAATTTAATATAAAATTTTATTTATTAATAAATAAATTATATTATTTACTCTAATAAATCTTTTAAAAATATTTAAAAATATAAAACGACGATATTTAAACTATATATTAATCATGTATAGATTTTTGGAAATTATTTTGAGTCAAATTTACTTTTGTTGACTTTTGCATATTAGTCTCGAGCATTAGGATTGTGGTACACTATGACTTGACCTAATTTGTTAGACAAATATTGACCAACACATAAATATATATAATTAATTTAGGTTCGTGAATCCGAGGCCAACCTTGCACTTGTTCAATGACGTTATATGTATTTTTACTACGAAATACAGTATGGTGAGTTTCATTGCCCTTTTACTCTTTACATTTTTTTGGGGCTGAGAATACATGCAAATGCTTTATTAACTGTTTTACAATATTTATATGCGTGAGTTTTCATTACTCCCTTTTTAAATGCTTTCGCAATATATATTTTTGGGACTGAGAATACATGCGCTTTTATAAATGTTTGACAAAATAGACACAAGTAATTGAAACTACATTCTATGGTTGAATTATCGAAATCGAATATGCCCCTTTTTATTAAAGTCTGGTAATCTAAGAATTAGGGAACAGACACCCTAATTGACGCGAATCCTAAAGATAGATCTATTGGGCCTAACAAACCCCATCCAAAGTACCAGATGCTTTAGTACTTCGAAATTTATATCATGTCCGAAGGAGGATCCCGGAATGATAGGGGATATTCTTATATGTATCTAGTTAATGTCGGTTACCAGGTGTTCACCATATGAATGATTATTTTTGTCTCTATGCATGGGACGTATATTTATGAGAACTGGAAATGAAATTCTTGTGGTCTATTAAAATGATGGAAATAAATGATTATGATAAACTAATGAACTCACCAACCTTTTGGTTGACACTTTAAAGCATGCTTATTCTCAGGTGTTAAAGAAATCTTCCGCTGTGCATTTGCTCATTTTAAAGATATTACTTGGAGTCTTTCATAGCATATTTCGAAGAACGTTGCATTCGAGTCATTGAGTTCATCAAAGATTATTATTAAATCAATTTATAGTTGGATAGTGGATATTATGAAATGGTATGCATGCCTGTCAATTTTCGATGTAAAGAAAGATTGTCTTTTAAAAACGAATGCAATTTTTGTAAAATGTATCATATAGAGGTCAAATACTTCGCAATGTAATCAACTATTGTGAATCGTTTATAATGTATATGAACGGGTCCTTTCAGTTGGTATCAGAGCGGTGGTCTTAGCGAACCAGGTCTGCATTAGTGTGTCTAACAGATAAGTCGATAGGATGCATTAGTGAGTCTGGACTTCGACCGTGTCTGCATGTCAATAGTTTTGCTTATCATTTTGTGTCAAAAATTAACTACTTATCATCCTCAGGAAATTACCTGCTTATCATTTTTAGTCTAAGACACGTCTTGCTGCATTGATTGCATGAATAGTGTATAGACAAAAATTCATATCTTAGCGTATCTGCTAAATCATATTTTATCGTATCTATTACTGTAAACGTTGTCTGATATATCCTGTAAATTCCTCCGTAATTTACGAAATCTTTTGTTCTATATATGTGGATATTCTATGTAATTAGAATACCATCTGATAACCGAAATCATTTCATATCGAAAAAAAAATCCTTATTCAATTGTACGAAATGGAATTCATCATTAATTCAAGTTCCTCGGATTTCGAAATGGAATCCCACTCCAGCTGCGAAAGCAGTGTGACCGGAATAGATCAACCAATCAGTCATCACCTATTCTGGATGAATTGGGGATGGATTCGTAGCCTCCTCAATCATTGGAGACAAGAAGAAGGTGATCCCTTCCATCCACCACATTGCCCTCTTGACGAAGAACCTGAAGCACTTACCGGCGAACCTGTTCGAAACACCATTTTCTCGCTCATTTCCAGAGTATCTCGTCACGATTATATATTACATCAAATTTTAGATTTTATTTATCAGCTCGTCCGAACCGACAATCACCCCGGTGTAATAGAAGAAGTCAACGAACTTCGCGCTCGGGTAGTGGCTTTGGAGAATATGGTGCAGAGATTACAAACACCAGCAGCAGCATCAGCAGCATAACCAGTAACACCATCATCAACGCCAATAGTACAATTACCACCCCAACCACAACCACGTCGTAAACCTTAACTTTACACTCTGTCCCATGAGCACCAATGTCATACGCCCTGTAGATACCAAGGAATACCAACAACAATAACCGACGAAGTATTAATTCATAACTTCATTGGAGAAACATTCCGCGCAGATTATGTAATCTCTAAAATCTTAGAGATTATCTAATCTACCCCTAACCGTAAATCAGTTAAGCGAACCAAAATGATAGAAGGAAGAGTAGAAACCCTGACAAAAATGGTATGTGATTAACAAGCTAAACTTGTTTTACCAACAGCATCAACAGTACCGTCAGCGTCACCAGCATCATCAGTACAGTCAACATCAGAATCAACAACACCTATAACATCACAAACTCAGTCAGCTCAAGAATCACTATGGACATCATTACGAATCAATAACCCGTATATTGTATCAACGAGTTATGAAGAATTAACTCATTCCCTTTGAAGAAATTATATGTATATTTTATATATTTTGAAATAAAAATAAATCTTTCGCTGCTAAGCTATTGTGTGTGAATCTTAACTACTCGGTTAATTCATATTACAAATATGCAATAATGTACGTCCTTCGGCCGCAACTTAACCAGCGTTAACTACAATCTCTATCGCAATTCAACAAATTCCAATTCATAATAAATCAAGTATATATTTGATTTTACACTTTCATCATCGATGTACCCGAAACTTTTCAGATAACATCATTCGTACTTTGCGAAATTCACAAGAATTCCACGAACCGAACATCATACATCAACAAATAACGAAGTATTGATTCATAATTTCAATGTCATTAAAGAAATACTGCGTAAAAGTTATGTACTTTTTAAAGCCTTTAGGGATTATTCAATTCTAGTTTCAACCGTAAATCAAATGAGTTTAATTTAATATTAACTCATTAAATCTATGTTACATCTGAAGAAAATATACATATATATATTTTCATAAAGACTGTAATAAAATTCTTTTGTACAAAATATTAATTGTGAATTTTTTTTAACGGGTAGGTAATACCCGAGAGATATATAAATTCACAATTAATATATTACATTCTTCGAATCTGATTCAGCAAATCATCCATTATACTCCCTACTTTCACAACAATATACATTCTTTTATAGAAATCAAAACAACCATACTCATTCAAAATTTAATTACATATTCTGATTTTGAAATCTCAAAATTCAACTTGAGATATGACCAAAATCATCACTCTTAGATCCTTACATCTTTCACAAGCTATATTTTGACTTCAAAACTGTGTTAGAACATCAAATGTATGTTAATGATTACAATCTGTGTTCAAACCCTTCGAAAATTTCTGAAGACACTTCGAATGATGAGCAATCGAGATGATGATCCAACCACATGTTACCCACAGTTATGTACCCGAAAAACTCTTGAAACCAAAGTAAAAGTTTAAACAACGTATCCGCTTCAGATTCTTTAGCATTTATTAGCAAAAATAACTTTGCGACTCCTATTCAAAGTAGCCAGTTTTGTCACAGCTCCAGCAAGTCAACTTCGACTTTTCAGTCAGACTAACCTTATTATAACCTTGAGATATACACCATCGTTACCAGGGACCCTTTTACATTCCACCACATTATTAACAGATGTATCAACAACTTCATTACCCTTTGACTTTAGCCTCTCCAAAAAGTCATTATAATTATTCATTGAAACCCCATCATTTACTCATTCGCATCTTGTAATGAGAATTTCCATACGAATCAATGGGAATTAGCAATCAGTATTTTGAAATCTCGCAGCATGTCTACGCCAACAGTTATATGTGTATATATAACGTCTATCTTCTGGACTTAATTTGAATGTGAAGATTCTGAAAAACACTTCGAACTACGAATTGGTTCTCCGAAAATGGAAAAATACTGATGAAGCAGCAAAAAAAAAAACTATAAACGACCTTAACAGTAAAAGTTTGATGATAATGAATAGGTGTGCTGGCAAAGCGCAGAAAAAGAGAAGTCTTGGAACTGGAAAACGGATTGAGCAAAGTAGGAAGGAGGCTGTGGACAAATTACAAAGACTGAACCTGACTTCAAAGGATCCAAATAATTCAGTATCTGCTGAAGTCATTAACGAATACCTTGCTCCTGACTCTAAACCCATGCGGACAATATTCTTCATCATCCTCTGATATTAGAAATTCTAAAATATCATCATATCTTTCATTATAAATATCCTCCATATTTCTGAAGATATTTTCTTAATTTTTCTTATTTAAAATCATTTACCTCTTCGCGCTATCTGTATTACATCATAAAAGAAACTATTTTAGTTTCTAAATTCTGAAACATTCAAGTTTAAAATAGGAATATTTTGAAGTAGTGTTGGGAACTGAAGCATGAATTAGTATAATATAATGACACTTGATCAATGTGATTATATTACAGTAAGTCATGCTGAGTTTCTAAATGGAACGTGATGATTCACAGATCATAACATCGTCATGTGCCATGTTATACGACTCTTGTATTCTATTTAACCTCTAAAATATCAAGAAAATATTTCTTGATGATTCGGCCTTTTCCAAGGTATTTTAGTAATTTGACAAGTCAAGATCGTGCCATCACAATTTCCTTCCTAGAACATTAACAATGTTCATTTCGAAATTCATATCTGTGAATTCTGGACCATTACAAGCGGTGCTTAATCGCAAGAAGAAAAAACGAAAGGACAAAACTCCGAAATAGAAATTGGGGTATAAATTGCAGCAAATAAAAGAGAGCATTAACTGTGAATGATAATGATTATAGAAGACAGAAGCAGAGACTTTGAAATATAAGAGAACATATAAAGCCCAACGACAAACCAGAAATTATAAACCATATATATCAATGCATATAGCAATATAAAGACACGGGAGAACTAGGAACACTATAAACCCAAGAGTATAGTAGAAGTAAATAGATTCTTCCGGCGGTTGATGAAAAAAAAAAGAAGAATGATCGATATGAAAGTTAGAAGTATATCGAGAATCAGAACTGGATGGAGCATATTGATGAATACTTTAAAATATGAGTTGAGGGGGAAAGAATAGAAGGTGATGAAACATGACTAGGAACTTAGAAATCAACAGATTTAACTCACACAATGGCAGAATAAGTGAATCAAACCCTCTAGTGAATAGGTTAAGTTTTTTTTTGATTAATTTAGTCAAACCACAACTAAATCAAGTGTGATTAGATCAACACCTAGAGCTATTATTCACCACCTGGGTGATTTGGACTGAGAGAGAATCGAAGGAGCTCACTAGATCTGAGTGTGTGTAACAAATGAGAGGCTTAACCTATAATGAAGAACATAAGACTTTATATACCCCTGCTGTTGACACACCCATACGATTCATTCATCACACGTATGAGTTGGCTTCATCAACCGTACGGGTGATCACTCACTCGTGTCTTATCGTTTAAGTTGTAATTGTGACTTAGCTCAGCATCAACCATGCGTATGAGCCTGTCAGCCGTACTAGTGAGGCTTCACTCGTACGTCTGACTAAGTCTAACATAGTCAAACATCTAAATCTCGTTCCTGCAGTTCCTGTAACCACATATAAACACGGATAGGATAATAACGAGCAATCATGGTGGCCTGTAAACTGTTGTACCTGCAATGGACGTGGGTAGATGTCTAGAGACTTGCATAAAATGCATCAACAGATGGTGTGAGTTGTAAGGAAACGAAGGAGGTGAATTTATAAGAAAATCTCCGACAGAACAATTAAAATGGATGATCGCATTTAAAGCGGATCCTAATTCCCTTGATTACCGGAGAGTCAAATCTTATTAAGAAGATTTTCTTCAAATCCCTTAAAATCTGGGAATCAATCATATCTACGTCAAATGATAAGATGAATCTACACTTACTCATTTCACTCTTCTATGTTAGCTTCATTCGTACTCTTCATATAAATGGATTGTTTATCCAAATTATTCGCTGATGATAAAACTCTAATTTTCAGCCCGTATGCATCATGAAAACATACTTATTATCATTCACGACCTTTCCACTCAAATTTCGGGACGAAATTTCTTTAACGGGTAGGTACTGTGACAACCCGGAAATTTCCAACCAAATTTAAACTTTAATCTTTATATGTTTCCGACACGATAAGCAATATTTGTTAAGTTAAATTTCAAGAATTTTAAACTATGTTCCTACATTCATTCAACCTCGACCAAGTTCCAACGATTCACGAACCATTAAACGAATATGATTATATATGTATATGTGTATATATATTATAACTTGAAACGTAAACAAAATATTAGATTAAATACTTTATATGATTGTATCTGTTTCAAAATGTTTATCAATGGAATTAGAAGATAAGATCAAATGATTGAATTATCAGATATATTAAATTATGATTACAAGTCTCTGTTGAAAGGCCCACGTTGATTTGAGAAATCTTTTCATTTTAACAATATTCGGAAAATGGTAAAGTGATTTATAAATATGAACAAATTGTCAATCATTGAGAACTAGACAAAGGATAGTGGAAGATTGAATCTCATAAAGACTCGATTGATCTATTTAGTTTCAAACGTACAAAAACGTTTTCAGTTTAAAAAGAACTTTATTATTAAAACGTATATAACTTTTATAAATTTCTAGAACCACTTTTGAGAACTCATTACTTAACTAGTATGATAAAGAAAACGATATTTATATTTTATTTTATTAAATATATATAACGATTTAAATTAATATTATATATATTTATACGCATATTATACATACATAGTTTTATACTTTTACTATACTTAAACTTTACCTTTACTATATTTTTACTTTACTTTAACTTTAATAATTCATACTTTAATAATTCACTTTAATAATTCATACTTTAATAATTCACTTTAATAATTCATACTTTAATAATTCACTTTAATAATTCATACTTTAATAATTCATACTTTAATAATTCACTTTAATAATTCAAAAATCTATTATAAATAGAATTCAATAGGTTTCATTATTTCATAGAAACTTGAAAATAGTTTTCTCTAAACTCTCTCAATCGATTTACATATATATATTTACTCCGTATTATCTCAACATATTATTAGTATACATAAAATATTACGACGGAGTGCTGTCCGAGTGATTTCGAAGTTGTTTTTTCGAGTGGGATAGGATTAAGGAAATTATGGGTTATAGCTATGGAGGTGATTTAGTATGGTTCATGGGTATGCTCGTGAGGTCAATATAGTGTTTATCATTTCCGTTGCGTCTACGTACCTTTCCTGCAATATTGAATCTCAATATTGATACGTGAGTACTCATAATTTAACTTTTACATACTAATAGTGTATCCCTGACTAATGCTCGAGTATTTAGGATTATGCATGCTTGTACTTTTGATATTGCCCTTAGACAGGTTAGGTTGAATCTTGAATTAGTTACACTTGCGGTTGAGATAAGGTATAAGATATGCATGTCCTTGGAAAGCTAGCGAAAAATTAAGAACTTTTCCTTTAGATATCGAATGGTTTCGATGAACGGATTAGAAGTTATAATCAATTGAATTTTTGATATTTTTATTAAAAATGATTATTATTATCGTCGTTCTAGTTTTATCTTATTATTATCATTATTATTATCTTTATCAATAAAAGGGATTTATCATTAAAAATTGTTATTTTTTTTTATTATTACTATCGTTATTATCGTTAAAGTTATAATTAGTATTATTATTATTATCCAATTATTATTATTATTATTATTAGTATTATTATTATTATTATCATTATTAATATATATATATCATTATTTAAAAATGGTTATTGTTATTGTTATTATTATTATTACTATATTATCATTAAGATAATTATTAGTATTATCGTTAATAATGTTATAGTAACTATCATTATTAATATTAGTGTAATTAAAACAAATATTTGTAACACCTAATTATTTTGATTACTATTATTATCATTATTATGAACATGATATAAAAGACGATTAAAAGCTATTAAACGAAACGATTAGGAAATAATGAGTAAGAGTATCATGATGAAATTAAAATATTATAAGATATTGATTTAAATAAAATTATCGTTCTTATTATTTTTATCATTACTATTATTATTAAAAGTATCTTTAGTATCAAAACTATCATTTTAACAAAAATTATCATTTTAATAGAAATGTCATTGTTACTATAAAATATTATTATTATTATTATTTTAAATAGAATTATTATTTTAAAGATAATATTAAAAATTATCGTAAATATTAAAGTTATCATAATTAGAATTATCGTTTTATCATAATGTTATCTTAGTAGTTATAAATATTGATATTTTTATAATAATAATTATTATTACAAAATAATACAACTATTACTTACTATCATTATAGATATTATTTTATCAAATAAATATGTGATACAAACATATTTTACTACGTGTAATAACTTACTTTAATAATACCTATCATATTATCTTTATGATATTAAATGAACCTGGCCTATAAATTTTATTACTTAATATATATAAAAGTATATTTTATTATATAAATTTAATATAAACTTTTATTTATTAATAAATAAATTATATTATTTACTCTAATAAATCTTTTAAAAATATTTAAAAATATAAAACGACGATATTTTAACTATATATTAATCATGTATAGATTTTTGGAAATTATTTTGAGTCAAATTTACTTTTGTTGACTTTTGCATATTAGTCTCGAGCATTAGGATTGTGGTACACTATGACTTGACCTAATTTGTTAGACAAATATTGACCAACACATAAATATATATAATTAATTTAGGTTCGTGAATCCGAGGCCAACCTTGCACTTGTTCAATGACGTTATATGTATTTTTACTACGAAATACAGTATGGTGAGTTTCATTGCCCTTTTACTCTTTACATTTTTTTGGGGCTGAGAATACATGCAAATGCTTTATTAACTGTTTTACAATATTTATATGCGTGAGTTTTCATTACTCCCTTTTTAAATGCTTTCGCAATATATATTTTTGGGACTGAGAATACATGCGCTTTTATAAATGTTTGACAAAATAGACACAAGTAATTGAAACTACATTCTATGGTTGAATTATCGAAATCAAATATGCCCCTTTTTATTAAAGTCTGGTAATCTAAGAATTAGGGAACAGACACCCTAATTGACGCGAATCCTAAAGATAGATCTATTGGGCCTAACAAACCCCATCCAAAGTACCAGATGCTTTAGTACTTTGAAATTTATATCATGTCCGAAGGAGGATCCCGGAATGATAGGGGATATTCTTATATGTATCTAGTTAATGTCGGTTACCAGGTGTTCACCATATGAATGATTATTTTTGTCTCTATGCATGGGACGTATATTTATGAGAACTGGAAATGAAATTCTTGTGGTCTATTAAAATGATGGAAATAAATGATTATGATAAACTAATGAACTCACCAACCTTTTGGTTGACACTTTAAAGCATGTTTATTCTCAGGTGTTAAAGAAATCTTCCGCTGTGCATTTGCTCATTTTAAAGATATTACTTGGAGTCTTTCATAGCATATTTCGAAGAACGTTGCATTCGAGTCATTGAGTTCATCAAAGATTATTATTAAATCAATTTATAGTTGGATAGTGGATATTATGAAATGGTATGCATGCCTGTCAATTTTCGATGTAAAGAAAGATTGTCTTTTAAAAACGAATGCAATGTTTGTAAAATGTATCATATAGAGGTCAAATACCTCGCAATGTAATCAACTATTGTGAATCGTTTATAATGTATATGAACGGGTCCTTTCAAGTGGTTCTAAACTCGGCATTATATCTTGTATCAAAACCCATAAATACCTGATGAAGGGATATCAAGCCATCTTGGCAAATGTTAAGGAAGTCGAACTGGAAGAGAAACGAATTGAAGATGTTCCGGTGGTTAGAGAATTTCCTGAAGTTTTTCCCGAGGAACTCCTTGGTCTTCCACCTCAAAGACAAGTCGAGTTTCAAATTGATTTAACTCCCGGTGCTGCACCTATTGCAAAGGCACCATACCGACTAGCTTCGTCCGAAATAAAGGAATTATCCATTCAGCTCCAAGAACTCTTAGATAAAGGATTCATTCATCCTATCTCGTCTCCATGGGGAGCACCCGTTCTTTTTGTCAAAAATAAAGATGGCACTTTGAGAATGTGTATTGATTTTCGAGAACTTAACAAGTTAACTATCAAGAATCGTTATCTGCTTTGGCTTATTGATGACCTATTTGACCAACTGCAAGGGTCAAGTATCTATTCAAAGATTGACCTTAGGTCAGGTTATCATCAACTGAGAGTTAAGGAAACTGATGTTCCCAAGACTGCCTTCCGAACTCGTTACGACATTACAAATTTCTTGTTATGCCTTTTGGTTTAACAAACGCACCTGCTGTATTCATGGATCTTATGAACCGTGTATGCAAACTTTATCTTGACAAGTTCGTGATTGTTTTCATCGACGATATCTTAATCTATTCCAAGAACGAGCAAGAGCATGAACGACATTTACGTTTGATCTTAGAGTTGCTAAAGAATGAACAACTGTATGCCAAGTTCTCCAAGTTTAAATTCTGGTTACGAACAGTTCAATTTCTCGGACATGTGGTTGATAGTGAAGGAATACATGTCGATCCAGCAAAAATCACTGCTATTCAAAACTAGGAAGTGCCTAAGAGTGCGAAGCATATTCGATAATTTTTAGGACTTGCTGGTTATTACCTAAGATTCATCGAAGGATTTTCTATTCTAGCGAAACCTCTTACCAAGTTAACTCACAAGGGGAAGAAGTTTGAATGGTCTAAAGAACAAGAATCTGCATTTAAGATTGTAAAGGAGAAATTGACCACAGCTCCGATTCTATCTTTACCTGAAGGAAACGAGGATTTCATAGTTTATTGTGATGCCTCGATTCAAGGTTTCGATTGTGTATTAATGTAACGTTAAAAAGTTATTGCATAAGCGTCTAGACAACTTAAGAAACATGAGAAGAACTATACCACACACGACCTGGAGTTAGGAGCTGTGGTATTTGCATTGAAGATATGGAGACATTACCTTTACGGAATTAAATTCACGGTATTTACGATCATAAAAGTCTTCAACATATCTTCGATCAGAAACAACTGAACATGAGGCAACGGAGATGGGTTGAACTATTAAATGACTATGATTGTGAGCTTAAGTACCATCCCGGTAAGGGAAATGTTGTTGCCAATGCTCTCAGTCTAAAGGAACGTAATAAACCTATTCGAGTTCGAGCTTTGAACATGGTCATTCAGACTAATCTTACTACTCGAATCTGCGAAGCACAACTTGAGGCATTGAAGGAAGAGAATGTCAACTCGAGGGACTGAAAGGTATCCAAAAGCAACTTGAACTCAAGGGAAATTGAACACGGTATTTTGATAACCGAATATGGGTTCCATACTTCGGAAATCTACGAGGAATAGTCTTGGATGAAGCATACAAGACTAGGTATTCTATCCATCCAGGCTCTAGTAAAATGTATCATGATGTGAAAGAGTTTTATTGGTGGCATAATCTAAAATCTGATATTGCTGAATATGTGAGCAAGTGTCTTACTTGTTTGAAAGTTAAGGTCAAGCATCAAAAGTAGTCTGGTTTACTTCAACAGCCATATATTCCGCAGTGGAGTGGGAATGTATCGCTATGAACTTTATTACTAAATTGCCCAAAACTTCAAGTGGCAATGATACTATTTGGGTCATAGTGGATCGTCTTACTAAATTTACACATTTCATACCGATCAAGGAAACCGACAAGATGGAGAGATTGTCACAACTTTATATCAAAGAGATTGTCCCACGTCATGGTGTTCCTATCTCTATCATTTCTGATTGCGATAGCCAATTCACTTCTAGATTATGGAAATCCTTACAATATGCTTTTGGAACTCAACTCGACATGAGTACTACTTATCATCTGCAAACCGATAGTCAAAGTAAACGAACCATTCAAACGTTGGAAGATATGCTTCGTTCTTGTGTTATTGATTTCGGCAAAGGTTGGGATAAACATTTACCTTTGGCTGAATTTTCTTACAACAACGGTTACCACACAAGTATTAAGGCTGCACCTTTTGAGGCCTTATATGGACAAAAATGTAGATCCCCACTATGCTGGGATGAACTAGAGGACAGACAGTTAACTGGTCCTGAAATCATACACGAAACTACCGAAAAGATCGTTCAGATTAAGAAACCTTTGGAAACTGCCCGCAGCCGACAGAAGAACTATGCTGATAATCTTCGGAAACCTTTAGAATTCCAAGTTGGTGATAAAGTTATGTTGAAAGTATCCCCTTGGAAAGACGTCGTTCGTTTTGGTAAACGAAGCAAACTAAGTCCGCTTTTTGTTGGACCTTTAAAAATTACTGAAAGAATTGGTCCCGTGGCTTATCGATTAGAACTACCTGCTGAGCTTAGTAGTGTACACGACGTATTTCATGTATCAAATATTAAAAAGTGTCTTGCTGATGATACTCTCGTTATTCCTTTGGATGACCCCTGCATTGATGATAAAATGCATTTCATAGAAGAACCCGTTGAGGTCATGGACAGATCTACTAAACGCTTGGAATTGTGCACTATTCCTATTGTTAAGATCCATTGGAATTCACGACGTGGCCCAGAGTATACATGGGATCGTGGAGACTAAATGAAGCGGAAATATCCCCATCTATTCTCAAACGCGGATGCATCCGAGAAGTCTACTTAAAAGTTTGGGATCCCGAAGTTTTTTTTAACGGGGAGGTACTATAACAACCCTCACTTTTTCCTTCTGAATTATCTATTCTGCCCTTAGGGTTTGTGTGCTTTAACGTTAGGGTTGTTATTTAAAACGCAATCAATGAACAATTTAATCAATGTTGACCGAATAGTAATTTTCAGTCGACAACTCGAACATTAATTAAAGTTATATTAGTATATAATAACTTTAATAAATATTTATACGAATATATATATATATATATATATATATATATATATATATATATATATATATATAATTAACTTTATAACGAATACAATTATTTTAAAAAGTGTAGTAACATTTATAAAACTAATAAAACTGTAAGGTAATTGTTGTAATTAAATTAAAATCATAAAAATTAATTATAAAAATAAAATACCAAAATTATTAATTATTTTATATTAAATTTAGATTTATTTAATTTAATTAATTACAATAAAAGTAAAATTAAAAAAGTCTAGAATGTTCTTGATAATGATAAGATAAAAATTTAAAAAACAAAATTTAAAAAACCCTTAAAAAGGGGTCAGCCATTTTATTAAAAAAAAGTTTGTATTTATATTTAATTTACTATCTTATTCTCCAAGCTAGTTATTAGTATAAATACCCCTACATGGTTCATAAAATTCTACAAAAAAAAAAAAAAAAAAAAAAAAAAAAAACTTGAAGCTCCTCTAAGAACCCTAAAATACTTTGTAAGTTCTTCTTTTTATTTTTTATTATTTTCGGCATTTTTTATACATATATTAGCCAATTTCTTTTTATTGTTTTATTAAATTATATACAACAAAAATAAATATATGTAATACATGATAATTACTATTATGTAATATAGTTTTATGAAAAATTACTTTTACAGATTTATAAGTCGGAAATATATTTTTAAATAATTAAAAATGAAAGAAATATATATATATATATATATATATATATATATATATATATATATATACATAAATAATTGCAAAAAAAATAAAAATCATGCTAATTAAATCATGTGATTATTTTTAAAATAAAGTAACAAACATATGATAATTATTCTGATCAAAATATATTTTATATATGTTAAATACAAATTATTATTAATTTATTCTTATTATTGTTTACCGAAAAAAAGAAAAATACAAACTAATTGAATACAACTTTATAATTTTGTGGGATCAAATCTAATATCATATTATTATTATTCTAACATATTAACATAATATATATATATTTTTAAAATTGTTAGAATAATTATTATTCATTTATCTATAATTCAGTTCACATAAATAATATGTAAATTCGGTTTTTAATTCTATAAATACTTAAAAATAGTAAAAATAATTTTTGCAGAATGTAATTAATTTACAATAATTACTAAAGTCAAAACCCTAATTTATATATCATTACATATATTTATTCTTTTTTTATTTGTGTACCGATTTCATTATATAAACATAAAATGAATTAAAAATTATATAAAATACCAAAAACATTAAAAGTTACATAAAAATCATTTAGAATAGTGTTAGAACATATAAAAATAATTATAAGAACTATTGGGGAATTATTTATAATTAATTTTAAATTATATATTAAATAAATGTAACAAATATGTAAATTTTGTAGTAAATAATTATTCGGTATAAATTCGATATATAAATTTTTATATGATCTTTATAGTAGATAAAACTTATAAAAATTAAAAACTTAATTAATTGGGTCGAATTAGTATTTTATATATATTTAAATTTGTATTAATGTAAATCGAGAATAAAAATAAGATAAATTACAAGATAAATACAAAAACATAATATAAATATTTTTATAGATTTATTATGATTATTAGATACTGAGAAAAATATAAAATATGATTTTAAATTCGTATACCTATTTTTAAGCATTTTAGGTATTAAAGGATTCTTGAAAATAATATTTAATGCATAAAAATTAGTATTATTGTATTGAGTATTTTTATAAAATTTTGTACAATATTAATTACTGATATGTACTTAATAAAAGCTAGTTAGAAGTATTAGATAATTACTGGCCTTAAAAATCGATTTTTAAAGTGTGTATATATATATATATATATATATATATATATATATATATATATATAATCGAAATGTAATAATATTTTATAATATAAGATCTATAGAAAACTTAATCAAATTTATTAAACTTATAAGTTGATAAATATTAATTATTAAACACAAGTAATATTATGGTATAAGTATTAAGATATACATATAATATCAACCTATAATAATAATAAATTATAAATATAACATAATATATTCTTATGTTATATAAATATAATATAAGTATTATATAAACGTGTCGTGTTCCTATACGCACATAACGAGTGAAGGTTATGATCAAAAGATAACGTATGACTTAAACGAACTCACTGCTACTTACGGTCATGTGGATGATGTCTAAGTTGCCATGATGGGAATAAGGTTTTGGATTAAACGAAAGGTTGTAGACTTATAGTCCAACTGAAAGTTCCTGAACCCCGGTTACATCTGGTCATCCCCGACTTACTTGATAGCAACGAGGTTTGGACAAAGTTGCACAACGTCTTAATGAAGGATTATAACCCGAACTATCTAATACTGGAAACCTACTTTAAACAGAAACTTTCCAAAAGTAGAAACTCTTATCATGAACTGTCACTGTTAATATAGTCATTATATTAATAAACATACTCTTTGTCTGTTAGAAAATAACTGACCAAACGTTATATCTCTAGGTTGAGATCTCGGTCACTTACTTCCGTTCATTTCATTTCTTTGTGGATTAACTTCAACTGCTATTTAAGGTGAACTTCATAGCCCCACTTTTTACTATTTCATAACTGTTTACAACTTGGGGTGAGACACATTCTTGCTTTATAACTGTTTTACGCTTAGACACAAGTACTCAACTGTTAACTATGTTGTCATGCTTTGATTCATGCTAAATCCCTACCGTAATATCGTTAATTGCTACGTATAAATGCAAACTTAATTATTGTGAGTAGACCTATTGAGAGTAACGTCTCTAACCATTCGACCGTTGATCTTTGGTTACATAATAATGATTCAACGACACTGACTGTATAAGGTGTCAAGGAGTAAATTTGTTTAGTCGCGACATTACAAACTACAGCAACAGTTTTAGATTGATATTTCTATATCGATTAACTTTAAACTAAATCTTGTGGTCTAAAACTCTGATTATTATTTATAAACCTGTGAATTTCACTCAACCTTTTGGTTGACACTTTAAGCATGTTTTGTCTCTGGGGACGATTAAGATGATTGAGCTAGTTGATTGCAACTATGTGATAATAGATTTGATGCTTACATGGAGTCCACATCGCATATTATATTTTATTTCATAAACATTTATTTCACATTTTAATAATGATGTAAACATTTATTACTGCTTCCGCTATTTTATTAATAAATGTTTTATTTTAAAACGTCTCATATAGAATCGTTCTCGTTTATACAACTGTGTTATGATATGAATGGTCACAATTACCCCTGGTCCATTTTGGGAGTGTGACACTCGCCATGATAGTGACAATGAATGTGAAATCATTGTTCCCCATGTATCTACTTTGAACCCTAATGATGCCAAAAAGG
This sequence comes from Rutidosis leptorrhynchoides, assembly GCF_046630445.1. Lineage (NCBI taxonomy): Eukaryota > Viridiplantae > Streptophyta > Magnoliopsida > Asterales > Asteraceae > Rutidosis > Rutidosis leptorrhynchoides. The sequence continues at coordinate 206,635,999 of NC_092341.1, read as the reverse complement.
AGGAGATAAAGAGAGTTGGCAAAAAAAGAAAAACAACTGAAAGGAAGCATGAACATGAAAAAGCTCCATAACACCAAAAGAGATGGAGATGATCAGGGGCAGACGGAGTGAGATAGCCAAGGGAGGCTTTTCCACCCACAACAAGATCAATTAGCCCAATATCTATATACTAAATATTTATTATTTAAGTCCATAATTTAACAAGCATCCCTTATTTGGTCCAAAATACTTAAAGTCCATAAAAAATTAATTAAAGGTGAATAAGCCCCAAATCAGTTATGTAGTTCCAGGTTGACGTCTACTCTCCCGTACCAAAGAATTCGACTGCCACTGTGCAAGGTTAGAGTTTTAATTTTATTAAATGTAATTCATAGTCATTAAATTACATGAAACCTATATGCTATTCCGTACGCACCTATTCTTGAGTTGATTTAGCTGGAGTACGATTTATTATTTATTGTTTAGTATTTATATTAATATTATTTGATTTATAGCTCAAAATTTCATCATGGACTCATGAAGTCATGGTTGAACTGTATGTTTGATGAATAATAAAAAGAATTATGGTGTACTCTGTATATTTTTTAGCTAGATGGCTACAGCTTACTAGTATTTATTTTAATGTAATTATACTTGCTAGTCTTTAATATTATAAAGATTGATGTTGTTAACTTGTTATATTGTTTTAAAAATTTAGTTTTAATTTACAATTATGCTCAAGATTATGTAACGACATGAGTGACGACTTTTTTAAAAGTTGTTTGATTCTTTATATTGAGAGGGTTATTGGCGAAGCCTTTTCTATAGATGAAATAATAGATGATTTTGCTTCCGAGGAACGTAGACGTGTTACACTTCAAATGCTCAAGGTTAATTTTCTTGAATAACTTACTTTTCTGTGTTTTATATACGAATCTGATGATGCGTGTGAACAATACATCGATAACCCTCAAAATTTATACAAGATTCAAATATTACAAATAAGCACACACAACTATCGAGCACTTAAAACCCGGTTATTATAGCACTTTAATGTAAGTATTCGTTTCAAATTGGTCCCAAGAGAGCGGTATAAGTTGGATAATTGAAATTATTAATTGTCATAGGGTTTGTTTGATTAGGGGTTTTATGATTGATTTTAACTATCAACTAAACTTGCTCAAATAAACAAACCTAAACTTAGCAATTATAACTAGCAACAAATAACAAGCAACTGAATATGGAGATCTAAATCAATAAACAAAGAGTGTTCACTTACCTAATTCTCTTTATGCTTGGATTGCCCTATTTTACCCAATTTGATATCACGTTAGTTATTGAACTATTAGTTGTTTAGCATTACTACCAAACCTTAATCAAATTCCACTTTGCAAACTCACATAAGCATTGTATCCTAAGATCAAGTTAAGTATGAGTGGTTATTTAGATTATGCTTGCTCACTTAAGATAATCAATCACCACTATGTTGAATAAAGGTCAATTGAAAACCAACATAGACTAAGAACACAATCACTTGAAATACTTAATCTAGTTGTCTAGATCACCTAAGGTGTTGAAGCACAAATTGATTCATTTCTCAAATCACTAAGAGAGCTACTCAATCTATGTAACCAAAGTAAAACCTAAATCAAATCATAACAATGGATCTCATAGCTAGCACAATAATACTTGCTCATGTATTTCATTCAAAAACAACTTTATTTAATTGATTTAGGGCAAATCCTTTGCATTAGAGATTCATAGATAAGTAAAAACAAACAAATTAGCCAAGCATGGCTAAGATTACACTAATCATAAGCATAGAAACACAAATAAACATCATCTTAAGTTATTACAAGTATTTAATTTAAAATAGAGAAATAAACATGTAGATTACAACCCAAAATGCAAAGTGAAGAAGATCTAGAGCTATACTATGATGGAACTTGAGCTTGCTTCCTTCAATTCACCTAAAATTCCAATAGATGATGAAATTAGGGTTTTGGAAGTAAAAATCGGACTAAAAACTGCAGCTCTCCCTTGAAATGACTTAATCTCTTTCCTTTTATAGTGCTGAGAATTCTGAGCTAAACAGCGACAGGAGCGCCGCTTTTGGATTTCTTCAAGAGCGCCGATTTTGTGGTTAATTGCGGCGCTTTTCTGTTAAGAGCGGCGCTTCTAGATATGAAGAACGGCGCTTCTGGTGGAAAACGGTGCCAAAACGTGTACAAGAGCGTCGCTTTTATCTGAGGTGCGGCACTTTTGCCGATTAGTAGATGCGCTCTTATCTTAAGAGTGGCGCTTTTGGAGCTGACTTCTGCACTTGTCATTTTCTTTGCCTATTTGATTAAGACTTGGTCAATTTTACACCAAATCAAGCTTTTAGCTTTGAACCGACACTTTGGCACATATAATCAACTTTTGGCCCCAATGATCTTCAAAACCGAATGAAATAAGGGAGATATTGTGAGATAAAACATGTATAATTAGAGCAATATCAGAATCTTATGCAAGTGGTTTTGCTATATCATTACTACTGACAGGTTACACAACCTGATAAAGGATGGACGTGACAAAATTCGACAACTTTTTTTGAAATTGGTTTTAGATAAACGTTTGTATGGAGTATATATATGGCTCGTATGGTTTTTGTTATAAATGTTTATAGTTATGTTTTATTTTGATAATAATACATTGCTATATGAATTTATTTTTTTGTTGTATATAATTATTATGGACGCATCCCTCATCGTTAAATCCTGGCTCCACCCCTGGAGATGATGTTGATGGCATTGGTTCCGGCCCTAAGCCCAGTAGCGCCCAGTCTGAAGCACATGTTAAGGTTGTTGGTCCTGGCAAGACTAAGTCCAGTAGCGCCTAGTCTTGTACATGTGCTGACAATGTTGGTATTAGATGTAAGCCTAGTAGTGCCAGTCAGAAGATTTGGCAAAAGCAAATCATGTTGTTTCTCAAAGTATTGAAAGAAAACTGCAAAGATCTACAGAGAGACACCCGAGGAACAACTAGTTGTTAATTATGCTTTTAATGCTTGGTTTCAAGGAATACTCTGGAAAAAGACAACAACAGATTCTTGAATGAGTAAATCTCTCTAATGATCAAAAGGAAATAAAAGAATAAATAGCTAAACTCGAGAAGATCTTGAAACAATGGAAGAGGATAGAAGCTACTTTCAGAACATATTTGAGAAGAAGAAGAAGGCAAATCTCTATGCTGAGAGAACAATATGAATTAAAGATCTTACTACTACAAAAGTACAAGCTTATCTTCAATCTAACCAGCCTCAAGCAGAAAAGAGTGTTATCTTCAAGCAATGGTTATTCTCCAGTATGCAAATAAGAGCTTATGATCAACCATCACAAGCTGAACAACAACAACAACAACAACAACAACAACAACAACAACAACAACAACAACAACAACAACAACAACAACAACAACAACAACGACAACGACTATGACGACGACGACGACGACGACGACGGCAGCGGTGGCGGTGGCGGCGGCGGCGATGACGACGACGATGACGACGACGACAACAATAACAACAACAACAACAACAACAACAACAACAACATCCAGTAGAGGCTAGTCAGACCTCTGCTGGTAATCAAGATATTCTAGTAGAAACACTCAATTCTGCTACTGAAGGAAGCAACTTCAGTCAACTCCCCTCATGGCAACTCAAGAATCAGCATCTCTATTTGAACCAAAAGCAAATGAGAAGCAAAGGGTCAAATTTCAACCTAGAGATCATCAATTTATTCGACCTGAACCCCTATTTAAGTAAAGTGGTGAAGATGTTGAACTTCTTTTTGATTTTGATGAATAAATTATACCACCCAGAAAGTATCCAATGCATTATGTTCTTTTTGAAAGACTGGGAGAAGATTATATTAGAAGGAGTGCAAGACTCAACAGGAGAAGTTGAGAAAGATGACTCAGCATGAAGTGTGGTGCTGGGTAATCGAAGTGTTGAAGACCCAACACAGCTGGATGAGCTGGGTGCTAATGAATAACCACTTCTGCTGGTGAAGGACCAATCAGTGACCAACCATCTAGATCATAGAATACTTTAACACCAGAAGCATTGGTTGCACTTAATTGAATAATGGAACAGGTGAAACAAGATGAACCGACAGGTCCTTCTGGCACAGCAAAGGTACCACCTACATTTCCTCCATCTTCCCCCAAACCAAATAACAAACACACAGTTTGGGAAGATGAACCTTCTAAACCAGTGAAGCCTCCTTCTCCTCTAAAACTGTCATTTGAAGAAAGAGAAGCCCAAATGTTGAACATTTTTGTTAAAAAAATGGCTGTGAAGGGATGCAGTTGTTAGAGTTGATAATGAAAGTAAAATCAGGATGCTCCATCATCCTTTAGATCAAGAACAGTACATTCTTACTGCCAACCTCAACATGCTTATAGAAGAATACCTTGAAGTAAATGGGCTGAGGCTAAGTACTGAGGATGAAAAGCTAAAATTTGTTGAGGCTAGCAGACTCAACATTGGTTTGGAAGAGTACTCGATTCTAGTGAGTACGGAGGAAGGAATATTGATGGCAGCTGCAACAAAAGAATTGAACTTATCACTTAAAGAATATTTGTTATCTGTTCAACTGGAACAATAAGTAAACTCTGATGTTGAGTTGGCCGAATATATAATCTTACAGCAACAAGAAGAAAAACTGGCTGCTCAACAACAAAAAGAATCTGATGAGCAAAAGTCTCTTAAGGTAGCCAGATCACTTATTGTTGCTCAAGATAGAGATTTTGATGTTGAAGAGGCAGCTGAAAAAGCAGTAAAGAAAGCATAGCCTACTCTCAGTGAAAAATCTCAAGCAACCTGGGACAGAATGATGAGGGAAAGATATGCTGATGTAATGACACAAAGACTAAATCTGTAAAAAATCATCATGTGTAAGAAATGCACAAAAGTGTCTTCAACATTAGCAGAGACAACAATGAATTTGAGCGGATTGAGCTGACTGTCTAAGAAGAAATGGTCATTCTGAATGGATGGAGATACTTGACTACTTCAGAGTTAAAAGGGATACTCTGTTCAAAAATGCTACTTTGTATGCCAATGCACCAGTTGTTGACATTGATGCTGAACTGGCAAAGAAGAAGAAGAAGAAAGCTAGTGCTGGCCTATTCAAACATGATTCAGTCATTCTACCACCATTCGTACCCAAGCTCAGAATATAAGATCTTCCTGAATTCTTCCCAGGTGTAAAGATTAAAGAAGAACCAGTTGATGAAGATTAGAATTTTTGTTCTTCTGATAAACTGTAATTTTTGTAATATTCGATTAAATTTGTAATGAACTCGGAATGAAAATGATGGATATTATTAACTGAGTTATCAATAAACAATATAGATAACTCAACAAAAGATCCCAGAAAAGTAAACTCAAGGTACAATTTACTGCTTATTTTCTTAAGTCCTTTAGTGCTTGGCCTTAGTGTTTTTCTTTTCATGTTACATGTTTTTTCATCATCAAATAGGCGGGATTGTGGAGTCCCCTACATGATTAAGGGTTTAATTATGAAAAGCAAACATGATTATGAATACTAATTGTTATGTGTAACCAACATAAGTTCACTTAACTCTAAGTATAGGAACAACAATGTGTGATATGTCTAAGTAGGTTAGTGTGTTGTCTTAACTATCAGCACAAGATTGTTAAGGATTCAAGGGTTCTTCACATCCAGTAGAGGATGTATGCTGAACCAGCAGAAGACTTGTAGAAGAACCAACAGGAGAAGAACGAGCATCGGGCTGGAGCGGCACACAACACTTTAGAAAAATTATGCTCCATTACAAGCAAAATTGTTTCTTTTGTTGTTTACATCAAAGAGTACTATTCAACTGACATCGAAGACTAAGTTGAAGAGAAAAGGACATGTGTCGGCGACTGACAAGTGACCCTACAAGACAAGTAAGGACTGCAGAAGGTTAACCCATGCAAAGTTCATGGTTAACACTTTGTTAACGCCTAGGGAACCTAACATTCCATTTGTTCTTTCAAATAGGATGTCCAACCATTTGGGGTCTTCCTGCAAATAGCTACCGAAGAAGAAAGGGAGCCATGTGCTCTCTAAAATAGTTGTTGGTTGAAGTACAAACATCCTTTGTACTAACACACAATAGATTATTTGCACGGTTATTAGGATCTCTATAAATATATGAATTCCACTATTGTAATATTTAGTAGTGTGGGTATTAAATCGATAGAGACCAAACCTTGAATTAGCTTAACACGTTCAAAAGCTATATAGGTGTAATCTATATCAATCGAATATCTATTCCACCAAAGGATAATCATGATTCTTTGAGATTATTTCAATAAAAGAATAGCGTTGAAAATTACATTGACTCTGATATACTTATTTGTTAATTACTTGCTTAATTGTTAAAACATCTTAATTAACAAAATAAATTCTATTCACCCCCTTACATTACTATTAATCGGGAATTAGGACCAACAATAAGACTATCATCACATTCCTCGTTCAAATGGTAACCTCCATAAGTCTCGCATATACTTTCTGGTTCAGCCCTAGCTTCCCAAGAACTCATATACCAATCATCTTCCATACCCATGAAACTCAAGGATTGACCTGACTGTTGAGGCAGTATACATGGCTTCTGAAATCATATTATCATACCCAACCATATTATACCCGCAGCTTACCCGCAATCACACCACCACAAACAAATGTGTTTCCGCAAACAAACAAATATGACAGAAATAAACTTTTGCAGAACTGGCTTCCACACAGGGATCGAATAACTAAAAGTAGACTTAAAATCCTAATTAAAACCGCTCCCCGGCAACGGCGCCAAAAAGTTGATACATGAAGTCTAACCTTTAAATTTAAACTAAAAAATACCACTAAAACTATCACACATATAGACAACTATCTTATCCGTGTAGTAGAAGTTAATAGTAAGTCCTGGTTCGTTCCACGGAGAGCTGTTAATTAAGAATTAAATACTACGGAGTAATAGTTATCTTAAATAATTTGGGGGATTTTTAAAGAAAAAAATAAAACTTAAACTAATTAACACAAAATTTAACTAAATATGAATTCAAATGAGATAAGGGTATCCACTTAGAATCAATCCCCTAGAATCCAGATTACATTAATTAAGACCATTTATAATAATTGATTTTGTGGTGACATTACAATTATCAGTCGATTCTCACAATTTCTTAACTAATTCACTAGGTTTAATTGTCGTCAACCTAGTTCACTATTCAATCCACCAATTAATAATCTAGGCTGGTGTCCTTAACTAAACTACCAATGTTAATATGAAGGTGTAACTCAATAACGATGATTTTTTGCACACAATTTAAAACACAATCAATCAACTTTAATTACTCAAGATTATAAATCAATCAACTTTAATTAAAATCTTCAATTATGGACTTTTAAACGAACTCAAGACCTTTATCTTAATTTTAGCTCAAACAAACGCAATAGTCTTCAATAATCTCAAAATGAGAACAACTGGAACAAGATAATGCATTGAAATACATGTATGAATATGGTGTTATTACACTATATATTTTTTTTATATTTTTTTTGCTTTAGAATTTTATACCTTACTTTTTTCCTATTTATTATCTTATATGCAAAAGTTAAGTGTATTAAAAAGAAATTTATCTTTTCTTTCTTATGTATTATAAAAGTAAATTTTTAGTTTGAAACAATCCAAAAAATATAATACAGTAATGAACTAGCAGTTTATCGATATGGGTGGGTGGAGGGACTACCAATTTAATCAATGGACCACTCATGACTCCTGACTCCACATTTTTTTGCCGGTGACACACCATTACCACAAACTGTTCAACTAGTATTTTTTCCTCGACTAAAATAACGAATACTATTAAAAAATGAAATCTTCATCGATAAATGAAGGAAACCTTAAACGATAAAATCAAAGGCAACCCGCAATAAAGGTCGAGACAAGAAGCATCACAAACGATAAACTAACTTAATCCGAACCTAAACGGATCCCAAACAATACAAAAAAACACGGATGTATACCACGCAACAGTCCATCAAAGGGCACAATATATTTTGTCACGCAGTTGTTGGCCCTTTCTGTACAACTTTACAATATGATGCACTACATGTGCCTTTACAAGTAACATTTGTTGCTTGGGTTCACAGGAAATGCTAACACCATACGTTATTAACATTATACCTCACCTTACAAAAGTAGGTGAATCCAAATATAAAGACATAATACCTAAAAAATTGGTTTCTTAAGCATTCGTCTCTCCCTTTGAAAAAGAAATCTAGAACCATATAGAAATCGACCAACAAGCGGAAACTTTGGGCTACCAAATATCATGTACGTGACAACAGCAAACGAGCTGATGAAAATCGGTATCCATCTAGAGTCCTTTTGATAAAGTATTAAAAAGTTGATAATGAAAGTGAGAATCATGGTCGCTATAGATAGGAAAAGTGATGCGAGACACAACATGAGTTGTTGTGGTAACGAAATCATGAAATCATGTTCGGTGTAATCAGACCCGAGAATCGATAATACCATGAGGATTGATGTTGTAGCGGTTATAAATGACAAACCATCAAATATTATGAACACTTTGGAAAGATCTTTTCGTAGGAATATTGGTATTCCAGTTACTTGATCGTATCCGCCTGGGAACGTAAATGCGGCTGCAAATGTGATAGTGGCTATTAGTGATGCCACCACCATTAACTGAGCAGCTGTTTCTTTCATCCATTCTTCACCTTTGGAAAATAGTTCTTTGTGGTTCTTGGTGAATACTTCATGTGGTGTTAATCCGGCCGCGTTCTTCTTCTCTCGAAAAGGAGGAGGTAGCATTGCTTCTACTTCCTAACATATATCATAGCGATTACATTATTATCACAGAGTTGACAAAATATCCTACAAGAAAATGGGAATATTTGTACTAATTTATATTAATTGTTCTGTTAGTCATTTCCTATGCATAGTACTCGTGTCATCTTAATTCAATAGTCAACGATAGTCCACTTCAAAAAAAGGTAGGTAAAAAATAAGGGTATAATTGTAAAGTAAATAAAAAGTACAGTGATGTGACATTGACAATTCTTAAACTGTATATATCTTTTGTCATTAGGACTGAGGGAGTTTGATTGAAATACATATTATAATATAATGATCTAATATACTTGTGCAGGAAGAAGTCTACAATTATATGCTGCAAACGGCAATTGAGCCGATTTATTTAGAATTATATGAGTAGTAAAAAAGACGGGACAATGTTATGAGTCTATTTCTAAACTAATTGTCTAAAATTCTTAAAGTTCAAGGATTGGGCTGTTACAGATCTGTAGAATAAATTGTTAATTATAATCAGAAGATGTACCTTGAACCATAATGTTTCCAAGTGCAGTTGCAAACCCACTCCCGGGATGTTCTGTAGTCTATTTATCATTGCACTTTCCCCAGCTAAATGCAACATATTGTTCCCATTGTTATCTTCAAGTGTAATTATCAAATTCCTAAGTGATCCTATGTCATACAACAGATTAAAAATACCCTCATGGCGATGCGAGACAGCAACATGGAATATACTTTGATTATTATCATTTACTTCCCGAACTAAATGTGGATATTGTCGAATAACTTCGGCTATAAACGCAGTGTTCCCCATTTCTGCTGCAAGAAATAATACTCTCGAAGTGTACTTTGGCTTTGCATCTTTCCACGTGTTTTCCTTTTCATCGGGAGGTCCTTTAAAGAGGTTATATATTTTTGTAGGGATGTTTGCAATGTTGTCGGAAATGGTTCTTAACAGTAGCAGTGTTTCTTGTTGTTCTTTTTCGGAACGTGTTTGTTTTTCATCTCCTTTAGTTTGGTCAGGTGGTCCTCTGATTATGTCATCAATTTGAGCCTTGGGTAGTTTTACAATTTCGGCCCAAATGATTCGTAGTAACTGCAGGGCATCACTTTCCAAATCAGGAATTCTAACCTTCAGATGACATACTGCACATATGAAGATAGTTAAGTACACTAGTACATATTTTTTATGGTGATTCTTTAGGAAAACAAAATTAGTTGTGTATCCTTGATATCAATTTTGTACGGATTAACCGTTTATATTAGACCAGGCAAACAGGTCGGGTTGGGTCAAGGATCGAACGATTTGGGTTTGAAACGGAGTCATGGGTCAAACGAGTCACAATTTTTATTTTATTTAATTTCTTTGGCTCTTTTGTTGTCAATTTGTCATCTTGGAATTTGTTTTTAGAACCAAAAGAAGTATAAGAGTAATACACAAATTATTAGAACTTCTTAAAAAACAACATCTTTACAAATTATTATATAACTTATTAAAAAAAGTGTCAATAATCTTGACACTCCATCACCACAGGTATTGTACACTTCAAAAAATCAAAACCCATATTAAGAGTACATATAGATACTACTATTAAGAAGATAACTATAAGTTCCTAGTTAGAATTACAATAAAGAAATAAAGAAAATATAATATAAATCTTTAATGAACTGAGATTCTTACAGGAAGATATGATTTGCCAGATACGATTAGTCCGTACAGCATCAAATGCATAAGGTTTTCGGGCCAATAGTGCGAGCACACTCCCATTTATGGCAAGTTCAGGACAGTCAGTCACAATTTGTAATGCAACATCTACATAATCAAATGGAAAAAAACTTATTGACAAATTAATGCAGCTAAAATAACTATCTAGAAGCAAGCGTTATGTAGCTATCGAGAAACTAACCAAATAAATTGGACTCAACCGATGTCACAAGAACACAAACTCGATTGTGATGTGTCCAGAAATCACCAGTCATTTTATGAGAATTAAGATACAAATACTTTACCATTTCATGCTTTCCATATAAAGAGGCCATATAAAGTGGCAAATTGCCTCGACTATCAGGGATATCAAGCAAGGCATGATTCTTTTTAACCAAAATTGTCGCTATTTTAACATTACCGGCCATAGCTGCTAAACAGAGCGCGGTTTGACCGTTCACATTTTGAAGTTCCATGTCCTCTTTTTCCATCAAACTCACCAGATATTCAACAAACCAGTATGATTTTCCCAATACTGCAATGTGAAGTACGGTTTCGCAAGTTTCCGTGATACTAAACCGTACGAGCTCGGGACGTTTGTCTAGGATGATTTTAGCTGCTTTCCAATCACCTGTTATCGTTGCTTTATATGAGGGAACCAAAATCTCATTGTAGTCTTCTCTTCCTAATGTAAATTAGTCATTCCAAAATCAATTATCAAGGTTTAGTAGTTACTTGCAACTTAAATGTTACATTTACTTCAGTTATATTAGTGTTTATCATACCAAAAGGTTATCAAGGTAGCCCTTCCATCAAAAATAAATAAATAAATAAATAAATAAGTGTTTATTAGAGCACACGGTGCCTTGGGGTCGATTTCACCGTCGGGTGGGAGACATTGAAAATGGATGGTGGAATAGGACACCTTGTGCTCTTATCTGATAAGGTTTTCCTTGTTAGGCTATGAGGAAAGAATATTTTGTACTCGGATGTACACATCAAGATATGTTTCACCTGACTCCTCTTGGAACTACACTTTTCACTAGAGCAATACTAGTGTTTATCATGATAATCATAAACAGTTCATTATTAATATTAGGATATGAAAAAAGAAATAGTACCAACAAGTAGATCTGAACGAGGAAGATTAAGAGGAATTGGTGGTGTTGGCCAATCATGTGAAGCGCTCCTAATGTTAGCCAGTGAACCCAGGTTCTTAGATATAGACGTTTCCTTCATCTCTCTCACCTCTTAATCTAATTTCTGCATTCACAACCCATTAAAGGAAACTCAATCATTTATTATTAAAAGGAGTATACACAAACGACAGGTAGCATATGCTTCAACAATGCCTTAACAAGTCAACTACTCCAGTAGATTTAGAATGGAAAGAATAGTACTAGTACCTTTGATTTAATTACGGTACTAAAAAGAAAAGCTGTTGTGGTAACTTACATAATTTTACACGCTGAAAAGTTGTAAACAAAATTTTAAATTATGACCTCAAAGTAAGAAAGAACTCGTCAAAGGCTTTTTGATAAATAGTTGGTGACTTTATATGTATATTTTAAGTGCAAAAGCTAACCCAGAAACAAGTGCAAGTAGAACCGCAGAAATAAATAACATATGCATACTGCGATGTAACATTGCGGAAGCCCGCATAAATTGAGATTGCGAAGATGTCCCGCATAAACTCTGTGGATCAGTAAACTGTGCGCGAACATTGGTTCCGCAAATATTCCAAACCTATAAATAGGGAGTTTGGCATCTCATTTTAGGTTGTTGCTTCTGTGCTATTGCTCTGGCCCTTTGTGACTTACTTGTGAACACGCCCAAGTATCAATCATAATCGAGCTAAGGTAATGCAATCAAGACCGTGACATGGTGATTGATCATTTGAATCTAAGTGAAAGACGATCATAAGGTCCCAAAAACATTATCAACACCACCATCCACCCCTCATTGCACTCAATTCCTAGATTGAATCTTGTATCGAATCTATGATTGATCAATTGGCGCCATCCGTGGGACATGAATTAAAATTGAATTCGATAAATTTATTTCGCGTAATCGAATGATTTAATTCGGAATTCAATTATAATCATGTTCTTGTTTAATGAATTGCAGGTTTATACGTCTCATTAAAGGCATTAATTTCAAATGACGACGCATAGTAAAAAGAAGAGCAATAACACAACGGATGTCTATGATTTTAGAAATTCGACGTCATTCGATTTTCAAACAAGACCTGAGATAAGCAAGCAAACGAAGGATTTGCTCGTTAAATCATCTGGAAATGTTGCTTCTAGTGAAGGAACACAGCAAAACGATGCAGTTGAAAAAACGATTGCAGCTCGACGCAATATTCAGCAAACTTCAATTAATCGCGAGGAACATACCGCGAAAACTATTTCTGCAAATTTCAAGGGAACGCGGATAAAAATCTAATGAATGAAGGCACTACAAATGTTGTTAGAAAAAATGCAGAAAAAGACGCAGCAGCTAAAACTGCAAAGCGCTTAATAATGCCCTTAGAGGCAAGACAATTGCTCCAAGAGAAAGGTCTTGATCTTCATATTCTGCTAAACTATGAATGACCACTTAATGACACTTTGCCGCAAACACATCAATTGGTCATAAATAATAGTGATGACTCAAATGAAGATACGCATGACCGCAATGCGTTTGGGTCGCCTATGCTAATTTTAAAGAAAACGAAGCATTCAAAAATCAACATTAACTTTCTGATAATTCAGAAAGTGATCCTGGGATTATGGAAGTTACAAGAGTTAAACGCAAAAAGCCTGGAACACCAATTTAACGCTATATGGAAGAAGGTGAAACTTCGCATGCTGTAGATAAAGAGAACGTGGAGTTGTTTCTTACTGATATGTTTCGAAAATTGCGCCAAAAGATATGCAGTATAAATTCGATCAGCCTGATGTCATCCAGAAGATGATTGAGAAGTATTGCGCAGAAACAAAAGAAACGCGCACAAAAACCAGCAACTGAAATTACTTCGGTGACTGACAAGTTTGTTTCGCATATTTCTGATTATCCAATAACGACACCGTCATATACATAGGCATGTATATGTATATTTTAAGTGCAAAAGGCAATCCAAGAACAAGTGTAAGCATAACCGCATAAATAAATAACAAATGCATATTGCGCTGTAACATTGCGGAAGCCCGCATAAATTGAGATTGCGAAGATGTCCCGCATAAACTCTGCGGATCAGTAAACTGTGGGCGAACATTAGTTCCGCGAATATTCCAAACCTATAAATAGGGAGTTTGGCCTCACATTTTAGGTTGTTGATTCTGTGCTATTGCTCTGGCCCTTTGTGACTTACTTGTGAACACGCCCAAGTATCAATCATAATCGAGCTAAGGTAATGCAATCAAGACCGGCATGGTGATTGATCACTTGAATATAAGTGAAAGACGATCATAAGGTCACAAAAACATTATCAACACCACCATCCACCCCTCATTGCACTCAATTCCTAGATTGTATCTTGTATCGAATCTAGGATTGATCAGATATCATTAAAAAAAATGTTTAAAATTCTCGATCAATATATCCTGGTCAAAGCAAAAAGTCAAAACAATTACTCTATGTGTCTCAATTTAATAGTCATGTTTTTTCTTTTGAATGTCACAAATTAATAATTCACTTTCATAAATAAATATCAATAATAATGTAAAGTTTTTTTATACCCTTAATTTTTTACATGTAAAACAATAAAGTAATAAAATGTAAAGGAAGGATGCAACTCTAAAGTGAATAAGATATTTATTAAACTGTATGCCTTTTATATGGTGAGGGTGTGAGCAGGGCATAACTAGTGTTTGAGGCTTGAAATGTTTGTTTTTCATCTGAAGAAAATAAAATGAGATGATAGTAATTACGAGAAAAAATTGCCTTTCAAAAAATAATTAATTTACTTAATTTAATTCAAATCAAAGTAATGCTAAAAGTACAAAACTACATGGAAAAAAATGCTTATTACATTGTTTATGTTTATTTCTACTTTCGGCATAAAAAAATAGGAAAAAGTCAGCAAACCACACTATGGTCCTTTCGTGGAACTTTCGTACCTCACATCATCTAAAACAGTCTATTCATCTTATCTTATGCAATGATAAAAAACAGTTATTATCCTTTTCTTTACGGGTGAAATCTCGCATTCGATAACAAGGATGTGTGGGGAGTTATTATCAATTTTATTACATCCACCATACTCCTGATTATTTCACAATCTTCCATAATTTGAGAAGCGGTGGTGGGGTATTATGATGCCGGTAGGCTTCAATAAATTGCTCCGTAATTTATTTTCTTCTTTTAAATAAAGTATAAAATAAATATAAATATAAGAAAATTTTGAATGACAACTATAATGATTGTCTGTAAAAAAATTAGAACATACAAAGTTTGTTTATATATTTTAATAACCATCAAATAATTACCCTCAAATGTACTCAATAATGCAAACATTCGTAACATCAAAGTGGTCTTCGTATATATAATATAAATATATTAATAGTCAAAAGTTCAAATAAAAATCACAAAAAACGCAAGAACTGCGAAAACTTTTAATTTGCGAAAACTTTTAATTTATAAAAATTTACACATGTAAGCAGATTGAATCACCCATAATTGTTGATGGAGAGTAAGAAAAAGAACATAAAATAGTCTGAAAAAGACTTACAAATGCCTTTCTTAACATCCTTTGAGAAGACAATTGGAGACGGTACTTCTACTTCCTTTTGGGACGAAGTTTGGGTTGGTAGCAGCAGCTTTCAAGTTCTTTTTCCCAGAATGTTTCGGCTTGAAAGCATGCCCAATGTTTCTATCAACGAGCGATTAACAGGGACAGTTACTGATGCGGCAAACCTTGGCGAGATCGGTGCGTTTCATGGAATTGGTTTAGAGAACTAGCAGGTAGAACCAACGACGAATCGTAATAATCAAGTTGTAGATGAAACGTGTCGTAATCCTATCGTTCCGAAAAAATAGAGTTATTTGTATGGTGTGCTCTAAAAAAAGATTGCTCGTACGAATTGAGTTGGATAAAAGAGGAATCGATCTCACCCGGTTTGGTGCCCACTTTGTGACGACGACTTAGAATCGGTTTTTCATACACAATTTTTGTAGTCATGCACAAATGGTATGGAATCCTGTTTTCAAATGGTGGAATCGCGAAACCTTTAATAATTTCTCAATTAGTGAGCTTCTTAAAGATAACTATCGAGTCCTCAAAAAGATTAAGGATTTAACTATGTCAAAACAACATTATATAAACTTAAATGTTATGTGCGGACAGCATAGGTTTATTTATGTTTAAACTGAGACGACCCGTCCTAATTCATAAGAACGAATCAATAACATATGGATACATTGTGAGGTATTTGACCTCTATATGATACATTTTACAAATATTGCATTCGTTTTTAAAAGACAACTTTCATTACATCGAAAGATGATAGGCATGCATACCATTTCATAATATCCAAACTATAAATGACTTAATCTGTCATTTACTTAATGATAATCTTTATTAAACTCAACGACTTGAATGCAACGTCTTTTGAAATATGCCATGAATGACTCCAAGTAATATCTCTAAAATGAGCAAATGCACAGCGAAAGATTTCTTTAATACCTGAGAATAAACATGCTTTCAAGTGTCAACCAAAAGGTTGGTGAGTTCATTAGTTTATCGTAATCAATCATTTCCATAATTTTAATAGACCACAAGATTTCATTTATTCAATAATCATACACTCGCAAGTGTTTAAAATTCATTCATATGGATTGAACACCTGGTAACCGACCTTAACAGGATGCATATAGAATATCCCCATCATTCCGGGACTCACATCGGACATGATAAATCGAAGTACTAAAGCATCCGTAACTCGGATGAGGCTTGTTGGGCCAAATAGATCTATCTTTAGGATTCACGTCAATTGGTGGCAATTATCATAAACATCAATTCTTAGGCTACCAAGCTAAAAAGGGGCATATTCGGTTCGATAATCCAACCATAGAATGTAGTTTCGATTACTTGTGTCTATTTCGTAAAACATTCATAAAAGCAGCGCATGTATTCTCAGTCTCAAAAATATATATTGCAAAAGCATTTAAAAAGGGATCAAATGAAACTCACAATACTGTATTTTGTAGTAAATATACATATGACGACATTGAACAAGTGTAGGGTTGGCCTCGGATTCACGAACCTATATCATTTG
The DNA here is from genome assembly GCF_046630445.1 of Rutidosis leptorrhynchoides. Taxonomy (NCBI): domain Eukaryota; kingdom Viridiplantae; phylum Streptophyta; class Magnoliopsida; order Asterales; family Asteraceae; genus Rutidosis; species Rutidosis leptorrhynchoides. The sequence continues at coordinate 206,619,160 of NC_092341.1, read as the reverse complement.
TATATATATTAAAACATATAATCGTAACTGAACAATTTTATTCATTATATCTTAATTTATATATTATATATATTTAATTTGTGTATATATATTCAAAATGATTTAATATTTTTATAGTTATATTAATATATCTATTTTTGTAACGACCCTTCTTCGTTATCTCAAAATACACTAATTTTTTTTTCTTCTGATTCAATACATCTGGACAGCGTCCAGACTTCTGGACGGCGTCCAGCAAAGAAGCTTTGGACGGCGTCCAGAAGGTCTGGACGGCGTCCAAATGAACTGCCATTTACTGATTTGGTTATCCCACTTATGTGGGCGGAAAATCCGCTTCCCGACACTTTTAAACGAAAACCTTTTCACAACATGTCAATATAAGTTAAACTAAGAGGTTTCCACAATAAAATCGAGTTTTAAAACATCGGGCCCACATCGGCCGTTTTACGAGTTTCGTTCAAAATTACAAGTTTCGACCGTTCTAGTTTAATTTTCAAACGACACTAGAGCATGGTGTTTGGGGTTAAACTACCCAAATTCTTGGCCGAACTTCCAAAAAGCTAAACCCCCGAGAGCCACAACTATTCCAACCGAATACCTTTGCCCTTGTCCACGCCGGAGCCTAAAAAAGGTAAACAACGAGAGGGTAAGCTAAAGCTTAGTGAATGCAATAATTATACATACACATATATAATCTACTTACTTGCAATCACTTACACAATACCGCATTCAAGCTAGCAATTCGACAACTATGCAAACATAATGCATATACCAATATCCGCAATCATAATAAGCTAGCGATTTCAAAAGCATATAGTTCACAATTAAATATGCTAATACAGAAATTCACACAACCATGGTTAACCAATCATACTAGGGAACGGTACTCAGAAAAGACCATCGGAGTTCATAACATCCATTAGTGTTACTTAAACACCGCGTAATCACTAATCCCCCGGGTGATGTCTTGAACACCGCGACTAACTCACCCCCATGACAATGTGGCGTCTTGAACACCACGACGATTCCACATGTCAATCAAAACAATGAGTGGTGTCTTGAACACCGCGACAATTTCACTCCCATGACAATGTGGTATCTTAAACACCGCGACATTACCACATGTCAATCAAACCAATGAGTGGTGTCTTAAACACTACGATAATACCACTCGTTACTTAGAATGTGGTGTCTTAAACACCGCGACAATTCCACATTCATACTACACAAATAAATACATTATATATGCACACGCATAATTATTCCACTCACCTTATGCCTTCGGTAAATTGATAAATCAAGCTCGCAACTTCAAGGTAACGTACCTATTACATTATGAACATATATCAATCATTCATTCAAGTCGGTCAACCAACCTAATCGCCATTCAAGTGCCATTTGGCCCATAGTGCAAACGTGACCCATTTGCACCATTCATTCTAACACTAGGTCAGGATTTCGTCAAACCCTTACAAACAATTCGATTTTGGTCTTAATACACCTTTTAACACAAGGTTATCACACTTTCGCACCCATTAACCCACATAGGTCATCTAGGACTCATTTGACCCATTTCAAGGTTAACACACTCATTTGGGTCGCTATCATACCCAAATACACCCATTCACTTTAGATACTAAGTGTGCTAGTGATTTACTAACATTTAAGACCCATAAACACAATTTAACATTTCAAAACCCTAGGTTAGTCATCTTTGAGTACTCATGACACAAACTTACCCAAAAACCCCCCAAATCACTAGCAAATGGGTTTTATGTTCATCTCTAACCCAAACCCTAACCCTTAAACAATTAAAGAAAGGAAATCAAGGTTAAGACATACCACAACAATCAAAACGTAGCTAGGGACTAGATGAACAATTTTAATACTCGAGCTTTAACCCGAAACAAGCTTCTTCCTCCTTAGATTAAGCTTTCTCACTCTAAAAACCTCCTCTCTCTCTCTCTCTCTAAACTTGAAGTGGATGTGAAAGAGTAGTTGAAAATGAAGTAATGAGGCTCACCAAACTGATCTTGAGACCTTTAAGTCGTCCCCCATGTGAAATTACCAAAATACCCATTTAAATATCTAAAACAAAACAGCTGGCCCGCCAGTTCATCTGGACGGCGTCCAGCCCTTCACACTGGGACGACGTCCCACCATTTTGGACGACGTCCCAAACAACTAGGAAATCAGGATCTTACAACTCTCCCCCACTTGAATCGGATTGCGACCTCGCTATCTAAGCCGCATGACAAGCAGGAAGATACACCAAAACAAACTCTTCGGATTCCCACGTAAACTCGAAACCCTTACTACGACGCCATTGGACTTTAAAAGTCCCCACTTCTTTGTTACGCAACATTTTAACTTTTTCATCAAGAATTGCATTGGTTCCTCAACATACTCTAATTTGTTGTTTAAGGAAATCTCGTCCAACGGTACCCACGCTGTGATGACCCGGGAATTTCTGACTAAATTTAAACTTTAATCTTCATATGATTCCGACACGATAAGCAAAGTCTGTAATATTGAGTCTTGAAAAGTTTGAAACTATATTCATACAATCAATTACCTTTGACCGTACTCGACGATTCACGAACAATTGTTGTAAATAAATATGTGAACAAATATATATCTATATATATAGGATTTTGTACATAAATAATATACTATGTATATTGTGAATATGTTATATGAATATTACATAACTAATAATATGTAATATATTAGATGTTGAAATTATAATTGCTAGGTTAATATTATTATCAGTATTTTATTTTAATATTTATATCATTAATATTAGTATATAAAGTATATAAGTATAAAATTTGATAAGTATAAATTGTTAATATTATTATTATCATTAATAAAAATAATAAATTTATAACTAATAATGTAATGGTACTAATAATAATATTAACATTGTTATTATTATGATCTGTATTAAAATCAGTGTTAGAAATATTATTATTATCAGTAAATAGTATATAGAAATGAAAGTTGATATATATAGATTGATATAGTATTATAATTTGTAATATTGTTATTAATAATATTATTATTGTACATTTTATAGTAATTACTATCATTATCATTAGTAATAATAATATTATTAGTATTACTATACTTGTATTACTATTAATTATAATATTAAGAATATTATTAACATAAATATATTTATTAAAAGATTAAATATAATCTATAAATAAAAGACATATATATAAAAATTAGAGAAATTCAAATAAAAATATAAAAACAGATATATGAATACCAATATATACAGTTATATATAAATACATATACATAATATGGTTATACTTATATAAACAAATATTTACACAGAGATATATGTATATGTGTAAATACAGTTTAATATATATATATATATATATATATATATATATATATATATATATATATATATATATATATACTCCATATACAAACACAGAAAAATCTGTATTCTGTTACATATCATTTTCTTCTGATGCCAATTTGATTCCAATCTATACAAAATAAAGGTGTTAGATATCAAAGTCTTCAATTCGTACGATTCTGTTGAATTAGGCAATCTGCTTTAATCTTTTCATTCATCTGCTACATACTACTCGTACTTCATGTCGGTTATTGTTACACGTCTCAATCCAGTCTCAATGTAAACAAATTTAGGATCAAATATAAGTTTTATATCTCGTCCATTTACTGAGACACACCCAATTATCACTGCAATTCAATAATTAAACAGAAAATAAAAGATAATACTCTGTTCTTACATTTTTCAACCATCACTTCATCACCTTTTACCACCATGATCATCGAACCACCTTGCTCGAGTTCTTCTCCGTTGAATCACCATAACTCTCACCACAATCACAGCTACTGCTATCGCCACTACACCCGTTTACATGTAAACTAGGAAACCACCCCACTAACTCTTCTTCTTTCTTCTTCAGCTAGTCGACAACTCACCAACACTATTTTTGTTTTCTATACTATCGAAACCCATATGAGGGTTGCAGCCGATCGAAGACCACCAAGACAACCTTTCACCACCTTTTCGTTGTTCAAAACCATCACCAACTAACCACACTGCTACAGTTTCTGGTTGTAACCAAGTCATCGCCTTCATCGTTCTAGTTGATCATCAAAACAAACCGCCATCTCTTTCTCTTCTCTTCTTGTTTGTTATCACCTCTATACATGAATCACCTATACCTCTCCTCGCTATATCTCTCCCTACTTTTCTTTATGAACTCGATCACCATTTTTATTCAACCCCGTGACCATTCGGATAACCACCTTCCATCATCCACACAAACTTACATTCACCACCATCAACCACCAGCTGCAAACACGCTGCTAAAAGTTTTCTGTTTTTTCGTCTCTTCAAAAACAAACAATCCCTATAATTGCAGCTAGTCTACCTTCTGTTTCAGTTTACTACATTTATATTCGAACCCAACAAGAACCCTTGAAAACCCATTTGTTTCTACTACATGATACTTGTTCCTACTTTTTATTACGATCACCCATGTATAAAAAGGTGACATTCTCTTGCTTTCCAGCTGGTATGTTTTTAATTATATTACTGATAATGGAAGGTGACGTACGAATGATTATTGGATACCAAATCCAACAAATGAATCCACTTAGTGACTAAAGGAACCGAACCAATCATTTTCATTACTATATTCTATTGCTTTTACCCTTTGAAACGAATCCAACAACTACTACAACTGTTCTACTTCGATTTAATGAATTTAATAAACACTTTTGAATTAGTTATTCTTTTAGTTGAGGAAGTGGCAGACAAGTGGGTCTTGAAACTATTGGTACTCGATATTGAGTAATTTCGATCAAACTGAATCAGTTAATCCATTGATTGGATTGGGCTGCAGTTCCAAATCATTTTCAGTAGGCCTTATGTAGAGGTCTTTATATTTGGGCAGTTTGTTTTCATATTGGGTCACGATGACTCTTCTTTTAATGGGCCGTTCGTGTTTAAAAAAATTGCAATGTGGATTATTTCCTTGATAGGCTGCTGATCTGATCGAGTACGATGATTAGTATAATTATGATTAACCGTGATGTTTTGATGATGATGTTGTACGAAGAAGCATAATGATAGATGATAATTATGATTAGGATGAAGGTGATGTATTGATGTAATGATGTATGATGTCGATAATGATGTTATAATCATGAAAGTTGATGATGATATTAATGAAAATGAGGATAAAGAACGAATGAAAAATATAAAGATTATGATTTATGATTAAGATTGTGATTCGTGATTTATGATGTCGGTGATAGGTGATATAATAGAACTAGTTTGGGTATTAACAACAGAATTGAAATCACAGAAGGGTGGTTAGGAGGGTTTGTTGTTAAGCGAGAGGTCATGGGTTCAATCCTGGACTGTGGCACTTTTTTTTAGAAAATGAAGAAGAAATAGAAATCAGAAGTCTTGGGTTAATTGAATTTGCGCCTGAGATTTTATCAGATAAAATGAAACGGACGAGTGGTTAGGAGTCTTGGTGTTAAGCGGGAGGTCGCGGGTTCGAGCCCGGCTCAGTACATTATTTTTTTTTCAAGCTTTATGAGGTAGTTTTCAACACCATTATTATTATTATTATTATTATTATTATTATTATTATTATTATTATTATTATTATTATTATTATTATTATTATTATTATTATTATTATTATTATTATTATTATTATTATTATTATTATTATTATTATTATTATTATTATTATTATTATTATTATTATTAATTGTTGTTAGTATTATATTAAAATTTATAGTATGATTACTATTATTATTATTTTAGTTATTTATAAGTAATATCACCATTACTATTATTATTATTAACATTATTAATGTATTTATTATTATAGATTTTGTCATTTAAGTATTAGTATCATATTAGACTTATTACTATTATTATTATTAGTAACAAAAGTATTATCATTAAAATTACCATTAAGAATGTTATAATCATTATTATTATCATTAAGTATTACGTATTATTATCATTACTATGATTATCATGATTATTATGATTATTACTATTATTATGAAAATAGTATAATTTATCATTATTATTAGTATTGGTAATATTCTATAATAATTAGTATTATCATTATTATTGATAAAGTTAGTATTATTATTATTATTAGTAAATCATTACTATCAAAAACTACCATTTTAACAAATAAATATTTTGTATGTAAAATATACTTATTACATACACTATAACTATATTAATATTTCATATAACTATATATCAAACATATTAGCAATAGTTATATAAATAATTACATATAACAAATGTTCAGTTTTTAAACATAAATATAACTAAATGAATAAATATTAATTATTTTGTAAATATATTTAACATATAACTTAAGAAAGAATATATAAATACAAAGTATATGTCTTAAAAAGGGAAATTAGTAAATTCTATATAACTACAAATATATAAATAATATATAAATGAAATTATGTAATTTCCATTATATATTTTAATAGATATACAAATTGATATAGGTTCGTGAATCCGAGGCCAACCCTACACCTGTTTAATGTCGTCGTATGTATTTTTACTACAAAATACAATAAGTGAGTTCATTTGCTCCCTTTTACTCTTTACATTTTTGGGACTGAGAATACATACGCTATTTTTACAACTGCTTTATTAAATGCTTTTGAAATATATTTTGAACTGCTAATACATGAAATGCTTTTATAAATGTTTGACGAGATAGACACAAGCAAAACATTCCTCGAATGTATTATTATGCAGACAGAAGTTCTGTGGATCATTATTGAATTATGTGGACATGATAATTGCCACCATTGAATTATGTGGACATGATAATTGCCACCATTGAATTATGTGGACATGATAATTGCCACCATTGAATTATGTGGACATGATAATTGCCATCAATTGATATGAATGTTATGTATCGAGAGAATGATTTTATACACAGGTTATGTGTATGTTATTTTTGTGCACAAGATATGTGTACGGTTACTAAGATTTATGAAAGATGCTTTCGTACACGAGAAAGGTGTACTGTATTTAAAAGATATCGCATGTACATTACAGGTGGGTATAGGATTCGGGCCCATTTGTACCATGCAGGATTTAAATCTTGTGGTCTATCAAATTGATGAATTTTATTGTTTTATGATAAACCTATGAACACACCAATCTTTTGGTTGACACTTGAAAGCTTGTTTATTCTCAGGTATGAAAGAAATCTTCCGCTGTGCATCTACTCATTTTAGAGACATTACATGGAGTCGTTCAAGGCATATAGAGGTCCGTTCATCGCGATGGTACCATATGTTATTGTATTCGTTCGGAAGATTTTGGACGGGGCATGACATGTGGTATCAGAGCGGTGGTCTTAGCGAACCAGGTCTGCATTAGTGTGTCTAACAGGGAGTTGTTAGGATGCGTTAGTGAGTCTGCATTAGTGTGTCTAACAGTTAGTTGTTAGGATGCATTAGTGAGTCTGCATTAGTGTATCTAACAGTTAGTTGTTAGGATGCATTAGTGAGTCTGCATTAGTGTGTCTAACAGTTAGTTGTTAGGATGCATTAGTGAGTCTGGAGTTCGACCTAGTAGTTGTTAAGTTATATTAATAAGTCTGGACTTGAACCTGGTCTGCATATCAAAAGTTTTGCTTATCATTTCTTGTCGAAAATTACCTGCTTATCATTCTTAGTCTAGACACATATTATTGCATTGATTGCATGAATAGTGTATAGTCAAAATTCATATCTTAGCGTATCTGCTAATTCATATCTTAGCGTATCTACTACTGAATACTTTATCTGACACGTTTCCTTAATTCCCTTCATAATCTACGGGATCTCCTGTACTATGTATAGGTATTCTATGTAATTAGAATATCATCCGTCATCCGAAAATCATTTCATATCGAAAAATCCTTTATTCATTCGTACGCAATGGAACTCATAACTAGTTCAAGTCCCTCGGATTCCGATATGGAGTCCCACTCCAGCTTCGAATGCAGCGTAACTAGAATGAATCAACCATCCCCAATTCATCTTATAGGTTTGTAGTTTCCTTAATCATTGGAGACAAGAAGAAGGTGATCCCTTCCATCCACCAAATTGCCCTCTTGGCAATGAACCTGAAGTACTTACCGGCGAACCAATCTGAAACACCATTTTCACCCTCATTACCCGAATATCTCGCCATGATTATATATTATCTCAAATTCAAAACCTTATACATCCGCTCGTTTCGACCGACAATCATCCCGGAGTAATCGAAGAAGTCAACGAGCTTTGCACCTGAGTAATGATTTTGAAAAATATGGTGCAAAATGTACCAGCGTCAGCAACATTACCGGCACCAACAGTACCACCACCAACAACATCCGCATCCCAAGCCTCAATTTCACAATCTGTCCCACGAACATCAACATCATACGCACCATAGATACCAAGGAGTACCAACAGCAATGAACGATGAAGTATTGATCCATAACTTCATCAATATTCTGCGAAGAATATGTGGATCCTAATAATTAACGGTGAAGTATTGATCCATAACTTCATCAATATTCTGCGAAGAATATGTGGATCCTAATAATTAACAATGAAGTATTGATCCATAACTTCATTAATATTCTGCGAAGAATGTGTGGTTTCTAATAGTTTTAAAGATTACTTATTCTCGCTAAAAAAAAAAATCAAATGAGTCTAATATTATATTGACTCATTAAATCCACGATTACATCTGAAGAAAATATATATGTATATATATTTTCATAAAGATTGTGATTAAAAATTCTTTCGTACAAACTGTTAATGATGAAAATATTTTAACGGGTAGGTAATACCCGAGGAATATTTAAGATTTCACATTAATAAGTTACACTGTACATTCTTCGAATCTGATTCAACAATCATTTACTATCCTACTTACATCCACAGATATATGAATCCCTTCACCATAAAATAACAATTTCCATTCAAATTTCATATTTGGATTTTGACCTATCAGAATCCAACAAGTGGCATAATGAAGAAAACATTTGACGGAATAAAATTTGTTAGAAACAAACAAATTAACTATGAGAAATTTTGTTATGAATCCACGCTAACAAAATCCTAGCTAACTGTTCCTAGCTAACTGTGGACTAATCAACTGAGGACTACCAACAGTGAACAATTAAAATGAATTAAAATATTGATTATAACATATGAAACTAAACAATACTTCAAGTTGCCACTTGATTTCATCTTAAACCTCAATTGTATCTTGACGATTCCAAATTTGCGTTCAAACCTTTCATGATTCTTGAAAACACCTCAATCGACAAGATGTACCAACCGCACTTCATCTACGGAAGAAAAGATTGATGCACATAGATATGCACCTGAAAACTCTCAGAAACTGAGAAAACGTTTAATGCGTAGCTGTGCTAATCCCTTTAGCGTTATTATTACCGAAAATAACTTTTCAATATCTTTCCAAATTAGCCAATTTTGTCACAGCTCCAGCAAGTCAACTTCGACTTTTCATTCAAAATAGCCTTATTATAACTTTGATATATATGTGTGCTCTTTTATTGTTACCGGAGAACCTTTTATAATCCACCATATTACCATCAGCGTTTAATCATCTAAAAACACAGTTCTCCTGAAACCACCTCGGATTGATAACCGATGTAGTGACCCGAACTTTTCCATGTTTATATATATATATATATTAAATAAAATTGTTATTTACATGATTAAGTGTTTCCAACATATTAAGCAATCAAACTTGTTAAGACTTGATTAATTGAAATAGGTTTCATATAGACAATTGACCACCCAAGTTGACAGGTGATTCACGAACGTTAAAACTTGTAAAAACTATATGATGACATATATATGGTTATATATATAGTTAACATGATATTATGATAAGTAAAAATATCATTAAGTATATTAATAATGAACTACATATGTAAAAACAAGACTACTAACTTAATGATTTTGAAACGAGACATATATGTAACGATTATCGTTGTAACGACATTTAATGTATATATATCATATTAAGAGATATCCGTACATCATAATATCATGATAATATAATAATTTAAAATCTCATTTGATATTATAAACATTGGGTTAACAACATTTAACAAGATCGTTAACCTAAAGGTTTCAAAACAACACTTACATGTAACGACTAACGATGACTTAACGACTCAGTTAAAATGTATATACATGTAGTGTTTTAATATGTATTCATACACTTTTGAAAGACTTCAAGACACTTATCAAAATACTTCTACTTAACAAAAATGCTTACAATTACATCCTCGTTCAGTTTCATCAACAATTCTACTCGTATGCACCCGTATTCGTACTCGTACAATACACAGCTTTTAGATGTATGTACTATTGGTATATACACTCCAATGATCAGCTCTTAGCAGCCCATGTGAGTCACCTAACACATGTGGGAACCATCATTTGGCAACTAGCATGAAATATCTCATAAAATTACAAAAATATGAGTAATCATTCATGACTCATTTACATGAAAACAAAATTACATATCCTTTATATCTAATCCATACACCAACGACCAAAAACACCTACAAACACTTTCATTCTTCAATTTTCTTCATCTAATTGATCTCTCTCAAGTTCTATCTTCAAGTTCTAAGTGTTCTTCATAAATTCTACAAGTTCTAGTTTCATAAAATCAAGAATACTTCCAGTTTGCTAGCTTACTTCCAATCTTGTAGAGTGATCATCCAACCTCAAGAAATCTTTCTTATTTACAGTAAGATATCTTTCTAATACAAGGTAATACTCATATTCAAACTTTGATTCAATTTCTATAACTATAACAATCTTATTTCGAGTGAAAATCTTACTTGAACTGTTTTCGTGTCATGATTCTGCTTCAAGAACTTTCAAGCCATCCAAGGATCCTTTGAAGCTAGATCCATTTTTCTCATTTCCAGTAGCTTTATTCAGAAAACTTGAGGTAGTAATGATGTTCATAACATCATTCGATTCATACATATAAAGCTATCTTATTCGAAGGTTTAAACTTGTAATCACTAGAACATAGTTTAGTTAATTCTAAACTTGTTTGCAAACAAAAGTTAATCCTTCTAACTTGACTTTTAAAATCAACTAAACACATTTTTTATATCTATATGATATGCTAACTTAATGATTTAAAACCTGGAAACACGAAAAACACCGTAAAACCGGATTTACGCCGTCGTAGTAACACCGCGGGCTGTTTTGGGTTAGTTAATTAAAAACTATGATAAACTTTGATTTAAAAGTTGTTCTTCTGGGAAAATGATTTTTCTTATGAACATGAAACTATATCCAAAATTATGGTTAAACTCAAAGTGGAAGTATGTTTTCTAAAATGGTCATCTAGACGTCGTTCTTTCGACTGAAATGACTACCTTTACAAAAACGACTTGTAACTTATATTTCCGACTATAAACCTATACTTTTTCTATTTAGATTCATAAAATAGATTTCAATATGAAACCATAGCAATTTGATTCACTCAAAACGGATTTAAAATGAAGAAGTTATGGGTAAAACAAGATTGGATAATTTTTCTTGTTGTAACAACGTGAAAATTGGTAACAAATCTATATTAATCATATTCTAGCTAACTTATATTGTATTATACATGTATTCTAATATAATATGTAATCTTGGGATACCATAGACACGTATGCAAATTTTTTGACATATCATATCGACCCATGTGTATATATTATTTGGAACAACCATAGACACTCTATATGCAGTAATGTGGGAGTTAGCTATACAGGGTTGAGGTTGATTCCAAAAATATATATACTTTGAGTTGTGATCTAGCCTGAGACGTGTATACACTGGGTCGTGGATTGATTCAAGATAATATATATCAATTTTTTTCTGTACATCTAACGTTGGACAACTAGTTGTAGGTTACTAACGAGGACAGCTGACTTAATAAACTTAAAATATCAAAATGTATTAAAAGTGTTGTAAATATATTTTGAATATACTTTGATATATATGTACATATTTGTTATAGGTTCGTGAATCGACCAGTGGCCAAGTCTTACTTCCCGACGAAGTAAAAATCTGTGAAAGTGAGTTATAGTCCCACTTTTAAAATCTAATATTTTTGGGATGAGAATACATGCAGGTTTTATAAATGATTTACAAAATAGACACAAGTACGTGAAACTACATTCTATGGTTGAATTATCGAAATCGAATATGCCCATTTTTATTAAGTCTGGTAATCTAAGAATTAGGGAACAGACACCCTAATTGACGCGAATCCTAAAGATAGATCTATTGGGCCTAACAAACCCCATCCAAAGTACCGGATGCTTTAGTACTTCGAAATTTATATCATATCCGAAGGGTGTCCCGGAATGATGGGGATATTCTTATAAATGCATCTTGTTAATGTCGGTTACCAGGTGTTCACCATATGAATGAATTTTATCTCTATGTATGGGATGTATATTGAAATATGAAATCTTGTGGTCTATTGTTACGATTTGTTATATATAGGTTAAACCTATAACTCACCAACATTTTTGTTGACGTTTAAAGCATGTTTATTCTCAGGTGAATATTAAGAGCTTCCGCTGTTGCATACTAAAATAAGGACAAGATTTGGAGTCCATTTTGTATGATATTATGTAAAAACTGCATTCAAGAAACATATGTCGATGTAATATATTTCTATTGTAAACCATTATGTAATGGTCTTGTGTAAACAGTATATTTTAGATTATCATTATTTGATAATCTACGTAATGCTTTTGAAACCTTTATTGATAAAATAAAGGTTATGGTTGTTTTCAAAATGAATGCAGTCTTTGAAAAACGTCTCATATAGAGGTCAAAACCTCGCAACGAAATCAATTAATATGGAACGTTTATAATCAATATGAACGGGACATTTCAGTTGGTATCAGAGCGTTGGTCTTAGAGAACCAGAATTTTGCATTAGTGTGTCTTATCGAGTTTGTTAGGATGCATTAGTGAGTTTGGACTTCGACCGTGTTTACTTGAAAAATGATTGCTTAACAAATTTTGTTGGAAACTATATATTTTTAACATGTGAATATTATGTGATATATTGATCTCTTAACGCGTTTAATATTATGTGATAGATGTCTACCTCTAGAACAAGTCCCATTGACTCACCTAATAATAATGAAGAGTCAAATGTAAATTGGAATGATTCGTGGACTGATTCACAAGTTCCCGAAGAGGAACCGGAAGGAGAGTTGGAACCGGAAGAAGAATCAGAACTGGAAGAAGAATCAGAACCGGAAGAAGAAATATAACCAGTGGGGAAAATAATAAAACGGTTAAGTAGAAGAAAATCCTCAACCAACCGACCAAAGTTAATTATGGTCAATGGTGTTTCCGCCAAGGAAGCAAAGTATTGGGAGGATTACCAATTCTCTGATGAATCGGATCCCGACAAGCATTCCGATGATGTTATAGAAATTACCCCAACACAATTTAATAAGGCAAAAGAGAACAATAAAGGAAAGGGCATAAAAATAGAGAAATTTGATTCCAAACCCGATGAACTTTATATGTATCGTCAACACCCGTATTTCTTAAGTTGTGACAATAACCCGGGAACCTCTAAACCACCAGGTTTTTCTAAACCAATGTGGAAAACGACGGCTCGTATTAGGGGAACATCATATATCCCTAGAAACTTGGCAAAACGAACCAAAACTGAAGAAGAAGAAACGAGCGAGTCGGAATAAGATAGTTGTATTCGTGTGGTGTAATATATGTAATATAGTGTGCTTATGCTTTATGATATATGTAAAAATTGCTTGTATTAATAAGTATTTTTTTTATGAATCTAACTCTTGTCTATTTTACAGTATAAAAACACAAAATGGATAGACAACCTAATATTTTAAGAGACCTACCCGGAGACATGATTGATGAAATCTTGTCTAGAGTCGGTCAGAATTCCTCGGCACAACTATTTAAGGCGAGATCAGTTTGTAAGACATTCGAAGAACATTTCAAGAATGCCTTGATTTATAAAAGGCTTTCGTTCGAAAGATGGGGGATATCACATTGGGAAATCCATAAGTTACGATGTGTTTACTTTGACGCATATATTGCGGGGAACCCAAATGCTATTTTACGCAACGGGTTAAGAAATTATTTTGACTCAATATATCCGAATATTGGACTTCGTGATTTAGAAAAAGCGGCTAACATGCAACATAAAGAAGCATGTTATGCTTACGGGTTAGTAATGTTCGCCTCTCACCAAAGTGAGAACAAGAACATCGGGCTACAACTATTAAACAAAACGTTCCCACAAGTGACGGAGTCGGTAATTGGGGTAAGAAATGAGGTTTTTAGGTTATTACGAGACTGTTGGACATTACGTAACCTTCATCCTTTTGACGACATTACAACACATTGTCTTACTATCGGTCACAACGGTTATGTTCCACAAAACCAAGGATGGGAAGTGGTATTAGTAAAACTAGAATGCATGACTTGTTTCTGGACGTATGATTACGTGTCTTTATTGCCTTTGCTGAACGCCTTATTTATTAACTAGAATTATCTTCGCAACTACTTTGTATCAAAGTTTTATGTGCTATATTTCATGCTATATGTAAAAAAAAAGCGGTATTGTAAGTTTGCAAGTTATTGTATAAAGGTTTGAATATGATATATATATATATATATATATATATATATATATATATATATATATATATATATATATATATATATATATATATATATATATATATGTATATTTTTTTTTGTGATTAGTTTTTCATATAGAATTGTAGTAGTTGAAATGGTATGGTAGCTTCTAAGTATGAACTTAACGGGTAGGTACTACCCGAATTAAAGAGTATAAAATGCTAATATGAAGAAAGAGCTTTTATAAATAAGTTCATATTACGCTACGAAATAATATTGACTACTCTTGATATTCTATATAATTAACTCGTTTCATTTGACTATTTTGAAGGAAATGGCACCGACTACTCGACACACCTTGAATATGAGCGAAGAGAAATTTTGTGCCTTTCTTGCTTCAAACATAGCCGCAGTACAGGCTGCGCTACATACCAACAATAACCTTGGATCTAGCAGTACAGGAAATCGTGTAGGATGCACCTACAAAGAATTCACTGCCTACAAACCTTTGGAATTTGATGGAACCGAAGGACCGATCGGATTGAAACGGTGGACCGAGAAGGTCGAATCGGTGTTTGCCATAAGTAAGTGTACTGAAGAGGACAAAGTGAAGTACGCTACGCATACCTTCACAGGTTCTGCGTTAACATGGTGGAATACCTATCAAGAGCAAGTGGAACAAGATGATGCTTACGCACTACCGTGTTCAGCATTCAAGCACTTGATGAACGAGAAGTACCGTCCCAGAACCGAGGTCAATAAGCTCAAGACAGAACTTAGAGGGTTACGAACCCAAGGATTTGATATTACCACGTACGAAAGATGATTCACTGAATTACGCCTATTGTGTCAGGGAGCGTTCGAAGATGAGGAATAGAAGATCTACGCGTTTGTGAAAGGATTACCGGAAAGAATCCAAGAAGATATAAGTTCACACGAGCCCGACTCCATACAACAGACATGTAGAATGGCTCACAAACTTGTGAACCAGATTGAAGAAAGAATTAAAGAACAGACTGCTGAAGAGGCTAATGTGAAGCAAGTCAAAAGAAAGTGGGAGGAAAACGGTGATAAGAATCACCAATACAACAACAACAGCAATTACAACAATAATTGCAACAACTATCCCAACAATCGCAACATCAATCGCAACTACAACAAACGGCCCAACAACAACAACAACAACAACAACAACAACAACAGCAACTACAACAATCATCCCAACAACAATAATAACCACAACAACAACAACAACAACAATCAGAAGCAGCTATGCCAAAGGTGTGAAAAGTATCACTCGGGGTTCTGCACCAAATTTTGCAACAAGTGTAAAAGAAATGGTCATAGCACGGCGAAGTGTGAGGTCTACGGACCAGGGGTTAATAGAACGAAAGGAACAAATGGTGTCGGAACGAGTAATGGCGGAGCAAGTAGTGTCGGAGCAAGTTATGCCAATGTAGTTTGTTATAAATGTGGAAAACCGGGCCACATTATTAGAAATTGCCCGAACCAGGAGAACACGAATTGACAAGGCCGCGGAAGAGTTTTCCATATTAATGCGGCAGAGGCACAGGAAGACCCGGAGCTTGTTACGGGTACGTTTCTTATTGACAATAAATCTGCTTACATTTTATTTGATTCGGGTGCGGATAGAAGCTATATGAGTAGAGATTTTTGTGCTAAATTAAGTTGTCCATTGACGCCTTTGGATAGTAAATTTTTACTTGAATTAGTAAATGGTAAATTAATTTCAGCAGATAATATATGTCGGAATCGAGAAATTAAACTGGTTAGCGAAACATTTAAGATTGACTTGATACCAGTAGAGTTAGGGAGTTTTGATGTGATAATCGGTATGGACTGGTTGAAAGAAGTGAAAGCAGAGATCGTTTGTTACAAAAATGCAATTCGCATTATACTAGAAAAAGGAAAACCCTTAATGGTGTACGGAGAAAAGGGCAACATGAAGCTACATCTTATTAGTAATTTAAAGGCACAAAAACTAATAAGAAAATGTTGCTATGCTGTTCTAGCACACGTCGAGAAAGTACAAACTGAAGAAAAGAGCATCAATGATGTTCCCGTCGCAAAAGAATTTCCCGATGTATTTCCGAAAGAATTACCGGGATTACCCCCACATCGATCCGTTGAATTTCAAATAGATCTTGTACCAGGAGCTGCACCAATAGCTCGTGCTCCTTACAGACTCGCACCCAGCGAGATGAAAGAACTGCAAAGCCAATTACAAGAACTTTTAGAGCGTGGTTTCATTCGACCAAGCACAATACCGTGGGGAGCTCCTGTTTTGTTTGTCAAGAAGAAAGATGGTACATTCAGGTTGTGTATCGACTACCGAGAGTTGAACAAACTTACCATCAAGAACAGCTACCCACTACCGAGAATCGATGACTTATTTGATCAACTACAAGGCTCGTCTATTTATTCAAAGATTGACTTACGTTCCGGGTATCATCAAATGTGGGTGAAAGAAGATGATATTCCAAAGACTGCTTTCAGAACACGTTACGGTCATTACAGGTTTATGGTCATGCCGTTTAGTTTAACTAATGCACCAGCTGTGTTCATGAACCTTATGAACCGAGTGTGTGGACCATACCTTGACAAGTTTGTCATTGTTTTCATTGATGACATACTTATTTACTCAAAGAATGACCAAGAACACGGTGAACATTTGAGAAAGGTGTTAGAAGTATTGAGGAAGGAAGAATTGTACGCTAAGTTTTCAAAGTGTGCATTTTGGTTGGAAGAAGTTCAATTCCTCGGTCACATAGTGAACAAAGAAGGTATTAAGGTGGATCCGGCAAAGATAGAAACTGTTGAAAAGTGGGAAACCCCGAAAACTCCGAAACACATACGCCTGTTTTTAGGACTAGCTGGTTACTACAGAAGGTTCATCCAAGACTTTTCTAGAATAGCAAAACCCTTGACTGCATTAACGCATAAAGGGAAGAAATTTGAATGGAAGGATGAACAAGATAAAGCGTTTCAGTTATTGAAGAAAAAGCTAACTACGGCACCTATATTGTCATTGCCTGAAGGGAATGATGATTTTGTGATTTATTGTGACGCATCAAAGCAAGGTCTCGGTTATGTATTAATGCAACGAATGAAGGTGATTGCTTATGCGTCTAGACAATTGAAGATTCATGAACAAAATTATACCACGCATGATTTGGAATTAGGCGCGGTTGTTTTTGCAATAAAGACTTGGAGGCACTACTTATATGGGGTCAAAAGTATTATATATACCAACCACAAAAGTCTTCAACACATATTTAATCAGAAACAACTGAATATGAGGCAGCGTAGGTGGATTGAATTGTTGAATGATTACGACTTTGAGATTCGTTACCACCTAGGGAAGGCAAATGTGGTAGCCGATGCCTTGAGCAAGAAGGACAGAGAACCCATTCGAGTAAAATCTATGAATATAATGATTCACAATAACCTTACTACTCAAATAAAGGAGGCGCAACAAAGAGTTTTAAAAGAGGGAAATTTAAAGGATGAAATTCCCAAAGGATCGGAGAAGCATCTTAATATTCGGGAAGACGGAACCCGGTATAGGGCTGAAAGGATTTGGGTACCAAAATTTGGAGATATGAGAGAAATGGTACTTAGAGAAGCTCATAAAACCAGATACTCAATACATCATGGAACGGGGAAGATGTACAAGGATCTCAAGAAACATTTTTGGTGGCTAGATATGAAAGCCGATGTTGCTAAATACGTAGGAGAATGTTTGACGTGTTCTAAGGTCAAAGCTGAGCATCAGAAACCATCAGGTCTACTTCAACAACCTGAAATCCGGAATGGAAATGGGAAAACATTACCATGGATTTCATCACTAAATTGCCAAGGACTGCAAGTGGTTTTGATACTATTTGGGTAATAGTTGATCGTCTCACCAAATTAGCACACTTCCTGCCAATAAGAGAAGATGAAAAGATGGAGAAGTTAGCACGACTGTATTTGAAGGAAGTCGTCTCCAGACATGGAATACCAATCTCTATTATCTCTGATAGAGATGGCAGATTTATTTCAAGATTCTGGCAGACATTACAGCAAGCATTAGGAACTCATCTAGACATGAGTACTGCCTATCATCCACAAACTGATGGGCAGAGCGAAAGGACGATACAAACACTTGAAGACATGCTACGAGCATGTGTTATTGATTTCAGAAACAGTTGGGATCGACATCTACCGTTAGCAGAATTTTCCTACAACAACAGCTATCATTCAAGCATTGAGATGGCGCCGTTTGAAGCACTTTATGGTAGAAAGTGCAGGTCTCCAATTTGTTGAAGTGAAGTGGGGGATAGACAGATTACGGGTCCGGAGATAATACAAGAAACTACCGAGAAGATCATCCAAATTCAACAACGGTTGAAAACCGCCTAAAGTCGACAAAAGAGCTACGCCGACATTAAAAGAAAAGACATAGAATTTGAAATTGGAGAGATGGTCATGCTTAAGGTTGCACCTTGGAAAGGTGTTGTTCGATTTGGTAAACGAGGGAAATTAAATCCAAGGTATATTGGACCATTCAAGATTATTGATCGTGTCGGACTAGTAGCTTACCGACTTGAGTTACCTCAACAACTTGCGAATGTACATAACACTTTCCACGTCTCGAATTTGAAGAAATGTTTTGCTAAAGAAGATCTCACTATTCCGTTGGACGAAATCCAAATCAATGAAAAACTTCAATTCATTGAAGAACCCGTTGAAATAATGGATCGTGAGGTTTAGAGACTTAAACAAAACAAGATACCGATTGTTAAGGTTCGATGGAATGCTCGTAGAGGACCCGAGTTCACCTGAGAGCGTGAATATCAGATGAAGAAGAAATACCCGCATTTCTTTCCAGAAGATACGTCAACACCTTCAACTGCTTAAAATTTCGGGACGAAATTTATTTAACTTGTAGGTACTGTAGTGACCCGGACTTTTCCATGTTTATATATATATTAAATGAAATTGTTATTTACATGATTAAGTGTTTCCAACATATTAAGCAATCAAACTTGTTAAGACTTGATTAATTGAAATAGGTTTCATATAGACAATTGACCACCCAAGTTGACAGGTGATTCACGAACGTTAAAACTTGTAAAAACTATATGATGACATATATATGGTTATATATATAGTTAACATGATATTATGATAAGTAAAAATATCATTAAGTATATTAATAATGAACTACATATGTAAAAACAAGACTACTAACTTAATGATTTTGAAACGAGACATATATGTAACGATTATCGTTGTAACGACATTTAATGTATACATATCATATTAAGAGATATTCGTACATCATAATATTATGATAATATAATAATTTAAAATCTCATTTGATATTATAAACATTGGGTTAACAACATTTAACAAGATCGTTAACCTAAAGGTTTCAAAACAACACTTACATGTAACGACTAACGATGACTTAACGACTCAGTTAAAATGTATATACATGTAGTGTTTTAATATGTATTCATACACTTTTGAAAGACTTCAAGACACTTATCAAAATACTTATACTTAACAAAAATGCTTACAATTACATCCTCGTTCAGTTTCATCAACAATTCTACTCGTATGCACCCGTATTCGTACTCGTACAATACACAGCTTTTAGAAGTATGTACTATTGGTATATACACTCCAATGATCAGCTCTTAGCAGCCCATGTGAGTCACCTAACACATGTGGGAACCATCATTTGGAAACTAGCATGAAATATCTCATAAATTACAAAAATATGAGTAATCATTCATGACTTATTTACATGAAAACAAAATTACATATCCTTTATATCTAATCCATACACCAACGACCAAAAACACCTACAAACACTTTTATTCTTCAATTTTCTTCATCTAATTGATCTCTCTCAAGTTCTATCTTCAAGTTCTAAGTGTTCTTCATAAATTCTACAAGTTCTAGTTTCATAAAATCAAGAATACTTCCAAGTTTGCTAGCTTACTTCCAATCTTGTAGAGTGATCATCCAACCTCAAGAAATCTTTCTTATTTATAGTAAGATATCTTTCTAATACAAGGTAATACTTATATTCAAACTTTGATTCAATTTCTATAACTATAACAATCTTATTTCGAGTGAAAATCTTACTTGAACTGTTTTCGTGTCATGATTCTGCTTCAAGAACTTTCAAGCCATCCAAGGATCCTTTGAAGCTAGATTCATTTTTCTCATTTCCAGTAGCTTTATCCAGAAAACTTAAGGTAGTAATGATGTCCATAACATCATTCGATTCATACATATAAAGCTATCTTATTCGAAGGTTTAAACTTGTAATCACTAGAACATAGTTTAGTTAATTCTAAACTTGTTCGCAAACAAAAGTTAATCCTTCTAACTTGACTTTTAAAATCAACTAAACACATTTTCTATATCTATATGATATGCTAACTTAATGATTTAAAACCTGGAAACACGAAAAACACCATAAAACCGGATTTACGCCGTCGTAGTAACACCGCGGGCTGTTTTGGGTTAGTTAATTAAAAACTATGATAAATTTTGATTTAAAAGTTGTTCTTCTGGGAAAATGATTTTTCTTATAAACATGAAACTATATCCAAAAATTATGGTTAAACTCAAAGTGGAAGTATGTTTTCTAAAATGGTCATCTAGACGTCGTTCTTTCGACTGAAATGACTACCTTTACAAAAACGACTTGTAACTTATATTTACAACTATAAACCTATACTTTTTCTGTTTAGATTCATAAAATAGAGTTCAATATGAAACCATAGCAATTTGATTCACTCAAAACGGATTTAAAATGAAGAAGTTATGGGTAAAACAAAATTGGATAATTTTTCTTGTTGTAACAACGTGAAAATTGGTAACAAATCTATATTAATCATATCCTAGCTAACTTATATTGTATTATACATGTATTCTAATATATTATGTAATCTTGGGATACCATAGACACGTATGCAAATGTTTTGACATATCATATTGACCCATGTGTATATATTATTTGGAACAACCATAGACACTCTATATGCAGTAATGTGGGAGTTAGCTATACAGGGTTGAGGTTGATTCCAAAAATATATATACTTTAAGTTGTGATCTAGCCTGAGACATGTATACACTGGGTCGTGTATTGATTCAAGATAATATATATCAATTTTTTTCTGTACATCTAACGTTGGACAACTAGTTGTAGGTTACTAACGATGACAGCTGACTTAATAAACTTAAAACATCAAAATGTATTAAAAGTGTTGTAAATATATTTTGAATATACTTTGATATATATGTACATATCTGTTATAGGTTCGTGAATCGACCAGTGGCCAAGTCTTACTTCCCGACGAAGTAAAAATCTGTGAAAGTGAGTTATAGTCCCACTTTTAAATTCTAATATTTTTGGGATGAGAATACATGCAGGTTTTATAAATGATTTACAAAATAGACACAAGTACGTGAAACTACATTCTATGGTTGAATTAGCGAAATCGAATATGCCCCTTTTTATTAAGTCTGGTAATCTAAGAATTAGGGAACAGACACCCTAATTGACGCGAATCCTAAAGATAGATCTATTGGGCCTAACAAACCCCATCCAAAGTACCGGATACTTTAGTACTTCGAAATTTATATCATATCCGAAGGGTGTCCCAGAATGATGGGGATATTCTTATATATGCATCTTGTTAATGTCGGTTACCAGGTGTTCACCATATGAATGATTTTTATCTCTATGTATGGGATGTATATTAAAATATGAAATCTTGTGGTCTATTGTTACGATTTGATATATATAGATTAAACCTATAACTCACCAATATTTTTGTTGACGTTTAAAGCATGTTTATTCTCAGGTGAATATTAAGAGCTTTCGCTGTTGCATACTAAAATAAGGACAAGATTTGGAGTCCATGTTTGTATGATATTATGTAAAAACTGCATTCAAGAAACATATTTCGATGTAATATATTTCTATTGTAAACCATTATGTAACGGTCGTGTGTAAACAGTATATTTTAGATTATCATTATTTGATAATCTACGTAATGCTTTTGAAACCTTTATTGATAAAATAAAGGTTATGATGGTTTTAAAAATGAATGCAGTCTTTGAAAAACGTCTCATATAGAGGTCAAAACCTCGCAATGAAATCAATTAATATGGAACGTTTATAATCAATATGAACGGGACATTTCAATCAATGATTCAGATATCGTAGCATTAAATGCAGAGGAAACAGAAAAATTGGAGATGGTCTAAACGGCCAAAAGTTTGATGATAAAGAAAGGAGTGTTAGGAACGCTCGGGAAAAAAAAATTTGGTACTGAAAAACAGATTGAGCAAACTATGAAGGAGACCAAGGCCAAATACAAGGACCATACCATATATTCAAAGAAACCATTTAATTCTGGATCCGGTGAAACTTTCAACGAATATCTATCTCCGTACTCATGTTAAAATCTTGCGAAAAATCTTTCTTCATCAACCATCGAACTTAGAAATTCCAAAATATCATCATAAATATCTTCGATATTTCTGAGGATATTTTCATAAATATTCTCGTCCGAAATTATTTATCTCTTCGTGCTATCTATATTACATTATAAAGGAAACTACTTTAGTTTCTAAATTTCTTTAAAATTCGGGTTTGAATTGTGAATGTTTTTGAAGTAGTGTTGGGAACTGAAGCATGAGTTAGTATAATATAATGACACTTGATCAACGTGAATATATTACAGTAATTCATGCTGAGTTTCTAATGGAACGTGATGACTCACAGAACATACCGTCATCATGTGCCATTTACACGACTCTTACATTCTATCCAATCTCCAAACATAGTAAGAACATATTTTCTTGATAGTTCTATATTTTCGGATATTCTGGTAATTTACCAAATCAAGATCGTGCCATTACGATTTCCTTCTTAAAACATTAATTATGTTCATCCAAAACTTCATATCTACGAATTTTGGACCATTATTCGCTTGATTCGCGGACGGGAAAAGAAAACGAAAGCATGAAGTTCCGAAATATAATGGAGAATATAAAGCCCGATAACAACCCCGAAATTACAAACCGTGTATATCAATGCGTATAGCAATATAAAGACACAGGAGAATGAAAAATACTATAACCCCAAGGTAATGGTAGAAGAAAATAACTTCCTCTGGTGATAGATGAAAGAGAAGAATGACAGATATGAAGGTTAGGAGTATATCAAGAATTAGTATTGGATGGAGCATATTAAGGAATGCTTTAAAGTATGAGTTGAGGGAGGAAGAATAGAAGGTGTGAGTTTTAAGGAAACGACGGGGGTGGATTTATAGTAAACTATCTGACAGAGAAATCAAAACAGATGATCACATTTAAAGCGGATCCTAATTCCCTTAATTACCGAAGAATCAAATCTTATCACGAAGATTTTCTTTAAATCTCTTAAATTCCGAAAGTCAATCATAACTACGTCATCGGTTAAAGCGAATATACATTTACTCATTCCACACTCTTGCGATAGCTTCACTTATGCTCCTTGCGTAATTAAATCGTTTTATCTATATTACTCAATGATGATAAAAATCTATTCACCAACTCATATTCGTCATGAAAATATTTTAATTGTTAGCCATGACGACCTCACTCAAATTTCGGGATGAAATTTCTTTAACGGGTAGGTACTGTGATGACCCGGGAATTTCTGACTAAATTTAAACTTTAATCTTCATATGATTCCGACACGATAAGCAAAGTTTGTAATATTGAGTCTTGAAAAGTTTGAAACTATATTCATACAATCAATTATCTTTGACCGTACTTGACGATTCACGAACAATTGTTGTAAATAAATATGTGAACAAATATATATCTATATATATAGGATTTTGTACATAAATAATATACTATGTATATTGTGAATATGTTAGGTGTTGAAATTATAATTGCTAGGTTAATATTATTATCAGTATTTTATTTTAATATTTGTATCATTAATATTAGTATATAAAGTATATAAGTATAAAATTTGATAAGTATAAATTGTTATATTGTTAATATTATTATTATCATTAATAAAAATAATAAATTTATAACTAATAATGTAATGGTACTAATAATAATATTAACATTGTTATTATTATGATCTGTATTAAAATCAGTGTTAGAAATATTATTATTATCAGTAAATAGTATATAGAAATGAAAGTTGATATATATAAATTGATATAGTATTATAATTTGTAATATTGTTATTAATAATATTATAATTGTACATTTTATAGTAATTACTATCATTATCATTAGTAATAATAATATTATTAGTATTACTATACTTGTATTACTATTAATTATAATATTAAGAATATTATTAACATAAATATATTTATTAAAAGATTAAATATAATCTATAAATAAAAGACATATATATAAAAATTAGAGAAATTCAAATAAAAATATAAAAACAGATATATGAGTACCAATATATACAGTTATATATAAATACATATACATAATACGGTTATACATATATAAACAAATATTTACACAGAGATATATGTATATGTGTAAATATAGTTTAATATATATATATATATATATATATATATATATATATATATATATATATATATATATATATATATATACTCCATATACAAACACAGAAAAATCTGTATTCTGTTACATATCGTTTTCTTCTGATGCCAATTTGATTCCAATCTATACAAAACAAAGGTGTTAGATATCAAAGTCTTCAATTCGTACGATTCTGTTGAATTAGGCAATCTGCTTTAATCTTTTCATTTATCTGCTACATACTACTCGTACTTCATGTCGGTTATTGTTACACGTCTCAATCCAGTCTCAATGTAAACAAATTTAGGATCAAATATAAGTTTTATATCTCGTCCATTTACTGAGACACACCCAATTATCACTGCAATTCAATAATTAAACAGAAAATAAAAGATAGTACTCTGTTCTTACATTTTTCAACCATCACTTCATCACCTTTTACCACCATGATCATCGAACCACCTTGCTCGAGTTCTTCTCTGTTGAATCACCATAACTCTCACCACAATCACAGCTACTGCTATCGCCACTACACCCATTTACATGTAAACTAGGAAACTACCCCACTAACTCTTCTTCTTTCTTCTTCAGCTAGTCAACAACTCACCAACACTATTTTTGTTTTCTATACTATCGAAACCCATATGAGGGTTGCAGCCGATCGAAGACCACCAAGACAACCTTTCACCACCTTCTTCGTTGTTCAAAACCATCACAAACTAACCACACTGCTACAGTTTCTGGTTGTAACCAAGTCATTGCCTTCATCGTTCTAGTTGATCATCAAAACAACTCGCCATCTCTTTCTCTTCTCTTCTTGTTTGTTATCACCTCTATACATGAATCACCTATACCTCTCCTCGCTATATCTCTCCCTACTTTTCTTTATGAACTCGATCACCATTTTTATTCAACCCCGTGACCATTCGGATAACCACCTTCCATCATCCACACAAACTTCCATTCACCACCATCAACCACCAGCTGCAAACACGCTGCTAAAAGGTTTCTGTTTTTCCGTCTCTTCAACAACAAACAATCCCTATAATTGCAGCTAGTCTACCTTCTGTTTCAGTTTACTACATTTATATTCGAACCCAACAAGAACCATTGAAAACCCATTTATTTCTACTACATGATACTTGTTCCTACTTTTTATTATGATCACCCATGTATAAAAAGGTGACATTCTCTTGCTTTCTAGCTGGTCTGTTTTTAATTATATTACTGATAATGGAAGGTGACGTACGAATGATTATTGGATACCAAATCCAACAAATGAATCCACTTAGTGACTAAAGGAACCGAACCAATCATTTTCATTACTATATTCTATTGCTTTTACCCTTTGAAACGAATCCAACAACTACTACAACTGTTCTACTTCAATTTAATGAATTTAATAGACACTTTTGAATTAGTTATTCTTTTAGTTGAGGAAGTGGAAGACAAGTGGGTCTTGAAACTATTGGTACTCGATATTGAGTAATTTCGATCAAACTGAATTAGTTAATCCATTGATTAGATTGGGCTGCGGTTCCAAATCGTTTTCAGGAGGCCTTATGTAGAGGTCTTTATATTTGGGCAGTTTCTTTTCATAATGGGTCACGATGACTCTTCTTTTAATGGGCCATTCGTGTTTAAACAAATTGCAATATGGATTATTTCCTTGATAGGCTGCTGATCTGATCGAGTACGATGATTAGTATAATTATGATTAACCGTGATGTTTTGATGATGATGTTGTACGAAGAAGCATAATGATAGATGATAATTATGATTAGGATGAAGGTGATGTGTTGATGTAATGATGTATGATGTCGATAATGATGTTATAATCATGAAAGTTGATGATGATATTAATGAAAATGAGGATAAAGAACGAATGAAAAATATAAAGATTATGATTTATGATTAAGATTGTGATTCATGATTTATGATGTCGGTGATAGGTGATATAATAGAACTAGTTTGGGTATTAACAACAGAATTGAAATCACAGAAGGGTGGTTAGGAGGGTTTGTTGTTAAGCGAGAGGTCATGGGTTCAATCCTGGACTGTGGCACTTTTTTTTAGAAAATGAAGAAGAAATTGAAATCAGAAGTCTTGGGTTAATTGAATTTGCGCCTGAGATTTTATCAGATAAAATGAAACGGACGAGTGGTTAGGAGTCTTGGTGTTAAGCGGGAGGTCGCGGGTTCAAGCCCGGCTCAGTACATTATTTTTTTTTCAAGCTTTATGAGGTAGTTTTCAACACCATTATTATTATTATTATTATTATTATTATTATTATTATTATTATTATTATTATTATTATTATTATTATTATTATTATTATTATTATTATTATTATTATTATTAATTGTTGTTAGTATTATATTAAAATTTATAGTATGATTACTATTATTATTATTATTTTAGTTATTTATAAGTAATATCACCATTACTATTATTATTATTAACATTATTAATGTATTTATTATTATAGATTTTGTCATTTAAGTATTAGTATCATATTAGACTTATTACTATTATTATTATTAGTAACAAAAGTATTATCATTAAAATTACCATTAAGAATGTTATAATCATTATTATTATTATTAAGTATTACGTATTATTATCATTACTATGATTATCATGATTATTATGATTATTACTATTATTATGAAAATAGTATAATTTATCATTATTATTAGTATTGGTAATATTCTATAATAATTAGTATTATCATTATTATTGATAAAGTTAGTATTATTATTATTATTAGTAAATCATTACTATCAAAAACTACCATTTTAACAAATAAATATTTTGTATGTAAAATATACTTATTACATATACTATAACTATATTAATATTTCATATAACTATATATCAAACATATTAGCAATAGTTGTATAAATAATTACATATAACAAATGTTCAGTTTTTAAACATAAATATAACTAAATGAATAAATATTAATTATTTTGTAAATATATTTAACATATAACTTAAGAAAGAATATATAAATACAAAGTATATGTCTTAAAAAGGGAAATTAGTAAATTCTATATAACTACAAATATATAAATAATATATAAATGAAATTATGTAATTTCCATTATATATTTTAATAGATATACAAATTGATATAGGTTCGTGAATCCGAGGTCAACCCTACACTTGTTTAATGTCGTCGTATGTATTTTTACTACAAAATACAATAAGTGAGTTCATTTGCTCCCTTTTACTCTTTACATTTTTAAGACTGAGAATACATGTGCTATTTTTACAACTGCTTTATTAAATGCTTTTGAAATATATTTGAACTGCGAATACATGAAATGCTTTTATAAATGTTTGACGAGATAGACACAAGCAAAACATTCCTCAAATGAATTATTATACAGACAGAAGTTCTGTGGATCATTATTGAATTATGTGGACATGATAATTGCCACCATTGAATTATGTGGACTTGATAATTGCCACCAATGAATTATGTGGACATGATAATTACCACCATTGAATTATGTGGACATGATAATTGCCATCAATTGATATGAATGTTATGTATCGAGAGAATGATTTTATACACAGGTTATGTGTATGTTATTTTTGTGCACAAGATATGTGTACGGTTACTAAGATTTATGAAAGATGATTTCGTACACGAGAAAGGTGTACTGTATTTAAAAGATATCGCATGTACATTACAGGTGGGTATAGGATTCGGGCCCATTTGTACCATGCAGGATTTAAATCTTGTGGTCTATCAAAATGATGAATTTTATTGTTTTATGATAAACCTATGAACTCACCAACCTTTTGGTTGACACTTGAAAGCTTGTTTATTCTCAGGTATGAAAGAAATCTTCCGCTGTGCATCTACTCATTTTAGAGACATTACATGGAGTCGTTCAAGGCATATAGAGGTCCGTTCATCGCGATGGTTGAAGGTATTTCGTATGCCCGAGAGACATATTAAATTAATGTGGCTAATATGTTATGATCCAAGTCGGGTCATACCCAATAACAAACTTACCGACACCTCATACGTATTTGATCTTAACGATTGGATCATTAAACAAATACGCGACACTTGGATTTTAAAAAATCGGGTTTCTAAAATATTATCACTTGAGATAAATTATTTGGATAATTTATATATAATTGTTTATGGGTTTAAATAATTATATTGTGTTATATTTTATAAAAGGTTTTATAAAATATATATAAGTAACAAAATAATACATAAGTTTATAAACTTTTATAAACTTACATGTATTATTATTAAACAATATATGTGGCAGAATTTTAGACTCCAAGGAAAGGCTCACATGCTTGTTTTGTTACTTTTAATACTACACAACTCCTCATAAGCATGCTTAACACTTCTACCAAGTATTGCACTTATTCTCTCAAGTGAAACACATCAAAATACTTGAAAAAAAACTGCATAAACCTCTTAAAAAAGGCTGCTGGTGCCGTGGGGTTTTGGTAGCCAAAAGAGGTTCATAATTTGATTTTTGCAAGTTCATTTCAAGTAAAAATAAATCCTAACTAAAAGCTAGGGTATTGGTGCACAAGTTTGGGGTATAACAACTTGAGGTTTCATTCTTTTGGAGCTCCATTCATCATCATCATCCTCATCATTTATCAACTAGCTTGGAGAAGGTATAAACTCCTTTCTTACTTGTAGTTTGTAAGTATGTTTCACAACTTGATCCTAATTGGGATTTAACTTTAATTGGTTAAAGATTAACAAGTTACTAAATGGTTATTTACATGTTTCCACTTTGAATGATTCTTAAAAGATTTTAAGTATTATGAAACTTGTTAAATCCCAACAATGGTATCTAGAGTTGAAGTTGTTGAAATATGCTTCAAGATGATTATTAAACTCACTATATATTTTGCATTTTATGTACATGCATGATTGTAAAATGCAAAAATTAAAGTGTTTGGGTGGGTTTGTTGGTTGGCCGAATTTTAGGAGGTTCCAAATGGGTTTTGGAACTTGCCATTTGGTCAACTTTGTTGTATGTTAAAATTCACAATCAAGCCTTGACCTTGTGTTTGAATGGTTGCATATTTGGTTGAATTAATTCATTCATTTGGTATGTAATATTAATTCATTCATGTGGTTGTAATATTCATGCAATTTGGTTTGTAATATTATTTTTTGGTTATGTAATTTATTTTATATTTGGTATGTAAAATAGATTAGGTTGTATTTTCATTTTTTTAGAAAAATGTATTAGGATATATTTTTGTAAAAATGAAGATGCAAGATGAAGACAAGGAAGATGCAAGGTTAAGTGGGAGATTTGAAATCTCCTACTTTGTGTTATTACCCTTTACCGGTGGCATTTGTTTTCGGCTAAACAAATGTCTACTAAAATGGCTTGATTGTGAACATATTGTTTTGCATGCTTGGTTGTTTATTGTATGATTGTGGATTGTATGTTTGTATGCTACAAGTTAATCACACAAGTTAACAACAAACAAAACTAAAATTTAATTAATTAAATTAGACGTTATTAAACACATGCAAAACGACAATTTAAATGGTTAAATTGAAATGGCAAAAGGACATTAATAAATGGTTATTAACAACACCAAAAGGATTATGATAATTGTTATTAAAGCATAATGAAATGGTTTATTCCAAAGTAATAAAATTGGCTTTATTACATGACATGAAAAATGGATTTTCAAATAGACCATACACTAAATGCATGTTGGTGTATGGTATAATAGTTTTCTTAAACTAGAATTATTGAAAACTTAAAAATCCCTTATTAACAAGGCAAACAAGTTAATCGCCATCCTTTTGTGTAACACTTAAAAATATTAGGGAATTCATAATGGGATAAAGGTCACCTAACCGTTATGAGCAAACTAATACGATTAAGGTAAATTTCGCACACTTGTGGGATAAAGGTCACCTAACCACTTGTATGTTGAATTTACACGTTTACACAAGTAGGACGACTTGATTTGGGAATCATGAACTTAGGGTCACCGAAGCATGATGAACAAATAGGCGTTGATGGGATAAATATGCCATGCAAAAGGATTGCATGATCCCATAACTTAGAAGTTACAAAAGGATTGCAATTGTCATATAATGACTACCTAGCTAAATCAAATGACGGGATAAAGGTCACCTAACTAAAATTTGGTTTACCGTTGGATTCTAAAATTTAATAAATATCAATTGGTTTTAAAGGGTATTGATTGTTAAAATTAAAATTGATACTTAAACAACTTTGTTAAATTTTGTAGATGGCCGCCAATAACAACAACATTCCAAACGCACCAATAAACTTTAACAACCTATCGTTGAGGTCAATCCTTGAAAAGGAAAAACTCAACCATACGAACTTCATGGATTGGTTCCGCAATCTAAGAATTGTCCTCAAACTAGAGGACAGGGTGTATGTGTTGGAAGACCCCATTCCCGATCAATCGGACGAGGATGATACGGAAGGCATGGCTTATTGGGAGAAATATTGCACCGATTCGTTGCAAGTTTCTTGCCTCATGCTTGGGACTATGATACCCAAACTCCAAAAGGATTTTGAGCATCATAGTGCATATGACATGATCACACAGTTAAAGGAGATGTTCCTTCAACAAGCCCGTGTCGAGCGCTTTGAAACGGTCCGAGTGCTTCATGCATGTCGGATGGACGACTCCCAATCCGTTTCATCTTATGTCCTTAAGATGAAAAGCCTAATTGATTGAGCGAACCATCTAAACTGCAACGTGTCTAATGAATTAGCCATGGACCTTATCCTTAATTCCTTGTCAAAGAGGTTTGACACATTTGTAATGAATTACAACATGAATGGATGGGATAAAAGCATTGGCGAATTACATGCCATGCTTAAGATGGCAGAGGCAAGCATGGGTAAAAGGGCTTCACCCGTGTTTACGATCAATGAAGGCGGGTCTAATAACAATAACACTTCTAAGCTGAAGGCGGCTAAGAGGAAAGGACCCACCTACCAAGGCAAGGGCAAGGGAAAGGGGAAGGTGGTTACCCTAACCAACAACAACAAGAAGCAAAAGGTTGCCGGAAAGGCTAACCCCAAGGAAGATCCGTGCTTCGGTTACGGTGAAATGGGTTACTGGAAACACAACTGCCCGGTCTACCTCAAGGAGTTGAAGCAAAAGAGGGATGCAGGGCAAACCTCAGGTAATGTATACATGGTATACATTGAGCTTAGTATTACTTCTTCTAATACATGGGTATTAGACACAGGATGTGGAACTCATATTTGCAATTCTTTGCAGGGGTTCATAAGAAGTGATCAAAATGCGGGAACAACAAGTCTCTTCATGGGAAATGGAGCAAGGGTGTAAGTGAAAGCTCAAGGAGACTTTGTTTTAAAGCTTCCAAGTGGTTTGGAGCTTATTTTGAAAAATGTTTTGTATGCACCCGATTTATCTCGAAACATTATTTCTATATCCCGTTTGAAACAATATGGTTTTAATCTTAATTTCATTAATGATGATATCCATGTTTCTTTAGATAATGTGTTCTATTTTAAGGCTTCGCCTTCGAATGGTATTTATGAATTGGTTCATGATGACACATCATACAATAGCTCAATGTTCCATGCAAACACCAAGAAACTCAAAATGGATTTGAGTGATTCCTACTTATGGCATTGTCGCCTTGGTCACATAAACAAGAATTGAATGCATACACTTTAAAAGAATGGCCTTTTGAAATCAAATGAACTAGACTCGTTTGATGTATGTGAATCTTGTTTACAAGGCAAAATGACTAAAGCACCTTTCAAAGGGACCTATGAAAGGGCTAAGGACTTATTGGGATTAATACATTCGAATGTATGTGGACCCTTTAAGCCCTAAGCTAGGAATGGTGAAAGATACTTTGTTACTTTCATTGATGACTTCAGTCGTTTCGGATATGTCTACTTGTTAAGACATAAGGACGAAACTTTTGAAGCATTCAAGGAATATCAAAACGAAGTACAAAATCAACTCAATAAGACAATCAAGGTACTTCATACCGATAGAGGAGGTGAATACCTAAGCGATGCTTTCCAAGATCATCTTAGAAGTTGTGGGATTATCTCGCAACTTACTCCACCTGGGACACCACAACTTAATGGTGTATTCGAAAGGAGGAACCGAACCCTAATGGATATGGTTCGATCTATGATGGCTAGAAGCTCGTTACCTATATCATTCTGGGGTTATTGTCTATGCTCCACGGCTCGTATTCTAAATATGGCCCCAACCAAGAAAGTGGAACGAACTCCTCATGAGATGTGGTTTGGAAAACCTCCATCTCTATCATACTTAAAGGTATCGGGATGTGAAGCTTATCCTAAGCGTTACATCCCTAATAAGTTGAATGCTCGATCCACGAAGTGTATCTTCATAGGATATCCCAAGGATGATATGGGATATTATTTCTATGATCCATCCGAGTAGAATGTATTTGTTGCTCGGAAGGCAGAATTCCTTGAAACTAAGTTCCTAATGGAAGGAAATAGTGAAAGGAAGATAGATCTAGAAGAGGTTCAAGATCAAGTAGATGATACACAATTGGCTGACACTAGCACTCAACATGAAAATGTTGAGAGTGATCAAATGGATGATCAAAATACACAAGACGTTCGTAGATCTGGTAGGATTAGTAATCCTCCTGAGAGATATGGGTTTCTCATGGATGGTTGCTATATGGTTGATTTGGATGAACCAACAAACTACCAAGATACTTTATCAAGGATTGATAAGGATAAATGGCAGGAAGCCATGAACGCTGAGATGCAATCCATGTATGACAACCAAGTTTGGGAACTTGTTGAACAACCTACTGGCTCAAGGCTAGTTGATTGTAAATGGCTTTTCAAAATGAAAACCGACATACATGGAAACTTGGATACATATAAAGCTAGACTTGTAGCAAAAGGTTTCACTCAAACTCAAGGGGTTGACTATGATGAAACTTTTTCGCCTGTGGCAATGCTAAAGTCTATTAGGATATTACTTGCCGTTGCTGCTCATTATGATTATGAAATATGTCAAATGGATGTCAAGACCGCTTTCCTAAATGGACATCTTGAGAAAGATGTCTATATGGTTCAGCCCAAAGGTTTGTTGATCCGAAGTGTCCTAAAAAGGTATGCAAGTTAAAGAAGTCAATCTACGGATTAAAACAAGCATCTAGAATGTGGAATCATCGTTTTAATGAGGAAGCCAAGAAATTTGGCTTCATTAAAAATGGTGATGAAGCTTGTGTATACAAAAAGGCTAGTGGGAGCACAATCATGTTCCTTGTACTATATGTGGATGATATATTGTTATTTGGAAATGATATTCTGGCAATGCAAAGTGTTAAAACTTGGCTAAGTGAATGCTTCTCCATTAAGGATCTTGGAGAAGCACAATATGTTTTGGGGATTGGGATCTACAGGGATAGATCCAAGAAACTGATAGGTTTGAATCAAAGTGCATACATTAAAAAGATCTTGAAAAGGTTCAAGATGGACAACTCTAAGAAAGGTTTGGTACCTATTCAAAAGGGAACGCTTCTCAGTTCATCTCAGTGTCCTACCACGAAAGATGAACAAGAGAGAATGAAGAAAGTCCCATACGCATCTGCTATTGGGTCAATCATGTATGCAATGATATGCACTAGACCGGATGTGTCATGCGCTCTTAGCTTGACAAGTAGATACCAGAATAACCCAGGGAACAGTCATTGGATTGCTGTCAAAAGTATATTGAAATACCTTAGGAGGACTAAGGATATGTTTCTAATATATGGGTCTGGTGAGGAGGAACTCGCTGTAAAAGGTTACGTGGACGCGAGTTTCCAAACTGATCGAGATGATTCTCGATCATAATCCGGTTATGTCTTCACATTAAATGGAGGTGCGGTCTCTTGGAAGAGTTCAAAACAGGATGTTGTTGCATTATCCACTACAGAGTCGGGGTACATTGCCGCCTCATTGGCAGCTCAGGAAGCTGCATGGATGAAGAAATTTATCGACGACTTAGGAGTAGTCCCTTCCATTCAGGACCCTCTTGAGATCTTTTGTGACAACGAGGGTGCGATTGCTCAAATCAAAGAACCTCGTGCTCACCAAAAGACCCGTCACATTGAGCGGAGATTCAACTATGTAAGGGATGAAGTTGAAAAGGGAAAGATATGTATTCGCAAAGTTCATACAGATCTTAATATAGCGGATCCTCTCACGAAGCTCTTACATGGAGCAAAACACGCAGGACATGTTTGTGCTTTAGGGCTTCGATATTCTAGTGATTGGTCATGATCTGTTTTAAGTATTGTAACGGAATGAAGTTGTTCAAACTCATTAATATAATTATGGCATTAATTTATTTTGAGTTATGTTCCTATTTTGCATATTTTATCCATGAATAAGTAATTATTCTAAATTCCGTAGTCGATCACATTTGTGGGAACAAGTGTGAGGTTTAGACTATTATGAACTTGGATTGGTATACATTCACGGACTGAATGTGGGGCAAGGTTGATACCAAGGTTCATAGATATTTGTGGGATACAAATATTGGAAGACCCGCCCTCAAGATTTACAAAATGGAGCCTTTGTGGTTGATCACATGTAATCTTGAGTAAAGGCGAATATCATTGTATCCTCTGACCTGAGATACATATTGGATTCGGATATTTACCAAGTATTGTGCCTTGATTCTTTCCTTCACTATTCTGAAATATGGTAGTTCATAAGGAAGAGCTCAGGTGTGATACAAAGTATATATCTAGGATGTATGTAGTCAAGATGGAATTTGTCCCTCTTATTCGTTGAGAGTCAGATGTCTAAGGCCTGATAAAGTTAAATCTAAAAGAGAGTGATCACTCTGTATCTCTTGGATTTAACATGACATCTAGGATGAAAGGATATAATGAAAATATTCACCTAATCATATTCGAGATGGGAACTCGAAAAGGATGATGTTATTGAATGGCACAAAGTCATAACATATTGGGGGTGATGGATGGTCGTTAGGTGGTATCCGTCACTTGCATTAATTTCCTATGTTTCTCGTGCAAGTGGGAGATTGAAGGTATTTCGTATGCCCGAGAGACATATTAAATTAATGTGGCTAATATGTTATGATCCAAGTCGAGTCATACCCAATAACAAACTTACCGACACCTCATACGTATTTGATCTTAACGATTGGATCATTAAACAAATACGCGACACTTGGATTTTAGAAAATCGAGTTTCTAAAATATTATCACTTGAGATAAATTATTTGGATAAATTATATATAATTGTTTATGGGTTTAAATAATTATATTGTGTTATATTTTATAAAAGGTTTTATAAAATATATATAAGTAACAAAATAATACATAAGTTTATAATAAGTTTATAAACTTACATGTATTATTATTAAACAATATATGTGGCAGAATTTTGGACTCCAAGGAAAGGCTCACATGCTTGTTTTGTTACTTTTAATACTACACAACTCCTCATAAGCATGCTTAACACTTCTACCAAGTATTGCACTTATTCTCTCAAGTGAAACACATCAAAATACTTGAAAAAAACTGCATAAACCTCTTAAAAAAGGCTGCTGGTGCCGTGGGGTTTTGGTAGCCAAAAGAGGTTCATAATTTGATTTTTGCAAGTTCATTTCAAGTAAAAATAAATCCTAACTAAAAGCTAGGGTGTTGGTGCACAAGTTTGGGGTATAACAACTTGAGGTTTCATTCTTTTGGAGCTCCATTCATCATCATCATCCTCATCATTTATCAACTAGCTTGGAGAAGGTATAAACTCCTTTCTTACTTGTAGTTTGTAAGTATGTTTCACAACTTGATCCTAATTAGGATTTAACTTTAATTGGTTAAAGATTAACAAGTTACTAAATGGCTATTTACATGCTTCCGCTTTGAATGATTCTTAAAAGATTTTAAGTATTATGAAACTTGTTAAATCCCAACAATGGTACCATATGTTATTGTATTCGTTCGGAAGATTTTGGACGGGGTATGACATGTGGTATCAGAGCGGTGGTCTTAGCGAACCAGGTCTGCATTAGTGTGTCTGACAGGTAGTTGTTAGGATGCATTAGTGAGTCTGCATTAGTGTGTCTAACAGTTAGTTGTTAGGATGCATTAGTGAGTCTGCATTAGTGTGTCTAACAGTTAGTTGTTAGGATTCATTAGTGAGTCTGCATTAGTGTGTCTAACAGTTAGTTGTTAGGATGCATTAGTGAGTCTGGACTTCGACCTAGTAGTTGTTAGGTTATATTAATAAGTCTGGACTTGAACCTGGTCTGCATATCAAAAGTTTTGCTTATCATTTCTTGTCGAAAATTACCTGCTTATCATTCTTAGTCTAGACACATATTATTGCATTGATTGCATGAATAATGTATAGTCAAAATTCATATCTTAGCGTATCTGCTAATTCATATCTTAGCGTATCTGCTACTGAAGACTTTATCTGACACGTTTCCTTAATTCCCTTCATAATCTACGCGATCTCCTGTACTATGTATAGGTATTCTATGTAATTAGAATATCATCCGTCATCCGAAAATCATTTCATATCGAAAAATCCTTTATTCAATCGTACGCAATGGAACTCATAACTAGTTCAAGTCCCTCGGATTCCGATATGGAGTCCCACTCCAGCTTCGAATGCAGCGTAACTAGAATGAATCAACCATCCCCAATTCATCTTATGGGTTCGTAGTTTCCTCAATCATTGGAGACAAGAAGAAGGTGATCCCTTCCATCCACCAAATTGCCCTCTTGGCAATGAACCTGAAGTACTTACCGGCGAACCAATCTGAAACACCATTTTCACCCTCATTACCCGAATATCTCGCCATGATTATATATTATCTAAAATTCAAAACCTTATACATCCGCTCGTTCCGACCGACAATCATCCCGGAGTAATCGAAGAAGTCAACGAGCTTTGCACCTGAGTAATGATTTTGAAAAATATGGTGCAAAATGTACCAGCTTCAGCAACATTACCGGCACCAACAGTACCACCAACAACAACATCCACATCCCAAGCCTCAATTTCACAATCTGTCCCACGAACATCAACATCATACGCACCATAGATACCAAGGAGTACCAACAGCAATGAACGATGAAGTATTGATCCATAACTTCATCAATATTCTGCGAAGAATATGTGGATCCTAATAATTAACGGTGAAGTATTGATCCATAACTTCATCAATATTCTGCGAAGAATATGTGGATCCTAATAATTAACAATGAAGTATTGATCCATAACTTCATTAATATTCTGCGAAGAATGTGTGGTTTCTAATAGTTTTAAAGATTACTTATTCTCGCTCAAAAAAAAAAAAAAAATCAAATGAGTCTAATATTATATTGACTCATTAAATCCACGATTACATCTGAAGAAAATATATATGTATATATATTTTCATAAAGATTGTGATTAAAAATTCTTTCGTACAAACTGTTAATGATGAAAATATTTTAACGGGTAGGTAATACCCGAGGAATATTTAAGATTTCACATTAATAAGTTACACTGTACATTCTTCGAATCTGATTCAACAATCATTTACTATCCTACTTACATCCACAGATATATGAATCCCTTCACCATAAAATAACAATTTCCATTCAAATTTCATATTTGGATTTTGACCTATCAGAATCCAACAAGTGGCATAATGAAGAAAACATTTGACGGAATAAAATTTGTTAGAAACAAACAAATTAACTATGAGAAATTTTGTTAAGAATCCACGCTAACAAAATCCTAGCTAACTGTTCCTAGCTAACTGTGGACTAATCAACTGAGGACTACCAACAGTGAACAATTAAAATGAATTAAAATATTGTTTTCAATACTTCAAGTTGCCACTTGATTTCATCTTAAACCTCAATTGTATCTTGACGATTCCAAATTTGCGTTCAAACCTTTCATGATTCTTGAAAACACCTCAATCGAGAAGATGTACCAACCGCACTTCATCTACGGAAGAAAAGATTGATGCACATAGATATGCACCTGAAAACTCTCGGAAACTGAGAAAGCGTTTAACGCGTAGCTGTGCTAATCCCTTTAGCGTTATTATTACCGAAAATAACTTTTCAATCTCTTTCCAAATTAGCCAATTTTGTCACAGCTCCAGCAAGTCAACTTCAACTTTTCGTTCAAAACAGCCTTATTATAACTTTGATATATATGTGTGCTCTTTTATTGTTACCGGGGAATCTTTTATATTCCACCATATTACCATCAGCGTTTAATCATCTAAAAACACAGTTCTCCTGAAACCACCTCGGATTGATAATCGATGATTCAGATATCGTAGCATTAAATGAAGAGGAAATAGAAAAATTGGAGATGGTCTAAACGGCCAAAAGTTTGATGATAAAGAAAGGAGTGTTAGGAACGCTCGGGAAAAAAAAAATTTGGTACTGAAAAACAGATTGAGCAAACTATGAAGGAGACCAAGGCCAAATACAAGGACCATACAATATATTTAAAGAAACCAGTTAATTCTGGATCCGGTGAAACTTTCAACGAATATCTATCTCCGTACTCATGTTAAAATCTTGCGGAAAATCTTTCTTCATCAACCATCGAACTTAGAAATTCCAAAATATCATCATAAATATCTTCGATATTTCTGAGGATATTTTCATAAATATTCTCGTCCGAAATTATTTATCTCTTCGTGCTATCTATATTACATCATAAAGGAAACTACTTTAGTTTCTAAATTTCTTTAAAATTCGGGTTTGAATTGTGAATGTTTTTGAAGTAGTGCTGGGAACTGAAGCATGAGTTAGTATAATATAATGACACTTGATCAACGTGATTATATTACAGTAATTCATGCTGAGTTTCTAATGGAACGTGATGACTCACAGAACATACCGTCATCATGTGCCATTTACACGACTCTTACATTCTATCCAATCTCCAAACATAGTAAGAACATATTTTCGTGATAGTTCTATATTTTCGGATATTCTGGTAATTTACCAAATCAAGATCGTGCCATTACGATTTCCTTCTTAAAACATTAATTATGTTCATCCAAAACTTCATATCTACGAATTTTGGACCATTATTCGCTTGATTCGCGGACGGGAAGAGAAAACGAAAGCATGAAGCTCCGAAATATAATGGAGAATATAAAGCCCGATAACAACCCCGAAATTACAAACCGTGTATATCAATGCGTATAGCAATATAAAGACACGGGAGAATGAAAAATACTATAACCCCAAGGTAATGGAAGAAGAAAATAACTTCCTCCGATGGTAGATGAAAAAGAAGAATGACAGATATGAAGGTTAGGAGTATATCAAGAATCAGTTTTGGATAGAGCATATTAAAAAATGCTTTAAAGTATGAGTTGAGGGAGGAAGAATAGAAGGTGTGAGTTTTAAGGAAACGACGGGGGTAGATTTATAGTAAACTATCTGACAGAGAAATCAAAACAGATGATCACATTTAAAGCGGATCCTAATTCCCTTAATTATCGAAGAATCAAATCTTATCACGAAGATTTTCTTTAAATCCCTTAAATTCCGGAAGTCAATCATAACTACGTCATCGGTTAAAGCGAATATACATTTACTCATTCCACACTCTTGCGATAGCTTCACTTATGCTCCTTACGTAATCAAATCGTTTTATCTATATTACTCAATGATGATAAAACTCTATTCATCAACTCATATTCGTCATGAAAACATTTTAATTGTTAGCCATGACGACCTCACTCAAATTTCGGGACGAAATTTCTTTAACGGGTAGGTACTGTGATGACCCGAGAATTTTCGACTAAATTTAAACTTTAATCTTCATATGATTCCGACACGATAAGCAAAGTCTGTAATATTGAGTCTTGAAAAGTTTGAAACTATATTCATACAATCAATTACCTTGGACCGTACTCGACGATTCACGAACAATTGTTGTAAATAAATATGTGAACAAATATATATCTATATATATAGGATTTTGTACATAAATAATATACTATGTATATTGTGAATATGTTATATGAATATTACATAACTAATAATATGTAATATATTAGGTGTTGAAATTATAATTGCTAGGTTAATATTATTATTAATATTTTATTTTAATATTTGTATCATTAATATTAGTATATAAAGTATATAAGTATAAAATTTGATAAGTATAAATTGTTATATTGTTAATATTATTATTATCATTAATAAAAATAATAAATTTATAACTAATAATGTAATGGTACTAATAATAATATTAACATTGTTATTATTATGATCTGTATTAAAATCAGTGTTAGAAATATTATTATTATCAGTAAATATTATAGAAATGAAAGTTGATATATATATAAATTGATATAGTATTATAATTTGTAATATTGTTATTAAGAATATTATTATTGTACATTTTATAGTAATTACTATCATTATCATTAGTAATAATAATATTATTAGTATTACTATATTTGTATTACTATTAATTATAATATTAAGAATATTATTAACATAAATATATTTATTAAAAGATTAAATATAATCTATAAATAAAAGACATATATATAAAAATTAGAGAAATTCAAATAAAAATATAAAAACAGATATATGAATACCAATATATACAGTTATATATAAATACATATACATAATACGGTTATACATATATAAACAAATATTTACACAGAGATATATGTATATGTGTAAATACAGTTTAATATATATATATATATATATATATATATATATATATATATATATATATATATATATATATATATATATATATATATATATATATACTCCATATACAAACACAGAAAAATCTATATTCTGTTACATATCGTTTTCTTCTGATGCCAATTTGATTCCAATCTATACAAAACAAAGGTGTTAGATATCAAAGTCTTCAATTCGTACGATTCTGTTGAATTAGGCAATCTGCTTTAATCTTTTCATTCATCTGCTACATACTACTCGTACTTCATGTCAGTTATTGTTACACGTCTCAATCCAGTCTCAATGTAAACAAATTTTGGATCAAGTATAAGTTTTATATCTCGTCCATTTACTGAGACACACCCAATTATCACTGCAATTCAATAATTAAACAGAAAATAAAAGATAGTACTCTGTTCTTACATTTTTCAACCATCACTTCATCACCTTTTACCACCATGATCATCGAACCACCTTGCTCGAGTTCTTCTCCGTTGAATCACCATAACTCTCACCACAATCACAGCTACTGCTATCGCCACTACACCCATTTACATGTAAACTAGGAAACCACCCCACTAACTCTTCTTCTTTCTTCTTCAGCTAGTCGACAACTCACCAACACTATTTTTGTTTTCTATACTATCGAAACCCATATGAGGGTTCCAGCCGATCGAAGACCACCAAGACAACCTTTCACCACCTTCTTCGTTGTTCAAAACCATCACCAACTAACCACACCGCTACAGTTTCTGGTTGTAACCAAGTCATCGCCTTCATCGGTCTAGTTGATCATCAAAACAACCTGCCATCTCTTTCTCTTCTCTTCTTGTTTGTTATCACCTCTATACGTGAATCACCTATACCTCTCCCCGCTATATCTCACCCTACTTTTCTTTATGAACTCGATCACCATTTTTATTCAACCCCGTGACCATTCGGATAACCACCTTCCATCATCCACACAAACTTCCATTCACCACCATCAACCACCAGCTGCAAACACGCTGCTAAAAGGTTTCTGTTTTTCCGTCTCTTCAACGACAAACAATCCCTATAATTACAGCTAGTCTACCTTCTGTTTCAGTTTACTACATTTATACTCGAACCCAACAAGAATCATTGAAAACCCATTTGTTTCTACTACATGATACTTGATCCTACTTTTTATTACGATCACCCATGTATAAAAAGGTGACATTCTCTTGCTTTCCAGCTGGTATGTTTTTAATTATATTACTGATAATGGAAGGTGACGTACGAATGATTATTGGATACCA
The DNA here is from genome assembly GCF_046630445.1 of Rutidosis leptorrhynchoides. Taxonomy (NCBI): domain Eukaryota; kingdom Viridiplantae; phylum Streptophyta; class Magnoliopsida; order Asterales; family Asteraceae; genus Rutidosis; species Rutidosis leptorrhynchoides. Next base: position 206,575,774 of record NC_092341.1, on the reverse strand, counting down.
AATCCAACAAATGAATCCACTTAGTGACTAAAGGAACCGAACCAATCATTTTCATTACTATATTCTATTGCTTTTACCCTTTGAAACAAATCCAACAACTACTACAACTGTTCTACTTCGATTTAATGAATTTAATAGACACTTTTGAATTAGTTATTCTTTTAGTTTAGGAAGTGGCAGGCAAGTGGGTCTTGAAACTATTGGTACTCGATATTGAGTAATTTCGATCAAACTGAATCAGTTAATCCATTGATTGGATTGGGCTGCAGTTCCAAATCATTTTCAGTAGGCCTTATGTAGAGGTCTTTATATTTGGGCAGGTTGTTTTCATATTGGGTCACGATGACTCTTCTTTTAATGGGCCGTTCGTGTTTAAACAAATTGCAATATGGATTATTTCCTTGATAGGCTGCTGATCTGATCGAGTACGATGATTAGTATAATTATGATTAACCGTGATGTTTTGATGATGATGTTGTACGAAGAAGCATAATGATAGATGATAATTATGATTAGGATGAAGGTGATGTATTGATGTAATGATGTATGATGTCGATAATGATGTTATAATCATGAAAGTTGATGATGATATTAATGAAAATGAGGATAAAGAATGAATGAAAAATATAAAGATTATGATTTATGATTAAGATTGTGATTCATGATTTATGATGTCAGTGATAGGTGATATAATAGAACTAGTTTGGGTATTAACAACATAATTGAAATCACAGAAGGGTGGTTAGGAGGGTTTGTTGTTAAGCGAGAGGTCATGGGTTCAATCCCGGACTGTGGCACTTTTTTTTAGAAAATGAAGAAGAAATAGAAATCAGAAGTCTTGGGTTAATTGAATTTGTGCCTGAGATTTTATCAGATAAAATGAAACGAACGAGTGGTTAGGAGTCTTGGTGTTAAGCGGGAGGTCGCGGGTTCGAGCCCGGCTCAGTACATTATTTTTTTTTCAAGCTTTATGAGGTAGTTTTCAACACCATTATTATTATTATTATTATTATTATTATTATTATTATTATTATTATTATTATTATTATTATTATTATTATTATTATTATTATTATTATTATTATTATTATTATTATTATTATTATTATTATTATTATTATTATTATTATTATTATTATTATTATTATTATTATTATTATTATTATTATTATTATTAATATTATTATTATTATTATTATTATTATTATTATTATTATTAGTATTATTATTATTATTATTATTATTATTATTAATTATTGTTAGTATTATATTAAAATTTATAGTATGATTACTATTATTATTATTTTAGTTATTTATAAGTAATATCACCATTACTATTATTATTATTAACATTATTAATGTATTTATTATTATAGATTTTGTCATTTAAGTATTAGTATCATATTAGACTTATTACTATTATTATTATTAGTAACAAAAGTATTATCATTAAAATTAACATTAAGAATGTTATAATCATTATTATTATCATTAAGTATTACGTATTATTATCATTACTATGATTATCATGATTATTATGATTATTACTATTATTATTAAAATAGTATAATTTATCATTATTATTAGTATTGGTAATATTCTATAATAATTAGTATTATCATTATTATTGATAAAGTTAGTATTATTATTATTAGTAAATCATTACTATCAAAAACTACCATTTTAACAAATAAATATTTTGTATGTAAAATATACTTATTACATATACTATAACTATATTAATATTTCATATAACTATATATCAAACATATTAGCAATAGTTATATAAATAATTACATATAACAAATGTTCAGTTTTCAAACATAAATATAACTAAATGAATAAATATTAATTATTTTGTAAATATATTTAACATATAACTTAAGAAAGAATATATAAATACAAAGTATATATCTTAAAAAGGGAAATTAGTAAATTCTATATAACTACAAATATATAAATAATATATAAATGAAATTATGTAATTTCCATTATATATTTTAATAGATATATAAATTGATATAGGTTCGTGAATCCGAGGCCAACCCTACACTTGTTTAATGTCGTCGTATGTATTTTTACTACAAAATACAATAAGTGAGTTCATTTGCTCCCTTTTACTCTTTACATTTTTGGGACTGAGAATACATGTGCTATTTTTACAACTGCTTTATTAAATGCTTTTGAAATATATTTTGAACTGCGAATACATGAAATGCTTTTATAAATGTTTGACGAGATAGACACAAGCAAAACATTCCTCGAATGAATTATTATGCAGACAGAAGTTCTGTGGATCATTATTGAATTATGCGGACATGATAATTGCCACCATTGAATTATGTGGACATGATAATTGCCACCATTGAATTATGTGGACATGATAATTGCCACCATTGAATTATGTGGACATGATAATTGCCATCAATTGATATGAATGTTATGTATCGAGAGAATGATTTTATACACATGTTATGTGTATGTTATTTTTGTGCACAAGATATGTGTACGGTTACTAAGATTTATGAAAGATGATTTCGTACACGAGAAAGGTGTACTGTATTTAAAAGATATCTCATGTACATTACAGGTGGGTATAGGATTCGGGCCCATTTGTACCATTCAGGATTTAAATCTTGTGGTCTATCAAAATGATGAATTTTATTGTTTTATGATAAACCTATGAACTCACCAACCTTTTGGTTGACACTTGAAAGCTTGTTTATTCTCAGATATGAAAGAAATCTTCCGCTGTGGATCTACTCATTTTAGATACATTACATGGAGTCGTTCAAGGAATATAGAGGTCCGTTCATCGCGATGGTACCATATGTTATTGTATTCGTTCGGAAGATTTTGGACGGGGTATGACACACGCCGTGTCATCCGCAAGACACTTACGGAGATGAGAAACATGAAATGTATTATGGATCCCCGCAAGCTCTTCGGGTAACTCCAAACGGTATGCAACTTCACCAACTCGAGCTAAAATTTTAAATGGCCCAATAAATCGAGGAGCTAACTTTCCTCGTTTTCGAAACCGAATAACACCTTTCCACGGTGAAACTTTAAGCATCACAATGTCACCTTCTTGAAACTCAATCGGTCGCCTTCGTTAGTCGGCATAAGCTTTTTTTTGATCTTCAGCCTTTTTCAAATGAGCCCGAATCATATCAATCTTGCTATTCGTCTCTAAAACCAAATCGGTACTCCCGATTTCTCTTTGACCCACTTCACCCCAACAAATCGGGGTTTGACATCTACGCCCATAAAGCATCTCGTAAGGTGGCATCCTGATACTAGTATGATAACTGTTGTTGTACGAGAATTCCACCAACGGTAAGTGCTCATCCCAACTACCGCCGAAATCAATAATACATGCCCGTAACATATCCTCCAAAGTTTGATTTGTACGTCAAACCAGGATGATACGCCGTGCTCAATTTCAATTGTGTACCCATATATTCATGAAACTTCTCCCAAAACCGAGATGTGAAACGGGTATCTCGATCCGAAATAATAGATATAGGAACCCCGTATCTCGATATCAACACCTTGATAACAACTTAGACAAAGCCTCCGATGATATCACTTCCCGAATAGGAAGAAACAAGGCACTTTTCGTCAATCGATCAACTATTACCCAAATCGAGTCAAATTGGGTTCTCGCCGTCTTTGGTAACTTTGTGATGAAATCCATGGTAATGTGCTCCCATTTCCATTTCGGGATTTCTAAAGGTTGTAGCGTACCATACGGCTTTTGGTGTTCGGCTTTAACTTGCAAACACGTGACGCATTGTTCAACATATTTAACAACATCACGTTTCATGTCCGGCCACCAATACTCTTGAAAGGACCCATTCATATACATTATAAACGATTCACAATAGTTTATTACATTGCGAGGTATTTGACCTCTATATGATACATTTTACAAACATTGCATTCGTTTTTAAAAGACAAACTTTCTTTACATAGAAAATTGACAGGCATGCATACCATTTCATAATATCCACTATCCAACTATAAATTGATTTAATAATAATCTTTGATGAACTCAATGACTCGAATGCAACGTTCTTCGAAATATGCTATGAAAGACTCCAAGTAATATCTTTAAAATGAGCAAATGCACCGCGGAAGATTTCTTTAACACCTGAGAATAAACATGCTTTAAAGTGTCAACCAAAAGGTTGGTGAGTTCATTAGTTTATCATAATCATTTATTTCCATCATTTTAATAGACCACAAGAATTTCATTTCCAGTTCTCATAAATATACGTCCCATGCATAGAGACAAAAATAATCATTCATATGGTGAACACCTGGTAACCGACATTAACTAGATACATATAAGAATATCCCCTATCATTCCGGGATCCTCCTTCGGACATGATATAAATTTCGAAGTACTAAAGCATCCGGTACTTTGGATGGGGTTTGTTATGAAATGTCCCGTTCTTATTGATTAAAAACGTTCCATATTAATTGATTTCGTTGCGAGGTTTTGACCTCTATATGAGACGTTTTTCAAAGACTGCATTCATTTTTAAAACAAACCATAACCTTTATTTCATAGATAAAGGTTTTAAAAAGCTTTACGTAGATTATCAAATAATGATAATCTAAAATATCCTGTTTACACACGACCATTACATAATGGTTTACAATACAAATATGTTACAACAAAATAAGTTTCTTGAATGCAGTTTTTACACCATATCATACAAGCATGGACTCCAAATCTCGTCCTTATTTAACTATGCGACAGCGGAAGCTCTTAATAATCACCTGAGAATAAACATGCTTAAAACGTCAACAAAAATGTTGGTGAGTTATAGGTTTAACCTATATATATCAAATCATAATAATAGACCACAAGATTTCATATTTCAATACACATCCCATACATAGAGATAAAAATCATTCATATGGTGAACACCTGGTAACCGACATTAACAAGATGCATATATAAGAATATCCCCATCATTCCGGGACACCCTTCGGATATGATATAAATTTCGAAGTACTAAAGCATCCGGTACTTTGGATGGGGTTTGTTAGGCCCAATAGATCTATCTTTAGGATTCGCGTCAATTAGGGTGTCTGTTCCCTAATTCTTAGATTACCAGACTTAAATAAAAAGGGGCATATTCGATTTTGATAATTCAACCATAGAATGTAGTTTCACGTACTTGTGTCTATTTTGTAAATCATTTATAAAACCTGCATGTTTTCTCATCCCAAAAATATTAGATTTTAAAAGTGGGACTATAACTCACTTTCACAGATTTTTACTACGTCGGGAAGTAAGACTTGGCCACTGGTTGATTCACGAACCTATAACAATATATACATATATATCAAAGTATGTTCAAAAATATATTTACAACACTTTTAATATATTTTGATGTTTTAAGTTTATTAAGTCAGCTGTCCTCGTTAATAACCTACAACTAGTTGTCCACAGTTAGATGTACAGAAATAAATCGATAAATATTATCTTGAATCAATCCACGACCCAGTGTATACGTATCTCAGTATTGATCACAACTCAAACTATATATATTTTGGAATCAACCTCAACCCTGTATAGCTAACTCCAACATTCACATATAGAGTGTCTATGGTTGTTCCGAAATATATATAGATGTGTCGACATGATAGGTCGAAACATTGTATACGTGTCTATGGTATCTCAAGATTACATAATATACAATACAAGTTGATTAAGTTATGGTTGGAATAGATTTATTACCAATTTTCACGTAGCTAAAATGAGAAAAATTATCCAATCTTGTTTTACCCATAACTTTTTCATTTTAAATCCGTTTTGAGTGAATCAAATTGCTATGGTTTCATATTGAACTCTATTTTATGAATCTAAACAAAAAAAGTATAGGTTTATAGTCGGAAAAATAAGTTACAAGTCGTTTTTGTAAAGGTAGTCATTTCAGTCGAAAGAACGACGTCTAGATGACCATTTAAGAAAACATACTTCCACTTTGAGTTTAACCATAATTTTTGGATATAGTTTCATGTTCATAATAAAAATTATTTTCTCAGAATAACAACTTTTAAATCAAAGTTTATCATAGTTTTTAATTAACTAACCCAAAACAGCCCGCGGTGTTACTACGACGGCGTAAATCCGGTTTTACGGTGTTTTTCGTGTTTCCAGGTTTTAAATCATTAAGTTAGCATATCATATAGATATAGAACATGTGTTTAGTTGATTTTAAAAGTCAAGTTAGAAGGATTAACTTTTGTTTGCGAACAAGTTTAGAATTAACTAAACTATGTTCTAGTGATTACAAGTTTAAACCTTCGAATAAGATAGCTTTATATGTATGAATCGAATGATGTTATGAACATCATTACTACCTTAAGTTCCTTGGATAAACCTACTGGAAAAGAGAAAAATGGATCTAGCTTCAATGGATCTTTGGATGGCTCGAAGTTCTTGAAGCAGAATCATGACACGAAAACAAGTTCAAGTAAGATCATCACTTGAAATAAGATTGTTATAGTTATAGAAATTGAACCAAAGTTTGAATATGATTATTACCTTGTATTAGAATGATAACCTACTGTAAGAAACAAAGATTTCTTGAGGTTGGATGAACACCTTACAAGATTGGAAGTGAGCTAGCAAACTTGAAAGTATTCTTGATTTTATGAAACTAGAACTTTTGGAATTTATGAAGAACACTTAGAACTTGAAGATAGAACTTGAGAGAGATCAATTAGATGAAGAAAATTAAAGAATGAAAGTGTTTGTAGGTGTTTTTGGTCATTGGTGTATGGATTAGATATAAAGGATATGTAATTTTGTTTTCATGTAAATAAGTCATGAATGATTACTCATATTTTTGTAATTTTATGAGATATTTCATGCTAGTTGCCAAATGATGGTTCCCACATGTGTTAGGTGACTCACATGGGCTGCTAAGAGCTGATCATTGGAGTGTATATACCAATAGTATATACATCTAAAAGCTGTGTATTGTACGAGTACGAATACGGGTGCATACGAGTAGAATTGTTGATGAAACTGAACGAGGATGTAATTGTAAGCATTTTTGTTAAGTAGAAGTATTTTGATAAGTGTATTGAAGTCTTTCAAAAGTGTATAAATACATATTAAAACACTACGTGTATATACATTTTAACTGAGTCGTTAAGTCATCGTTAGTCGTTACATGTAAGTGTTGTTTTAAAACCTTTAGGTTAACGATCTTGTTAAATGTTGTTAACCCAATGTTTATAATATCAAATGAGATTTTAAATTATTATATTATCATGATATTATCATGTATGAATATCTCTTAATATGATATATATACATTAAATGTCTTTACAACGATAATCGTTACATATATGTCTCGTTTAAAAATCATTAAGTTAGTAGTCTTGTTTTTACATATGTAGTTCATTGTTAATATACTTAATGATATGTTTACTTATCATAGTATCATGTTAACTATATATATATCCATATATATGTCATCATATAGTTTTTACAAGTTTTAACGTTCGTGAATCACCGGTCAACTTGGGTGGTCAATTGTCAATATGAAACATATTTCAATTAATCAAGTCTTAACAAGTTTGATTGCTTAACATGTTGGAAACATTTAATCATGTAAATATCAATCTCAATTAATATATATAAACACGGAAAAGTTCGGGTCACTACAGTACCTACCCGTTAAATAAATTTCGTCCCGAAATTTTAAGCTGTTGAAGGTGTTGACGAATCTTCTGGAAATAGATGCGGGTATTTTTTCTTCATCTGATCTTCACGCTCCCAGGTGAACTCGGGTCCTCTACGAGCATTCCATCGAACCTTAACAATTGGTATCTTGTTTTGCTTAAGTCTTTTAACCTCACGATCCATTATTTCGACGGGTTCTTCGATGAATTGAAGTTTTTCGTTGATTTGGATTTCATCTAACGGAATAGTGAGATCTTCTTTAGCAAAACATTTCTTTAAATTCGAGACGTGGAAAGTGTTATGTACAGCCGCGAGTTGTTGAGGTAACTCTAGTCGGTAAGCTACTGGTCCGACACGATCAATAATCTTGAATGGTCCAATATACCTTGAATTTAATTTCCCTCGTTTACCAAATCGAACAACGCCTTTCCAAGGTGCAACTTTAAGCATGACCATCTCTCCAATTTCAAATTCTATATCTTTTCTTTTAATGTCAGCGTAGCTCTTTTGTCGACTTTGGGCGGTTTTCAACCGTTGTTGAATTTGGATGATCTTCTCGGTAGTTTCTTGTATAATCTCCGGACCCGTAATCTGTCTATCCCCCACTTCACTCCAACAAATCGGAGACCTGCACTTTCTACCATAAAGTGCTTCAAACGGCGCCATCTCAATGCTTGAATGGTAGCTGTTGTTGTAGGAAAATTCTGATAACGGTAGATGTCGATCCCAACTGTTTCCGAAATCAATAACACATGCTCGTAGCATGTCTTCAAGTGTTTGTATCGTCCTTTCGCTCTGCCCATCAGTTTGTGGATGATAGGCAGTACTCATGTCGAGACGAGTTCCTAATGCTTGCTGTAATGTCTGCCAGAATCTTGAAATAAATCTACCATCCCAATCAGAGATAATAGAGATTGGTATTCCATGTCTGGAGACGACTTCCTTCAAATACAGTCGTGCTAACTTCTCCATCTTGTCATCTTCTCTTATTGGCAGGAAGTGTGCTGATTTGGTGAGATGATCAACTATTACCCAAATAGTATCAAAACCACTTGCAGTCCTTGGCAATTTAGTGATGAAATCCATGGTAATGTTTTCCCATTTCCATTCCGGGATTTCGGGTTGTTGAAGTAGACCTGATGGTTTCTGATGCTCAGCTTTGACCTTAGAACACGTCAAACATTCTCCTACGTATTTAGCAACATCGGATTTCATACCCGGCCACCAAAAATGTTTCTTGAGATCCTTGTACATCTTCCCCGTTCCAGGATGTATTGAGTATCTGGTTTTATGAGCTTCTCTAAGTACCATTTCTCTCTTATCTCCAAATTTTGGTACCCAAATCCTTTCAGCCCTATACCGGGTTCCGTCTTCCCGAATATTAAGATGCTTCTCCGATCCTTTGGGTATTTCATCCTTTAAATTTCCCTCTTTTAAAACTCCTTGTTGCGCCTCCTTTATTTGAGTAGTAAGGTTATTATGAATCATTATATTCATAGATTTTACTCGAATGGGTTCTCTGTCCTTCCTGCTCAAGGCATCGGCTACCACATTTGTCTTCCCCGGGTGGTAACGAATCTCAAAGTCGTAATCATTCAATAATTCAATCCACCTACGCTGCCTCATATTCAGTTGTTTCTGATTAAATATGTGTTGAAGACTTTTGTGGTCGGTATATATAATACTTTTGACCCCATATAAGTAGTGCCTCCAAGTCTTTAATGCAAAAACAACCGCGCCTAATTCCAAATCATGCGTCGTATAATTTTGTTCGTGAATCTTCAATTGTCTAGACGCATAAGCAATCACCTTCGTTCGTTGCATTAATACACAACCGAGACCTTGCTTTGATGCATCACAATAAATCACAAAATCATCATTCCCTTCAGGCAATGACAATATAGGTGCCGTAGTTAGCTTTTTCTTCAATAACTGAAACGCTTTCTCTTGTTCATCATTCCATTAAAATTTCTTCCCTTTATGCGTTAATGCAGTCAAGGGTTTTGCTATTCTGGAAAAGTCTTGGATGAACCTTCTGTAGTAACCAGCAAGTCCTAAAAACTGGCGTATGTGTTTCGGAGTTTTCGGGGTTTCCCACTTTTCAACAGTTTCTATCTTTGCCGGATCCACCTTAATACCTTCTTTGTTCACTATGTGACCGAGGAATTGAACTTCTTCCAACCAAAATGCACACTTTGAAAACTTAGCATACAATTCTTCCTTCCTCAATACTTCTAACACCTTTCTCAAATGTTCACCGTGTTCTTGGTCATTCTTTGAGTAAATAAGTATGTCATCAATGAAAACAATGACAAACTTGTCAAGGTATGGTCCACACACTCGGTTCATAAGGTCCATGAACACAGCTGGTGCATTAGTTAAACCAAACGGCATGACCATAAACTCGTAATGACCGTAACGTGTTCTGAAAGCAGTCTTTGGAATATCATCTTCTTTCACCCACATTTGATGATACCCGGAACGTAAGTCAATCTTTGAATAAACAGACGAGCCTTGTAGTTGATCAAATAAGTCATCGATTCTCGGTAGTGGGTAGCGGTTCTTGATGGTAAGTTTGTTCAACTCTCGGTAGTCGATACACAACCTGAATGTACCATCTTTCTTCTTGACAAACAAAACAGGAGCTCCCCACGGTGATGTGCTTGGTCGAATGAAACCACGCTCTAAAAGTTCTTGTAATTGGCTTTGTAGTTCTTTCATCTCGCTGGGTGCGAGTCTGTAAGGAGCACGAGCTATTGGTGCAGCTCCTGGTACAAGATCTATTTGAAATTCAACGGATCGATGTGGGGGTAATCCCGGTAATTCTTTCGGAAATACATCAGGAAATTCTTTTGCGACGGGAACATCATTGATGCTCTTTTCTTCAGTTTGTACTTTCTCGACGTGTGCTAGAACAGCATAGCAACCTTTTCTTATTAGTTTTTGTGCCTTCAAATTACTAATAAGATGTAGCTTCGTGTTGCCCTTTTCTCCGTACACCATTAAGGGTTTTCCTTTTTCTCGTATAATGCGAATTGCATTTTTGTAACAAACAATCTCTGCTTTCACTTCTTTCAACCAGTCCATACCGATTATCACATCAAAACTCTCTAACTCTACTGGTATCAAATCAATCTTAAATGTTTCGCTAACCAGTTTAATTTCTCGATTTCGACATATATTATCTGCTGAAATTAATTTACCATTTGCTAATTCGAGTAAAAATTTACTATCCAAAGGCGTCAATGGACAACTTAATTTAGCACAAAAATCTCTACTCATATAGCTTCTATCCGCACCCGAATCAAATAAAACGTAAGCAGATTTATTGTCAATAAGAAACGTACCCGTAACAAGCTCCGGGTCTTCTTGTGCCTCTGCCGCATTAATATTGAAAACTCTTCCGCGGCCTTGTCCATTCGTGTTCTCCTGGTTCGGGCAATTTCTAATAATGTGGCCCGGTTTTCCACATTTATAACAAACTACATTGGCATAACTTGCTCCGACACTACTTGCTCCGCCATTACTCGTTCCGACACCATTTGTTCCTTTCGTTCTATTAACCCCTGGTCCGTAGACCTCACACTTCGCCGCGCTATGACCATTTCTTTTACACTTGTTGTAAAATTTGGTGCAGAACCCCGAGTGATTCTTTTCACACCTTTGGCATAGCTGCTTCTGATTGTTGTTGTTGTTGCGGTTATTATTGTTGTTGGGATGATTGTTGTAGTTGCTGTTGTTGTTGTTGTTGTTGTTGGGCCGTTTGTTGTAGTTGCGATTGATGTTGCGATTGTTGGGATAATTGTTGCGATTATTGTTGTAATTGCTGTTGTTGTTGTATTGGTGATTCTTATCACCGTTTTCCTCCCACTTTCTTTTGACTTGCTTCACATTGGCCTCTTCAGCAGTCTGTTCTTTAATTCTTTCTTCAATCTGGTTCACTAGTTTGTGAGCCATTCTACATGCCTGTTGTATGGAGGCGGGCTCGTGTGAACTTATATCTTCTTGGATTCTTTCCGGTAATCCTTTCACAAACGCGTCGATCTTCTCTTCCTCATCTTCGAATGCTCCCGGACACAATAGGCACAATTCTGTGAATCGTCTTTCGTACGTGGTAATATCAAATCCTTGGGTTCGTAACCCTCTAAGTTCTGTCTTGAGCTTATTGACCTCAGTTCTGGGACGGTACTTCTCGTTCATCAAGTGCTTGAATGCTGACCACGGTAGTGCGTACGCATCGTCTTGTCCCACTTGCTCTAGATAGGTATTCCACCATGTTAACGCAGAACCTGTGAAGGTATGCGTAGCGTACTTCACTTTTTCCTCTTCAGTACACTTACTTATGGCAAACACCGATTCAACCTTCTCGGTCCACCGTTTCAATCCGATCGGTCCTTCGGTTCCATCAAATTCCAAAGGTTTGCAGGCAGTGAATTCTTTGTAGGTGCATCCTACACGATTTCCTGTACTGCTAGATCCAAGGTTATTGTTGGTATGTAGCGCAGCCTGTACTGCGGCTATGTTTGAAGCTAGAAAAGTACGGAATTCCTCTTCATTCATATTCACGGTGTGTCGAGTAGTCGGTGCCATTTCCTTCAAAATAGTTAAATGGAACAAGTTAATCATACAGAATATTAAGAGTAGTTAATAGTATTTCGTAGCATAATATGAACTCATTTATAAAAGCTTTTTCTTCATATTAGCGTTTTATAAGTTTAAATTCGGGTAGTACCTACCCGTTAAGTTCATACTTAGTAGCTAATATACAATTCAACTACTACAATTCTATATGAAAAACTGATTATAATAATATTTCGCGTTCAAACTTTTATACAATATTTTACAAACTTACAATACCGCTTATTTTACATAAAGCATGAAATATAGCACACAATAACTTTGATACAAGATAGTTGTGAAGATAATTCTAGCTAGTACACAAGTCGTTCAGCAAAGGCAATAAAGACACGTAATTCATACGTCCAGAAACAAGTCATGCATTCTGGTTTTACTAGGACTACTTCCCATCCTTGGTCTTGTGCAACATAACCGTTATGGCCGTTGATAAGACAGCGTGTTGTAACGTCGTCAAAGGGACGAGGGTTACGTAATGTCCAACAGTCCCGTAATAATCTAAAAACCTCATTTCTTACCCCAATTACCGACTCCGTCACTTGTGGAAACGTTTTGTTTAATAGTTGTAGCCCAATGTTCTTGTTCTCACTTTGGTGAGAAGCGAACATTACTAATCCGTAAGCATAACATGCTTCTTTATGTTGCATGTTAGCCGCTTTTTCTAAATCACGAAGTCCAATATTCGGATATATTGAGTCAAAATAATTTCTTAACCCGTTGCGTAAAATAGCATTTGGGTTCCCCGCAATATATGCGTCAAAGTAAACACATCGTAACTTATGGGTTTCCCAATGTGATATCCCCCATCTTTCAAACGAAAGTCTCTTTTAAACCAAGACATTCTTAGAACGTTCTTCGAATGTCTTACAAACTGATCTCGCCTTAAATAGTTGTGCCGAAGAATTCTGGCCGACTCTAGACAAGATTTCATCAATCATGTCTCCGGGTAGGTCTCTTAAAATATTGGGTTGTCTATCCATTTTGTGTTTTTAAACTGTAAAATAGACAAGAGTTAGATTCATAAAAAAATACTTATTAATACAAGCAATTTTTACATATATCATAAAGCATAAGAACACTATATTACATATATTACACCACACGAATACAACTATCTTATTCCGACTCGCTCGTTTCTTCTTCTTCGGTTTTGGTTCGTTTTGCCAAGTTTCTAGGGATATATGATGTTCCCCTAATACGAGCCGTCGTTGTCCACATTGGTTTAGAAAAACCTGGTGGTTTAGAGGTTCCCGGGTCATTGTTACAACTTAAGAACTTCGGGGGTTGACGATACATATAAAGTTCATCGGGGTTGGAATTAGATTTCTCTATTTTTATGCCCTTTCCCTTATTATTTTCTTTTGCCTTTTTAAATTTAGTTGGGGTAATTTCTATAACATCATTGGAATTCTCGTCGGAATCCGATTCATTGGAGAATTGGTAATCCTCCCAATATTTTGCTTCCTTGGCGGAAACACCATTGACCATAATTAACCTTGGTCGGTTGGTTGAGGATTCTCTTTTACTTAACCGTTTTATTATTTCCCCCACCGGTTCCGATTCTTCTTCCGGTTCCGATTCTTCGTCCGGTTCCGATTCTTCTTCCGGTTCCGACTCTTCTTCCGGTTCCTCTTCGGGAACTTGTGAATCAGTCCATGAATCATTCCAATTTACATTTGACTCTTCATTATTATTAGGTGAGTCAATGGGACTTGTTCTAGAGGTAGACATCTATCACATAATATCAAACGCGTTAAGGGATTAATATATCACATAATATTCACATGTTAAAAATATATAGTTTCCAACAAAATTTGTTAAGCAATCATTTTTCAAGTAAATACGGTCGAAGTCCAGACTCACTAATGCATCCTAACAAACTCGATAAGACACACTAATGAAAAATTCTGATTCTCTAAGACCAACGCTCTGATACCAACTGAAATGTCCCGTTCTTATTGATTAAAAACGTTCCATATTAATTGATTTCGTTGCGAGGTTTTGACCTCTATATGAGACGTTTTTCAAAGACTGCATTCATTTTTAAAACAAACCATAACCTTTATTTCATAGATAAAGGTTTTAAAAAGCTTTACGTAGATTATCAAATAATGATAATCTAAAATATCCTGTTTACACACGACCATTACATAATGGTTTACAATACAAATATGTTACAACAAAATAAGTTTCTTGAATGCAGTTTTTACACCATATCATACAAGCATGGACTCCAAATCTCGTCCTTATTTAACTATGCGACAGCGGAAGCTCTTAATAATCACCTGAGAATAAACATGCTTAAAACGTCAACAAAAATGTTGGTGAGTTATAGGTTTAACCTATATATATCAAATCATAATAATAGACCACAAGATTTCATATTTCAATACACATCCCATACATAGAGATAAAAATCATTCATATGGTGAACACCTGGTAACCGACATTAACAAGATGCATATATAAGAATATCCCCATCATTCCGGGACACCCTTCGGATATGATATAAATTTCGAAGTACTAAAGCATCCGGTACTTTGGATGGGGTTTGTTAGGCCCAATAGATCTATCTTTAGGATTCGCGTCAATTAGGGTGTCTGTTCCCTAATTCTTAGATTACCAGACTTAAATAAAAAGGGGCATATTCGATTTCGATAATTCAACCATAGAATGTAGTTTCACGTACTTGTGTCTATTTTGTAAATCATTTATAAAACCTGCATGTATTCTCATCCCAAAAATATTAGATTTTAAAAGTGGGACTATAACTCACTTTCACAGATTTTTACTACGTCGGGAAGTAAGACTTGGCCACTGGTTGATTCACGAACCTATAACAATATATACATATATATCAAAGTATGTTCAAAAATATATTTACAACACTTTTAATATATTTTGATGTTTTAAGTTTATTAAGTCAGCTGTCCTCGTTAATAACCTACAACTAGTTGTCCACAGTTAGATGTACAGAAATAAATCGATAAATATTATCTTGAATCAATCCACGACCCAGTGTATACGTATCTCAGTATTGATCACAACTCAAACTATATATATTTTGGAATCAACCTCAACCCTGTATAGCTAACTCCAACATTCACATATAGAGTGTCTATGGTTGTTCCGAAATATATATAGATGTGTCGACATGATAGGTCGAAACATTGTATACGTGTCTATGGTATCTCAAGATTACATAATATACAATACAAGTTGATTAAGTTATGGTTGGAATAGATTTGTTACCAATTTTCACGTAGCTAAAATGAGAAAAATTATCCAATCTTGTTTTACCCATAACTTTTTCATTTTAAATCCGTTTTGAGTGAATCAAATTGCTATGGTTTCATATTGAACTCTATTTTATGAATCTAAACAAAAAAAGTATAGGTTTATAGTCGGAAAAATAAGTTACAAGTCGTTTTTGTAAAGGTAGTCATTTCAGTCGAAAGAACGACGTCTAGATGACCATTTAAGAAAACATACTTCCACTTTGAGTTTAACCATAATTTTTGGATATAGTTTCATGTTCATAATAAAAATTATTTTCTCAGAATAACAACTTTTAAATCAAAGTTTATCATAGTTTTTAATTAACTAACCCAAAACAGCCCGCGGTGTTACTACGACGGCGTAAATCCGGTTTTACGGTATTTTTCGTGTTTCCAGGTTTTAAATCATTAAGTTAGCATATCATATAGATATAGAACATGTGTTTAGTTGATTTTAAAAGTCAAGTTAGAAGGATTAACTTTTGTTTGCGAACAAGTTTAGAATTAACTAAACTATGTTCTAGTGATTACAAGTTTAAACCTTCGAATAAGATAGCTTTATATGTATGAATCGAATGATGTTATGAACATCATTACTACCTTAAGTTCCTTGGATAAACCTACTGGAAAAGAGAAAAATGGATCTAGCTTCAATGGATCCTTGGATGGCTCGAAGTTCTTGAAGCAGAATCATGACACGAAAACAAGTTCAAGTAAGATCATCACTTGAAATAAGATTGTTATAGTTATAGAAATTGAACCAAAGTTTGAATATGATTATTACCTTGTATTAGAATGATAACCTACTGTAAGAAACAAAGATTTCTTGAGGTTGGATGAACACCTTACAAGATTGGAAGTGAGCTAGCAAACTTGAAAGTATTCTTGATTTTATGAAACTAGAACTTTTGGAATTTATGAAGAACACTTAGAACTTGAAGATAGAACTTGAGAGAGATCAATTAGATGAAGAAAATTAAAGAATGAAAGTGTTTGTAGGTGTTTTTGGTCATTGGTGTATGGATTAGATATAAAGGATATGTAATTTTGTTTTCATGTAAATAAGTCATGAATGATTACTCATATTTTTGTAATTTTATGAGATATTTCATGCTAGTTGCCAAATGATGGTTCCCACATGTGTTAGGTGACTCACATGGGCTGCTAAGAGCTGATCATTGGAGTGTATATACCAATAGTATATACATCTAAAAGCTGTGTATTGTACGAGTACGAATACGGGTGCATACGAGTAGAATTGTTGATGAAACTGAACGAGGATGTAATTGTAAGCATTTTTGTTAAGTAGAAGTATTTTGATAAGTGTATTGAAGTCTTTCAAAAGTGTATAAATACATATTAAAACACTACGTGTATATACATTTTAACTGAGTCGTTAAGTCATCGTTAGTCGTTACATGTAAGTGTTGTTTTAAAAGCTTTAGGTTAACGATCTTGTTAAATGTTGTTAACCCAATGTTTATAATATCAAATGAGATTTTAAATTATTATATTATCATGATATTATCATGTATGAATATCTCTTAATATGATATATATACATTAAATGTCTTTACAACGATAATCGTTACATATATGTCTCGTTTAAAAATCATTAAGTTAGTAGTCTTGTTTTTACATATGTAGTTCATTGTTAATATACTTAATGATATGTTTACTTATCATAGTATCATGTTAACTATATATATATCCATATATATGTCATCATATAGTTTTTACAAGTTTTAACGTTCGTGAATCACCGGTCAACTTGGGTGGTCAATTGTCAATATGAAACATATTTCAATTAATCAAGTCTTAACAAGTTTGATTGCTTAACATGTTGGAAACATTTAATCATGTAAATATCAATCTCAATTAATATATATAAACACGGAAAAGTTCGGGTCACTACATGTTAGGCCCAATAGATCTATCTTTAGGATTCGCGTCAATTAGGGTGTCTGTTCCCTAATTTTAGATTACCAGACTTTAATAAAAAGGGGCATATTCGATTTCGATAATTCAACCATAGAATGTAGTTTCAATTACTTGTGTCTATTTCGTCAAACATTTATAAAAGCGCATGTATTCTCAGTCCCAAAAATATAAAGGGTAAAAAGGCAAATGAAACTCACGCATATAAATATTGTAAAACAGTTAATAAAGCATTTGCATATATTCTCAGCCCAAAAACATAAAGAGTAAAAAGGGCAAATGAAACTCACGCATATAAATATTGTAAAACAGTTAATAAAGCATTTGCATGTATTCTCAGCCCAAAAACGTAAAGAGTAAAAAGGGCAAATGAAACTCACCATACTGTATTTCGTAGTAAAAATACATATAACGTCATTGAACAAGTGCAAGGTTAGCCTCGGATTCACGAACCTAAATTAATTATATATATTTATGTGTTGGTCAATATTTGTCTAACAAATTAGGTCAAGTCGTAGTGTTCCACAATCCTAATGCTCGAGACTAATATGCAAAAGTCAACAAAAGTAAATTTGACTCAAAATAATTTCTAAAAATCTATACATGATTAATATATAGTTTAAATATCGTCGTTTTATATTTTTAAATATTTTTTAAAAGATTTATTAGAGTAAATAATATAATTTATTTATTAATAAATAAATTTTTATATTAAATTTATATAATAAAATATACTTTTATATATATTAAGTAATAAAATTTATAGGGTTCATTTAATATCATAAAGATAATATGATAAGTATTATTAAAGTAAGTTATTACACGTAGTAAAATATGTTTGTATCACATATTTATTTGATAAAATAATATCTATAATGATAGTAAGTAAAAGTTGTATTATTTTGTAATAATAATAATTATTATAAAAATATCAATATTTATAATTACTAAGATGACATTATGATAAAACGATAATTCTAATTATGATAACTTTAATATTTACGATAATTTTTAATATTATCTTTAAAATAATAATTCTATTTAAAATAATAATAATACTGATATTTTATAGTAACAATGACATTTCTATTAAAATGATAATTTTTGTTAAAATGATAGTTTTAATACTAACGATACTTTTAATAATAATAGTAATGATAAAAATAATAAGAACGATAATTTTATCTAAATCAATATCTTATAATATTTTAATTTCATCATGATACTCTTACTCATTATTTCCTAATCATTTCGTTTAATAGCTTTTAATCATCTTTTATATCGTGTTCATAATAATGATAATAATAGTAATCAAAATAATTAGGTGTTACAAATATTTGTTTTAATTACACTAATATTAATAATGATAGTTACTATAACATTATTAACGATAATACTAATAATTATCTTAATGATAATATAGTAATAATAATAATAACAATAACAATAACAATAATCATTTTTAAATAATGATATATATATATTAATAATGATAATAATAATAATAATAATAATAATAATAATAATAATAATACTAACAATAATAATAATAATAATTGCATAATAATAATAATACTAATTATAACTTTAATGATAATAACGATAGTAATAATAAAAAAAATAACAATTTTTAATGATAAATCCCTTTTATTGATAAAGATAATAATAATCATAATAATAAGATAAAACTAGAACGGCGATAAAAACGACGATAATAATAATCATTTTTAATAAAAATATCGAAAATTCAATTGATTATAACTTCTAATCCGTTCATCGAAACCATTCGATATCTAAAGGAAAAGTTCTTAATTTTTCGCTAGCTTTCCAAGGACATGCATATCTTATACCTTATCTCAACCGCAAGTGTAACTAATTCAATATTCAACCTAACCTGTCTAAGGGCAATATCAAAAGTACAAGCATGCATAATCCTAAATACTCGAGCACTAGTCAGGGATACACTATTAGTATGTAAAAGTTAAATTATGAGTACTCACGTATCAATATTGAGATTCAATATTGCAGGAAAGGTACGTAGACGCAACGGAAATGATAAACACTATATTAACCTCACGAGCATACCCATGAACCATACTCAATCACCTCCATAGCTATAACCCATAATTTCCTTAATCCTATCCTACTCGAAAAACAATTTCGAAACCACTCGGACAGCACTCCTTCGTAATATTTTATGTATACTAATAATATCTTGAAATAATACGGAGTAAATATATATATGTAAATCGATTGAGAGAGTTTAGAGAAAAATATTTTCAAGTTTCTATGAAATAATGAAACCTATTGAATTCTATTTATAATAGATTTTTGAATTATTAAAGTGAATTATTAAAGTATGAATTATTAAAGTGAATTATTAAAGTATGAATTATTAAAGTGAATTATTAAAGTATGAATTATTAAAGTGAATTATTAAAGTATGAATTATTAAAGTGAATTATTAAAGTTAAAGTAAAGTAAAAATAAAGTAAAGGTAAAGTTTAAGTATAGTAAAAGTGTAAAACTATGTACGTATAATACGCGTATAAATATATATAATATTAATTTAAATCGTTATATATATTTAATAAAATAAAATATAAATATCGTTATCTTTATCATACTATTTAAGTAATGAGTTGTCAAAAGTGGTTCTAGATATTTATAAAAGTTATATACGTTTTAATAATAAAGTTGTTTTTAAACTGAAAACGTTTTTGTACGTTTGAAACTAAATAGATCAATCGAGTCTTTATGAGATTCAATCTTCCACTATCCTTTGTCTAGTTCTCAATGATTGACAATTTGTTCTTATTTATAAATCACTTTACCATTTTCCGAATATTGTTAAAATGGAAAGATTTCTCAAATCAACGTGGGCCTTTCAACAGATACTTGTAATCATAATTCAATATATCTGATAATTCAATCATTTGATCTTATCTTCTAATTCCATTGATAAACATTTTGAAGCAGATACAATCATATAAAGTATTTAATCTAATATTTTGTTTACGTTTCAAGTTATAATATATATACACATATACATATATAATCATATTCGTTTAATGGTTCGTGAATCGTTGGAACTTGGTCGAGGTTGAATGAATGTATAAACATAGTTTAAAATTCTTGAAATTTAACTTAACAAATATTGCTTATCGTGTCGAAAACATATAAAGATTAAAGTTTAAATTTGGTTGGAAATTTCCGGGTTGTCACAGTACCTACCCGTTAAAGAAATTTCGTCCCGAAATTTGAGTGGAAAGGTTGTGAATGATAATAAGTATGTTTTCATGATGCATACGGGCTGAAAATTAGAGTTTTATCATCGGCGAATAATTTGGATAAACAATCCATTTATATGAAGAGTACGAATGAAGCTAACATAGAAGAGTGAAATGAGTAAGTGTAGATTCATCTTATCATTTGACGTAGATATGATTGATTCCCAGATTTCAAGGGATTTGAAGAAAATCTTCTTAATAAGGTTTGACTCTCCGGTAATCAAGGGAATTAGGATCCGCTTTAAATGCGATCGTCCATTTTAACTGTAGTGACCCGAACTTTTCCATGTTTATATATATTAATTGAGATTGATATTTACATGATTAAATGTTTCCAACATGTTAAGCAATCAAACTTGTTAAGACTTGATTAATTGAAATATGTTTCATATAGACAATTGACCACCCAAGTTGACCGGCGATTCACGAACGTTAAAACTTGTAAAAACGACATGACGATATATATATGGATATACATATGGTTAACATGAGATTATGATAAGTAAGTATCTCCATAAGTATATTAATAATGAGTTATATACATATAAACAAGACTACTAACTTAAGGATTTCGAAACGAGACATATATGTAACGATTATCGTTGTAACGACATTTAAATGTATATATATCATATTAAGATATATTAATATATCATAATATCATGATAATATAATAATTTAACATCTCATTAGATATAATAAACAATGGGTTAACAACATTAATTGAGATCGTTAACTTAAAGGTTTCAAAACAACACTTACATGTAACGACTAACGATGACTTAACGACTCAATTAAAATGTATATACATGTAGTGTATTTAGATGTATTAAAATACTTTTGGAAGACTTCAAGACATATATCAAAACACTCATACTTAACGAAAATGGTTATAGTTACTTTTCCATTCTTTTCTTTCATCAAGAATTCTAGTCGTATTCTTACCCGTATTATACACAGCTTTAAAACGTACTTACTATGAGTATATACCAATAGGAACTAGCATGGGATTCCACTCTTGATTATGTCATGTATGACTAATCAATTTTAACTTCTACCATGAGCTAGTCAACTAACTAGAACTCCTTTTAACCCCACTCACCACTCACCAATTACCACTCATCATTCACTCCATTTCACTTCCAATTCTCTTTCTAATTCTCTCTCAACACACACACACTATTATGAACGTATTTTTCCAGTAGTTAATCATCATCTTCATCAAAAATCACTTCAAGAATCAAGCTATAATCATCATAGGAAGAACACTTCAAGAACACTTCAAAAATCCCTTCAAGTTTACTAATTTACTTCCAAGCTTTCTAATCCATTCCAAGTAATCATCTAAGATCAAGAAACCTTTGTTATATACAGTAGGTTATCTTTCTTATTCAAGGTAATATTCATATTCAAACTTTGATTCAATTTCTATAACTATTAACCATCTTAATTCGAGTAAAAATCTTACTTGAACTTGTTTTTGTGTCATGATCCTACTTCAAGAACTTTCAAGCCATCCAAGATCCTTTGAAGCTAGATCATTTCTTGTCACTTCCAGTAGGTTTACCTACTAAACTTGAGGTAGTAATGATGTTCATAACATCATTCGATTCATATATATAAAACTATCTTATTCGAAGGTTTAAACTCGTAATCACTAGAACATAGTTTAGTTAATTCTAAACTTGTTCGCAAACAAAAGTTAATCCTTCTAACTTGACTTTTAAAATTAACTACACACATGTTCTATATCTATATGATATGCTAACTTAATGATTTAAAACCTGAAAACACGAAAAACACCGTAAAACCGGATTTACGCCGTCGTAGTAACACCGCGGGCTGTTTTGGGTTAGTTAATTAAAAACTATGATAAACTTTGATTTAAAAGTTGTTATTCTGAGAAAATGATTTTTATTATGAACATGAAACTATATCCAAAAATTATGGTTAAACTCAAAGTGGAAGTATGTTTTCTAAAATGGTCATCTAGACGTCGTTCTTTCGACTGAAATGACTACCTTTATAAAAATGACTTGTAACTTATTTTTCTAGCTATAAACCTATACTTTTCTATTTAGATTCATAAAATAGAGTTTAATATGAAACCATAGCAATTTGATTCACTCAAAACGGATTTAAAATGAAGAAGTTATGGGTAAAACAAGATTGGATAATTTTTCTCATTTTAGCTACGTGAAAATTGGTAACAAATCTATTCCAACCATAACTTAATCAACTTGTATTGTATATTATGTAATCTTGAGATACCATAGACACGTATACAATGTTTTGACCTATCATGTCGACACATCTATATATATTTCGGAACAACCATAGACACTCTATATGTGAATGTTGGAGTTAGCTATACAGGGTTGAGGTTGATTCCAAAATATATATAGTTTGAGTTGTGATCAATACTGAGATACGTATACACTGTGACAACCCGAAAATTTCCAACCAAATTTAAACTTTATCTTTATATTATTCTGACACGATAAGCAAAGTTTGTTAAGTTAAATCTCAAGAATTTTAAATTGTGTTCATACATTCATTATAACCTCGACCAAATTCCGACGATTCACGAACCGTTATATATAAATAAATATGTATATATATATATATTATAACTTGAGAATATTAATAAAGTATTAAACGTATAATACTTTACATGAACGTATTTGTTTCAATATGTTTATCGATGGAATTAGAAGATAATATCAAATGATTGATTTATCAGATACATTATGATATCATTACGGGTCTATGTTATGAGGTCCACTGTGATTTAAGAAATCTATTCTTTTTGACAACATTCGGAAAATGGTAAAGTGATTTATAAGTAAGAACGTGAAGTGCAAATAACTTAGATGTTGGATATCGACAAGTTAAGTAACTCGACATTTTTCATTAAGATGATTTCATACGTTTATTTAACCTTTGAAC
Source organism: Rutidosis leptorrhynchoides (assembly GCF_046630445.1). Taxonomy (NCBI): domain Eukaryota; kingdom Viridiplantae; phylum Streptophyta; class Magnoliopsida; order Asterales; family Asteraceae; genus Rutidosis; species Rutidosis leptorrhynchoides. Next base: position 206,551,967 of record NC_092341.1, on the reverse strand, counting down.
TTTATCCCATGCTTCACCAACAAACTGTAATTTAAAAACTTGAAACCTATTATGAATATATATGATTCTACTTTTCTAAAACATTTTATGATATATAACGATTTCCATTATTTTAACCTTTAAACAAAATGATTCTTAAAAATATATTTGGTTTTGGAAAACAAAATTATTATATTTATTTGATTTAGTTTCAAACGTACAAAAACGTTTTCAGTTTAAAAAGAACTTTATTATTAAAACGTATATAACTTTTATAAATATCTAGAACCACTTTTGACAACTAATTACTTAACCAGTATGATAAAGATAATGATATTTATATTTTATTTTATTAATTATATATAACGATTTAAATTAATATTATATATATTTATACGCGTATTATACGTACATAGTTTTATACTTTTACTATACTTAAACTTTACCTTTACTTTATTTTTACTTTACTTTAACTTTAATAATTCACTTTAATAATTCATACTTTAATAATTTACTTTAATAATTCATACTTTAATTATTTACTTTAATAATTCATACTTTAATAATTTACTTTAATAATTCATACTTTAATAATTCACTTTAATAATTCAAAAATTTATTATAAATAGAATTCAATAGGTTTCATTATTTCATAGAAACTTGAAAATATTTTTCTCTAAACTCTAAACTCTCTCAATCGATTTACATATATATATTTACTCCGTATTATTTCAAGATATTATTAGTATACATAAAATATTACGTCAGAGTGCTGTTCGAGTGATTTCGAAATTGTTTTTCGAGTGGGATTGGATTAAAGAAATTATGGGTTATAGCTATGGAGGTGATTGGGTATGGTTCATGGGTATGCTGGTGAGGTCAATATAGTGTTTATCATCTCCGTTGCGTCTACGTACCTTTCCTGCAATATTGAATCTCAATATTGATACGTGAGTACTCATAATTTAACTTTTACATACTAATAGTGTATCCCTGACTAGTGCTCGAGTATATAGGATTATGCATGTTTGTACTTTTGATATTGCCTTTAGTTAGGTTATGTTGAATCCTGAATTAGTTATATATGCGACTGAGATAAGGTATAAGATATGCATGTCGTTGGAAAGCTAGTGAAAACTTAAGAACTTTTCATTTAGATATCGAATGATTTCGATGAACGGATTTGAAGTTATAGTCCATCGAATTTTTGTATTATTATTAAAAATGATTATTATTATCGTCGTTCTAGTTTTATCTTATTATTATTATTATTATTATTATTATTATTATTATTATTATTATTATTATTATTATTATTATTATTATTATTATTATTATTATCTTTATCAATAAAAGGATTTATCATTAAAAAATGTTATTTTTTTATTATTACTATCGTTATTATCGTTAAAGTTATAATTAGTATTATTATTATTATCCAATTATTATTATTATTATTATTATTATTGGTATTATTATTATTATTATCATTATTAATATATATATCATAATTAAAAAATGGTTATTGTTATTGTTATTATTATTATTACTATATTATCATTAAGATAATTATTAGTATTATCGTTAATAATGTTATAGTAACTATCATTATTAATATTAGTGTAATTAAAACAAATATAAATGTAACACCTAATTATTTTGATTACTATTATTATCATTATTACCAACACGATATAAAAGACGATTAAAAGCTATTAAATGAAACGATTAGGAAATAATGGGTAAGAGTATCATGATGAAATTAAAATATTATAAGATATTGATTTAGATAAAATTATCGTTCTTATTATTTTTATCATTACTATTATTATTAAAATTATCGTTAGTATTAAAACTATCATTTTAACAAAAATTATCATTTTAATAGAAATGTCATTGTTACTATAAAATATCATTATTATTATTATTATTTTAAATAGAATTATTATTTTAAAGATAATATTAAAAATTATCGTAAATATTAAAGTTATCATAATTAGAATTATCGTTTTATCATAATGTCATCTTAGTAATTCTAAATATTGATATTTTTATAATAATAATTATTATTACAAAATAATACAACTTTTACTTACTATCATTATAGATATTATTTTATCAAATAAATATTTGATACAAACATATTTTACTACGTGTAATAACTTACTTTAATAATACCTATCATATTATCTTTATAATATTAAATGAACCCTATAAATTTTATTACTTAATATATATAAAAGTATATTTTATTATATAAATATAATATAAAATTTTATTTATTAATAAATAAATTATATTATTTACTCTAATAAATCTTTTAAAAATATTTAAAAATATAAAACGACGATATTTAAACTATATATTAATCATGTATAGATTTTTGGAAATTATTTTGAGTTAAATTTACTTTTGTTGACTTTTGCATATTAGTCTCGAGCATTAGGATTGTGGTACACTATGACTTGACCTAATTTGTTAGACAAATATTAACCAACACATAAATATATATAATTAATTTAGGTTCGTGAATCCGAGGCCAACCTTGCACTTGTTCAATGACGTTATATGTATTTTTACTACGAAATACAGTATGGTGAGTTTCATTTACCTTTTTACCCTTTATATTTTTGGAACTGAGAATACATGTGCTTTTATAAATGTTTGACGAAATAGACACAAGTAATTGAAACTACATTCTATGGTTGAATTATCGAAATCGAATATGCCCCTTTTTATTAAAGTCTGGTAATCTAAGAATTAGGGAACAGACACCCTAATTGACGCGAATCCTAAAGATAGATCTATTGGGCCTAACAAACCCCATCCAAAGTACCGGATGCTTTAGTACTTCGAAATTATATCATGTCCGAAGGAGGATCCCGGAATGATAGGGGATATTCTTATATGTATCTAGTTAATGTCGGTTACCAGGTGTTCACCATATGAATGATTATTTTTTTGTCTCTATGCATAGGACGTATATTTATGAGAACTGGAAATGAAATTCTTGTGGTCTATTAAAATGATGGAAATAAATGATTATGATAAACTAATGAACTCACCAACCTTTTGGTTGACACTTTAAAGCATGTTTATTCTCAGGTGTTAAAGAAATCTTCCGCTGTGCATTTGCTCATTTTAAAGATATTACTTGGAGTCTTTCATAGCATATTTCGAAGAACGTTGCATTCGAGTCATTGAGTTCATCAAAGATTATTATTAAATCAATTTATAGTTGGATAGTGGATATTATGAAATGGTATGCATGCCTGTCAATTTTTGATGTAAAGAAAGATTGTCTTTTAAAAACGAATGCAATGTTTGTAAAATGTATCGTATAGAGGTCAAATACCTCGCAATGTAATCAACTATTGTGAATCGTTTATAATGTATATGAATGGGTCCTTTCAGTTGGTATCAGAGCGGTGGTCTTAGCGAACCAGGTCTGCATTAGTGTGTCTAACTGATAAGTCGTTAGGATGCATTAGTGAGTCTGGACTTCGACCGTGTCTGCATGTCAAAAGTTTTGCTTATCATTTCTAGTCGGAAATCATCTGCTTATCATCCATAGGAAATTACCTGCTTATCATTATTAGTCTAGACACGTCTTGCTACATTAATTGCATGAGTAGTGTATAGACAAAATTCATATCTTAGCGTATCTGCTAAATCATATCTTATCGTATCTGTTACTTTAAACTTTGCCTGACATATCCCGCAAATTCCTCCGTAATCTATGAAATCTTTTGATCTCTATATATAGATATCCTATGTAAATAGAATACCACCCGATAACCGAAAAATCATTTTTATATCGAAAATCCTTTATCCAATCGTACGAAATGGAATTTGTCATCAGTTCAAGTCACTCGGATTCCGAAATGGAATCTCACTCAAGCTCCGAAAGCAGTGTGACCGGAATGGATCAACCAATTAGACATCACCTATTCTGGATGAATTGGGGGTGGGTTCGTAGCCTCCTCAATCATTGGAAACAAGAAGAAGGTGATCCTTTTCATCCACCACATTGCCCTCTTGGCGAAGAACCTGAAGCACTTACCGGCGAACCTATTCGAGACACCATTTTCTCTCTCATTTCCAGGGTATCTCGTCACGATTATATACTACATCAAATTCTAGATTTTATTTATCCGCTCGTTCCGACCGACAATCATCCTGGAATAATAGAAGAAGTCAACGAACTTCGCGCTCGGGTAGTGGCTTTGGAGAATATGGTGCAGAGATTACAAACACCAGCAGCAGCACCAGCAGCATAACCAGTACCACCATCATCAACGCTAACAGTACCATTACCACCTCCAACCACAACCGCGTTGTAAACCTCAACTTCACAATCTATCCCACGAGCATCAACGTCATACTCACCATAGATACCAAGGAGTACCAACAACAATAACTGACGAAGTATTAATTCATAACTTCATTGGAGAAACATTCCGCGGCGATTATATAATCTCTAAAGTCTTAGAGATTATCTAATCTAGCCCTAACCATAAATCAGTTAAGCGAACCAAAATGATAGAAGGAAGAGTAGAAACCCTGATAAAAATGGTGTGTGATTAACAAGTTAAACTTGTTTTACCAACAGCATCAACAGTACCGTCAACGTCACCAGCATCGTCAGTACAGTCAACATCAGAATCAACAACACCTATAACATCACAAACTCCGTCAGTTCAAGAATCACTGTGGACATCATTACGAATCAATAACGTGTATATTGTATCAACAAGTTATGAAGAATTAACTCATTCCCTCTGAAGAAATTATATATATATATATATATTTTGAAATAAAAAATAAATCTTTCCGTGCTAAGCTATTGTGTGTGAATCTTAACTACTCGGTTAATTCATATTACAAATATGCAATAATGTACGTCCCTCACCCGCGACTTAACCATCGTTAACTACAATCTCTGTCTCAATTCAACAAATTCCAATTCCTAATAAATCAAGTATATATTTGATTTTACACTTCATCATTGATGTAACCGAAACTTTTCAGATAACATCATTCGTACTTTGCGAAGTTCACAAGAATTTAATGAAAACCAACATCACATCTCAACAAATAACGAAGTATTGATTCATAATTTCAATATTATTGAAGAAATACTTATGTAACCTCTAAAGCCTTCAAGGAATTATTCAATTCTAGTTCCAACCGTAAATCGAATGAGTTTAATTTAGTATTAACTCATTAAAATCTATGTTACATCTGAGGAGAATATATACATATATATTTTCATAAAGACTGTAATAAAATTCTTATGTACAAAATATTAATTGTGAAAATTTTTTTAACGGGTAGGTAATACCCGAGAGATATATATAAATTCACAATTAATATGTTACATTCTTCGAATCAAATTAAGCAAATTATCAATTATACTTCCTACTTTCACAATAATATACATTCTTTCATAGAAATCAAAACAATCATACTCATTCAAACCTAATTACATATTCTGCTTTTAAAATCTCAGAATTCAATTCGAGATATAACCGGTACCATCACTTTTAGATTCCTACATCTTTCAAAGCTATACTTTGACTTCAAAAGTGTGTTAGAACATCAAATGTATACAAACGATTACAATCTGTGTTCAAACCCTTCAAAAATCTCTGAAGATACTTCAAATAATGAGCAATTGAGATGATGATCCAACCACATATTACCCATAGTTATGTACTTAAAAAGTTCTGGAAACCAAATTCATAATTCAACACATATATGTGTCAGATATTTTGGCATTTATTAGCAAAAATAACCTTGCAATTCCTTTGCAAAGTAGCAAATTATATCACAGCTCCAACAAGACAACTTCGATTTTTTCATTCGGAGTAGCCTTATCATAATTTTGATATATGTGATTACCCTTTTGTTACCGGAGAACCTTTCATATTCCACCACATTAGCAATAAACTTACCAACAACTTCACTGATCTTGGGCATTCCGAAGAATCTTTATATTTATCGAAACCTCATCATTTACTCATCTGCCTCTTGTAACGAGAATTGCCATACGAATCATTGGGAATTAGCAATCAGTATTTTGAAATCTCACAGCATGTTGACGCCAACAGTTATACATAACGTCTATTTCCAAGGCTTACATACTTCGAATGTGAAGTTTCTGAAAAACACTCTGAATCGCGAACTAGTTCTCGAAATGCTGATGAAGCAACAAAAACTGTAAACGACCTTAGTAGTAAAAAGTTTGATGATAAAGATTAGTGTATTAACAAAGCTCAGAAATAGAGAAGTTTTGGAACTGGAAAACGGATTGAGGAAAGTATGAAGGAGGCTGTGGACAAATCACAAAGACTGAACCTGCCTTCAAAGAATCCAAATGATTCAGTGTCTGCTGAATTCATTAACAAATACCTTGCTCCTGATACAAAACCCTTACAGACAATATTCTTCATCATTCTCTGATATTAGAAATTTTAAGATATCATCGTATCTTTCATTATAAATATCCTCCATAATTCTGAAGATATTTCCATAACTATTCTTATCTGGAATCATTTATCTCTTTGCGCTATCTGTATTACATCAAAAAGGAAATTGTTTAGTTCCTATACTCTGTAAACCTTTGAGTTTAAAATATGAATGTTTTTGAAGTAGTGTTGGAAACTGAAGCATGAGTTAGTATAATATAATGACACTTGATCAACATGATTATATTACAGTAATTCATGCTGAGTTTCTAAATGGAACGTGATGATTCACAGATCATAACATCATCATGTGCCATGTTATACGACTCTTTTATTCTATTTAACCTCTAAAATATCAAGAAAATATTTCTTGATGATTCGGTCTTTTCCAAGGTATTCTAGTAATTTGACAAGTCAAGATCGTACCATCACAATTTCCTTCCTAGAACATTAACAATGTTCATTCCGAAATTCATATCTGTGAATTCTGGACCATTACAAGCGGTGCTTAATCGCAAGAAGAAGAAACGAAAGGACAAAATTCCGAAATAGAAATTGGGGTATAAATTGCAGCAAATAAAAGAGAGCATTAACTATGGATGCCAAAGATTATAAAAGATAGAAACAGAGACTTTGAAATATAAGGGAAGATATAAAGCCCAGCGACAAACCAAAAAAATTATAAATCATATATATCAATGCATATAGCAATATAAAGACACGGGAGAACTAGAAACACTATAAACCCAAGAGTATAGTAGAAGTAAATAGATTCTTTCGGCGGTAGATGAAAAAGAAGAATGACCGATATGAAAGTTATAAGTATATCGAGAATCAGAACTGCATGGAGCATTTTGATGAATACTTTAAAATATGATTTGAGGGGGAAAGAATAGAAGGTGATGAAACATGACTAGGAACTTAGAAATCAACAAATTTAACTCACACAATGACGGAATAAGTGAATCAAACCCTCTAGTGAATAGGTTAAGCTTTTTGGGATTAATTTAGTCATACCACAACTAAATCAAGTGTGATTAGATCAACACCTAGAGCTATTATTCACCACCTGGGTGATTTGGGTTGAGAGAGAATCGGAGGAGCTCACCATATCTGAGTGTGTGTAACAAATGAGAGGCTTAACCTAAAATGAAGAACATAAGACTTTATATACCCCTGCTGTTGACTCACCCGTACGATTCATCCATCACACATACGAGTTGGCTTCATCAGCCGTACGGGTGATCACTCACTCGTGTCTTCTCATTTTGGTTGTAATTGTGACTTAGCTCAGCATCAACCGTGCGTATGAGCCTGTCAGCCGTACGAGTGAGGCTTCACTCGGACGTCTGACTAAGTCTAACATAGTCAAACATCTAAATCTCGTTCCTGCAGTTGCTGTAACCACATACAAACACGGATAGGATAATAACGAACGATCATGGTGGCCTATAAACTGTTATACCTGCAATGGACATGGGTAGATGTCCAGGGACTTGCATAAAATGCATCAACAGAAGGTGTGAGTTGTAAGAAAATGAAGGAGGTGAATTTATAAGAAAATCTCCGACAGAACAATTAAAATGGACGATCGCATTTAAAGCGGATCCTAATTCCTTTTGTTACCGGAGAATCAAATCTTATTACAAAGATTTTCTTCAAATCCCTTGAAATCTGGAAATCAATCATATCTACGTCAAATGATAAGATGAATCTACACTTACTCATTTCACTCTTCTATGTTAGCTTCATTCGTACTCTTCATATAAATGGATTGTTTATCTAAATTATTCGCTGATGATAAAACTCTAATTTTCGGCCTGTATGCATCATGAAAACATAATTATTATCATTCACGACCTTTCCACTCAAATTTCGGGACGAAATTTCTTTAACGGGTAGGTACTGTGACAACCCGGAAATTTCCAACCAAATTTAAACTTTATCTTTATATTATTCCGACACGATAAGCAAAGTTTGTTAAGTTAAATCTCAAGAATTTTAAATTGTGTTCATACATTCATTATAACCTCGACCAAATTCTGACGATTCACGAACCGTTATATATAAATAAATATGTATATATATATTATAACTTGAGAATATTAATAAAGTATTAAACGTATAATACTTTACATGAACGTATTTGTTTCAATATGTTTATCGATGGAATTAGAAGATAATATCAAATGATTGATTTATCAGATACATTATGATATCATTACGGGTCTATGTTATGAGGTCCACTGTGATTTAAGAAATCTATTCTTTTTGACAACATTCGGAAAATGGTAAAGTGATTTATAAGTAAGAATGTGAAGTGCAAATAACTTAGATGTTGGATATCGACAAGTTAAGTAACTCGACATTTTTCATTAAGATGATTTCATACGTTTATTTAACCTTTGAACTTTATCCCATGCTTCACCAACAAACTGTAATTTTAAAACTTGAAACCTATTATGAATATATATGATTCTACTTTTCTAAAACATTTTATGATATATAACGATTTCCATTATTTTAACCTTTAAACAAAATGATTCTTAAAAATATATTTGGTTTTGGAAAACAAAATTATTATATTTATTTGATTTAGTTTCAAACGTACAAAAACATTTTCAGTTTAAAAAGAACTTTATTATTAAAACGTATATAACTTTTATAAATATCTAGAACCACTTTTGACAACTCATTACTTAACCAGTATGATAAAGATAATGATATTCATATTTTATTTTATTAAATATATATAACGATTTAAATTAATATTATATATATTTATACGCGTATTATATGTACATAGTTTTATACTTTTACTATACTTAAACTTTACCTTTACTTTATTTTTACTTTACTTTAACTTTAATAATTCACTTTAATAATTCATACTTTAATAATTCATACTTTAATAATTCACTTTAATAATTCATACTTTAATAATTTACTTTAATAATTCATACTTTAATAATTTACTTTAATAATTCATACTTTAATAATTTACTTTAATAATTCATAAATCTATTATAAATAGAATTCAATAGGTTTCATTATTTCATAGAAACTTGAAAATATTTTTCTCTAAACTCTAAACTCTCTCAATCGATTTACATATATATATTTACTCCGTATTATTTCAAGATATTATTAGTATACATAAAATATTACGTCAGAGTGCTGTCCGAGTGATTTCGAAATTGTTTTTCGAGTGGGATTGGATTAAGGAAATTATGGGTTATAGCTATGGAGGTGATTGGGTATGGTTCATGGGTATGCTGGTGAGGTCAATATAGTGTTTATCATCTCCGTTGCGTCTACGTACCTTTCCTGCAATATTGAATCTCAATATTGATACGTGAGTACTCATAATTTTACTTTTACATACTAATAGTGTATCCCTGACTAGTGCTCGAGTATATAGGATTATGCATGTTTGTACTTTTGATATTGCCTTTAGTTAGGTTATGTTGAATCATGAATTAGTTATATATGCGACTGAGATAAGGTATAAGATATGCATGTCGTTGGAAAGCTAGTGAAAAATTAAGAACTTTTCATTTAGATATCGAATGATTTCGATGAACGGATTTGAAGTTATAGTCCATCGAATTTTTGTATTATTATTAAAAATGATTATTATTATCGTCGTTATTATCGTCGTTCTAGTTTTATCTTATTATTATTATTATTATTATTATTATTATTATTATTATTATTATTATTATTATTATTATTATTATTATTATTATCTTTATCAAGAAAAGGATTTATCATTAAAAAATGTTATTTTTTTTATTATTACTATCGTTATTATCGTTAAAGTTATAATTAGTATTATTATTATTATCCAATTATTATTATTATTATTGGTATTATTATTATTATTATCATTATTAATATATATATCATAATTAAAAAATGGTTATTGTTATTGTTATTATTATTATTACTATATTATCATTAAGATAATTATTAGTATTATCGTTAATAATGTTATAGTAACTATCATTATTAATATTAGTGTAATTAAAACAAATATAAATGTAACACCTAATTATTTTGATTACTATTATTATCATTATTACCAACACGATATAAAAGACAATTAAAAGCTATTAAATGAAACGATTAGGAAATAATGGGTAAGAGTATCATGATGAAATTAAAATATTATAAGATATTGATTTAGATAAAATTATCGTTCTTATTATTTTTATCATTACTATTATTATTAAAATTATCGTTAGTATTAAAACTATCATTTTAACAAAAATTATCATTTTAATAGAAATGTCATTGTTACTATAAAATATCATTATTATTATTATTATTATTTTAAATAGAATTATTATTTTAAAGATAATATTAAAAATTATCGTAAATATTAAAGTTATCATAATTAGAATTATCGTTTTATCATAATGTCATCTTAGTAATTCTAAATATTGATATTTTTATAATAATAATTATTATTACAAAATAATACAACTTTTACTTACTATCATTATAGATATTATTTTATCAAATAAATATTTGATACAAACATATTTTACTACGTGTAATAACTTACTTTAATAATACCTATCATATTATCTTTATAATATTAAATGAACCCTATAAATTTTATTACTTAATATATATAAAAGTATATTTTATTATATAAATATAATATAAAATTTTATTTATTAATAAATAAATTATATTATTTACTCTAATAAATCTTTTAAAAATATTTAAAAATATAAAACGACGATATTTAAACTATATATTAATCATGTATAGATTTTTGGAAATTATTTTGAGTCAAATTTACTTTTGTTGACTTTTGCATATTAGTCTCGAGCATTAGGATTGTGGTACACTATGACTTGACCTAATTTGTTAGACAAATATTGACCAACACATAAATATATATAATTAATTTAGGTTCGTGAATCCGAGGCCAACCTTGCACTTGTTCAATGACGTTATATGTATTTTTACTACAAAATACAGTATGGTGAGTTTCATTTACCTTTTTACCCTTTATATTTTTGGGACTGAGAATACATGCGCTTTTATAAATGTTTGACGAAATAGACACAAGTAATTGAAACTACATTCTATGGTTGAATTATCGAAATCGAATATGCCCCTTTTTATTAAAGTCTGGTAATCTAAGAATTAGGGAACAGATACCCTAATTGACGCGAATCCTAAAGATAGATCTATTGGGCCTAACAAACCCCATCCAAAGTACCGGATGCTTTAGTACTTCGAAATTATATCATGTCCGAAGGAGGATCCCGGAATGATAGGGGATATTCTTATATGTATCTAGTTAATGTCGGTTACCAGGTGTTCACCATATGAATGATTATTTTTTTGTCTCTATGCATAGGACGTATATTTATGAGAACTGGAAATGAAATTCTTGTGGTCTATTAAAATGATGGAAATAAATGATTATGATAAACTAATGAACTCACCAACCTTTTGGTTGACACTTTAAAGCATGTTTATTCTCAGGTGTTAAAGAAATCTTCCGCTGTGCATTTGCTCATTTTAAAGATATTACTTGGAGTCTTTCATAGCATATTTCGAAGAACGTTGCATTCGAGTCATTGAGTTCATCAAAGATTATTATTAAATCAATTTATAGTTGGATAGTGGATATTATGAAATGGTATGCATGCCTGTCAATTTTTGATGTAAAGAAAGATTGTCTTTTAAAAACGAATGCAGTGTTTGTAAAATGTATTGTATAGAGGTCAAATACCTCACAATGTAATCAACTATTGTGAATCGTTTATAATGTATATGAACGGGTCCTTTCATACACTGGGTCGTGGATTGATTCAAGATAATATTTATCGATTTATTTCTGTACATCTAACTATGGACAACTAGTTGTAGGTTACTAACGAGGACAGCTGACTTAATAAACTTAAAACATCAAAATATATTAAAAGTGTTATAAATATATTTTAAACATACTTTGATATATATGTATATATTGTTATAGGTTCGTGAATCAACCAGTGGCCAAGTCTTACTTCCCGACGAAGTAAAAATCTGTGAAAGTGAGTTATAGTCCCACTTTTAAAATCTAATATTTTTGGGATGAGAATACATGCAGGTTTTATAAATGATTTACAAAATAGACACAAGTACGTGAAACTACATTCTATGGTTGAATTATCGAAATCGAATATGCCCCTTTTTATTAAGTCTGGTAATCTAAGAATTAGGGAACAGACACCCTAATTGACGCGAATCCTAAAGATAGATCTATTGGGCCTAACAAACCCCATCCAAAGTACCGGATGCTTTAGTACTTCGAAATTTATATCATATCCGAAGGGTGTCCCGGAATGATGGGGATATTCTTATATATATGCATCTTGTTAATGTCGGTTACCAGGTGTCCACCATATGAATGATTTTTATCTCTATGTATGGGATGTGTATTGAAATATGAAATCTTGTGGTCTATTGTTACGATTTGATATATATAGGTTAAACCTATAACTCACCAACATTTTTGTTGACGTTTAAAGCATGTTTATTCTCAGGTGAATACTAAGAGCTTCCGCTGTTGCATACTAAAATAAGGACAAGATTTGGAGTCCATGTTTGTATGATATTGTGTAAAAACTGCATTCAAAAAAACTGATTTCGATGTAACATATTTGTATTGTAAACCATTATGTAATGGTCGTGTGTAAATAGGATATTTTAGATTATCATTATTTGATAATCTACGTAAAGCTTTTTAAACCTTTATTTATGAAATAGAGGTTATGGTTTGTTTTAAAAATGAATGCAGTCTTTGAAAAACGTCTCATGTAGAGGTCAAAACCTCGCAACGAAATCAATTAATATGGAACGTTTTTAATCAATAAGAACGGGACATTTCAGTTGGTATCCGAGCGTTGGTCTTAGAGAACCAGAAAATTTGCATTAGTGTGTCTTATCGAGTTTGTTAGGATGCATTAGTGAGTCTGGACTTCGACCGTGTTTTCTTTAAAAATGATTGCTTAACATTTTTGTTGGAAACTATATATTTTTAACATATAAATATTATGTGATATATTAATCTCTTAACGTGTTTGATATTATGTGATAGATGTCTACCTCTAGAACAAGTCCCATTGACTCACCTAATAATAATGAAGAGTTAAATGTAAATTGGAATGATTCGTGGACTGATTCACAAGTTCCCGAAGAGGAACCGGAAGAAGAGTCGGAACCGGAAGAAGAATCGGAACCGGAAGAAGAATCGGAACCGGAAGAAGAAATAGAACCGGTGGGGGAAATAATAAAACGGTTAAGTAAAAGGGAATCCTCAACCAACCGACCAAGGTTAATTATGGTCAATGGTGTTTCCGCCAAGGAAGCAAAATATTGGGAGGATTACCAATTCTCCGATGAATCGAATTCCGACGAGAATTCCGATGATGTTATAGAAATTACCCCAACTGAATTTAAAAAGGCAAAAGAAAATAATAAGGGAAAGGGCATAAAAATAGAGAAATCTAATTCCAACCCCGATGAACTTTATATGTATCGTCAACCCTTGAAGTCTTTAAGTTGTAACAATGACCCGGGAACCTCTAAACCACCAGGTTTTTCTAAACCAATGTGGACAACGACGGCTCGTATTAGGGGAACATCATATATCCCTAGAAACTTGGCAAAACGAACCAAAACCGAACAAGAAGAAACGAGCGAGTCGGAATAAGATAGTTGTATTCGTGTGGTGTAATATATGTAATATAGTGTGCTTATGCTTTATGATATATGTAAAAATTGCTTGTATTAATAAGTATTTTTTTTATGAATCTAACTCTTGTCTATTTTACAGTATAAAAACACAAAATGGATAGATAACCCAATATTTTAAGAGACCTACCCGGAGACATGATTGATGAAATCTTGTCTAGAGTCGGTCAGAATTCTTCGGCACAACTATTTAAGGCGAGATCAGTTTGTAAGACATTCGAAGAACATTCCAAGAATGCCTTGGTTTATAAAAGGCTTTCGTTCGAAAGATGGGGGATATCACATTGGGAAATCCATAAGTTACGATGTGTTTACTTTGACGCATATATTGCGGGGAACCCAAATGCTATTTTACGCAACGGGTTAAGAAATTATTTTGACTCAGTATATCCGAATATAGGACTTCGTGATTTAGAAAAAGCGGCTAACATGCAACATAAAGAAGCATGTTATGCTTACGGGTTAGTAATGTTCGCTTCTCACCAAAGTGAGAACAAGAACATCGGGCTACAACTATTAAACAAAACGTTCCCACAAGTGACGGAGTCGGTAATTGGGGTAAGAAATGAGGTTTTAAGGTTATTACGAGACTGTTGGTCATTACGTAACCCTCGTCCCTTTGACGACGTTACAACACGCTGTCTTATCAACGGCCATAACGGTTATGTTCCACAAGACCAAGGATGGGAAGTAGTCCTAGTAAAACCAGAATGCATGACTTGTTTCTGGACGTATGAATTACGTGTCTTTATTGCCTTTGCTGAACGACTTGTGTACTAGCTAGAATTATCTTCACAACTATCTTGTATCAAAGTTATTGTGTGCTATATTTCATGCTTTATGTAAAATAAGCGGTATTGTAAGTTTGTAAAATATTGTATAAAAGTTTGAACGTGAAATATTATTACAATCAGTTTTTCATATAGAATTGTAGTAGTTGAATTGTATATTAGCTACTAAGTATGAACTTAACGGGTAGGTACTACCCGAATTTAAACTTATAAAATGCTAATATGAAGAAAAAGCTTTTATAAATGAGTTCATATTATGCTACGAAATACTATTAACTACTCTTAATATTCTGTATGATTAACTTGTTCCATTTGACTATTTTGAAGGAAATGGCACCGACTACTCGACACACCATGAATATGAATGAAGAGGAATTCTGTACTTTTCTAGCTTCAAACATAGCCGCAGTACAGGCTGCGCTACATACCAACAATAACCTTGGATCTGGCAGTACAGGAAATCGTGTAGGATGCACCTAAAAGAATTTACTGCCTGCAAACCTTTGGAATTTGATGGAACCGAAGGACCGATCAGATTGAAACGGTGGACCGAGAAGGTCGAATCGGTGTTTGCCATAAGTAAGTGTACTGAAGAGGACAAAGTGAAGTACGCTACGCATACCTTCACAGGTTCTGCATTAACATGGTGGAATACCTAGCTAGAGCAAGTGGGACAAGATGATGCGTACGCACTACCGTGGTCAGCATTCAAGCACTCGATGAACGAGAAGTACCGTCCCAGAACCGAGGTCAATAAGCTCAAGACAGAACTTAGAGGGTTACGAACCCAAGGATTTGATATTACCACGTACGAAAGACGATTTACAGAATTGTGCCTATTGTGTCCGGGAGCATTCGAAGATGAGGAAGAGAAGATCGACGCGTTTGTGAAAGGATTACCGGAAAGAATCCAAGAAGATATAAGTTCACACGAGCCCGCCTCCATACAACAGGCATTTAGAATGGCTCACAAACTAGTGAACCAGATTGAAGAAAGAATTAAAGAACAGACTGCTGAAGAGGCCAATGTGAAGCAAGTCAAAAGAAAGTGGGAGGAAAACGGTGATAAGAATCACCAATACAACAACAACAGCAATTACAACAATAATCGCAACAATTATCCCAACAATCGCAACATCAATCGCAACTACAACAAACGGCCCAACAACAATAACAATAACAACAACAGCAACTACAACAATCATCCCAACAACAATAATAACCACAACAACAACAACAATCAGAAGCAGCTATGCCAAAGGTGTGAAAAGTATCACTCGGGGTTCTGCACCAAATTTTACAACAAGTGTAAAAGAAATGGTCATAGCGCGATGAAGTGTGAGGTCTACGGACCAGGGGTTAATAGAACGAAAGGAACAAATGGTGTCGGAACGAGTAATGGCGGGGCAAGTAGTGTCGGAGAAAGTTATGCCAATGTAGTTTGTTATAAATGTGGAAAATCGGGCCACATTATTAGAAATTGACCGAACCAGGAGAACACGAATGGACAAGGCCGCGGAAGAGCTTTCAATATTAATGCGGCAGAGGCACAGGAAGACCCGGAGCTTGTTACGGGTACGTTTCTTATTGACAATAAATCTGCTTACGTTTTATTTGATTCGGGTGCGGATAGAAGCTATATGAGTAGAGATTTTTGTGCTAAATTAAGTTGTCCATTGACGCCTTTGGATAGTAAATTTTTACTCGAATTAGCAAATGGTAAATTAATTTCAGCAGATAATATATGTCGGAATCGAGAAATTAAACTGGTTAGCGAAACATTTAAGATTGATTTGACACCAGTAGAGTTAGGGAGTTTTGATGTGATAATCGGTATGGACTGGTTGAAAGAAGTGAAAGCAGAGATCGTTTGTTACAAAAATGCAATTCACATTATACGAGAAAAAGGAAAACCCTTAATGGTGTACGGAGAAAAGGGCAACACGAAGCTACATATTATTAGTAATTTGAAGGCACAAAAACTAATAAGAAAAGGTTGCTATGCTGTTCTAGCACACGTCGAGAAAGTACAAACTGAAGAAAAGAGCATCAATGATGTTCCCATTGCAAAAGAATTTCCCGATGTATTTCCGAAAGAATTACCGGGATTACCCCCACAGCGATCCGTTGAATTTCAAATAGATCTTGTACCAGGAGCTGCACTAATAGCTCCTGCTCCTTACAGACTCGCACCCAGCGAGATGAAAGAACTGCAAAGCCAAATACAAGAACTTTTAGAGCGTGGTTTCATTCGACCAAGCACATCACCGTGGGGAGCTCCTGTTTTGTTTGTCAAGAAGAAAGATGGTACATTCAGGTTGTGTATCGACTACCGAGAGTTGAACAAACTTACCATCAAAAACCGCTACCCACTACCGAGAATCGACGACTTATTTGATCAACTACAAGGCTCGTCTGTTTATTCAAAGATTGACTTACGTTCCGGGTATCATCAAATGCGGGTGAAAGAAGATGATATTCCAAAGACTGCTTTCAGAACACGTTACGGTCATTACGAGTTTATGGTCATGCCGTTTGGTTTAACTAATGCACCAGCTGTGTTCATGGACCTTATGAACCGAGTGTGTGGACCATACCTTGACAAGTTTGTCATTGGTTTCATTGATGACATACTTATTTACTCAAAGAATGACCAAGAACACGGTGAACATTTGAGAAAGGTGTTAGAAGTATTGAGGAAGGAAGAATTGTACGCTAAGTTTTCAAAGTGTGCATTTTGGTTGGAAGAAGTTCAATTCCTCGGTCACATAGTGAACAAAGAAGGTATTAAGGTGGATTCGGCAAAGATAGAAACTGTTGAAAAGTGGGAAACCCCGAAAACTCCGAAACACATACGCCAGTTTTTAGGACTAGCTGGTTACTACAGAAGGTTCATCCAAGACTTTTCCAGAATAGCAAAACCCTTGACTGCATTAACGCATAAAGGGAAGAAATTTGAATGGAATGATGAACAAGAGAAAGCGTTTCAGTTATTGAAGAAAAAGCTAACTACGGCACCTATATTGTCATTGCCTGAAGGGAATGATGATTTTGTGATTTATTGTGACGCATCAAAGCAAGGTCTTTGTTGTGTATTAATGCAACGAACGAAGGTGATTACTTATGCGTCTAGACAATTGAAGATTTACGAACAAAATTATACGACGCATGATTTGGAATTAGGCGCGGTTGTTTTTGCATTAAAGACTTGGAGGCACTACTTATATGGGGTCAAAAGTATTATATATACCGACCACAAAAGTCTTCAACACATATTTAATCAGAAACAACTGTGTGGTAGCAAATGTGGTAGCCGATGCCTTGAGCAGGAAGGACAGAGAACCCATTCGAGTAAAATCTATGAATATAATGATTCATAATAACCTTACTATTCAAATAAAGGAGGCGCAACAAGGAGTTTTAAAAGAGGGAAATTTAAAGGATGAAATACCCAAAGGATCGGAGAAACATCTTAATATTCGGGAAGACGGAACCCGGTATAGGGCTGAAAGGATTTGGGTACCAAAATTTGGAGATATGAGAGAAATGGTACTTAGAGAAGCTCATAAAACCAGATACTCAATACATCCTGGAACGGAGAAGATGTACAAGGATCTCAGGAAATATTTTTGGTGGCTGGGTATGAAAGCCGATGTTGCTAAATACGTAGGAGAATGTTTGACGTGTTCTAAGGTCAAAGCTGAGCATCAGAAACCATCAGGTCTACTTCAACAACCCAAAATCCCGGAATGGAAATGGGAAAATATTACCATGGATTTCATCACTAAATTGCCAAGGACTGCAAGTGGTTTTGATACTATTTGGGTAATAGTTGATCGTCTCACCAAATCAGCACATTTCCTGCCAATAAGAGAAGATGACAAGATGGAGAAGTTAGCACGACTGTATTTGAAGGAAGTCGTCTCCAGACATGGAATACCAATCTCTATTATCTCTGAT
The DNA here is from genome assembly GCF_046630445.1 of Rutidosis leptorrhynchoides. Taxonomy (NCBI): domain Eukaryota; kingdom Viridiplantae; phylum Streptophyta; class Magnoliopsida; order Asterales; family Asteraceae; genus Rutidosis; species Rutidosis leptorrhynchoides. The sequence goes on along the minus strand of NC_092341.1, from coordinate 206,533,003 downwards.
AGGGATGGAAGATTTATTTCAAGATTCTGGCAGACATTACAGCAAGCATTAGGAACTTGTCTAGACATGAGTACTACCTATCATCCACAAACTGATGGGCAGAGTGAAAGGACGATACAAACGCTTGAAGACATGCTACGAACATGCGTAATTGATTTCGAAAATAGTTGGGATCGACATCTACCATTAGCAGAATTTTCCTACAATAACAGCTACCATTCAAGCATTGAGATGGCGCCGTTTGAAGCACTTTATGGTAGAAAGTGCAGGTCTCCGATTTGTTGGAGTGAAATGGGGGATAGACAGATTACGGGTCCGGATATTAAACAAGAAACTACCGAGAAGATCATCCAAATTCAACAACGGTTGAAAACCGCCCAAAGTCGACAAAAGAGCTACGCTGACATTAAAAGAAAAGATATAGAATTTGAAATTGGAGAGATGGTCATGCTTAAAGTTGCACCTTGGAAAGGCGTTGTTCGATTTGGTAAACGAGGGAAATTAAATCCAAGGTATATTGGACCATTCAAGATTATTGATCGTGTCGGACCAGTAGCTTACCGACTTGAGTTACCTCAACAACTTGCGGCTGTACATAACACTTTCCACGTCTCGAATTTGAAGAAATGTTTTGCTAAAGAAGATCTCACTATTCCGTTTTATGAAATCCAAATCAACGAAAAACTCCAATTCATCGAAGAACCCGTCGAAATAATGGATCGTGAGGTTAAAAGACTTAAGCAAAACAAGATAACAATTGTTAAGGTTCGATGGAATGCTCGTAGAGGAGCCGAGTTCACCTGAGAGCATGAAGATTAGATGAAGAAGAAATACCCGCATCTATTTCCAGAAGATTCGTCAACACCTTCAACAGCTTAAAATTTCGGGACGAAATTTATTTAACGGGTAGGTACTGTAGTGACCCGAACTTTTCCATGTTTATATATATTAATTGAGATTGATATTTACATGATTAAATTTTTCCAACATGTTAAGCAATCAAACTTGTTAAGACTTGATTAATTGAAATATGTTTCATATAGACAATTGACCACCCAAGTTGACCGGCGATTCACGAACGTTAAAACTTGTAAAAACGACATGATGATATATATATGGATATACATATGGTTAACATGAGATTATGATAAGTAAGTATCTCCATAAGTATATTAACAATGAGTTATATACATATAAACAAGACTACTAACTTAAGGATTTCGAAACGAGACATATATGTAACGATTATCGTTGTAACGACATTTAAATGTATATATATCATATTAAGATATATTAATATATCATAATATCATGATAATATAATAATTTAACATCTCATTAGATATAATAAACAATGGGTTAACAACATTAATTGAGATCGTTAACTTAAAGGTTTCAAAACAACACTTACATGTAACGACTAACGATGACTTAACGACTCAGTTAAAATGTATATACATGTAGTGTATTTAGATGTATTAAAATACTTTTGGAAGACTTCAAGACATATATCAAAACACTCATACTTAACGAAAATGGTTATAGTTACTTTTCCATTCTTTTCTTTCATCAAGAATTCTAGTCGTATTCTTACCCGTATTATACACAGCTTCAAAACGTACTTACTATGAGTATATACCAATAGGAACTAGCATGGGATTCCACTCTTGATTATGTCATGTATGACTAATCAATTTTAACTTCTACCATGAGCTAGTCAACTAACTAGAACTCCTTTTAACCCCACTCACCACTAACCAATTACCACTCATCATTCACTCCATTTCACTTCCAATTCTCTTTCTAATTCTCTCTCAACACACACACACACTATTATGAACGTATTTTTCCAGTAGTTAATCATCATCTTCATCAAAAATCACTTCAAAAATCAAGCTATAATCATCATAGGAAGAACACTTCAAGAACACTTCAAAAATCCCTTCAAGTTTACTAATTTACTTCCAAGCTTTCTAATCCATTCCATCTAAGATCAAGAAACCTTTGTTATATACAGTAGGTTATCTTTCTTATTCAAGGTAATATTCATATTCAAACTTTGATTCAATTTCTATAACTATAAACTATCTTAATTCGAGTAAAAATCTTACTTGAACTTGTTTTTGTGTCATGATCCTACTTCAAGAACTTTCAAGCCATCCAAGATCCTTTGAAGCTAGATCATTTCTTGTTACTTCCAGTAGGTTTACCTACTAAAGTTGAGGTAGTAATGATGTTCATAACATCATTCGATTCATATATATAAAACTATCTTATTCGAAGGTTTAAACTCGTAATCACTAGAACATAGTTTAGTTAATTCTAAACTTGTTCGCAAACAAAAGTTAATCCTTCTAACTTGACTTTTAAAATTAACTACACACATGTTCTATATCTATATGATATGCTAACTTAATTATTTAAAACCTGGAAACACGAAAAACACCGTAAAACCGGATTTACGCAGTCGTAGTAATACCGCGGGCTGTTTTGGGTTAGTTAATTAAAAACTATGATAAACTTTGATTTAAAAGTTGTTATTCTGTGAAAATGATTTTTATTATGAACATGAAACTATATCCAAAAATTATGGTTAAACTCAAAGTGGAATTATGTTTTCTAAAATGGTCATCTAGACGTCGTTCTTTCGACTGAAATGACTACCTTTACAAAAACGACGTGTAACTTACTTTTCTGGCTATAAACCTATACTTTTCTGTTTAGATTCATAAAATAGAGTTCAATATGAAACCATAGCAATTTGATTCACTCAAAACGGATTTAAAATGAAGAAGTTATGGGTAAAACAAGATTGGATAATTTTTCTCATTTTAGCTACGTGAAAATTGGTAACAAATCTATTCCAACCATAACTTAATCAACTTGTATTGTATATTATGTAATCTTGAGATACCATAGACACGTATACAATGTTTCGACCTATCATGTCGACACATCTATATATATTTCGGAACAACCATAGACACTCTATATGTGAATGTTGGAGTTAGCTATACAGGGTTGAGGTTGATTCCAAAATATATATAGTTTGAGTTGTGATCAATACTGAGATACGTATACACTGGGTCGTGGATTGATTCAAGATAATATTTATCGATTTATTTCTGTACATCTAACTATGGACAACTAGTTGTAGGTTACTAACGAGGACATCTGACTTAATAAACTTAAAATATCAAAATATATTAAAAGTGTTATAAATATATTTTAAACATACTTTGATATATATGTATATATTGTTATAGGTTCGTGAATCAACAAGTGGCCAAGTCTTACTTCCCGACGAAGTAAAAATCTGTGAAAGTGAGTTATAGTCCCACTTTTAAAATCTAATATTTTTGGGATGAGAATACATGCACGTTTTATAAATGATTTACAAAATAGACACAAGTACGTGAAACTACATTCTATGGTTGAATTATCGAAATCGAATATGCCCCTTTTTATTAAGTCTGGTAATCTAAGAATTAGGGAACAGACACCCTAATTGACGCGAATCCTAAAGATAGATCTATTGGGCCTAACAAACCCCATCCAAAGTACCGGATGCTTTAGTACTTCGAAATTTATATCATATCCGAAGGGTGTCCCGGAATGATGGGGATATTCTTATATATATGCATCTTGTTAATGTCGGTTACCAGGTGTTCACCATATGAATGATTTTTATCTCTATGTATGGGATGTGTATTGAAATATGAAATCTTGTGGTCTATTGTTACGATTTGATATATATAGGTTAAACCTATAACTCACCAACATTTTTGTTGATGTTTAAAGCATGTTTATTCTCAGGTGAATACTAAGAGCTTCCGCTGTTGCATACTAAAATAAGCACAAGATTTGGAGTCCATGTTTGTATGATATTGTGTAAAAACTGCATTAAAAAAAAATGATTTCGATGTAACATATTTGTATTGTAAACCATTATGTAATGGTCGTGTGTAAACAGGATATTTTAGATTATCATTATTTGATAATCTACGTAAAGCTTTTTAAACTTTTATTTATGAAATAGAGGTTATGGTTTGTTTTAAAAATGAATGCAGTCTTTGAAAAACGTCTCATATAGAGGTCAAAAAATCGCAACGAAATCAATTAATATGGAACGTTTTTAATCAATAAGAACGGGACATTTCAATTGTTCTGTCGGAGATTTTCTTATAAATTCACCTCCTTCATTTTCTTACAACTCACACCTTCTGTTGATGCATTTTATGCAAGTCCCTAGACATCTACCCACGTCCATTGCAGGTACTACAATTTACAGGCCACCATGATTGCTCGTTATTATCCTACCCGTGTTTGTATGTGGTTACAGGAACTGCAGGAATGAGATTTAGATGTTTGACTATGTTAGACTTAGTCAGACGTACGAGTGAAGCCTCACTAGTACGGCTGACAGGCTCATACGCATGGTTGATGCTGAGCTAAGTCACAATTACAACCTAAATGAGAAGACACGAGTGAGTGATCACCCGTACGGCTGATAAAGCCAACGCGTACTTGTGATGAATGAATCGTATGGGTGAGTCAACAGTAGGGGTATATAAAGTCTTATGTTCTTCATTTTAGGTTAAGCCTCTCATTTGTTACACACACTCAGATCTAGTGAGCTCCTCCGATTCTCTCAGTCCAAATTACCCAAGTGGTGAATAATAGCTCTAGGTGTTGATCTAATCACACTTGATTTAGTTATGGTTTGACTAAATTAATCAAAAAAAAAACTTAACCTATTCACTAGAGGGTTTGATTCACTTATTTCGCCATTGTGTGAGTTAAATCTGTTGATTTCTAAGTTCCTAGTCATGTTTCATCACCTTCTATTCTTTCCCCCTCAACTCATATTTTAAAGTATTCATCAATATGCTCCATCCAGTTCTGATTCTCGATATACTTCTAAATTTCATATCGGTCATTCTTCATTTTCATCTACTGCCGGAAGAATCTATTTACTTCTACTATACTCTTGGGTTTATAGTGTTTCTAGTTCTCCCGTGTCTTTATATTGCTATATGCATCGATATATATGGTTTATAATTTCTGATTTGTCGTTGGGCTTTATATGTTCCCTTATATTTCAAAGTCTCTGCTTCTGTCTTCTATAATCATTATCATTCACAGTTAATGCTCTCTTTTATTTGCTGCAATTTATACCCCAATTTCTATTTCGGAGTTTTATCCTTTTGTTTCTTCTTCTTGCGATTAAGCACAGCTTGTAATGGTCCAGAATTTACAGATATGAATTTCGGAATGAACATTGTTAATGTTCTAGGAAGAAAATTGTGATGGCACGATCTTGACTTGTTAAATTACTAGAATACCTTGGAAAAGGCCGAATCATCAAGAAATATTTTCTTGATATTTTAGAGGTTAAATAGAATACAAGAGTCGTATAACATGGCACATGATGATGTTATGATATGTGAATCATCATGTTCCATTTAGAAACTCAGCATGACTTACTGTAATATAATCACATTGATCAAGTGTCATTATATTATACTAATTCATGCTTCAGTTCCCAACACTACTTCAAAATATTCCTATTTTAAACTTGAATGTTTCAGAATTTAGAAACTAAAATAGTTTCTTTTATGATGTAATACAGATAGCGCGAAGAGGTAAATGATTTCAAATAAGAAAAATTAAGGAAATATCTTCAGAAATATGGAGGATATTTATAATGAAAGATATGATGATATTTTAGAATTTCTAATATCAGAGGATGATGAAGAATATTGTTCGTAGAGGTTTAGAGTCAGGAGCAAGGTATTCGTTAATGACTTCAGCAGGTACTGAATCATTTGGATCCTTTGAAGTCAGGTTCAGTCTTTGTAATTTGTCCACAGCCTCCTTCCTACTTTGCTCAATCCGTTTTCCAGTTCCAAAACTTCTCTTTTTCTGCGCTTTGCCAGCACACTTCATCATTATCATCCAGCTTTTACCGTTTAAAGTCATTTATAGTTTTTGCTGCTTCATCAGCATTTTTTTTTTCTTTCGGAGAACCAATTCGTAGTTCGGAGTGTTTTTCAGAAAATTCACATTCAAATTAAGTCCAGAAGATAGACGTTATATATACACATATAACTATTGGCGTAGACATGCTGCGAGATTTCAAAATACTGATTGCTAATTCCCAATGATTCGTATGGCAATTCTCATTACAAGATGCGAATGAGTAAATGATGGGGTTTCAATGAATAATTATAATGACTTTTTGGAGAGGCTAAAGTCAAAGGGTAATGAAGTTGTTGGTACATCTGCTAATAATGTGTTGGAATGTAAAAGGTTCCCTGGTAACGATGGTGTATATCTCAAGGTTATAATAAGGTTAGTCTGACTGAAAAGTCGAAGTTGACTTGCTGGAGCTGTGACAAAACTGGATACTTTGAATAGGAGTCGCAAAGTTATTTTTGCTAATAAATGCCAAAGAATCTGACGCGGATACGTTGTTTAAACTTTTACTTTGGTTTCAAGAGTTTTTCGGGTACATAACTGTGGGTAACATGTGGTTGGATCATCATCTCGATTGCTCATCATTCGAAGTGTCTTCAGAAATTTTTGAAGGGTTTGAACACAAATTGTAATCGTTAACATACATTTGATGTTCTAACACAGTTTTGAAGTCAAAATATAGCTTGTGAAAGATGTAAGGATCTAAGAGTGATGATTTTGGTCATATCTCAAGTTGAATTTTGAGTTTCAAAATCAGAATATGTAATTAAATTTTGAATGAGTATGGTTGTTTTGATTTCTATAAAAGAATGTATATTGTTGTGAAAGTAGGGAGTATAATGGATGATTTGTTGAATCAGATTCGAAGTATGTAACATATTAATTGTGAATTTATATATCTCTCGGGTATTACCTACCCGTTAAAAAAAATTTCACAATTAATGTTTTGTACAAAAGAATTTTATTACAGTCTTTATGAAAATATATATATGTATATTTTCTTCAGATGTAACATAGATTTAATGAGTTAATGTTAAATTAAACTCATTTGATTTACGGTTGAAACTATAATTGAATAATCCCTAAAGGTTTAAAAAGTACATAACTTTTACGCAGTATTTCTTTAATGACATTGAAATTATGAATCAATACTTCATTATTTGTTGATGTATGATGTTCGGTTCGTGGAATTCTTGTGAATTTCGCAAAGTACGAATGATGTTATCTGAAAAGTTTCGGGTACATCGATGATGAAAGTGTAAAATCAAATATATACTTGATTTATTATGAATTGGAATTTGTTGAATTTCGACAGAGATTGTAGTTAATGCTGGTTAAGTTGCGGCCGAAGGACGTACATTATTGTATATTTGTAATATGAATTAACTGAGTAGTTAAGATTCATACACAATAGCTTAGCACGGAAAGATTTATTTCAATATATATATATATATATATATATATATATATATATATATATATATATATATATAATATACATATAATTTCTTCAGAGGGAATGAGTTAATTCTTCATAACTCGTTGATACAATATACACGTTATTGATTCGTAATGATGTCCACATTGATTCTTGAACTGACGGAGTTTGTGATGGTATCTGTGTTGTTGATTCGGATGTTGACTGTACTGACGATGCTGGTAACGCTGACGGTACTGTTGATGCTGTTGGTAAAGCAAGTTTAGCTTGTTAATCACACACCATTTTTATCAGGGTTTCTACTCTTCCTTCTATCATTTTGGTTCGCTTAACTGATTTATGGTTAGGGCTAGATTAGATAATCTTTAAGACTTTAGAGATTACATAATCGCCGCGGAATGTTTCTCCAATGAAGTTATGAATTAATACTTCGTCAGTTATTGTTGTTGGTACTCCTTGGTATCTATGGTGCGTATGACGTTGATGCTCGTGGGACAGATTGTGAAGTTGAGGTTTACGACGCGGTTGTGGTTGGAGGTGGTAATGGTACTGTTGGCGTTGATGATGGTGGTACTGGTTATGCTGCTGATGCTGCTGCTGGTGTTTGTAATCTCTGCACCATATTCTCCAAAGCCACTACCCGAGCGCGAAGCTCGTTGACTTCTTCTATTACTCCGGGGTGATTGTCGGTTCGGACGAGCGGATAAATAAAATCTAAAATTTGATGAAATATATAATCGTGACGAGATACTCTGGAAATGAGCGAGAAAATGGTGTTTCAGACGGGTTCGCCGGTAAGTGCTTCGGGTTCTTCGTAAATAGGGCAATGTGGTGGATGGAAGGGATCACCTTCTTCTTGTCTCCAATGATTAAGGAGGCTACGAACCCATCCCCAATTCATCCAGAATAGGTGATGACTGATTGGTTGATCTATTCCGGTCACACTGCTTTCGGAGCTTGAATGGGATTCCATTTCGGAATCTGAGTGACTTGAACTGATGACGAATTCCATTTCGTACGATTGGATAAAGGATTTTTTTTTTCGATATGAAATGATTTTGGCTAACGGATGGTATTCTAATTACATAGAATATATATATATATATATATATATATATATATATATATATATATATATATATATATATATATATATATATATATATATATATATATATATATAGATCAAAAGATTTCGTAGATTACGGAGGATTTTGCGGGATATGTCAGGCAAAGTTTAAAGTAACAGATACGATAAGATATGATTTAGCAGATATGCCAAGATATGAATTTTTGTCTATACACTATTCATACAATCAATGTAGCAAGACGTGTCTTAGACTAAAAATGATAAGCAAGTAATTTCCTGAGGATGATAAGTAGTTAATTTTCGACACAAAATCATAAGCAAAACTTTTGACATGCAGACACGGTCGAAGTCCAGACTCACTAATGCATCCTATCGACTTATCAGTTAGACACACTAATGCAGACCTGGTTAGCTAAGACCACCACTCTGATACCAACTGAAAGGACCCGTTCATATACATTATAAACGATTCACAATAGTTGATTACATTGCGAGGTATTTGACCTCTATATGATACATTTTACAAACATTGCATTCGTTTTTAAAAGACAAACTTTCTTTACATAGAAAATTGACAGGCATGCATACCATTTCATAATATCCACTATCCAACTATAAATTGATTTAATAATAATCTTTGATGAACTCAATGACTCGAATGCAACGTTCTTCGAAATATGCTATAAAAGACTCCAAGTAATATCTTTAAAATGAGCAAATGCACAGCGGAAGATTTCTTTAACACCTGAGAATAAACATGCTTTAAAGTGTAAACCAAAAGGTTGGTGAGTTCATTAGTTTATCATAATCATTTATTTCCATCATTTTAATAGACCACAAGAATTTCGTTTCCAGTTCTCATAAATATACGTCCCATGCATAGAGACAAAAATAATCATTCATATGGTGAACACCTGGTAACCGACATTAACTAGATACATATAAGAATATCCCCTATCATTCCGGGATCCTCCTTCGGACATGATATAAATTTCGAAGTACTAAAGCATCCGGTACTTTGGATGGGGTTTGTTAGGCCCAATAGGTCTATCTTTAGGATTCGCGTCAATTAGGGTGTCTGTTCCCTAATTCTTAGATTACCAGACTTTAATAAAAAGGGGCATATTCGATTTCGATAATTCAACCATAGAATGTAGTTTCAATTACCTGTGTCTATTTCGTCAAACATTTATAAAAGCGCATGTATTCTCAGTCTCAAAAATATAAAGGGTAAAAAGGCAAATGAAACTCACGCATATAAATATTGTAAAACAGTTAATAAAGCATTTGCATATATTCTCAGCCCAAAAACGTAAAGAGTAAAAAGGGCAAATGAAACTCACGCATATAAATATTGTAAAACAGTTAATAAAGCATTTGCATGTATTCTCAACCCAAAAACGTAAAGAGTAAAAAGGGCAAATGAAACTCACCATACTGTATTTCGTAGTAAAAATACATATAACGTCATTGAACAAGTGCAAGGTTAGCCTCGGATTCACGAACCTAAATTAATTATATATATTTATGTGTTGGTCAATATTTGTCTAACAAATTAGGTCAAGTCATAGTGTACCACAATCCTAATGCTCGAGACTAATATGCAAAAGTCAACAAAAGTAAATTTGACTCAAAATAATTTCCAAAAATCTATACATGATTAATATATAGTTTAAATATCGTCGTTTTATATTTTTAAATATTTTTTAAAAGATTTATTAGAGTAAATAATATAATTTATTTATTAATAAATAAATTTCTATATTAAATTTATATAATAAAATATACTTTTATATATATTAAGTAATAAAATTTATAGGGTTCATTTAATATCATAAAGATAATATGATAGGTATTATTAAAGTAAGTTATTACACGTAGTAAAATATGTTTGTATCACATATTTATTTGATAAAATAATATCTATAATGATAGTAAGTAAAAGTTGTATTATTTTGTAATAATAATTATTATTATAAAAATATCAATATTTATAATTACTAAGATGACATTATGATAAAACGATAATTCTAATTATGATAACTTTAATATTTACGATAATTTTTAATATTATCTTTAAAATAATAATTCTATTTAAAATAATAATAATAATGATATTTTATAGTAACAATGACATTTCTATTAAAATGATAATTTTTGTTAAAATGATAGTTTTAATACCAACGATACTTTTAATAATAATAGTAATGATAAAAATAATAAGAAAGATAATTTTATCTAAATCAATATCTTATAATATTTTAATTTCATCATGATACTCTTACTCATTATTTCCTAATCGTTTCGTTTAATAGCTTTTAATCGTCTTTTATATCGTGTTCATAATAATGATAATAATAGTAATCAAAATAATTAGGTGTTACAAATATTTGTTTTAATTACACTAATATTAATAATGATAGTTACTATAACATTATTAACGATAATACTAATAATTATCTTAATGATAATATAGTAATAATAATAATAACAATAACATTAACCATTTTTAAATAATGATATATATATTAATAATGATAATAATAATAATAATAATAATAATAATAATAATAATAATAATAATAATAATAATAATAATAATACTAACAATAATAATAATAATAATTGGATAATAATAATAATAATTGGATAATAATAATAATACTAATTATAACTTTAACGATAATAATGATAGTAATAATAAAAAAATAACAATTTTTAATGATAAATCCCTTTTATTGATAAAGATAATAATAATCATAATAATAAGATAAAACTAGAACGACGATAAAAACGACGATAATAATAATCATTTTTAATAAAAATATCGAAAATTCAATTGATTATAACTTCTAATCCGTTCATCGAAACCATTCGATATCTAAAGGAAAAGTTCTTAATTTTTCGCTAGCTTTCCAAGGACATGCATATCTTATACCTTATCTCAACCGCAAGTGTAACTAATTTAATATTCAACCTAACCTGTCTAAGGGCAATATCAAAAGTACAAGCATGCATAATCCTAAATACTAGAGCACTAGTCAGGGATACACTATTAGTATGTAAAAGTTAAATTATGAGTACTCACGTATCAATGTTAAGATTCAATATTGCAGGAAAGGTACGTAGACGCAACGGAAATGATAAACACTATATTGACCTCACGAGCATACCCATGAACCATACTCAATCACCTCCATAGCTATAACCCATAATTTCCTTAATCCTATCCTACTCGAAAAACAATTTCGAAACCACTCGGACAGCACTCCGTCGTAATATTTTATGTATACTAATAATATCTTGAAATAATACGGAGTAAATATATATATGTAAATCGATTGAGAGAGTTTAGAGAAAAATATTTTCAAGTTTCTATGAAATAATGAAACCTATTGAATTCTATTTATAATAGATTTTTGAATTATTAAAGTGAATTATTAAAGTATGAATTATTAAAGTGAATTATTAAAGTATGAATTATTAAAGTGAATTATTAAAGTATGAATTATTAAAGTGAATTATTAAAGTATGAATTATTAAAGTGAATTATTAAAGTTAAAGTAAAGTAAAAATAAAGTAAAGGTAAAGTTTAAGTATAGTAAAAGTGTAAAACTATGTACGTATAATACGCGTATAAATATATATAATATTAATTTAAATCGTTATATATATTTAATAAAATAAAATATAAATATCGTTATCTTTATCATACTATTTAAGTAATGAGTTGTCAAAAGTGGTTCTAGATATTTATAAAAGTTATATACGTTTTAATAATAAAGTTGTTTTTAAACTGAAAACGTTTTTGTACGTTTGAAACTAAATAGATCAATAGAGTCTTTATGAGATTCAATCTTCCACTATCCTTTGTCTAGTTCTCAATGATTGACAATTTGTTCTTATTTATAAATCACTTTACCATTTTCCGAATATTGTTAAAATGGAAAGATTTCTCAAATCAACGTGGGCCTTTCAACAGATACTTGTAATCATAATTCAATATATCTGATAATTCAATCATTTGATCTTATCTTCTAATTCCATTGATAAACATTTTGAAGCAGATACAATCATATAAAGTATTTAATCTAATATTTTGTTTACGTTTCAAGTTATAATATATATACACATATACATATATAATCATATTCGTTTAATGGTTCGTGAATCGTTGAAACTTGGTCGAGGTTGAATGAATGTATGAACATAGTTTAAAATTCTTGAAATTTAACTTAACAAATATTGCTTATTGTGTCGAAAACATATAAAGATTAAAGTTTAAATTTGGTTGGAAATTTCCGGGTTGTCACAACTCTTTCCTCAAATCAAGATACATTTTCCTCGCGCCTGGGTGAATGGAATACTTTGACTTATGTGCTTCATCAAGTAGCACTCGTCGGAAATCTCCCATTCTAGGCACCCACACTCGTCCTTGAAAAGACAACAAACCATACGAACCTAAAGTAATAGACTCCGTTTGTCCCACGATTCGTTCCTCATGCTTATTGTTAACAAAAGCTTCAATTTGAGTCTCGCCAAACTTTACAAGAAAATCGTTAGTAATAATCATGCGTAACGATCCTACTCGTATCACCGGATGTTGACTCTTTTGACTTAACGCATCCGCGACCACATTCGCCTTACCCGGATGATAAAGTATTTCACAATCATAGTCTTTTACCACATCCATCCATCTACGTTGATGATAATGCAAATCTCGTTGATTAAAAAGATGTTTCAAACTCTTGTGATCCGAATAAATCGTACACTTAACACCATACAAGTAATGGCACCAAATTTTCAATGCATGAACAACCGCCGCCAACTCAAGATCATGAGTCGGATATCTCGTTTCGTGTTTCTTTAATTGCCGAGAGGCATACGCGATGACTTTACCTCTTTGCATTAGAACACAACCGATCCCATTTAAAGAAGCATCACAATAAACCGTCATGTCTTCTACACCATCCGGCAACACTAAAATCGGAGCTTGACATAACTTCTCTTTTAGCAATTGGAAAGCAATTTCTTGCTCATTTTCCAGATTATATCTCGCGTTCTTTCTCGTTAACTTTGTCAAAGGAGAAGCAATTTTAGAAAAGTCTTGGATAAACCGACTATAATAACCGGCCAATCGGAGAAAACTTTGGATTTCCGTAGGCGTAGTCCGTCGTCCCCAACTCTTCACCGTCTCAATCTTCCCCGGATCTACTTGAATACCATCCTTGTTCACAATATGGCCAAGGAATTGAACTTTCCTTAGCCAAAATTCACATTTGGAGAATTTTGCATACAACTTCTCCTTCCTCAACGTCTTCAACACACCACGCAAATGATGTTCATGTTCCTTCATACTCTTCGAATAGACAAGTATGTCGTCAATGAACACAATCACCGACTTGTCCAACATAGGTTGGCACACTCGGTTCATAAGATCCATGAATGCCGCCGGTGCATTCGTAAGACCGAAAGGCATAACTACAAACTCATAATGCCCGTAACACGTTCGAAAAGCCGTTTTCTCTATATCTTCCTCACGGACCCTCATTTGGTGATAGCCGGACCGTAGGTCAATCTTAGAGAAATATGTTGCACCTTGGAGTTGGTCAAACAAATTGTCAATCCGAGGCAATGGATAATGATTCGTTATCGTCACTTTGTTCAACTCCCGATAATAAATACACATCCGCATACTACCATCCTTCTTCTTCACGAATAAAACCGGAGCGCCCCATGGTGAAGCACTCGGTCGAATAAAACCCTTTTCAAACAATTCTTGGGTTTGATTTAACAATTCTTGCATCTCTGTTGGTGCTAAACGATAAGGAGTTTTAGCAATGGGAGTAGCCCCCGGAACCAACTCAATGCAAAATTCAACTTGTCTTTCAGCGGAACACCCGACAATTCATCCGGAAAAACGTCTTCGAATTCACTAACCACCGGAATTTCACGAATGGATGGTGGCTCTTCATGAGTATCAACTACATGAGCAAGGAAAGCCATGCCACCACTAACAAGGAAACGACGTGCCCGTGCATAAGTGCATAATGGCACAAGTCTTCTCCGTCTCTCGCCATGAATAATTAACTCTCCCCCACTTGGGGTTTTCACACGAATAGATTTCTCATGGCATGAAATATCGGCTCTATAACGATCGAGCCAATCCATACCAACGACAATATCAAATTCACCCAAGGTCATCAGGATAAGATCAATTTTAAACGTTTCGGAACCATACACAATATCACATTCATTACACACATCAACCCCTAGCACTGGCTTACCATCCGCTATTTCGACTTCTACCGGACGACTTAACTTAGCTAGCAGTTTATTTAACTTAGGCACAAATCTTAGAGACATAAACGACAAGTTGGCATAACTATCAAAAAGTATACGTGCCGGACTAGAGTTGACCATGAAAGTACTTGAGACGACTTCATTGGATTGTTTGGCTTCTTCATTCGTCATCAAGTAGTTGCGACCCCTAGACGTACCCGCCACTTTCTCTAATTTCTTAACATGATCATTGTTCAAATTGGGACATTCCGGCCTCTTGTGCCCCTCTTTACCACAATTATAACAAGTGAGTTTGGTTGTAGAAGGTGGGTTGGTGCAATCACGGGCCATATGCCCCTTTCGTCCACAATTGTGACAAGAATAACGGAACTCTTCGGGAACACTTTTCTTCACACTACCGACACTCTTGGTTGCACCCTTATCCTTCTTGTTCGAATGATTTGTAGCTTCGAACTTCCTCTTGCCAAAAGTAAAGCCACTCTTTCTCAACACGAGCGCCTCAAAACCTTTGGCCATATTGAACAACTCATCAAAGTTTTCACCACGTTTTCACCACGTTTACACTAATCTTTTCTTTATAACTATCATTCAAGATTCGATAGAAGTCTTCCTTCAACATTTTATCATTCCCGACATACTCCGAGAAAAATTGGGTCTTGGACAAAAAGATGGATTTGAGAGTGTTCAAATCCATCGACCCTTGCCTCAAGGAACGTAACTCATCCTTAAGCCTTGTAAGATCGGCCAAAGTTTGGTATTCGTCGAAAAATTCCCCCTTGAATTCATCTCAAGTGAATTCCATGCATTGTTCTTCACCATAAACTTGGATCTTTGCGTCCCACCACAACTTGGCATCGCCCCTCAACATGCTACACCCTGAAAGGACCCATCCTAATCCATCCGGACGAAGTCCATATCGATTATAAACGATTCACAACAGTTGATTACATCGCGAGGTACTTGACCTCTATATGATACATTTACAAACATTGCATTCGTTTTTGAAAAGACAATCTTTCATTACATCGAAAGTTGACGGCATGCATACCATTTCATAATACATATAACTATAATTAACTTAATAATAATCTTGATGAACTCAACGACTCGAATGCAACGTCTTTTGAAATATGCCAGGAATGACTCCAAGTAATGTCTCTAATATGAGCTAATGCACAGCGGAAGATTTCTTTCAAACCTGAGAATAAACATGCTTTAAAGTGTCAATCATTAGTTTAACATAAATAATCATTTCATAATTTTAATAGACCACAAGATTTCATATTTCCATTTCTCATAAACAAACGTCCCATGCATAGAGACAAAAATATCATTCATATGGATTGAACACCTGGTAACCGACATTCACAATATGCATATAAGAATATCCCCATCATTTCGGGATCCTCCTTCGGACATGATATAAATTTCGAAGTACTAAAGCATCCGGTACTTTGGATGGGGCTTGTTGAGCCCGATAGAACTATCTTTAGAGTTCGCGTCAATTAGGGTGTCTGTTCCCTAATTCTTAGATTACCAGACTAAAAAAGGGGCATATTCGGTTTAATAATTCAACCATAGAATGTAGTTTCGATTACTTGTGTCTATTTCGTAAAACAGTTATAAAAGTTGCGCATGTATTCTCAGCCCAAAAATATAAAGGGTAAAAAGGCAAATGAAACTCACTTAATGTATTTTGTAGTAAAAATACATAGAACGACATTGAACAAGTATAGGGTTGGCCTCAGATTCACGAACCTATATCATTTGTATATTCATTAATACATATATAATCGTAATCGAATATATATATTATTATTAGTGAATTAATTGTTATTTTAACTATGTTTTTTTTTTCAATAATAATATAATTAATTACATTTATTAACATTTATTACAAAAATAATAATATAGTTATGTTATACGTAGTAAATATGGATTTTATATAACTAATAGATGTTTGATAAAATAATGTTGTTAATAATAAATAAAAAGTTGTTTCATCCTAATATAATAATAATCATTGTTATAAAATGATAATTTTTATAAAAGTGGTACTTTTAATAGTATTGAATACTAATAATAATAATGGTTATAAAAATAGTGATTTTATTAATAATAATAATACTAATAATAATAATAATAATAATAATAATAATAATAATAATAATAATAATAATAATAATAATAATAATAATAATAATAATAATAATAATGATAAGTATAATAAATTTGCTACCTTGAAGAAGTAGCTCAAAAAAAAGAAAAACCGCCATCCACCAGCCTCGAACCCGAGACCTCACGCTCTCCTGACACCCTCCTAAACCATTGGGCTGTTACCCTTTTTCTGAATTAATACCAAACACTAAACTATATATCCCGTATTTATTTCCTTTCCATATTCATCTTCTTCATCAAACCTAAACTAATCGAAAACAACTAAAACCAATACCGTGAATTATAATTCGAATTAAGACATTAAATAAGTTTGTAATTGAACAAGAAAAATGAAAATAACAAAAAAAAAATAAAAATAAAAAAAATAAACCAACTGCTGTTCGACGCAGCTATAAAAAAAATTAAATTTCGATTTGGAACTCGTATTGGACTGTGGTTATAACATAAAATAGTTTGTAATTAATGTATAGAAACTATTGGAATCGTAAATTAACTCGAAACATCAAAAACTATCTCGAATTTGATCTGTGTTCATAGTTTTGACTTTTTGAAAAAAAATTTTGACTCTTGAATTCTCCATCAATAGGACGAATTAGCAATTGAAATTATACAGGTAGTTTACATGAATGATGACTAACAATCCCGCATTAATGATTTGTAACAATGATTTCGATTTTGAATTTTGGCATAAACGAGTTGGAACAGGATGTCGTTGAAAGAAAAAAAAATCACTGAATAATTGTTTACTTGGTTACTATAGATAATGATAGTGGTAATTGATTGACTAAAACTGATACTAGATGAATCGATTGATTTAATGGAGATAGGAGTTGCTGTAGGTTCACGAGCAGGAAACAAGAGAGAATGGGGGAAAGAAAATAAAAAATAAGTGATAGTGATCTGGGTTATCTGGCACGCGTAAATATATGTTCTTGTTTCTTTTCTTTTTTTTTCTTTTCTTTTTTTTTAAATAAGTAAATAAGTATAGTAAATGATAAAAATAAATATATGATAATATTAATGCTAACAAGAATGATAATAATAAGTTTAGTAATAATTAACAGTGATGATAACTATACTAATAAAATGATGATTTTTAATGATAATAGTTACAAAAATTTATAAAAGTAATAATGATAATATTAATGTAACAATTTACATGTATCATACATTATATCCATATTTTATAATTTTAATATTATTAATAATACTGATATTATTATTTATATAATGTTTAATAATTATACAATATATATTATATGATAATATATTTAAATTTTTTTTTATATTTATGCATTTTAATATAAATACCTTATATAATATATGTTTGCATTCTCATAATAAAAATATAATTGTCTTACCTATACATATATAAGTATTGTATATATGTTTATTTTAAATATCATGTTATTTCATCATAGAAATAAATAGTATAAGTTTCAACACATAATATTCATGACTTATATATATATATATATATATATATATATATATATATATATATATATATATATATATATATATATCCATATACATATGATATAATAATTGTTATGTGTATATATATATATATATATATATATATATATACAATTAATGGTTCGTGAATCGTCGAAACTGGTAGAAGGTAATTGTATGTATGAAAACAGTTCAAACTTTTTGAGACTCAACATTACAGACTTTGCTTATCGTGTCAAAATCATATAAAGATTAAGTTTAAATTTGGTCGGAAATTCCCGGGTCATCACAGTACCTACCCGTTAAAGAAATTTCATCCCGAAATTTGAACGAGGTCGTCATAGCTAACAATAGAAATGTTTTCATGACGAATATAAGTTGAAAATTAGAGTTTTATCATTACCGAGTAATATAGATTAAACGATTCGGTTACTTGAAGCGTATGAGTGAAGCTATCGCAAAAAATTGAAATTGGAAAAGTAAAGATTCGTCTTAACTTTTGGCAGAGTCAGGGTTGAATTCCGGAATTCTGTTGGGATTTAACAAGTTTGAAACTCTTAAAACCATTTAAGATTATAATCAAAATGGAAGCGTGTAATTACAAATTAAACTTGTTAATCTTTAAACCAATTTAAAGTTAAATCCCAATAGGATCAAGTTATGAAATCATGCTTACAAATTAACAAGAAAGGGAGAGTTATATATACCTCCTTAAAACAAGTTTAAGGGCTGTCCAAATGCTTATAAGATGATGAACAAATGTGTAGAACTTCAAGCCATTGATCCTCCAACACCACCCTTAAGTTTACTAGACTTTATAACCTTAACACCCTTGTTAATCTAGCTTGAAACCCCTTTTTTTTGTACCCAAAATTTCTGGACAGCAGCTCTCAAGAAATGATGCTGAATGCAAGTTCCAAAAGCATGAAACCTCAAGTTGTTATACCCCAAGCATGATCCCAACACCTTGTACTTTGGTTAGGATTTGTTTGACACTTAATATTGGCTTGCAAGATTAACAAAAGAACCTCCTTTTGCCCTCTTATGCCCACGTTTTTTTCAGCTGTAGTAGCAAGAAAAACTGAGCAGTCTTTTTGTCATTTTAACTTGATATGTTTTTATGTCATTGTTGTAGAACACAATGTCTTGGTCATATGCAAAAGCATGGGAGGTAACTAATATAAAATGTGTGTAAGAGCATGCCAACATGGACTCCAATGCCACTCCCATTTCCATTATATAAAATTAGTTTTTATAAAACTGATTTTGTAAAATCAGTTTTTATAAAACTTGATTTTATAAAACACATTTTATAATCTTGCATATTATTTGTTATGTATATTTTATAAAACCAATTTATAAAATGTAACATAACTTAATTAATTATTTAACCTATAAATAATTAAATCCTTGCTATATAAATTATTCCATAATTTATATATATACATATCAAGTGTTATTAATTTTAGAACCATTTTCTAAAATTCAAGTGTCGCGTATTTAATCAACGAACCAATCGCTAAGATCAAATACGAATAAGGTGTCGGTAAGCTTGTTATTGGGTATGACCCGACTTGGATCATAACATGTTAGCCACATTAATTTAATATGTCTCTCGGGCATATGAAATACCTTCAATCTCCCACTTGCACGAGAAACATAAGAAATTAATGCAAGTGATGGATACAGCCTAACACACCGTCCATCACCCCTAATATGTTATGACTTTGTGCCATTCAATAACATCATCCCTTTCGAGCTCCCTACTCGAACTGATATATAGGTGAATCTTTCATTATATCCTTTTGTCCTATATGTCATGTTAAATCCAAGAGACACGGAGTGATCACTCTCTTATAGATTTAACTTTATCAGGCCTTAGACATCTGACTCTCAACGAATAAGAGGGACAAATTCCATCTTGACTACATACGTCCTAGATACACACTTTGCATTATACCTGAGCTCTTCCTTATGTACTACCATATTTCAGAATAGCGAAGGAAAGAATCAAGGCATAATACTCGGTGAATATCAGGACCCAATATGTATCTCAGGTCAGAGGATACGATGATATTCGCCTTTACTCAAGATTACATGTGATCAACCACAAAGGCTCCATATAGTAAATCTTGAGAGCGGGTCTTCCAATATTTGTATCCCACAAATATTTATGAACCTTGGTAGCAACCTAGCCTCACATTCATTCCTGTGAATGTATACCAATCCAAGTTCATAATAGTCTAAACCTCACACTTGTTCCCACAACTGTGATCGACTACGGAATTTAGAATAATTACTTATTCATGGATAAAATATGCAAAATAGGAACATAACTCAAAATAAATTAATACCATAATTATATTAATGAGTTTGAACAATTTCGTTTCGTTACAATACTTAAAAAAGATCATGACCAATCACTAGAATATCGAAGTCCTAATGCACTAACATGCCCTTGATGTTTTGCACCATGTAAGAGCTTTGTGAGTGGATCCGCTATATTTAGATCTGTGTGAACTTTGCGAATACATATCTTTCCTTTTTCAACTTCATCCCTTATGTAGTTGAATCTCCGCTCAATGTGACGGGTCTTTTGGTGAGCACGAGGCTCCTTGAATTGAGCAATCGCACCTTCGTTGTCACAAAAGATCTCAAGAGGGTCTTGAATGGTAGGGACCACTCCTAAGTTGTCGATGAATTTCTTCATCCATGCAGCTTCCTGAGCTGCCAATGAGGCGGCAATGTACTCTGACTCTGTAGTGGATAATGCAACAACATCCTGTTTTGAACTCTTCCAAGAGACTGCACCTCCATTTAATGTAAAGACATAACTGGATTGTGATCGAGAATCATCTCGATCAGTTTGGAAGCTTGCGTCCACGTAACCTTTTACAGCAAGTTCCTCCTCACCAGACCCGTATATAAGAAACATATCCTTAGTCCTTCTAGGGTATTTCAATATACTTTTAACCGCAATCCAATGATCGTTTCCTGGGTTATTCTAGTATCTACTTGTCAAGCTAAGAGCTCATGACACATCCGGTCTAGTGCATATCATTGCATACATGATTGACCCAATAGCAGATGCATACGGGACTTTCTTCATTCTCTCCTGTTCATCTTTTGTGGTGGGGCACTGAGATGAACTGAGAAGTGTTCCTCTTTGAATAGGTACCAAACCTCTCTTAGAGTCCTCCATCTTGAACCTTTTCAAGACCTTTTCAATGTATGCACTTTGATTCAAACCTATCAGTTTCTTGGATCTATCCCTGTAGATCCCAATCCCCAAAACGTATTGTGCTTCTCCAAGATCCTTAATGGAGAAGCATTTGCTTAACCAAGTTTTAACACCTTGCATTGCCGGAATATCATTTCCAAATAACAATATATCATCCACATATAGTACAAGGAACATGATAGTGCTCCCACTAGCTTTCTTGTATACACAAGCTTCATCACCATTTTTAATGAAGCCAAATTTCTTGGCCTCCTCATTAAAACGATGATTCCACATTCTAGATGCTTGTTTTAATCCGTAGATTGACTTCTTTAACTTGCATACCTTTTCAGGATATTTCGGATCAACAAAACCCTCAGGCTGAACCATATAGACATCTTCCTCAAGATGTCCGTTTAGGAAAGCGGTCTTGACATCCATCTGCCATATTTCATAATCATAATGAGCAGCAATGGCAAGTAATATCCGAATAGACTTTAGCATCGCCACAGGCGAAAAAGTTTCATCATAGTCAACCCCTTGAGTTTGAGTGAAACCTTTTGCTACAAGTCTAGCTTTATATGTATCCAAGTTTCCATGTATGTCGGTTTTCATTTTGAACAGCCATTTACAAGCAACTAGCCTAGAGCCAGGAGGTTGCGCAACAAGTTCCCAAACTTGGTTGTCATACATGGATTGCATCTCAGCGTTCATGGCTTCCTGCCATTTATCTTTATCAATCCTTGATAAAGCATCTTGGTAGTTTATTGGTTCATCCAAATCAATCACATAGCAACCATCCATGAGAAACCCATATCTCTCAGGAGGATTACTAATCCTACCAGATCTGCGAACGTCTTGTGTATTTTGATCATCCATCTGATCACTCTCAACATTTTCATGTTGAGTGCTAGTGTCAGCCAATTGTGTATCATCTACTTGATCTTGAACCTCTTCAAGATCTATCTTCCTTTCACTTTTGCCTTCCATTAGGAACTTAGTTTCAAGGAATTCAGTCTTCCGAGCAACAAATACATTCTTCTCGGAAGGATCATAGAAATAGTATCACATATCATCCTTGGGATATCCTATGAAGATACACTTTGTGGATCGAGCATTCAACTTATTAGGGACGTAACGCTTAGGGTAAGCTTCACATCCCCATACCTTTAAGTATGATAGAGATGGAGGTTTTCCAAACCACATCTCATGAGGTGTTCGTTCCACTTTCTTGGTTGGGGCCATATTTAAAATACGAGCCGCTGAGCATAGACAATAACCCCAAAACGATAGAGGTAACGAGCTTCTAGCCATCATAGATCGAACCATATCCATTAGGGTTCGGTTCCTCCTTTCGGACACACCATTAAGCTGTGGTGTCCCGGGTGGAGTAAGTTGCGAGATAATCCCACAACTTCTAAGATGATCTTGGAAGGCATCGCTTAGGTATTCACCTCCTCTATCGGTTCGAAGTACCTTAATTGTCTTATTGAGTTGATTTTGTACTTCGTTTTGATACTCTTTGAATGCTTCAAAAGTTTCGTCCTTATGTCTTAACAAGTAGATATATCCGAAACGACTGAAGTCATCAATGAAAGTAACGAAGTATCTTTCACCATTCCTAGCTATGGGCTTAAAGGGTCCACATACATCCGAATGTATTAATCCCAATAAGTCCTTAGCCCTTTCGTAGGTCCCTTTGAAAGGTGCTTTAGTCATTTTGCCTTGTAAACAAGATTCACATACATCAAACGAGTCTAGTTCATTTGATTTCAAAAGGCCATTCTTTTGGAGTGTATGCATTCGATTCTTGTTTATGTGACCAAGGCGACAATGCCATAAGTAGGAATCACTCAAATCCCTTTTAAGTTTCTTGGTGCTAGTATGATATATTGAGCTACTAGATGATGTGTCATCATGAACCAATTCATAAATTCCATTTGAAGGCGAAGCCTTAAAATAAAATACATTATCTAAATAAACGTGGATATCATCATTAACAAAATTAAGATAAAACCCACATTGTTTTAAACGGGAAACTAAAATAATGTTTCGACATAAATCCGGTGCATACAAAACATTGTTCAAAATAAGTTCCAAACCACTTGGAAGTTTTAATACAAAGTCTCCTTGAGCCTTCACTTGCACTTTGGCTCCATTACCCATAAAGAGACTTGATGTTCCCGTTTCCTTGCTACTTCTTTTGAACCCCTGCAAAGAAATGCAAATGTGAGTTCCACATCCAGTGTCTAATACCCATGTATTAGAAGAAGTAATACTAAGCTCTATATATACCATATATATGTTACCTGAGGATTGCCCCGCATCCCTCTTTTCCTTCAACTCCTTAAGGTAGACCGGGCAATTGTGTTTCCAGTGACCCATTTCACCGCAACCGAAGCACGGGTCTTCCTTGGGGTTTGCTTGTCCAGCAACCTTTTGCTTCTTGTTCTTGTTTTTGGTTGGGGTAACCATCCTCCCCTTTCCCTTGCCTTGATGGGCGGGTCCTTTCCTCTTAGCCGCCTTTGGCTTAGAGGTGTTGTTACCTTTGGACCCACTATCATTGATCATTAGCACGGGTGAAGCCCTCTTACCCATGCTAGTTTCGGCCGTCCTTAACATGCCATGAAGTTCACCAATGGTCTTATCCATCCCATTCATATTGTAATTAATTACAAATTGGTCAAACCTCTTTGACAGGGAGTTTAGGATAAGATCAGTGGCTAGCTCATTAGATATGTTGAGATTAAGACGGTTTGCGCGATCAATAAGGCTTTTCATTTTGAGGACATAAGAGGATACGGATTGGGTGTCATCCATACGACATGCATGTAACGCTCGAACCGTTTTGAAGCGCTCGACACGTGCTTGTTGAAGGAACATCTCCTTCAATTGCGTAATCATGTCATATGCACTATGATGTTCGAAATCCTTTTGGAGTTCGGGTATCATAGTCCCAAGCATTAGGCAAGCGACTTGCACCGAATCGGCACAATACTTGTCATAATAAGCCATGCCCTCTAGATCTTCCTCATCCGGTTGGTCGGGAATAGGGTCCTCCAACACATACGCTTTATCCTCAAGTTTGAGGACAATTCTAAGATTGCGGAACCAATCCATAAAGTTCGTATGGTTGAGTTTGTCTTTCTCGAGGAGAGACCTTAATGATAGGTTGTTCAAGTTAATAGGTGCATTTTGCATGTTGTTGTTATTGGCGGCCATCTACAAAATTTAACAAAGTTCATTTAAGTATCGATTTTAAATTTAATGAACAATATCCTTTTAAATTTTAATTGACTTATTAAATATTAGAATCCAACGGTAAATCAAATTTCGGTTAGGTGACCTTTATCCCGTTATTTGATTTAGCTAGGTAGTCATTTATATGACAATTGCAATCCTTTTGCAACTTCTAAATTATGGGATCATACAATCCTTTTGCATGGCATATTTTTCCCATCAACGCCTATTTGTTTCTCATGCTTCGGTGACCCTAAGTTCATGATTCCCAAATCAAGTCGTCCTACTTGTGTAAACATGTAAAATTAACATACAAGTGGTTAGGTGACCTTTATCCCACAAGCATGCGAATTTTACCTTAACCATATTAGTTAGCTCATAACGGTTAGGTGACCTTTATCCCATTATGAGTTTCCTACTATGTTTAAGTGTCCCACAAAAGGATGGCGTTAAACTTGTTTACCTTGTCGATTAAGGGATTTTAAGTTTTCGTTAATTCTAGTTTAAGAAAACATTTATGCCATACACCAACATGCATTTAGTGTATGGTACTTATGAAAAACCATTTTCATGTCTTGTAATTTGCCAATTACTTGATATAAACCATTTTATATATATGTGATCCTTTTCTTGTTCTTAATAACCATTTATTAACGTCTTTAGTTGCTTTTAATTTAACCAATTAAATTGTCGTTTTGCATGTCATTAATACATCTAATTTAACCATTTAAATTGTCGTTTTGCTTGTTGTTATCTTGTGATTAATTGTATCAACCAAACATACAATACAATAAACAAACAAACAACCACACATGCAAAACAAGTATGTTCACAATCTAGCCATTTTGGTGGACATTTGTTTAGCCGAAAACAAATGTCACCGGGTTAAGGGGTAATAATACAAAGTAGGAGATTTCAAATCTCCCACTTAACCTTGCATCCATATGCTCCTTGTGTTCTTCAAGTCTTCATCATCTTGTATCTTCATTTTTACAAAATATGTATCCTAATACATTTTTATCTAGAAAATGAAAATACAACCTATTCTATTTTACATACCAAATGTAAAACAAATTACATAGCCAAATGAATGAATTATTACATGCCATATGAATGAATAATATTACAAGCCAAATAACATTACAAATCAACCAAACATACATGCATGCAACACAAGGTCAAGGCTAAGATTGTGAACATTAACATGCAACCAAATATGAACCAAATGGAAGAGCCCAAACCCACTTTTGGACCCTTTTGAATTCGGCATTCATCATAAACCCACCCAAACCCATTTGTTTTTGCAATCTACATTCATGCATGTTCATAGATTGCAAATATAGTGGGTTTAAAACAACAATTCGAAGCATATTTCAACAACTTCGGCTCTAGATACCATTGTTGGGATTTAACAAGTTTGAAACTCTTAAAACCATTTAAGATTATAATCAAAACGGAAGCGTGTAATTACAAATTAAACTTGTTAATCTTTAAACCAATTTAAAGTTAAATCCCAATAGGATCAAGTTATGAAATCATGCTTACAAATTAACAAGAAAGGGAGAGTTATATATACCTCCTTAAAACAAGTTTAAGGGCTGTCCAAATGCTTATAAGATGATGAACAAATGTGTAGAACTTCAAGCCTTTGATCCTCCAACACCACCCTTAAGTTTACTAGACTTTATAACCTTAACACCCTTGTTAATCTAGCTTGAAACCCTTTTTTTTTGTACCCAAAATTTCTGGACAGCAGCTCTCAAGAAATGATGCTGAATGCAAGTTCCAAAAGCATGAAACCTCAAGTTGTTATACCCCAAGCATGATCCCAACACCTTGTACTTTGGTTAGGATTTGTTTGACACTTAATATTGGCTTGCAAGATCAACAAAAGAACCTCCTTTTGCCCTCTTATGCCCACGTTTTTTTCAGCTGCAGTAGCAAGAAAAACTGAGCAGTCTTTTTGTCATTTTAACTTGATATGTTTTTATGTCATTGTTGTAGAACACAATGTCTTGGTCATATGCAAAAGCATGAGAGGTAACTAATATAAAATGTGTGTAAGAGCATGCCAACATGGACTCCAATGCCACTCCCATTTCCATTATATAAAATTAGTTTTTATAAAACTGATTTTGTAAAATCAGTTTTTATAAAACTTGATTTTATAAAACACATTTTATAATCTTGCATATTATTTGTTATGTATATTTTATAAAACCAATTTATAAAATGTAACATAACTTAATTAATTATTTAACCTATAAATAATTAAATCCTTGCTATATAAATTATTCCATAATTTATATATATACATATCAAGTGTTATTAATTTTAGAACCATTTTCTAAAATTCAAGTGTCGCGTATTTAATCAACGAACCAATCGCTAAGATCAAATACGAATAAGGTGTCGGTAAGCTTGTTATTGGGTATGACCCGACTTGGATCATAACATGTTAGCCACATTAATTTAATATGTCTCTCGGGCATATGAAATACCTTCAAATTCAAGGGAGTTAAAGAAAATCTTCGAAATCTAAAAGATTTGATTCTTCGGCGAGTAAAGAAATTAAGATCTCTATAATTAAATACGGTGATCTGCCTCGATTAATCTGTCTGATATTTCCACTATAAATTTAAGCTCTTCCGTTCCATTATTCTCACCATTCCTATACTTTCTTTCTTAGTTCATACATTCAAAAGATTATGAAAATTCTTAATCCCGTTCTAATCCTTGTTATTTTCCTAATTATCATTTCTGTCATCCTTCTTTCAATCTTCTACCAGAAAAATTTGTCCACTTCTGCTATTACCTTGGGGTGATACTATTCTTAATTATACCGTGTCTTTATATTTCCGTTCGCATTAATATCCACGGTTTATAACCTCCGTGTTGTTATGGGGCTTTATATTTCCTCTTATATTTTAGAACTCTTTGCCTTCTTATTATCTTCTCGATCTATAGTAAAACGAGTAACGGTCCAGAATTCGTAAGTATGAGGCTTCGAATGAACTTAATGTTCTAAACAAGAAAGAATGTAATGGTACGATTTGATTTGTCAAATTACCAGAATCACTGAGAATAGAACTATCAATAATATATTTTCTTGATATGTTCAGAAGTTAATCAGAATGAAAAAGTTATGTAACATGACACATGATGACGTTATAATATGTGAATCATCATGTTCCATTTAGAAACTCAGCATAACTTACTGTAATATAATCACGTTGATCAAATGTCATTATATTATACTAACTCATGCATTAGTTTCCAACATCACTTCAATAACATTCGTATTTTAAGCTCGAAAGTTTACAGAATATAGAAACTAACAGTTTCTATATGATGTAACACTGATAGCATGAAGAGATTAATGATTCAAGGTAAGAATAGTTATGAACATATCTTCAGAAATATGGAGAATATTTATAATGAAAGATACGATGATATCTTGGAATTTCTAATATCGAAGGATGGTGAAGAAAATTTGTCCGCAAGAGTTTGGAGTAAGGAGTAAGATATTCGCTAAAGATTTCAATAAGCATTGATTTATTTGGATTCTTTGAAGTCAAATTTATTCTTTGTGATTTGTCACGGCTTCCTTCATAGTTTCGCATAATCCGCTTTTCGGTACTAAATTTTCTATTGAGTGTTTCCAATACTCTATTCTTTATCATCAAACTTTTGACGGTTAAGGTCGTGTACAATTTTTGATGCTGTATTCAGTTTTTTTTTTTCATAATTTGTGGTATTGATTTGTAGACTGAGTGCTTTTCAGAATTTCAGAATGAAAGATCATAATTCTAAGAGATGAATGTTATACATATAACTGTTGATGTAGATATGCTGTGAGTTTTCAAAGTACTGATTGTTGATTGCCGGTAATTGATATGTCAGTTCTCGTTACAAGATTTAGATGAGTATATGATAGGGTTTCAATGAATAAATATAATGATTTATAGGAGAGATTTAAACCAAAAAGCAACGAGGTTGCTGTTACGTCTGCTGGTAATATGGTAGAATATGAAAGGTTTCCCGGTAACAATAAAAGAGCACGCATATATATCAAGGTTATAATATGGTTGTTTCGAACAAAAAGTCGAAGTTGTCTTGTTGGAGCTGTGACAAAATTTGCTACTTTGAAAGGAATTATCAAGTTATTTTGGGTAATAATAACACTAAGGAATTAGCACAACTACGTGTTAAACGTTTACTCAGTTTCTGAGAGTTTTTCAGGTGCATAACAATATACACAAATCTTTCTTTCTGTAGATGAAGTGAGGTTGATTCATTCTTTCAATTGAGGTGTTTTCAAGAATCATGAAAGGTTTGAACGCAGATTGGAATCGTCAAGATACAAATGAGGTTTAAGATGAACTCAAGTGGCAAACTTGAAGAATGTTTAGTTTCATAGGTTATAATCAATATTTTAATTCATTTTAATTGTGCAATGTTATTAGTCCACAGTCGATAGTCCACAGTAACAGTCCAATAATTCATATATAGTTTAATATACAATATTCAAATTAATTAATACGTGTCGTGACCCGTATACGTCTCAGACTCGATCACAACTCAAATTATATATATTATTGTAGAATCAACCTCAACCCTGTATAGAGAACTCGATCATTACTGCATATAGAGTGTCTATGGTTATTCCAAATAATATATATAAATGCGTCGATATGATATGTCAAAACCTTGTATACGTGTCCCGATATTTAAAGTGCGTAAAATAAATACAGAAAATAAATGACAATAAACAAAATGCGTAAAGTAAATAACAGAAATTAAATAACGATAAATAAAATTGCGAGAATATAAATTGCGATAAATAAATTGCGATAAAATAAAATGTGATACAGAATTAACAGTTAGCTAGGAACAGTTAGCTAGGATCTTGTTATCATGGTTTCTTAACAAAATTTTATATTGTTAATTAGTCTGTTTCTAATCAATTTTTATTGTGTCCATTATTTCTTCATTATGCCACTTGTTGAATTCTGATAGATCAAAATCCAAATATGAAATTGAATGAAAAGGGTTATTTTGCGGTGAACGGATACGTATATCGGTGAATGTAAGTATTATAGTAAATTACTGTTGAATCAGATTCGAAGAATGTACAGTGTAACTTACTAATGTGAAAACTAAATATTCCTCGGGTATTACCTACCCGTTAAAATATTTTCACCATTAACAGTTTGTACGAAGGAATTTTTAATTACAATCTTTATGAAAATATACTTACATATATATTTTCTTCAGATGAAATCATGGATTTAATGAGTTAATATAATATTAATCTCATTTGATTTATCGTTAAAACTAGAATACATAATCTCTAAAACATTAGAGATTACATAATCGTCATGAAGAACGGAGATAATTGATGTAGAACGATACGTAGAATGATGATTATATTTGAGGTACAGAATGAGATGTTGAGTCATGGATTACTGATGGTGCTGTTGGTGCCGGTGATGTTGGTGAAGCTGGTAAATTTTGCACCATATTCTCCAAATTTATTTTTCGAACACGAAGTTTGTTGACTTCTTCTATTATTTCGGGATGATTGTCGGTTGGAACGAATGAATGAATAAAGTTAGAATTTTAGATAGAATATAATCTTGTCGAGTTACCCTGGAAATGAGACTGAAAATGGTGTCTCGAACAGGTTCGCCGGTAAACGCTTCAGGTTCATTGTCAAGAGGTGAATTCGGTTGGTGGAAGGGATTGCCTTCTGCGCGTTTCCATTAATTAAGTCGACTACGAACCCATCAGATGAATTGATAATGGCTGATTGGTTGATTCATGCCAGTGACGCTGTTTTTAGAACTTAGGTGAACATCTATGTCGGAATATCTGTCGGAATAACTATCGGAATAGCTATCGGAATCCGAGGAACTCGAACTGGTTGCAGGATTCATCTCGTATGATCAGATGAAGTATTTTCGATAAGAAATAGATTATAGGATGTAGATTAGTACCCTGCAATACATAGTTTACATATGCATATATAATACTAAAATCCCATAAGTTACGGAGGAATATACGGAAGTTGTCAGGCAAAGTTACAGTAACAGATACACTAAGATATGAAGTAGCAGATACGCTAAGATATGAATTTTGTCTATACACTATTCATGCAGTCAATGCAGTAAAACGTGTCTAGACTAAGAATGATAAGCAGGTAATTTTTAAGGATGATAAGTAGGTAATTTTCGACACAAAATGATAAGCAAAACTTTTGACCTGCAGACACGGTCGAAGTCCAGACTCACTAATGCATCCTATCGACTTATCAGTTAGACACACTAATGCAGACCTGGTTCGCTAAGACCACCGCTCTGATACCAACTGAAAGGACCCGTCCTAATCTATCCGGATGAAGTCCATATCGATTATAAACGATTCAATTCCCGGGTCATCAACTGAAAGGACCCGTCCTAATCCATCCGGACGAAGTCCATATCGATTATAAATGATTCACAACAGTTGATTACATCGCGAGGTACTTAACCTCTATATGATACATTTACAAACATTGCATTCGTTTTTGAAAAGACAAACTTTCATTACATCGAAAGTTGACGGCATGCATACCATTTCATAATACATCTAACTATAATTGACTTAATAATAATCTTGATGAACTTAACGACTCGAATGCAACGTCTTTTGAAATATGGCAGGAATGACTCCAAGTAATGTCTCTAATATGAGCTAATGCACAGCGGAAGATTTCTTTCAAACCTGAGAATAAACATGCTTTAAAGTGTCAACCAAAAGGTTGGTGAGTTCATTAGTTTAACATAAATAATCATTTCATAATTTTAATAGACCACAAGATTTCATATTTCCATTTCTCATAAACATACGTCCCATGCATAGAGACAAAAATATCATTCATATGGATTGAACACCTGGTAACCGACATTCACAATATGCATATAAGAATATCCCCATCATTCCGGGATCCTCCTTCGGACATGATATAAATTTCGAAGTACTAAAGCATCCGTACTTTGGATGGGGCTTGTTGAGCCCGATAGAACTATCTTTAGAGTTCGCGTCAATTAGGGTGTCTGTTCCCTAATTCTTAGATTACCAGACTAAAAAAGGGGCATATTCGGTTTAATAATTCAACCATAGAATGTAGTTTCGATTACTTGTGTCTATTTCGTAAAACAGATATAAAAGTTGCGCATGTATTTTCAGCCCAAAAATATAAAGGGTAAAAAGGCAAATGAAACTCACCTAATGTATTTTGTAGTAAAAATACATAGAACGACATTGAACAAGTATAAGGTTGGCCTCAGATTCACGAACCTATATCATTTGTATATTCATTAATACATATATAATCGTAATCGAATATATATATTATTATTAGTGAATTAATTGTTATTTTAACTATGTTTTTTTTTTCAATAATAATATAATTAATTACATTTATTAACATTTATTACAAAAATAATAATATAGTTATGTTATACGTAGTAAATATGGATTTTATATAACTAATAGTTGTTTGATAAAATAATGTTGTTAATAATAAATAAAAAGTTGTTTCATCCTAATATAATAATAATCATTGTTATAAAATGATAATTTTTATAAAAGTGGTACTTTTAATAGTATTGAATACTAATAATAATAATGGTTATAAAAATAGTGATTTTATTAATAATAATAATACTAATAATAATAATAATAATAATTACAATTCTATTAATATTTATAATACTAGGAATAATAAAAAAAACAATACTAACAACAATAATAATAATAATAATAATAATAAGAATAATAATAATAATAATAATAATAATAATAATAATAATAATAATAATAATAATAATAATAATAATAATAATAATAATAATAATAATAATAATAAGTATAATAAATTTTCTACCTTGAAGAAGTAGCTCGAAAAAAAAAAGAAAAACCGCCATCCACCAGCCTCAAACCCGAGACCTCACGCTCTCCTGACACCCTCCTAAACCATTGGGCTGTTTCCCTTTTTCTGAATTAATACCAAACACTAAACTATATATCCCGTATTTATTTCCCTTCCATATTCATCTTCTTCATCAAACCTAAACTAATCGAAGACAACTAAAACCAATACCATGAATTATAATTCGAATTAAGACATTAAATAAGTTTGTAATTGAACAAGAAAAACGAAAATAACAAAAAAAAATAAAAATAAAAAAATAAACCAACTGCTGTTCGACGCAGCTGTAAAAAAAAAATTAAATTTCGATTTGGAACTCGTATTGGACTGTGGTTATAACATAAAATAGTTTGTAATTAATGTATAGAAACTATTGGAATCGTAAATTAACTCGAAACATCAAAAACTATCTCAAATTTGATCTGTGTTCATAGTTTTGACTTATTGAAAAAAAATTTTGACTCTTGAATTCTCCATCAATAGGACGAATTAGCAATTGAAATTATACAGGTAGTTTACATGAATGATGACTAACAACCCTGCATTAATGGTTTGTAGCAATGATTTCGATTTTGAATTTTGGCATAAACGAGTTGGAACAGGATGTCGTTGAAAGAAAAAAAATCACTGAATAATTGTTTACTTGGTTAGTATAGATAATGATAATGGTAATTGATTGATTAAAACTGATACTAGATGAATCGATTGATTTAATGGAGATAGGAGTTGCTGTAGGTTCACGAGCAGGAAATAAGAGAGAAAGGGGGAAAGAAAATAAAAAAAAAAGTGATAGTGATCTGGGTTATCTGGCACGCGTAAATATCTGTTCTTATTTCTTTTCTTTTTTTTTATTTTTTTTTAAATAAGTAAATAAGTATAGTAAATGATAAAAATAAATATATGATAATATTAATGCTAACAAGAATGATAATAATAAGTTTAGTAATAATTAACAGTGATGATAACTATACTAATAAAATGATGATTTTTAATGATAATAGTTACAAAAATTTATAAAAGTAATAATGATAATATTAATGTAACAATTTACATGTATCATACATTATATCCATATTTTATAATTTTAATAGTATTAATAATACTGATATTATTATTTATATAATGTTTAATAATTATACAATATATATTATATGATAATATATTTAATTTTTTTTATATTTATGCATTTTAATATAAATACATTATATAATATATGTTTGCATTCTCATAATAAAAATATAATTGTCTTACCTATACATATATAAGTATTGTATATATGTTTATTTTAAATATCATCTTATTTCATCATAGAAATAAATAGTATAAATTTCAACACATAATATTCATGACTTATATATATATATATATATATATATATATATATATATATATATATATATATATATATATATATATATATATATATATATATATATATATATATATATATCTATATACATATGATATAATAATTGTTATGTATATATATATATATATATATATATATATATATATATATATATATATATATATATTACAATTAATGGTTCGTGAATCGTCGAAACTGGTCGAAGGTAATTGTATGTATGAAAATAGTTCAAACTTTTTGAGACTCAACATTACAGACTTTGCTTATCGTGTCGAAATCATATAAAGATTAAGTTTAAATTTGGTCGGAAATTCCCAGGTCATCACACACCCGTGCCTTATCTTCTTATCGAGAGGACATTCACAAGTACGGAAAGCCCCCTCCATATCGGAGATCCAACGGGCACTCTTAAGAGGGTCTCGTTCACCATCGAAGGTGGGAGGTTGAGAATCCTTGAAATTTTTATAAAAGAAGTCCCGTCTCCCCCCATTATCTTCTTGTAGAACAAGCTTAACTTGTTCCTTAACCACATTAACTAGTTACTCGTCGATCGTGTCTAGAAACATCTTCTTAATGTCTTCGAGAAACTCCGCTTTTTGACGTTTAAAGATGGCCTCAACTTTGGCCGTGAACTCAACATCCTCACTCGTACCTCCTTCATTGGTGTCGTGCCCATTTCTCATCTTCATTCTATAAAATGGAAATAGGTTAAACAACGAACAAAAGGACATGACACATATACATATTCACCTCACCACCCCATCTTGCTCAACAATCATCGTACATCACTTTCTTGACACGATTTAGACCCGTAACAATGGTAGCTAATCATTGTTATGCGAGCACGTCGCATTAACTTGCTAGTACAATGTCCATCTCGCTTGATGATTGCAAAAACACAACACAAAACAATTAGCGCATAGTTAGCTTGCCTAAGCCTAGGCACTAACCAATCCCCTGTCCGACCCGTCTCCTACAAGTCCCGCATAACGCGCATACACAATTCAAGTCTAAGTCTAGGCACCTATCTCAAGTCGCCTAAATCCCTTAGACCATGCTCTGATACCACTTGTAACGACCCTTCTTCGTTATCTCAAAATACACAAAAAAAAAAATTCTGATTCAATACATCTGGACGGCGTCCAGACTTCTGGACGGCGTCCAGCAAAGAAGCTTTGGACGACGTAGGGCGTCCAAATGAACTGCCGTTTACTGATTTGGTTGTCCCACTTGCGTGGGCAGAAAACCCGCTTCCCGACACTTTTAAACGAAAACCTTTTCACAACATGTCAATATAAGTTAAACTAAGAGGTTTCCATAATAAAATCGAGGTTTCCAATATCGGGCCCATATCGGCCGTTTTACGAGTTTCGTTCAAAATTACAAGTTTCGACCGTTCTAGTTTAATTTCCAAACGACACTAGAGCATGGTGTTTGGGGTTAAACTACCCAAATTCTTAGCTGAACTTCCAAAAAGCTAAACCCCCGAGAGCCACTACTATTCCAAACGAATACCTTTGCCCTTGTCCACGCCGGAGCCTAAAAAAGGTAAACAACGAGAGGGTAAGCTAAAACTTAGTGAATTCAATAATTATACATACACATATATAATCTACTTACTTGCAATCACTTACACAATACCGCATACAAGCTAGCAATTCAACAACTATGCAAACATTATGCATATACCAATATCCGCAATCATAATAAGCTAGAGATTCCAAAAGCATATAGTTCACAATTAAATATGCTAATACATAAATTCACACAACCATGGTTAACCAATCATACTAGGGAACGGTACTCGAAAAAGACCGTCGGAGTTCATAACATCCATTAGTGTTATTTAAACATCGCGTAATCACTAATCCCCCGGGTGATGTCTTGAACGCCGCGACTAACTCACCCCCATGACAATGTGGCGTCTTGAACACCGCGACGATTCCACATGTCAATCAATACAATGAGTGGTGTCTTGAACACCGCGACAATTCCACTCCCATGACAATGTGGTGTCTTAAACACCGTGACAATACCAAATGTCAATCAAACCAATGAGTGGTGTCTTAAACACCGCGACAATACCACTCGTTACTTAGAATGTGGTGTCTTAAACACCGCGACAATTCCACATTCATGCTACACAAATAAATACATTATATATGCACACGCATAATTATTCCACTCACCTTATGCCTTAGGTGAATTGATAAATCAAGCTCGCAACTTCAAGGTAACGTACCTATTACATTATGAACACATATCAATCATTCATTCAAGTCGGTCAACCAACCTAATCACCATTCAAGTGCCATTTGGCCCATAGTGCAAACGTGACCCATTTGTACCATTCATTCTAACACTAGGTCGGGATTTCGTCAAAACCTTACTAACAATTTGATTATGGTCTTAATACACCTTTTAACACAAGGTTATCACACTTTCGCACCCATTAACCCACATAGGTCATCTAGGACTCATTTGACCCATTTCAATGTTTACACACTCATTTGGGTCACTATCATACCTAAATACACCCATTCACTTTAAATACTAAGTGTGCTAGTGATTTACTAACATTTAAGACCCATAAACACAATTTAACATTTTAAAACCCTAGGTTAGTCATCTTTGAGTACTCATGACCCTAACTTACCCAAAAACCCCCAAATCACTAGCAAATGGGTTTTATGTTCATCTCTAACCCAAACCCTAACCCTTAAACAATTAAAATAAGGAAATCAAGGTTAAGACTTACCACAACAATCAAAACGTAGCTAGGGACTAGATGAAAAACTTTAACACTCGAGCTTTAACCCGAAACAAGCTTCTTCTTCCTTAGATTAAGCTTTCTCACTCTAAAAACCTCCTCTCTCTCTAAACTTGAAGTGGAAGTGAAAGAGTAGTTGAAAATGAAATAATGAGGCTCACCAAACTGATCTTGGGACCTTTAAGTCGTCCCCCATGTGAAATTACCAAAATACCCATTTAAATATCTAAAACAAAACAGCTGGCCTGCCAGTTCATCTGAACGGCGTCCAGGATTACTGGACGGCGTCCAGCCCTTCACACTGGGACGGCGTCCCACCATTTTGGACGGCGTCCCAAACAACTAGGAAATCAGGATCTTACAATTTTTATATACAAAATTGTTTAGTGTTATATTTAAAAATCAATAGTTTGTTATATGTAAGTATTTATACAAATAAAATTAATAGGTTTGATATATATAGTTATATGAAATATTATAGCATATGTAATACGTATATCTTATGTATAAAATATTTATTTGCCTAAAATAATAGTTTTGAAAATAATAATGATTTATTAATAATAATAATAAAAATAATAATAATAATAACAATAATGATAATAATAATAATGAAATAATTATAATAAAGATAATAAGATTACTACCTTAAAGTAAAGGCTTTCTAAAAAAATTTTTGTCACAGCCCGGGCTCGAACCCCCAATCTCTTGTTAACCCAACACTCTCTTAAACCATCTATCCATTTTCTGTTTTTCTATAATTATATGAATCCCATATTTATTTACCCGTTCTTCTGTTTCTATCCCTTCTTCTTCTTCCAAAAATTTAATCGAGCAGGGTATCAACTTATCAACACAAAAACTAATTTAAGTTTTACATTATTTCGTAATTGAAATACCAGTAATCAATTATGGTTATTTGAATATGTAAAACAAAAAAAATAAAACTGAAGAGTGCTGCTGCTTTGCGCGAAGTAAAAAAAAAATTCATAATTGATTTTGATTTTTATAAGGTTTTAGCCAAAGATCAGAACACCAAATATGTTTCAAATCACTCCTATAATCTTTCTCAATCATCAATTTAAAAGGAAACATCAAAACGATTACTAATTTTACGATGAACACAAATTTGACTTTTTTAGAATTTACCTTTGACTTCAAAATTCGAACACGTTATGGGAATTGGAACTTGAGATTTTATAGGAAGTTTGAGTAAAAGATTCCTAACAACTATGTATTTTTAGATTTTGAAAATTAGTTCTAAATCAAAATATGACCAAAAAGATGAAGTACAGAGGTAACGAGCTGTGCTTTTTTATTTTTTTGTTTTTATTTTCATGAATTATAGTCTGTACTGTTTATAATGGAATGGAATAATTGAAGTACAACATGGATTAGTCACGGGTTGTTTTGTAGTATACCATTGATCGATAATAATTCCCATCAGAAGAAACAAAATCGAATTAGATAGTGAAATAAAACTGATTTTGTAATTTTCTGATTTTATAATTTATTTTTAAATAATATAAATAATTACTAAATATATATTACTAATAATAATAATAATAATAATAATAATAATAATAATAATAATAATAATAATAATAATAATAATAATAATAATAATAATAATAGAATTAATAATAATAATGTTAATAATACTAATAACAAAATAATACTAGGAAAAATGATAAAAGTATTAAAAATATTGATAAAAAATTTTTTAAATGATAATTTTTAGTAATTAGTTAATAATGATAATAATAACTATAAAATCGATATAAATAATTTTATTAATGATAATAATAATAATACTAATTATAATAATTCTAATATTATTAATGATAATAATAATATGAGTAATAATAATACTATAACAATTTATATATATCAAAATTGTTTATATAGATTATATATTTAAAATACTAATAACACTAGTATCGATAATAATATTGAAAGTAATAATAATATCATTATATCGACTATCTTTATAATTAAATTTAATATATTGATATTACATTTTAGTGATTATGTAATATAACTATATAATATGTCTTATATTATAATGAGTACTAAATTTTATA
The DNA here is from genome assembly GCF_046630445.1 of Rutidosis leptorrhynchoides. Taxonomy (NCBI): domain Eukaryota; kingdom Viridiplantae; phylum Streptophyta; class Magnoliopsida; order Asterales; family Asteraceae; genus Rutidosis; species Rutidosis leptorrhynchoides. Next base: position 206,493,899 of record NC_092341.1, on the reverse strand, counting down.
TATGTTAATAATAATATCTGATAATAATATAAATCATAATAACTAAAGTAAAAATTTTACTACTAGTTATTATTATGATAATAATGTTATCGTCTCATTATATATATATATATATATATATATATATATATATATATATATATATATATAATAGTATTATTTTAACTCAAAACATTTTATAACTAAATTAATATTACTTTGTAATATATATATATATATATATATATATATATATATATATATATATATATAGATATATTCATTTAGGAAATATATTTTAATGGGAATATTTATAATATTTAGTTTTTCAAACTAATTATATTTCAAAGTCCGTTTTTATATAATTTAAACCCGTTTTAATAATAGAAGTTATTATATTAAATAATGTTTTTAATATTATGAAAACTAAATAATTAAATCACTAAGGGGCACGAGGCAATCACTGTAAAGCATGCTTTTGAAAATTAATCGGGAATCTCCACTAACTTTTGTTTAACGATAAATGACACTTTGTTCTTATTGAAAATCAACTTTACCAATTATTCCGAATATCATTAAAAGAACAGATTTTAACAATCGACATGGACCTCACAACAGAGACCTGTAATCATACAATGTATTCGATAAATCAATCAGTTGATATTATCTTCTAATTCCATCGATAAACATACTGAAATGAATACGTTCATGTAAAGTATTATACGTCTAATACTTTGTTAATATTTTCAAGTTATAATATATACATAAATATATAATCATATCCAATTATATAATGGTTCGTAAATCGTCAAAATTTGGTCGAGGTTAAATGAATGTATGAACACAGTTTAAAATCCTTTTGCTTATCATGTCGGAATAATATAAAGATAAAGTTTAAATTTGGTCGAAAATTTCTGGGTTGTCACATAGACAGCATTTGTTGCTCTGTAAAGTGTCCCAGTATGCTGACTGGTCTATCAGCAAAAGATAGACAGTATTCTTCAACTAGCACAAGATGTGTGCCCAGCAAATTAAGAAGATCAAGTAAAACCAGTAGAAGAACCAGCATGGCTGGTAGCAACATACAATACTTAGCTCCATTACAAGCATAATAGTTTTATGTGTGGTCTACATCAATTTTATTATTCAACAGAAGTCGAAGACAAAGTTAAACAGAAAAGGACACGCGTCGAAGGCTGACAAATGATCTTACAAGATCACGCGAGAATGCAGAAGTTTAACGCATGTGTAGACATGGGTTATTACTTTATCAATGCCTAGGGAACCCAAAATTCTATTTGTATATTCAAATAGTATGGCCAAACCAATTTGGGATGTTCCTGCAAATAGCTACCAAAAAGGAAAGAAAGAGAGCACGTTCTCTGATGATGTTGTCTACACAAGTTCAAACATCTTATGTAACTATGGACAATAGATCTATTACCTAGTTAATATGACTCATATAAATAGATGATTAAACTATTGTAATATTTAGTGGTGTGGGTTTATTTAAATAGAGTCCAAACTTTGTAAAAGATTAAGATATCCTCTCTAGCTATTTCGGGTGTAATCTGTATCAACCAACTATTTATCCAGCCTTTGAATAGTTGTGATTCTTTAATATTTATATCAATAAAAGAATAAGTTGAAAATTACTCATGACTTTTATTTAATTACTTGTTTAAATATATTTAACTACTATATTATCAGTTTAAACGAAAAAGTATGGTATTCACCCTCCCTCTACAATACTCCTGTTATTACGGGACCCGTAGCTGGTATCAGAGCTTCAGTCTTGCTAATCTCATATCTTGGATTTGAATTATCTCATAGCTGCATATAGTAGTAACATATCCTATATCAAAAATGGTTCTTCCAATAGACCACCCAAGTTAGATGAAGATGAATATGAAACTTGGAGAGATATGTTCATGTTTCACCTTGAGTCTATTGACCCACTCATGCCTGGCATTGCAAACAATGGCCCATTTATCCCTACTAAAACTCTTGTCCTGGTTGATGACAACTCTTGGACGGGCAACTTACAGCACGATGCCGTGGTTGATGACAACTTCAACATACACTTCCCGGAAATGAACACGCTTGGGACTCATGCCCAATAATACCACACCTCATACACCTTCTTGTTGCTTCTGAACATTGACCACTGTGTGTAGACTTACAAGTATGGCACCAATTCCCTCTGCCAGATCCAGACCCTGAACCACTCTGTCGACTCTTACCTTTCTGTCTAAACCCAAACAATTTTTTTGACTTACCACTGGATTGACCACCCGTTTGACCACTCGGAGTCATCATACTCCCTGTTATTATTCCTCTTACCGCTTTCAGATCACTTTCCAATATTCTGGCCATAGCAAAGGCCTGAGACAAACTCGTTGCCATCCTCATTGACCATCTGTACTCTGACAAGATCACATTAACAAAATGTTGAATCCTCGATGATTCTTCTGGTACCCATTGAGCTACAAATATCCATAAACTGACCAATCACTTCATCGATTGACATCTGAAGCGTCATTTTCATTTCTTAAAACTCAGTCTTCAACCGATTAAGGTCAAACGAAGAACAATATTGTTCACAAACTTTCCCTTGGAACTATTCCCAAGTAATCTGATTAACATACTCCTTTGGAATACTGGAAGTCAATGCATTCCACCAAACCATAGCTCTTCCTTTTAACAATCTACTAGCATACATAACCCTCAATTCCGGTTAACATTGACAAGCTTCCAAAGCTCTTCAAACCTCTAACAACCAATTCATAGTTTCTGTCGGGTCAGAACTTCCCGAATACTCTGGGGGTTTGCAATCTAAGAACTGTTTGTAAGTAAATTTTTTATGGGGTTGAACAAAGGGTTGTTAGAACATTTGCGTTTGGTACGGGTTCATTAACATTGGATTTTGAGAAGGAAAAGTATTTTGTGGTGGCATGTACTTCTGTTGAGGTTACTAATTTTGTATAGATATTGGAATTGAGTCTAGTTCATCATTTCCTGCAGGATTTACCAGCTCAAGCTCAGTAATTCTATCCTGAGCTTGTTTCAGTTTACTTTCTAACTCATGAATATAACTCTGTTGATCATCATCATCGGTCTCAACACCTCGTCTGGTGCCCTGTATGTTCCCGGGTTTGTCGGGCCGATAGTGTTTACATCTTTGTTAGCCATACCTGTGCTACAAAAGAGCTTACACAAAAGCTTAGTGGATAATAGTTAGTTCAGTAACAACTAACACACATGTATCCCTACATTCACTTAGCCCCACCCACGGACATGTTTGATTCCACTAAAGGTTTGTAAACATGATACACGCATGTACTTGCTGTCAAACCTATGCTCTGATACCAACTTGTAACACTGGAAATTTTTTTTATAACACAGCAGAAAACATTTGATTACCAAACATGACATCATTATTCATAATTACAGAAAAATACATAATTAAGTTTAACTTTCACAAACGGTGTTACGTTATTACAAACACAGTTACAATCGTCCACATTAGAGTAAGTAGTCAAACATGTCTTTTACATCACGGTGTGATGACCCATAATTTCCGACTAAATTTAAACTTAATCTTTATATAATTTCGATACGATAAGCAGAGTCTGTAATATTGAGTCTCAAAATTTTGAACTATTTTCATATATGCAATTACCCTTCGACTATTCCCGACGATTCACGAACAACTATTTGTAAATAGATACATATATATTTAAATATGGATATATATATAAGTATAATTATATTTTAAATTGAATCATAATTTTAAATAAAATACGATGTAATGAGAAATTTTATTAAATACAAATATATATAGATATGTATATGTATATATACCTGATTATAAATTTTAAATATATAAGATTAAATATTAGATCTATTTAAAGATATATATATACATTTAATATATTTAGTTATATAATAAAACCTGATCTTAAAATGTATTTGTATAGTATATTGAATATAATTAATTTCGAGCTTAATTTGTCAAAGTTTGTATTACTCGGTTAACATTTCATTAGCGTTCATATAGATTTAACATGAGTTTATGAAGTGTTAAAATAAAAGTTGGAGTGTAAATTAATTACGAAGATTCTAGATTTATTAAAAATATTTTTACTTTTTTAAATTTAAATATTAGTACTCCGTACATATAAATTGGAACAGAAAATAAATATCTATCGAACCTTTTTGAACAGGTTTCAAACAGTTAATGAGTGAAATAATTAATTATATTTAATCTAAAAGTTTGGGATTTTTAGGAACACTTTTATGTATTAACTGTTTAGCAATGGACACAATATAGACACCCGTGATAAATTGTCGGCAGTGTATAGTTAATTGTGCCCGTGATTATATCTATTATGATTGTGTGTTACTGTTTTTCTTTTGAAAACCTATTACTTATATATGGTATTATGCATATACATATATATCTAGAGAATATATATATATATAAATATACAATTACATATACATAGGCACGATGACTCCCATCACCTATCACCGGAGCACCATTCTCGCCACCATCATCCAATCACCACATCGATCACCCTCTTCCACTGTCACCCTAGTTACATCATCGGCCACCCATCACAATCTTAAAACCACACCACCGTGAGTTTCCACCACCATGGTAAACCCTCATCAAACCATCAACCACCCAACAAAACCCGCCACTTGCTGTGTTGTTCAGCCATGAACAACCACAAAACCACCAAATCGCCACTCTCTCTCCTTCTCTCTCTCTTTTTTTTACTGCAACTCGCGACTACAACTGCTATATGTTTCTATTAATTGTTCGCTGCTGCTGCACTTTGTTTTCATAGCAACCATCGCTAACCAACACTCAAGTGTCGTCCACTACTACTGCCGGAAGTATTGTTTCTGTTTCGGTTATCAAGGAGACGATGAACAGTGACAGAATATGGAAGAAAGATGATGAAATGTTACTGTTACAGCAAATATAAAGATGAGGGTGAGCAATGTGAAGGTATTGATGATGATGGTATGTTGGAACAGAGAAGATGATGACGGTGACAAAATCAAATGAAAATGGAAGATGATGAAGACGATGAATAGTTGATTACGATGATGTTGATGATGTGTGATGAAGACGAGAATGAATGATGACGATTTGAAGGTGTGAAGATGATGTTGAAACCGTAATAACGAAGAAGATGATGTCGGGTACATAAATATGATGATGATCGTAATAAATAAATGATGATGATGATAGTTATTAGATGATGATATTATAAAGAAGAAAAATAAAGAAATAGAATAATACGGATTAAAAATAATTGAGTCGTGATAATAAACAAAAAAATGAAATAGATCAGCTGGTTAGGGGTGTTGACGTTGAGTGAGAGGTCCCGGGTTCAAGCCCGGGCTTTGCCACTTTGTTTATTCCTTTTTATAAAGAAGAAGTTGAAGTAACTAAGTTATATTATAAAAGAAATTGAAATGGGTATCATCACAGGAAAACGTAATAGAGTAGATGGTTAAGTATGGGTTCGGGTATTTGAGAGGTCTTACGTTCGATCCCTGCTGGTGGCATTCCTTTTTCTTTTAAAGCCTACTTATATGAGGTAGTTTTTATTTTATTATTATTGTCAGTAGTATTATTATTATGATCTTTATTACTAAAAGTATTTTTTTTATTATTTATCATTTTATTAGGTATTATTATTGAAAATAACATTTTATTTAAACTATCATTTTGTTATTAAAAGTATCACTTTTATTATTGTTAGAATTATCATAATTTTATTTATAATTAGTATTATTTTTATCATTATTAATATTAGTATTATTAATATATCAAATAAAGATTTTCTATATAAAAATATATTTAGGACATAAAACCTAACTATACTAATACTTTAGTAATATATGTTAATAATCTATATAAAAATAAATACGTCTAATTAAGTTATTAATAAAACACATGATATAAAATAACAATTAAAACCACTAATAATATATATATTTGTTCGATTACCATTACATGTGTTAATATACATAATTGAATATAGGTTCGTGAATCCGAGGCCAACCCTACATTGTTCAATATAGTCATATGTATTTTTACTACAAAATACATTAGGTGAGTTTCATTTGCTCCCTTTTTAAATGCTTTTGCAAGATATATTTTTGGGACTGAGAATACATGTAATGCTTTTATAAATGCTTTACGAAATAGACACAAGTACATAAAATTACATTCTATGGTTGGATTATTAACCGAATATCGCCTTTCAAGTCTGGTAACCTAAGAATTTACGGAAATGGCCACTGATTGACGCGAATCCTAAAGATAGATCTATGGACCTTGACAAGTCCCATTCGGGGTACGAATGCTTTAATACTTTGAGATTATTATACAGACGAGAGGCTCTGTTTTGGGGATATTCTATGCATTAAAGTTAACGTCGGTTACCAGGTGTTCATTCCATATGAATGATATTTTTGTTTCTATGCATGGGACGTATATTTATGAGAACTGGAAATGAAAATCTTGTGGTCTATTAAAATGATGGAAATGATTATTTATGTTAAACTAATGAACTCACCAACCTTTTGGTTAACACTTGAAAGCATGTTTTTTCTCAGGTATGAAAGAAATCTTCCGCTGTGCATTTGCTCATTTTAGAGATATTACTTGGAGTCATTCATGACATATTTCAAAAGATGTTGCATTCGAGCTGTCGAGTTCATCAAGATTATTACTAAGTCAATTATAGTTGAATAAATTATGAAATGTTATGCATGCCGTCAACTTTCGATGTAAAGCAAGTTTGTCTTTTAAAACGAATGCAATGTTTGTAAAATGTATCATATAGAGGTCAAGTACCTCGCAATGAAATCAACTATTGTGAATCATTTGTAATCAATATGGACTTCGTCCAGATGGATTAGGATGGGTCATTTCAGTTGGTATCAGAGCGGTGGTCTTAGCGAACCAGGTCTTGCATTAGTGTGTCTAACTGATAGTCGTTTAGATGCATTAGTGAGTCTGGACTTCGACCGTGTCTGCATGTCAAAAGTTTTGCTTATCATTTAGTGTCCAAAATTATTTGCTTATCATCCTTAAAGTCTAGACATGTCTTACTGCCTCTATTGCATAGACTGTGTATAGATAAATTCATATCTTAGCGTATTTATTAATGTTACCTTTGTCTGACAGCTTCCGTAGATTTCTCCGTAACTTATGGGATTTTAGTATTATATATGAATATGTAAATTATGTATTGCAGGGCACTAATCTACATCCTATAATCTATTTCTTATCGAAAATCCTTCATCTGATCGTACGAGATGAATCCCTCAACCAGTTCGAGTCCCTCACATTTCAATAGCTATTCCGATAATTATTCCGACAGCTATTCCGACATGAATATTCACCTAAGTTCCGAAGCTGTGACACCAGAATGAATCAGCCAATCATCCATCCCCAATTCATCTGATGGGTTCGTAGTCAACTTAATCAATGGAGACGCGAAGAAGGCAATCCCTTTCACCAACCAAATTCATCTCTTGGTGAAGAACCTAAAACACTTACCGACGAACCTGTTCGAAACATCAATTTCTCTCTTAAAGTATCTCACCACGACTATATCATAACTCAGATTATAAACTTTATTCATCCGCTCGTTCTGACCGACTATCATCCCGGATAATAGAAAAAGTCAACGAACTTCGCGCTCGTGTAATCAATTTGGAGAATATGGTGCAAAATTTACCAGCTTCAGCAACATTATCGGCACCAACAGTACCATTAGTAATAGCACCAGTACCACCAACAACCTAAGTTTCAACACCACATGCCTCAACATCTCATTCTGTACCTCGAGTATAATTATCGTTCTACGAATCGTTCTACATCAATTATCTTCATTCTACGTGACGATTATATAATTTCTAATGTTTTAGAGATTATGTATTCTAGTTCTAACCTTAAACTAAATGAGTTTAATATCATATTAACTCATTAAATCCATGATTACATCTGAAGAAAATATATATGTATATATGTTTTCATAAAGATTGTAATTAAAAATTCTTTTGTACAAACGGTTAATGGTGAAAATATTTTAACAGGTAGGTAATACTTGAGGAATATTTAGATTTCACCATAATAAGTTACATTGTACATTCTTCGAAGCTGATTCAACAGTCATTTACTATCCTACTTACAACCACCGATATACGTATCCGTTCACCGCAGAATAACCCTTTCCATTTAATTTCATATTTGGATTTTGATCTATCAGAATCCAACAAGTGGCATAATGAAGAAAACATTGGACAAAAATAAAAATTTATTAGAAACAAACAAATTAACCATGAGAAAATTTTGTTAAGGATCCACACTAACAAAATCCTAGCTAACTGTTCCTAGCTAACTGATTACATTTTATTTATCGCAATTTAATTATCGTAATTTTATTTATCGTCATTTAATTTCTGTATTTATTTTATGCACTTTAAATATCGGGACACGTATACAAGGTTTTGACATATCGACGCATATATATATATATATATATATATATATATATATATATATATATATATATATATATATATATATATATATATATATATATAGATATATATATATATATATATTATTTGGAATAACCATAGACACTCTATATGCAGTAATGATCGAGTTCTCTATACAGGGTTGCAATTGATTCTACAATAATATATATACTTTGAGTTGTGATCGAGTCTGAGACATGTACACGGGTCACGATACGTATTAATTCGAATATTATATATATAATTATATATCAATTATTGAATTGCTAACTGTGGACTATCAACTGAGGACTATCAACATTGGACAATTAAAATGAATTAAAATATTTATTATAACATATGAAACTAAACAATTCTTCAAGTTTACCACTTGATTTCATCTTAAACCTCATTGTTGAAATGTCCCGTTCTTATTGATTAAAAATGTTCCATATTAATTGATTTCATTGCGAGGTTTTGACCTCTATATGAGACGTTTTTCAAAGACTGCATTCATTTTAAAATAAACCATAACCTTTATTTCATCAATAAAGGTTTAAAAAGCTTTACGTAGATTATCAAATAATGATAATCTAAAATATCCTGTTTACATACGACTATTACATAATGGTTTACAATACAAATATGTTACAACGAAATAAGTTTCTTGAATGTAGTTTTTACACAATATCATACAAGCATGGACTCCAAATCTTGTCCTTATTTAAGTATGCGACAACGGAAGCTCTTAATAATCACCTGAGAATAAACATGCTTAAAACGTCAATAAAAATGTTGGTGAGTTATAGGTTTAACCTATATATATCAAATCGTAACAATAGACCACAAGATTTCATATTTCAATATACATCCCATGCATAGAGATAAAAATCATTCATATGGTGAACACCTAGTAACCGACATTAACAAGATGCATATATAAGAATATCCCCATCATTCCGGGACACCCTTCGGATATGATATAAATTTCGAAGTACTAAAGCATCCGGTACTTTGAATGGGGTTTGTTAGGCCCAATAGATCTATCTTTAGGATTCGCGTCAATTAGGGTGTCTGTTCTCTAATTCTTAGATTACCAGACTTAATAAAAAGGGGCATATTCGATTTTGATAATTCAACCATAGAATGTAGTTTCACTTACTTGTGTCTATTTTGTAAATCATTTATAAAACCTGCATGTATTCTCATCCCAAAAATATTAGATTTTAAAAGTGGGACTATAACTCACTTTCACAGATTTTTACTTCGTCGGGAAGTAAGACTTGGCCACTGGTAGATTCACGAACCTATAACAAATATGTACAAATATATCAAAGTATATTCAAAAGATATTTACAACACTTTTAATACATTTTGATATTTTAAGTTTATTAAGTCAGCTGTCCTCATTAGTAACCTACAACTAGTTGTTCAACGTTAGATGTAAAGAAAAAAATTGATATATATTATCTTGAATCAATCCACGACCCAGTGTATACACGTCTCAGGCTAGATCACAACTCAAAGTATATATATTTTTGGAATCAACCTCAACCCTGTATATCTAACTCCCACATTACTGCATATAGAGTGTCTATGGTTGTTCCAAATAATATATACATATGGGTCGATATGATATGTCAAAACATTTGCCTACGTGTCTATGGTATCCTAAGATTACATAATATATTAGAATACATGTATAATACAATATAAGTTAGCTAGGATATGATTAATATAGATTTGTTACCAATTTTCACGTTGCTACAACAAGAAAAATTATCCAATCTTGTTTTACCCATAACGTCTTCATTTTAAATCCGTTTTGAGTGAATCAAATTGCTATGGTTTCATATTGAACTCTATTTTATGAATCTACACAGAAAAAGTATAAGTTTATAGTCAGAAATATAAGTTACAAGTCATTTTTGTAAAGATAGTCATTTCAGTCGAAAGAACGACGTCTAGATGACCATTTTAGAAAACATACTTCCACTTTGAGTTTAACCATGATTTTTGGATATAGTTTCATGTTCATAAGAAAAATCATTTTCCCAGAAGAAAAACTTTTAAATCTAAGTTTATCATAGTTTTTAATTAACTAACCCAAAACAGCCCGCGTGTTACTACGACGGCGTAAATCCGATTTTACGGTGTTTTTCATGTTTCCAGGTTTTAAATCATTAAGTTAGCATATCATATAGATATAGAACATGTGTTTAGTTGATTTTAAAAGTCAAGTTAGAAGGATTAACTTTTGTTTGCGAACAAGTTTAGAATTAACTAAACTATGTTCTAGTGATTACAAGTTTAAACCTTCGAATAAGATAGCTTTATATGTATGAATCGAATGATGTTATGAACATCATTACTACCTCAAGTTTTCTGGATAAAGCTACTAGAAATGAGAAAAATGGATCTAGCTTTAAAGGATCCTTGGATGGCTTGAAAGTTCTTAAAGCAGAATCATGACACGAAAACAGTTCAAGTAAGATTTTCACTCGAAATAAGATTGTTATAGTTATAGAAATTGAATCAAAGTTTGAATATGAGTATTAACTTGTATTAGAAAGATATCTTACTGTAAATAAGAAAGATTTCTTGAGGTTGGATGATCACTCTACAAGATTGGAAGTAAGCTAGCAAACTTGGAAGTATTCTTGATTTTATGAAACTAGAACTTGTAGAATTTATGAAGAACACTTAGAACTTGAAGATAGAACTTGAGAGAGATCAATTAGATGAAGAAAATTGAAGAATGAAAGTGTTTGTAGGTGTTTTTGGTCGTTGGTGTATGGATTAGATATAAAGGATATGTAATTTTGTTTTCATGTAAATAAGTCATGAATGATTACTCATATTTTTGTAATTTTATGAGATATTTCATGCTAGTTGCCAACTTATGGTTTCCACATGTGTTAGGTGACTCACATGGGCTGCTAAGAGCTGATCATTAGAGTGTATATACCAATAGTACATACATCTAAAAGCTGTGTATTGTACGAGTACGAATACGGGCGCATACGAGTAGAATTGTTGATGAAACTGAACGAGGATGTAATTGTAAGCATTTTTGTTAAGTAGAAGTATTTTGATAAGTGTCTTGAAGTCTTTCAAAAGTGTATGAATACATATTAAAACACTACATGTATATACATTTTAACTGAGTCGTTAAGTCATCGTTAGTCGTTACATGTAAGTGTTGTTTTGAAACCTTTAGGTTAACGATCTTGTTAAATGTTGTTAACCCAATGTTTATAATATCAAATAAGATTTTAAATTATTATATTATCATGATATTATGATGTACGAATATCTCTTAATATGATATATATACAATAAATGTCGTTACAACGATAATCGTTACATATATGTCTCGTTTCAAAATCATTAAGTTAGTAGTCTTGTTTTTACATATGTAGTTCATTATTAATATACTTAATGATATGTTTACTTATCATAATATCATTTTAACTATATATATAACCATATATATGTCATCATATAGTTTTTACAAGTTTTAACGTTCGTGAATCACCGGTCAACTTGGGTGGTCAATTGTCTATATGAAACCTATTTCAATTAATCAAGTCTTAACAAGTTTGATTGCTTAATATGTTGGAAACACTTAATAATGTAAATAACAATTTCATTTAATATATATATAAACATGGAAAAGTTCGGGTCACTCCAGTACCTACCAGTTAAATAAATTGCGTCCCGAAATTTTAAGCAGTTGGAGGTGTTGACGTATCTTCTGGAAATAAATGCGGGTATTTCTTCTTCATCTGATCTTCTCGTTCCTAGGTGAACTCGGGTCCTCTACGAGCATTCCATCGAACCTTAACAATTGGTATCTTGTTTTTCTTAAGTCTTTTAACCTCACGATCCATTATTTCGACGGGTTCTTCGATGAATTGAAGTTTTTCGTTGATTTGGATTTCATCTAACGGACTAGTGAGATCTTCTTTAGCAAAACATTTCTTCAAATTTGACACGTGGAAAGTGTTATGTACAGCCGCGAGTTGTTGAGGTAACTCAAGTCGGTAAGCTACTGGTCCGACACGATCAATAATCTTGAATGGTCCGATATACCTTGGATTTATTTTCCCTCGTTTACCAAATCGAACAACACCTTTCCAAGGTGCAACTTTAAGCATGACCATCTCTCCAATTTCAAATTCTATATCTTTTCTTTTAATGTCAGCGTAGCTCTTTTGTCGACTTTGGGCGGTTTTCAACCGTTGTTGAATTTGGATGATCTTCTCGGTAGTTTCTTGTATTATCTTCTGACCCGTAATCTGTCTATCCCCCACTTCACTCCAACAAATCGTAGACCTGCACTTTCTACCATAAAGTGCTTCAAACTGCGCCATCTCAATGCTTGAATGGTAGCTGTTGTTGTAGGAAAATTCTGTTAACGGTAGATGTCGATCCCAACTGTTTCCGAAATCAATAACACATGCTCGTAGCATGTCTTCAAGCGTTTGTATCGTCCTTTCGCTCTGCCCATTAGTTTGTGGATGATAGGGAGTACTCATGTCTAGACGAGTTCCTAATGCTTGCTGTAATGTCTGCCAGAATCTTGAAATAAATCTGCCATCCCTATCAGAGATAATAGAGATTGGTATTCCATGTCTGGAGACGACTTCCTTCAAATACAGTCGTGCTAACTTCTCCATCTTGTCATCTTCTCTTATTGGCAGGAAGTGTGCTGATTTGGTGAGACGATCAACTATTACCCAAATAGTATCAAAACCACTTGCAGTCCTTGGCAATTTAGTGATGAAATCCATGGTAATGTTTTCCCATTTCCATTCCGGGATTTCGGGTTGTTGAAGTAGACCTGATAGTTTCTGATGCTCAGCTTTGACCTTAGAACACGTCAAACATTCTCCTACGTATTTAGCAACATCGGCTTTCATACCCGGCCACTAAAAATGTTTCTTGAGATCCTTGTACATCTTCCCCGTTCCAGGATGTATTGAGTATATGGTTTTATGAGCTTCTCTAAGTACCATTTCTCTCATATCTCCAAATTTTGGTACCCAAATCCTTTCAGCCCTATACCGGGTTCCGTCTTCCCGAATATTAAGATGCTTCTCCGATCCTTTGGGTATTTCATCCTTTAAATTTCCCTCTTTTAAAACTCCTTGTTGCGCCTCTTTTATTTGAGTAGTAAGGTTATTGTGAATCATTATATTCATAGATTTTACTCGAATGGGTTCTCTGTCCTTCCTGCTCAAGGCGTCGGCTACCACATTTGCCTTCCCCGGGTGGTAACGAATCTCAAAGTCGTAATCATTCAACAATTCAATCCACCTACGCTGCCTCATATTCAGTTGGTTCTGATTAAATATGTGTTGAAGACTTTTGTGGTCGGTATATATAATACTTTTAACCCCATATAAGTAGTGCCTCCAAGTCTTTAATGCAAAAACAACCGCGCCTAATTCCAAATCATGCGTCGTATAATTTTGTTCGTGAATCTTCAATTGTCTAGATGCATAAGCAATCACCTTCGTTCGTTGCATTAATACACAACTGAGACCTTGCTTTGATGCATCACAATAAATCACAAAATCATCATTCCCTTCAGGCAATGACAATATAGGTGCTGTAGTTAGCTTTTTCTTCAATAACTGAAACGCTTTCTCTTGTTCATCCTTCCATTCAAATTTCTTCCCTTTATGCGTTAATGCAGTCAAGGGTTTTGCTATTCTGGAAAAGTCTTGGATGAACCTTCTGTAGTAACCAGCTAGTCCTAAAAACTGGCGTATGTGTTTGGGAGTTTTCGGGGTTTCCCACTTTTCAACAGTTTCTATCTTTGCCGGATCCACCTTAATACCTTCTTTGTTCACTATGTGACCGAGGAATTGAACTTCTTCCAACCAAAATGCACACTTTGAAAACTTAGCGTACAATTCTTCCTTCCTCAATACTTCTAACACCTTTCTCAAATGTTCACCGTGTTCTTGGTCATTCTTTGAGTAAATAAGTATGTCATTAATGAAAACAATGACAAACTTGTTAAGGTATGGTCCACACACTCGGTTCATAAGGTCCATGAACACAGCTGGTGCATTAGTTAAACCAAACGGCATGACCATAAACTCGTAATGACCGTAACGTGTTCTGAAAGCAGTCTTTGGAATATCATCTTCTTTCACCCGCATTTGATGATACCTGGAATGTAAGTCAATCTTTGAATAAACAAACGAGCCTTGTAGTTGATCAAATAAGTCGTCGATTCTCGATAGTGGGTAGCAGTTCTTGATGGTAAGTTTGTTCAACTCTCGGTAGTCGATACACAACCTAAATGTACCATCTTTCTTCTTCACAAACAAAACAGGAGCTCCCCACGGTGATGTGCTTGGTCGAATGAAACCACGCTCTAAAAGTTCTTGTAATTGGCTTTGCAGTTCTTTCATCTCACTGGGTGCGAGTCTGTAAGGAGCACGAGCTATTGGTGCAGCTCCTGGTACAAGATCTATTTGAAATTCAACGGATCGATGTGGGGGTAATCCCGGTAATTCTTTCGGAAATACATCGGGAAATTCTTTTGCGACGGGAACATCATTGATGCTCTTTTCTTCAGTTTGTACTTTCTCGACGTGTGCTAGAACAGCATAGCAACCTTTTCTTATTAGTTTTTGTGCCTTCAAATTACTAATAAGATGTAGCTTCGTGTTGCCCTTTTCTCCGTACACCATTAAGGGTTTTCCTTTTTCTCGTATAATGCAAATTCTATTTTTGTAACAAACGATCTCTGCTTTCACTTCTTTCAACCAGTCCATACCGATTATCACATCCAAACTCCCTAACTCCACTGGTATCAAGTCAATCTTAAATGTTTCGCTAACCAGTTTAATTTCTCGATTCCGACATATATTATCTGCTGAAATTAATTTACCATTTGCTAATTCGAGTAAAAATTTACTATCCAAAGGCGTCAATGGACAACTTAATTTAGCACAAAAATCTCTACTTATATAGCTTCTATCCGCACCCGAATCAAATAAAACGTAAGCAGATTTATTGTCAATAAGAAATGTACCCGTAACAAGCTCCGGGTCTTCCTGTGCCTCTGCCGCATTAGTATTGAAAACTCTTCCGCGGCTTTGTCCATTCGTGTTCTCCTGGTTCGGGCAATTTCTAATAATGTGGCCCGGTTTTCCACATTTATAACAAACTACATTGGCATAACTTGCTCCGACACTACTTGCTCCGCCATTACTCATTCTGACACCATTTTTTCCTTTTGTTCTGTTAACCCCTGGTCCATAGACCTCACACTTCGTCGCGCTATGACCATTTCTTTTACACTTGTTGCAAAATTTGGTGCAGAACCCCGAGTGATACTTTTCACACCTTTGGCATAGCTGCTTCTGATTGTTGTTGTTGTTGCAGTTATTATTGTTGTTGGGATGATTGTTGTAGTTGCTGTTGTTGTTGTTGTTGTTGTTGTTGATGTTGTTGTTGTTGTTGTTGGGCCGTTTGTTGTAGTTGCGATTGATGTTGCGATTGTTGGGATAGTTGTTGCGATTATTGTTGTAATTGATGTTGTTGTTGTATTGGTGATTCTTATCACCATTTTCCTCCCACTTTCTTTTGACTTGCTTCACATTGGCCTCTTCAGCAGTCTGTTCTTTAATTCTTTCTTTAATCTGGTTCACTAGTTTGTGAGCCATTCTACATTCCTGTTGTATGGAGGCGGGCTCGTGTGAACTTATATCTTCTTGGATTCTTTCGGGTAATCCTTTCACAAACGCGTCGATCTTCTCTTCCTCATCTTCGAACGCTCCCGAACACAATAGGCATAATTCTGTGAATCGTCTTTCGTACGTGGTAATATCAAATCCTTGGGTTCATAACCCTCTAAGTTCTGTCTTGAGCTTATTGACCTCGGTTCTGGGACGGTACTTCTCGTTCATCAAGTGCTTGAATGCTGACCACGGTAGTGCGTAAGCATCATCTTGTCCCACTTGCTCTAGATAGGTATTCCACCATGTTAACGTAGAACCTGTGAAGGTATGCGTAGCGTACTTCACTTTGTCCTCTTCAGTACACTTACTTATGGCAAACACCGATTCGACCTTCTCGGTCCACCGTTTCAATCCGATCGGTCCTTCGGTTCCATCAAATTCCAAAGGTTTGCAGGCAGTGAATTCTTTGTAGGTGCATCCTACACGATTTCCTGTACTGCTAGATCCAAGGTTATTGTTGGTATGTAGCGCAGCCTGTACTGCGGCTATGTTTGAAGCAAGAAAGGCACGAAATTCCTCTTCGCTCATATTCAAGGTGTGTCGAGTATTCGGTGCCATTTCCTTCAAAATAGTCAAATGAAACGAGTTAATCATATAGAATATCAAGAGTAGTCAATAGTATTTCGTAGCGTAATATGAACTTATTTATAAAAGCTCTTTCTTCATATTAGCATTTTATACTCTTTAATTTGGGTAGTACCTACCCGTTAAGTTCATACTTAGTAGCTAACATACCATTTCAACTACTACAATTCTATATGAAAAACTAATCACAAAAAAAAAAATTTATCATATTCAAACCTTTATACAATAACTTGCAAACTTACAATACCGCTTTTTTTTACATATAGCATGAAATATAGCACATAAAACTTTGATACAAAGTAGTTGCGAAGATAATTCTAGTTAATAAATAAGGCGTTCAGCAAAGGCAATAAAGACACGTAATTCATACGTCCAGAAACAAGTCATGCATTCTGGTTTTACTAATACCACTTCCCATCCTTGGTTTTGTGGAACATAACCGTTGTGACTGATAGTATGACAATGTGTTGTAACGTCATCAAAAGGATGAAGGTTACGTAATGACCAACAGTCTCGTAATAACCTAAAAACCTCATTTCTTACCCCAATTACCGACTCCGTCACTTGTGGGAATGTTTTGTTTAATAGTTGTAGCCCGATGTTCTTGTTCTCACTTTGGTGAGAAGCGAACATTACTAACCCGTAAGCATAACATGCTTCTTTATGTTGCATGTTAGCCGCTTTTTCTAAATCACGAAGTCCTATATTCGGATATATTGAGTCAAAATAATTTCTTAACCCGTTACGTAAAATAGCATTTGGGTTCCCCGCAATATATGCGTCAAAGTAAACACATCGTAACTTATGGATTTCCCAATGTGATATCCCCCATCTTTCGAACGAAAGCCTTTTATAAATCAAGGCATTCTTGGAACGTTCTTCGAATGTCTTACAAACTGATCTCGCCTTAAATAGTTGTGCCGAGGAATTCTGACAGACTCTAGACAAGATTTCTTCAATCATGTCTCCTGGTAGGTCTCTTAAAATATTAGGTTGTCTATCCATTTTGTGTTTTTATACTGTAAAATAGACAAGAGTTAGATTCGGGAAAAAAAATACTTATTAATACAAGCAATTTTTACATATATCATAAAGCATAAGCACACTATATTACATATATTAAACCACACGAATACAACTATCTTATTCCGACTCGCTCGTTTCTTCTTCTTCGGTTTTGGTTCATTTTGCCAAGTTTCTAGGGATATATGATGTTCCCCTAATACGAGCCATCGTTTTCCACATTGGTTTAGAAAAACCTGGTGGTTTAGAGGTTCCCGGGTTATTGTCACAACTTAAGAAATACGGGTGTTGACGATACATATAAAGTTCATCGGGTTTGGAATCAAATTTCTCTATTTTTATGCCCTTTCCCTTATTGTTCTCTTTTGCCTTATTAAATTGTGTTGGGGTAATTTCTATAACATCATCGGAATCCTTGTCGGGATCCGATTCATCGAAGAATTGGTAATCCTCCCAATACTTTGCTTTCTTGGCGGAAACACCATTGACCATAATTAACTTTGGTCGGTTGGTTAAGGATTTTCTTCTACTTAACCGTTTTATTATTACCCCCACTGGTTCTATTTCTTCTTCCGGTTCCGATTCTTCTTCCGGTTCCGATTCTTCTTCCGGTTCCGACTCTTCTTCCGGTTCCTCTTCGGGAACTTGTGAATCAGTCCACGAATCATTCCAATTTACATTTGACTCTTCATTATTATTAGGTGAGTCAATGGGACTTGTTCTAGAGGTAGACATCTATCACATAATATCAAACGCGTTAACAGATTAATATATCACATAATATTCACATGTTAAAAATATATAGTTTCCAACAAAATTTGTTAAGCAATCATTTTTCAAGTAAACACGGTCGAAGTCCAGACTCACTAATGCATCCTAACAAACTCGATAAGACACACTAATGCAAAATTCCGGTTCTCTAAGACCAACGCTCGGATACCAACTGAAATGTTCCGTTCTTATTGATTAAAAACGTTCCATATTAATTGATTTCGTTGCGAGGTTTTTACCTCTATATGAGACGTTTTTCAAAGACTGCATTCATTTTAAAACAAACCATAACCTTTATTTCATCAATAAAGGTTTAAAAAGCTTTACGTAGATTATCAAATAATGATAATCTAAAATATCCTGTTTACACACGACTATTACATAATGGTTTACAATACAAATATGTTACAACGAAATAAGTTTCTTGAATGCAGTTTTAACACAATATCATACAAGCATGGACTCCAAATCTTGTCCTTATTTAAGTATGTGACAGCGGAAGCTCTTAATAATCACCTGAGAATAAACATGCTTAAAACGTCAACAAAAATATTGGTGAGTTATAGGTTTAACCTATATATATCAAATCGTAACAATAGACCACAATATTTCATATTTCAATATACATCCCATACATAGAGATAAAAATCATTCATATGGTGAACACTTGGTAACCGACATTAACAAGATGCATATATAAGAATATCCCCATCATTCCGGGACACCCTTCGGATATGATATAAATTTCGAAGTACTAAAGCATCCGGTACTTTGGATGGGGTTTGTTAGGCCCAATAGATCTATCTTTAGGATTCGCGTCAATTAGGGTGTCTGTTCCCTAATTCTTAGATTACCAGACTTAATAAAAAGGGGCATATTCGATTTCGATAATTCAACCATAGAATGTAGTTTCACGTACTTGTGTCTATTTTGTAAATCATTTATAAAACCTGCATGTATTCTCATCCCAAAAATATTAGATTTTAAAAGTGGGACTATAACTCACTTTCACAGATTTTTACTTCGTCGGGAAGTAAGACTTGGCCACTGGTCGATTCACGAACCTATAACAAATATGTACAAATATATCAAAGTATATTCAAAATATATTTACAACACTTTTAATACATTTTGATGTTTTAAGTTTATTAAGTCAGCTGTCCTCGTTAGTAACCTACAACTAGTTGTCCAACGTTAGATGTACAGAAAAAAATTGATATATATTATCTTGAATCAATCCATGACCCAGTGTATACACGTCCCAGGCTAGATCACAACTCAAAGTATATATATTTTTGGAATCAACCTCAACCCTGTATAACTAACTCCCACATTACTGCATATAGAGTGTCTATGGTTGTTCCAAATAATATATACACATGGGTCGATATGATATGTCAAAACATTTGCATATGTGTCTATGGTATCCCAAGATTACATAATATGTTAGAATACATGTATAATACAATATAAGTTAGCTAGGATATGATTAATATAGATTTGTTACCAATTTTCACGTTGCTACAACAAGAAAAATTATCCAATTTTGTTTTACACATAACTTTTTCATTTTAAATCCGTTTTGAGTGAATCAAATTGCTATGGTTTCATATTGAACTCTATTTTATGAATCTAAACAGAAAAAGTATAGGTTTATAGTTGGAAATATAAGTTACAAGTCGTTTTTGTAAAGGTAGTCATTTCAGTCGAAAGAACGACGTCTAGATGACCATTTTAGAAAACATACTTTCACTTTGAGTTTAACCATGATTTTTGGATATAGTTTCATGTTCATAAGAAAAATCATTTTCCCAGAAGAACAACTTTTAAATCAAAGTTTATCATAGTTTTTAATTAACTAACCCAAAACAGCACGCGGTGTTACTATGACGGCGTAAATCCGGTTTTACGGTGTTTTTCATGTTTTCAGGTTTTAAATCATTAAGTTAGCATATCATATAGATATAGAACATGTGTTTAGTTGATTTTAAAAGTCAAGTTATAAGGATTAACTTTTGTTTGCGAACAAGTTTAGAATTAACTAAACTATGTTCTAGTGATTACAAGTTTAAACCTTCGAATAAGATAGCTTTATATGTATGAATCGAATGATGTTATGAACATCATTACTACCTCAAGTTTTCTGGATAAAGCTACTGGAAATGAGAAAAATGGATCTAGCTTCAAAGGATCCTTGGATGGCTTGAAAGTTCTTGAAGCAGAATCATGACACGAAAACAGTTCAAGTAAGATTTTCACTCGAAATAAGATTGTTATAGTTATAGAAATTGAATAAGAGTTTGAATATGAGTATTACCTTGTATTAGAAAGATATCTTACTGTAAATAAGAAAGATTTCTTGAGGTTGGATGATCACTCTACAAGATTGGAAGTAAGCTAGCAAACTTGGAAGTATTCTTGATTTTATGAAACTAGAACTTGTAGAATTTATGAAGAACACTTAGAACTTGAAGTAAGAACTCGAGAGAGATCAATTAGATGAAGAAAATTGAAGAATGAAAGTGTTTGTAGGTGTTTTTGGTCGTTGGTGTATGGATTAGATATAAAGGATATGTAATTTTGTTTTCATGTAAATAAGTCATGAATAATTACTCATATTTTTGTAATTTTATGAGATATTTCATGCTAGTTGCCAAATGATGGTTCCCACATGTTTTAGGTGACTCACATGGGCTGCTAAGAGCTAATCATTGGAGTGTATATACCAATAGTACATACATCTAAAAGCTGTGTATTGTACAAGTACGAATACGGGTGCATACGAGTAGAATTGTTGATGAAACTGAACGAGGATGTAATTGTAAGCATTTTTGTTAAGTAGAAGTATTTTGATAAGTTTATTGAAGTCTTTCAAAAGTGTATGAATAAATATTAAAACACTACATGTATATACATTTTAACTCAGTCGTTAAGTCATCGTTAGTCGTTACATGTAAGTGTTGTTTTGAAACCTTTAGGTTAACGATCTTGTTAAATGTTGTTAACCCAATGTTTATAATATCAAATGAGATTTTAAATTACTATATTATCATGATATTATGATGTACGAATATCTCTTAATATGATATATATACATTAAATGTCATTACAACGATAATCGTTACATATATGTCTCGTTTCAAAATCATTAAGTTAGTAGTCTTGTTTTTACATATGTAGTTCATTATTAATATACATAATGATATGTTTACTTATCATAATATCATGTTAACTATATATATAACCATATATATGTCATCATATAGTTTTTACAAGTTTTAACGTTCGTGAATCACCGGTCAACTTGAGTGGTCAATTGTCTATATGAAACCTATTTCAATTAATCAAGTCTTAACAAGTTTGATTGCTTAATATGTTGAAAACACTTAATCATTTAAATAACAATTTCATTTAATATATATATATAAACATGGAAATGTTCGGGTCACTACAATTGTATCTTATCGATTACAATCTGCGTTCAAACCTTTCATGATTCTTGAAAAAACCTCAATCGAAAGGATGAACCAACCGCACTTTACCTACGGAAGAAAAGATTAATGCATATAGTTATGCACCTGAAAAACTCTCGGAAACTGAGCAAACGTTTAAAACGTAGCTATGCTAATTTCTTAGTGTTATTATTACCCAAAACAACTTTGCAATCCCTTTCCAAATTAGCAAATTTTGTCACAGCTCCAGCAAGTCAACTTTGACTTTTCGTTCGAAACAACCTTATTATAACCTTGATTTATATGTGTGCTCTTTTATTGTTAACGGGGAACCTTTTATTATATCCCACCATATTACCAGCAGATGTACCAGCAACCTCGTCGCTCCTTGTTTTAAATCTCTCCGACAAATCACTATATTTATCTATTGAAGTCTCATCATGTACACATCCGCATCTTGTAACAAGAATTGCCATACCAATTACCGGGAATCAGCAAATTTGTATTTTGAGTCTCGCAACGATTCCACATCAACAGTTATATGTATCCATATAACATTTATCTCTTAGAACTATGATCTTTCATTCTAAAATTTTGAAAAGCACTCAGTCTACAAATCAATACTCTGAATGTTGAAAAAGCTGAATGAAGCAGCAGAAACCGTAGGCAACTGTAAACGACCTTAATCATCGGAAGTTTGATGATAAAGAATAGTATGTTGGAAAAACTCAGAAAAGTTGGAACTGGAAAACTGATTGAGCGAACTACGAAGGAGTCTCTGAACAGATCACAAGGACTATTGTACATACATTAAAAATCCTGATGATTCTATATCTGATGAAATCTTTAGCCAACACCATGCTTCAGAATCTAAACCCTTACGGATAAATCTTCTTCATCATCCTTCGATATTAGAAATTCTAAGATATCATCGTATCTATCATTATAAATATCCTCCATATTTCTGAAGATATTTTTATAATTATTCTTATCTGAAATTATTAATCTCTTCGTGCTATCAGTGTTACATCATATAGAAACTGTTAGTTTCTATATTCTGTAAACTTTTGAGATTAAAATATGAATGTTATTGAAGTAATGTTGGGAACTGATGCATGAGTTAGTATAATATAATGACACTTGATCAACGTGATTACATTACAGTAAGTCATGCTGAGTTTCTAAATGGAACATGATGATTCACAGATTATAACGTCAACATGTGTCATGTTACATAACTCTTTCATTCTGATTAACTTCTGAACATATCAAGAAAATATATTCTTGATAGTCCTATCTTTTCCTTGAATTCTGGTAATTTGACAAGTCATATTGTGATATTACCATTTCTTTCTTAGAACATTAACAATGTTCATTCTGAAACTTATATCTGCGAATTCTGGACCATTACAAGAGATGCCAAATCGCAAGAAAAAGAAACGAAGGGATAAAGCTCTGAAATAGAAATTAGGGTATAAATCGCAGCAAATAAGAGACAGCATTAACTGTGGATGACAATGATTATAGGAGACAGAAGCAGGGACAGTGAAATATAAGGGAAAATATAAAACCCAACAATAACCCAGAAATTACAAACCATGGATATTAATACGAATAGCAATATAAAGATACGGTATAATTAAGAATAGTATCACCCCAAGGTAATAGTAGAAGTAAATAGATTCTTCTGATGGAAGATTGAAAAGAAGGATGACAGAAATGATAATTAGAAAAATATCAAGGATTAGAACTGGATTAAGCATTTTCACAATCTTTTGGATGTATGAACTAAGAAATAAAGTATAGGAATGGTGAGAATAATAAAATGGAAGAGGTGAAATTATAATAGAAATATCAGACATAGCAATCGAGGCAGATCATCGCATTTAATTGAAGAGATCTTAATCTCCTTATTCACCGAAGAATCGGATCTTACTCAGATTTCAAAGATTTCTTTAAATCCCTTGAATTCCGGAATTCAACCATGACTAGTCAAAATTTATGATGAAACTTGTCTTTCTCATTTCACTCTTTTGTAATAACTTCACTCGTAGGCTTCGCATAATCGAATCGTTTTGGCTATAGTACTCAATGATGATGAAACTCTATTTATCAATTCATATTCGTCATGAAAACATTTTTATTGTTAGCCATGACCACCTCACTCAAATTTCAGGACGAAATTTCTTTAACGGGTAGGTACTGTGATGACCCGGGAATTTTTGACTAAATTTAAACTTAATCTTTATATAATTTCGATACGATAAGCAAAGTCTTTAATGTTGAGTCTCAAAATTTTAAACTATTTTCATATATGCAATTACCCTTTGACTATTCCCGACGATTCACGAACAACTATTTGTAAATAGATACATATATATATACATATATATACATATATATATATATATATATATATATATATATATATATATATATATATATATATATATATATATATAATTATATTTTAAATTGAATCATAATTTGAAATAAAATACGATGTAATGAGAAATTTTATTAAATACAAATATATATAGATATGTATATGTATATATACCTGATTATAAATATTAAATATATAAGATTAAATATTAGATCTATTTGAAGATATATATATATATATATATATTTAATATATTTAGTTATATAATAAAACCCGATCTTAAAATGTATTTATATAGTATATTGAATATAATTAATTTCGAGCTTAATTTGTCAAAGTTTGTATTACTCGGTTAACATTTCATTAGCATTCATATAGATTTAACATGAGTTTATGAAGTGTTAAAATAAAAGTTGGAGTGTAAATTAATTACGAAGATTCTAGATTTATTAAAAATATTTTTACTTTTTTAAATTTAAATATTAGTACTCCGTACATATAAATTGGAACAGAAAATAAATATTTATCGAACCTTTTTGAACAGGTTTCAAACAGTTAATGAGTAAAATAATTAATTATATTTAATCTAAAAGTTTGGAATTTTTAGGAACACTTTTATGTATTAACTGTTTAGCAATGGACACAATATAAACACCCGTGATAAACTATCGGCAGTGTATAGTTAATTGTGCCCGTGATTATATCTATTATGATTGTGTGTTACTGTTTTTCTTTTGAAAATCTATTACTTATATATGGTATTATGCATATACATATATATCTAGAGAATATATATATTTATACAATTACATATACATAGGCACGATGACTCCCATCACCTATCACCGGAGCACCATTCTCGCCACCATCATCCAATCACCACCTCGATCACCCTCTTCCACCGCCACCCTAGTTACATCATCGGCCACCCATCACAATCTTACAACCACACCACCGTGAGTTTCCACCACCACGGTAAACCCTCATCAAACCATCAACCACCCAACAAAACCCGCCACTTGCTGTGTTGTTCAGGCGTGAACAACCACGAAACCACCAAATCGCCACTCTCTCTCCTTCTCTCTCTCTTTTTTTTACTGCAACTCGTGACTACAACTGCTATACGTTTCTGTTAATTGTTCGCTGCTGCTGCACTTTGTTTTCATAGCAACCGTCGCTAACCAACACTCAAGTGCCGTCCACTACTACTGCCAGAAGTATTGTTTCTATTTCGGTTATCAAGGAGACGATGAACAGTGACAGAATATGGAAGAAAGATGATGAAATGTTACTGTTACAGCAAATATAAAGATGAGGGTGAGCAACGTGAAGGTATTGATGATGATGGTATGTTGGAACAGAGAAGATGATGACGGTGACAAAATCAAATGAAAATGGAAGATGATGAAGACGATGAATAGTTGATTATGATGATGTTGATGATGTGTGATGAAGACGAGAATGAATGATGACGATTTGAAGGTGTGAAGATAATGATGAAACCGTAATAACGAAGAAGATGATGTCGGGTACATAAATATGATGATGATCGTAATAAATAAATGATGATGATGATAGTTATTAGATGATGATATTATAAAGAAGAAAAATTAAGAAATAGAATAATACGGATTAAAAATAATTGAGTCGTGATAATAAACAGAAAAATGAGATAGATCAGCTGGTTAGGGGTGTTGACGTTGATTGAGAGGTCTCGGGTTCGAGCCAGGGCTTTGCCACTTTGTTTATTCCTTTTTATAAAGAAGAAGTTGAAGTAACTAAGTTATATTATAAAAGAAATTGAAATGGGTATCATCACAGGAAAATGTAATAGAGTAGATGGTTAAGTATGGGTTCGGGTATTCGAGAGGTCTTAGGTTCGATCCCTGCTGGTGGCATTCCTTTTTCTTTTAAAGCCTACTTATATGAGGTAGTTTTTATTTTATTATTATTGTCAGTAGTATTATTATTATGATCTTTATTACTAAAAGTATTTTTTTTATTATTTATCATTTTATTAGGTATTATTATTGAAAATAACATTTTATTTAAACTATCATTTTGTTATTAAAAGTATCACTTTTATTATTGTTAGAATTATCATAATTTTATTTATAATTAGTATTATTTTTATCATTATTAATATTAGTATTATTAATATATCAAATAAAGATTTTCTATATAAAAATATATTTAGGACATAAAACCTAACTATACTAATACTTTAGTAATATACGTTAATTATCTATATAAAAATAAATACGTCTAATTAAGTTATTAATAAAACACATGATATAAAATAACAATTAAAACCACTAATAACATATATATTTGTTCGATTACCATTGCATGTGTTAATATACATAATTGAATATAGGTTCGTGAATCCGAGGCCAACCCTGCATTGTTCAATATAGTCATATGTATTTTTACTACAAAATACATTAGGTGAGTTTCATTTGCTCCCTTTTTAAATGCTTTTGCAAGATATATTTTTGGGACAGAGAATACATGCGCTGCTTTTATAAATGCTTTACGAAATAGACACAAGTACATAAAATTACATTCTATGGTTGGATTATTAACCGAATATCTCCCTTCAAGTCTGGTAACCTAAGAATTTAAGGAAATGGCCCCTGATTGACGCGAATCCTAAAGATAGATCTATGGACCTTGACAAGTCCCATTCGGGGTACGAATGCTTTAGTACTTCGAGATTATTATACAGATGAGAGGCTCTGTTCTGGGGATATTCTATGCATTAAAGTTAACGTCGGTTACCAGGTATTCAATCCATATGAATGATATTTTTGTCTCTATGCATGGGACGTATATTTATGAGAACTGGAAATGAAAATCTTGTGGTATATTAAAATGATGGAAATGATTATTTATGTTAAACTAATGAACTCACCAACCTTTTGGTTGACACTTGAAAGCATGTTTATTCTCAAGTATGAAAGAAATCGTCCGTTGTGTATTTGCTCATTTTAGAGATATTACTTGGAGTCATTCATGACATATTTCAAAAGACATTGCATTCGAGTCATCGAGTTCATCAAGATTATTACTAAGTCAATTATAGTTGAATATATTATGAAATGTTATGCATGCCATCAACTTTCGATGTAAAGCAAGTTTGTCTTTTAAAAACGAATGCAATGTTTGTAAAATGTATCATATAGAGGTCAAGTACCTCGCGATGAAATCAACTATTGTGAATCGTTTGTAATCGATATGGACTTCGTCCAGATAGATTAGGACGGGTCATTTCACACGGTCCGATCCCAATAGCAATACCTAAGACCTGCAGGGGAAGGAATGTGGGGGATTAGCGCACCGCTAAGTGAATGGAATCTATCTACAGATTAAGCTTAAACAATCCATCATATAAGAATCAACTAACATGCTTACAACTAACAAGCATACAGACAAAGAAAATATGAGGATCGGCGGCTTGTACCTGCACACGACCTAGCTAATTAGGCTAGCATCTACCGATAGTCCTTTCCCGTCTAGTCTCTATAAATAGACTGCAGGGTATGAACTCAACCTCCCTTAGAACAGTTGACCTCATACGGACTGCAACCTCCCTGGGAACAGTTGCGAATCCCCAACCTCCCTAGGAACGGTTGCTGTCAAGCACAGTGCACATATACAACATATTAATCACATAGCATGTAACTATCCAACTTGCATGGCAATCACTACACTACACAGGGTAATCCGAGTAATCCATAGTAGCATGATTTGCTACTTAAAATCTATCCAAATATAGACCCACTCACCAATTACCAGCAACGGCTCAGATTCTGACTTCTGAGCTTTCTCCTTATCTTTTTCACCTGAGAATAAACATAACACAGTCCGTAATAATGTCTTGATAACAAGCCGACAACAAAACAATAACACCAAATACCAACACTTAAGCACTTTACGACTGGTCTGCCAACCGTACGAGTGATGTTGTGCGGGGTGTATACGAAATACTATTAATTTTACTACGAAATACTATTAAATATGATATAATTTTACACAAGTTATTTATTTATTTATAGAATGGGATATACCTAAACCTTGCTACAACACTTATAGGCAGTGTACCTAATCGTAGAGTAGTGTAGTTTTTAGTAAGTCCGGTTCATGTAACGACCCAACCCTCGTTATAACAAAAACACGACCTAAAAAAAAATTTCTGGGCCTGTACAACTGGACGGCGTCCAGATTTCTAGACGGCGTCCAGTACTGAAGACCTGGACGGCGTCCAGCCTTTTTGGACGGCGTCCAATTGGGCTAAAAAGTTCTGATCAGTTTTCCATTAAGCTAGAACGAAAAACCCGCTTCCCGACACTTTCCAATGAAACCAATTTTCACAACATATTAAAATAAGTAAAACTAAAAGATTTTCAACATCGAAACGAGTTTTACAAAACGGGGCCCACAACAGCCGTTTTACGAATTTCGTACAAATCATGAGTTTCGACCACATTAGTTTAATTTCCAAACGACGCTATGAGCATGGTTATTGGGGGGTTAAACTACCCAAATCTCGGTCAAACTCCACAAGCTATCAAACCAAAAAGCATCCCCTAAACCATGAGCGGGATCTCTAATTCAATCGAATGCCCTTACCCTTATCAACGCCGGAGCCTATAAAAAGATAAACAACGAGAGGGTAAGCAAAACGCTTAGTAAATGCAATAATTATACACATACATATATAATATACCTACTTGCAACCACTTACACACATACCGCATACATGCTAGCAACACAATTAGCTTACAATTTCAAGTATAAAGCTAGTAACCTCCAATACCGCAAGCTAGCAACAACAAAGGCATATATATATATGCTACACTACAACACAATAACCATGGTTAACTAATTGAATAAGGGAACGGTGTTTAATGACCGTCTGAGTTCATAACAACCATTAGTGCACTTAACACGTCGTACACTAACCCTACGGGTGGCATCTTAACACGTCGATACTTCACCCTAGGTGGCGTCTTAACACGTCGACACTTCACCCCGAGTGGTGTCTTAACACTTCGACACTTCACTCTTCATTTTATTTGAGGTGGCATCTTAACACGTCGATACTTCACCTCGAGTGGTGCCTTAACACATCGGCACTTCACCCGTTAATTTCTTGGAGTGGCATCTTAGCACATCGATACTTCACTCCGGGTGGTGTCTTAACACATCGACACTTCACCCCGGATGGCATCTTAACACATCGACACTTCACCCGTCATATTACTTTGAGTGGTGTCTTAGCACATCGACACTTCACTCGTCACGTGAAATGTGGTGTCTTAGCAGATCGACACTTCACATCTCACGCTACAACAAATAAATACATTATATACCTACGCATATAATTATTCCACTCACCTCAAAGTCTTTTGTGAAAGATAACCGAGCTTGCAAACTTCAATGTAACGTACCTATTACATTATGCACATTATCAATCACAAGATCAAGTTGGTCAACCAACTCATTCACCATTCTAGTGTCGTTTTGGCCCATGGTGCAATTTCGACCCATTTGCACACTTAACCCTAATATTGGGTCAACTTCGCCAAAAACCCTAACCCTAGCCATTTATGGTCTTAATACACATATAATCACAATGTTATCTCATTTTCACACTAACAAGACAACTTAGGTCATCAAAGACCCGTTTTACCCATTCGAGGTTTTCCACACCCATTCGGGTCACCACATGCCCAAAAAGCACCCATTTACATAACATCTAGGTGTGCTAGTGGTTAACTAACCAATTTAAGACTCATAAACTCATTTATCATTTCAAAACCCTAGGTTAGTCATCCTTTGAGTCTTC
The DNA here is from genome assembly GCF_046630445.1 of Rutidosis leptorrhynchoides. Taxonomy (NCBI): domain Eukaryota; kingdom Viridiplantae; phylum Streptophyta; class Magnoliopsida; order Asterales; family Asteraceae; genus Rutidosis; species Rutidosis leptorrhynchoides. Next base: position 206,463,530 of record NC_092341.1, on the reverse strand, counting down.
ATGACTCGAACTTACCCAAAATCCCCAAATCACTAACAAATGGGTTTTATACACATCACTAGCCCAAACCCTAACCCTTAAACAATTAATAGTAAGGAAATCAAGGTTAAAACTTACCACTACAATCAAAACGTAGCTAGTGAGGAGATGAACAACTTTAATGCTCGAGCTCTAACCCGAAACAAGCTTCTTCCTCTTCTATTTGAGCTTTCTCACACTTGAAACACACTCTCTCTCTAGAATTGAAGTGGATGGAGTTTGGTGGTTGTAAATGGAGTAAATGAAGCTCCACCAACTGATCTAAGGCCTTAAATTCGGCCCCCAAGTGAATTTACCAAAATACCCACTTAAAATATCTAAAAACAAGGCAGCTGGCCTGTCAGCTAATCTGGACGGCGTCCAGCCCTTTACAACGGGACGACGTCCCACCTATTTGGACGGCGTCCAACATAACTTGGAAAAACTGGTTGTTACAGTTCATTCCACAGTGATACAACTAAGTTTAACGCTATATTTATTTTGAACACTATATTTTAAACCGAAGATGAATCATCCGCAAGACACCCAAGATACTCTAGCTTGTTGTTTAGTTCAATTTCATCTAATGACACCCAAGATGAATCATCCGCAAGACACCTGCGAAGATGGGAAACATTAAATGTATTATGGATCCCCGCAAGCTCTTCGAGTAATTCCAAATGATACGCGACTTCATCAACACGAGCTAAAACCTTAAATTGTCCAATAAACCGAGGAGCTAACTTTCCCCATTTTCTAAATCGAATAATACCTTTCCATGGTGAAACCTTAAGCATCACCATGTCGCCCTCTTGGAATTCGATCATTCACCTACGTTTATCGGCATACGACTTTTGTCTATCTTGCGCCTTTTTCAAATGATCCCAAAACACATCAATCTTGCTATTCGTCTCTAAAACCAAATTGGTACTCCCGATTTCCTTTTGTCCCACTTCACCCCAACAAATTGGAGTTCGACATCTTTGCCCATAAAGCATCTCATACGGTGGCATCCCGATACTAGTATGATAACTATTATTGTACGAGAATTCCACCAAAGGTAAGTGCTCGTCCCAACTACCACCGAAATCAATAATACACGCCCGTAACATATCCTCTAATGTTTGATTCGTACGTTCAGTTTGACCGTCCATTTGAGGATGATACGCCGTGCTCAATTTTAATTGTGTACCCATATCGTCATGAAACTTTTCCCAAAACCGAGATGTAAAACGGGTATCTCGATCCGAAATAATAGATATAGGAACCCATGTTGAGCGACTACTTCCTTGATAAACAATTTAGCCAAGGTCTCCGACGATATCGCTTCCCGAATGGGAAGAAACAAAGCACTTTTTGTCAATCAGTCAACTATCACCCAAATTGAATCAAATTGGGTTCTCGCCATTTTAGGTAACTTTGTGATGAAATCCATGGTAATGTGCTCCCATTTCCACTTCGGGATTTCTAACGGTTGCAACTTACCATATGGATTTTGGTGCTCGGCTTTAACTTGCAAGCACGTGACGCATTGCTCAACATACTTTACAACATCACGTTTCATGCCCGGCCACCAATACTCTTTTCTTAAATCAAGATACATTTTCGTCGTGCCCGGATGAATGGAATACATTGACTTATGTGTTTCATCAAGTAGCACTTATCGATAATCACCCATCTTAGGCACCCACACCCTTCCTTGAAAAGACAACAAACCACACGAACCCATAGTAATGAATTCTGATTGCCCCACAATTCGTTCCGCATGCTTGTTGTGAACGTAAGCCTCTATTTAGATCGCACCAAGTTTTCAAGAAAATCGTTAGTAATAATCATACGTAACAATCCCAATCGTAACGCCGGGTGGTGACTCTTTTGACTTAACGCATCCGCGACCACATTCGCCTTGCCCGGATGATAAAGTATCTCACAATGATAGTCTTTTACCACATCCATCCACTTTCGTTGACGATAATTCAAATCTCGTTGATTAAAGAGATGTTTCAAGCTCTTATGATCCGAATAAATTGTACTCTTGACACCATACAAGTAATGGCACCAAATTTTCAACGCATGCACAACCGCCGCTAACTTAAGATCATGAGTCAGATATCTCGTTTCGTGCTCCATTAATTGTCGAGAGGCGTAAGCAATGACTTTACCTCTTTGCACTAGAACACACCCGAGCCCATTTAGAGAGGCATCACAATACACCGTCATGTCTTCCACACCTTCCGGCAACACTAACACCGAAGCTTGACACAATTTCTCTTTTAGCAATTGAAAAGCAATTTCTTGCTCGTTCTCCCAAATAAACCTCGCGTTCTTCCTCGTCAATTTTGTCAACGAAGAAGCGATCTTGGAAAAGTCTTGGATAAACCGACGATAAAACCCGGCCAATCCAAGAAAACTTAGGATTTCCGTAGGTGTAGTCGGTCTTCTCCAACTCTTCACCGTCTCAATCTTCCCCGGATCTACTTGAATACCATTTTCGTTCACAATATGGCCAAGGAATTGAACTTCCCTTAGCCAAAATTCACATTTGGAGAATTCAGCATACAACTTCTCCTTCCGCAACATGTTTAACACACACCGCAAATGAAGTTCATGTTCTTTCATACTCTTCGAATAGACAAGTATGTCATCAATGAACACAATTACCGACTTATCCAACATAGGTTGGCACACTTGGTTCATAAGATCCATGAATGCCGCCGGTGCATTCGTAAGACCAAAAGGCATAACTAAAACTCATAATGTCCAAAACGCGTTCGAAAAGCCGTTTTCTCAATATCTTCCTCGCGGACCCGCATTTGGTGATAGCCGGACCGTAGGTCGATTTTAGAGAAATATGTTGCACCTTAAAGTTAGTCAAACAAATCGTCAATCCTAGGCAATGGATAACGATTCTTGATCGTCACTTTGTTCAACTCCCGATAATCGATGCACATCCGCATACTACCATCCTTCTTCTTCACAAATAAAACCGGAGCGCCCCATGGCGAAGCACTCGGTCGAATGAAACCCTTCTCAAGCAACTCTTGGGTTTGATTTAATAACTCTTGCATTTCCGTTGGCGCTAAACGATAAGGAGTTTTAGCAATGGGGGTAGCCGCCGGAACCAACTCAATGCGAAATCCAACTTGTCTTTCCGCCGGAACACCCGATAATTCGTCCGGAAAAACGTCTTCGAATTCACTAACCACCAGAATTTTACGAATGGGTGGTGTCTCATCACGAGTATCAACAACATGGGCAAGAAAAGTCATGCCACCACTAACAAGAAAACGACATGCCCGCGCAAATGTGCATATCGGCACAAGTCTTCTTCGTTTATCATCGTGAATAATTAACTCTCCCCCACTAGGGGTCTTCACTCGAATATATTTTTCATGGCATGCAATATCGGCTCTATTATGATCGAGCCAATTCATACCAACCACGATATCAAAATCACCCAAAGTCATCGGGATAAGATCAATCTTAAAGTTTTCGGCACCAAAAACGACATCACAATTTTTACACACATCAACCACTAGCACCGTCTTTCCGTTCGCTGTTTCGACGTCTACCAGACGACTTAACTTAGCTAATGGTCTATTAAGTTTAGGTACAAATTTTGGAGACACAAACGACAAATTTGCACCGCTATCAAATGGAATCCTTGTCGGATTAGAATTAACCATGAAAGTACTTGAGACAACTTCGTTGGATTGTTTGGCTTCATCATTGGTCATCAAATAATTTCGACCCCTAGCCGTACCCGCCACCTTCTCCAACCTCTTAACATTATCACTGCGCAAATCGGGACATTTTGGCCTCTTGTGCCCTTCTTTACCACAATCAAAACAAGTGATTTTGTTTGCGGAGGATAGACTCGGACATTCACGAGCCATGTGACCCTTTTGTCCACAATTGTACTACGAGTAAGAAAAATCCCCGGAAACACCCTTCTTCCCACTACTAACATTACCGGAACCCTTCTTGTTCTTTTTGTTTGAAAAGTTTGAATGGCTCAAACCTTCATTCTTTCTCTTACAAAAAGTAAAGCCACTCTTCCTTAACACGAGCATCTCGAAGCCTTTGGCCATATCAAACAACTCATCAAAAGTCTTTACCATCGTTACACTAATCTTCTCTTGATAGTTGTCATTTAAAATTCGATAGAAGTCTTCCTTCAACATTTTATCATTGCCGACGTACTCCGGGAAAAATTGGGTCTTGGACAAAAACACGGATTTGAGAGTGTTCAAATCCATCGACCCTTGCCTCAAGGAACGTAACTCATCCTTAAGCCTAGTAAGATCGGCAGAAGTTCGGTATTCTTTGGAAAATTCGGACTTGAATTCATCCCAAGTGAATTTCATGCATTGCTCTTCACCATAAACTTGGAGCTTTGTGTCCCACCACAACTTAGCATCGCCCCTCAACATACCACACCCGTATCTTGTCTTCTTCTCGGGAGGACATTCACAAGTACGGAAGGCCCCCTCCATGTCGGAGATCCAACACGCACTATTTAGAGGGTCTCGTTCACCTTCAAAGGTGGGAGGTTGAGAATCCTTGAAGTTCTTATAGAGAAAGTCCCGTCTTCTCACATTATCATCGTGAAGAATGGCCTTAACTTGCTCCTTTACTACATTGACTAGTTGTTCATCAATCGTATCTAAAAACATTTTCTTAACATCCTCGAGGAACTCCGCCTTTTGACGTTTAAAGATGGCCTCAACTTTGGCCGTGAACTCAACGTCCTCACTCGTACTTCCGTCATTGGTGTCGTGTCCATTTCTCATCTTCATTCTATAAAACGGAAAAGATTAAACCACGAAACGAAAGGACTTAACACATATGTATATACATATACACCACACTACCCCATCTTGCTTAACATTCGTCGTACATCGCTTGTTTGACACGATTTGAACCCGTAACAATGGTAGCTAATCATTGTTACGCGAGCACGTCACACGAACTTGCTAGTACAATGCCTATCTTGCTTGATGATTGCTAACACAACACAAAACAATTAGTGCAAGGTTAGTTCACATAAACCTAATCACTAATCAACACTCGGTCCAACCCATCTCCTACAAGGCCCGCATAACAACGTATACACAATTAAATCTAAGTCTAGGCACGTATCTCAAGTCGCCTAAATCCCTTAGACCATGCTCTGATACCACTTGTAACGACCCAACCCTCGTTATAACAAAAACACGACCCAAAAAAAATATTTCTGGGCCTATACAACTGGACGGCGTCCAGTCTGAAGACCTTGACGGTGTCCAGCCTTTTTGGACAGCGTCCAATTTTGCTAAAAAGTTCTGATCAGTTTTCCATTAAGCTAGAACGAAAAACCCGCTTCCCGACACTTTCCAATGAAACCAATTTTGACAACATATTAAAATAAGTAAAACTAAAAGATTTCCAACATCGAAACGAGTTTTACAAAACGGGGCCCACAACGGCCATTTTACGAATTTCGTACAAATCATGAGTTTCGACCACATTAGTTTAATTTCCAAACGACACTATGAGCATGGTGTTTGGGGGTTAAACTACCCAAATCTCGGTCAAACTCCAAAAGCTATCAAACCAAAAAGCGTCCCCTAAACCACGAGCGGGATCTCTAATCTAATCGAATGCCCTTACCCTTATCAACACCGGAGCCTATAAAAAGATAAACAACGAGAGGGTAAGCAAAACACTTAGTGAATGCAATAATTATACACATACATATATAATATACCTACTTGCAACCACTTATACACATACCGCATACATGCTAGCAACACAATTAGCTTACAATTTCAAGTATAAAGCAAGTAACCTCCAATACCGCAAGCTAGCAATAACAAAGGCATATATATATATATGCTACACTACAACACAATAACCAATTGAACAAGGGAACGGTGTTTAAAGACCGTCGGAGTTCGTAACAACCATTAGTGCACTTAACACGTCGTACACTAACCCTACGGGTGGCATCTTAACACCTCGATACTTCACCCTAGGTGGCGTCTTAACACGTCGACACTTCACCCCGAGTGGTGTCTTAACACTTCGACACTTCACTCTTCATTTTATTTGAGGTGGCATCTTAACACGTCGATACTTCACCTCGAGTGGCGCCTTAACACATCGGCACTTCACCCGTTAATCTCTCGGAGTGGCATCTTAGCACATCGATACTTTACTCCGGGTGGTGTCTTAACACATCGACACTTCACCTCGGATGGCGTCTTAACACATCGACACTTCACCCGTCATATTACTTTAAGTGGTGTCTTAGCACATCGACACTTCACTCATCACGTGAAATGTGGTGTCTTAGCACATCGACACTTCACATATCACGCTACAACAAATAAATACGTTATATACCTGCGCATATAATTATTCCACTCACCTCAAAGTCTTTTGTGAAAGATAACCGAGCTTGCAAACTTCAATGTAACGTACCTATTACATTATGCACATTATCAATCACAAGATCAAGTTGGTCAACCAACTCATTCACCATTCTAGTGTCGTTTTGGCCCATGGTGCAATTTCGACCCATTTGCACACTTAACCCTAATATTGGGTCAACTTCGCCAAAAACCCTAACCCAAGCCATTTATGGTCTTAATACACATATAATCACAATGTTATCTCATTTTCACACTAACAAGACAACTTAGGTCATCAAAGACCCGTTTTACCCATTCGAGGTTTTCCACACCCATTCGGGTCACCACATGCTCAAAAAGCACCCATTTACATAAAATCTAGGTGTGCTAGTGGTTAACTAACCAATTTAAGACTCATAAACTCATTTATCATTTCAAAACCCTAGGTAAGTCATCCTTTGAGTCTTCATGACTCAAACTTACCCAAAATCCCCAAATCACTAACAAATGGGTTTTATACACATCACTAGCCCAAACCCTAACCCTTAAACAATTAATAGTAAGGAAATCAAGGTTACAACTTACCACTACAATCAAAACGTAGCTAGTGAGAAGATGAACAACTTTAATGCTCGAGCTCTAACCCGAAACAAGAGTCTTCCTCTTCTATTTGAGCTTTCTCACACTTGAAACACACACACACTCTCTCTCTCTAAAATTGAAGTGGATGGAGTTTGGTGGTTGTAAATGGAGTAAATGAAGCTCCACCAACTGATCTAAGGCCTTAAATTCGGCCCCCAAGTGAATTTACCAAAATACCCACTTAAAATATCTAAAAACAAGGCAGCTGGCCTGTCAGCTAATCTGAACGGCGTCCAGATTTCTGGACGATGTCCAGCCCTTTAAAACGGGATGGCGTCCAACCTATTTGGATGGCGTCCAACATAACTTGGAAAAACTGGTTCTTACAGTTCGTTCCACAGGGATACAACTAAGTTTAACGCTATATTTTTAAACACTATATTTGTATATATATATATATATATATATATATATATATATATATATATATATATATATATATATATATATATATATAAGTATTATTATTATTATTATTATTATTATTATTATTATTATTATTATTATTATAAAAGGGGCTTTTACCGTTTAGTGACCGGGTTGTCGATTTTATGTCTTAGGTTACAATTAAAACCTAATGTAAAATATTAAATATAAATATAACTTAATTTAAAGCGTAAAGTAAATGACGATAAATAAAAGTACGATAATTAAAAGTGCAATAAAATAAAAGTACGATAAATAAAATGATAAATAAAAGTGCGATGAGATATAAAATAAAGGAATTTTGCTTATTTAAACTTCCGTAATCATGATGTTTGACGTATTGATTTTAATTTATTACCATGGGTTAATTGTCCTTTGGCCTGGATTATTCGATATGTCCATCTGGTTTTGTCCATAATAGTCCATCGGTCCTAATTATAAAGTGCGAAACTCTTCATCAAATTACCCTTATATTCGAAGTCAAATATTCCAACTAATTGGGGACTTAAACTATCACACCCCCAGTTAGGGCCTGGGCGAAATGTGACTTAATATCAAATAAACCAACATATTATAATATACGATAACAATACTAAATGATAAAATAAACTTTATTGAGAGTACGCAGTAGAAAATGAAATGTCGTTACAATGATGGAAGTAACAATAATGTAAATGTTCAAATGCAAAAGTAAATAATGCAATATCTCTTGATCCTATGTCCAAGTAGCATCACATAAGTAGTAAGTAAGAAAGCTTGAATCAATCTGCTCCTGAGACAAAACAAGTTAAAGTGTCAACTAAAAAAGATTGAGTGAAGTTCATAGGTTTAACAAATAAGTTTGACCGTTGTTTTAGACCAAAACATTTAGTTTGTAAAGTTGATCTCCCGCAGGATCAAAAAGTAGATCTCGCAGATCCAAAAGTTAAGCCAATGCGTGATTTTTAGACTAAACGTTCAAGTTTGCCCCAAAGACAAGTTGTAGTTTATACTTGTCAGTTTAATTTCATTATTAAGTAATACAATGACTTAGTCAAATGTATCGGGGACGTTACTCCCGATAGGCCTACCCCCAATAATTAAGCATGCATTCAACGAGCAATTAAAAATATCACTGTAGGGACTTATTCGGACATAGCCGGGTATAACATAGTTTAGTAGTTTGGTACTTGTGTCTAAATTGTAAAATGTAAAAACAGCATGTGTCTCACCCCAATAAAAGTAAGTAAGTTTGCTAGCAAGAAAGAGTGGGGCTATGAATTCACCTTAGTAAGTAGAGAGAGATGACGATTATTCCTTGGAATAGAACGTTGGAATGAACAGAAAGTCAACCTATTGACATTTAAGAGTAGTAAGTGTTTTTGCCCAAATTTAAGTAGATGTTTAAGTATGATAGTGTTGTAAGTATAGTTCGTTTTACTAAGTTTCCTTTCCTAGTAAGTTTCTATTTTTAGAAAGTTTCTACTTTTAGTAGATTTCTTATCTTAGTAAGTTTCTTTAACTAGAAATTTTCTACTTTAAGAGTGTTTTCCATTTTAGGATACTTGTCGTATTAGATAAGCTTCCAATCACCCCTTTCCCTTCGAATGGCCATTTCAGGTCTAGGGGCTTCAGCTATAGGATCCTTTAAATCAGAAATCCAAACCCTTCCGCCTAGAGTTTCGTAGAAAACATTCGTCAAGAAAGTTCGAAGATCTATACATCTCTAAAACATATCCCAAAATGTTTTTATGTGTTATAATATAAGTAGTAGGTTATAGGTGTTAGTAATAGTAATAGTGTATACATGTTAATTAATAGTATAAGTAGTATTAGGGTTTCATTAATTAGGGTTAGTTAATTAAAGTAGTATTTTAATGATTAGGGTTTAGGGTTTTGAGGATCTAAATAATATGAATGTTAAGATCATGCACGAATATGATTATGAATATAAACATGAATTGAAAGAAAGATTTAAAAGTTTTAAGATTTTGGATCATACCTTATTAATGATGATGAAGATTAACAAGAAACAAGAAGAAAACTTGGTGATGAAGATCAAATAACCCAAATAATGAAGAACACGCTTGAAAATCTTGATGAAGACGAAGAACAAGCTTGAAGATCCGAATACCACAAGAGAGGGAGAGGGAGAGGGAGAGGGAGAGATTGTTTTTGAGAGAGGATTTTGGTGTGATTTGTGAATGAGAAACTAGGAGTCTAGGGGTGTTTATATAGTGCAAGTATTAGAGTGTTAGTCAACATAAGGATGTTCTAATTAATGATTTTATTTTATTTTATAATTTTTAGTCAACAATAGGTGGTACTAGTTTATATATATTTATATATATATATTTTATTTTATTTTATTTTAGTCAACATAAGGATGTAATTGTTTAAGATTCTTTAGTCTCATTATTATTATTATTATTATTATTATTATTATTATTATTATTATTATTATTATTATTATTATTATTATTATTATTATTATTATTATTATTATTATTATTACATTTACTACATGATAAGTATTATTTTCTTTTTACTAATTCATGACTTGTATATATTTTTTTATTTAGTTCCCAATTGTTTTATTATATATATAAATGTCACTTTTTATTTATTACTTATAGGTTATTAGTTATAATATTACATAAATGCATAAATTTTAATTAGCAGTGAGTGTCGACTAATAGTTTATTATTTTCATCTTTTATTAACTTGTCAATTATTGCACAAAGTTAATTAATATGTTTTATAACTCTTAACACTTAACAATTGTTGATTAAAGTTTAATCATTAAGTTTTAATTATATTGTTTGGGCATTTAATATTGGAAAAATATAGAATGGAAAAATGAGGGTCGTTATAGTACCTCCCCGTTATTAGAAACTTCGTCCCGAAGTTTTAAGTAGATTTCTCGTTTGCATCAGCAGTTGAGAAGAGATGGAGATATTTCCGTATCGTTTAGTCTTCGCGTTCCCATGTATGTTAGGGGCTTCTACGCGAATCCCAACGGACTTTAACAATAGAGTTTGATTTTCACGTTTCCGGGTACAGTCGGGGCCAATGAGTGTTAACAATAAGTATATTGTTTTTTTACATGTTTGATATCATGATCCTTAACCTTAATAGGTCATTTACAAGTGCATTAAATGCAGAGAATTTTCCAAGGAATAACAAGAGTGTCGTTTGACTAGTTTTTCTTTAAAAGGAAAGATGATGCTATAACAGCATGAAATATATTATTGAGCTCGTTAAGATCTTGAGTGTTTATGCCGCAATAGTAGGGCAGATAAAATAGAGTAGAGTACGTAAAGATTTCAGTTACGTAGTTTGATGTATGGCTGGTGTTTGTTAGAGATAGTACCAGCTTCAAGTTTCGAAAGGTAACCATAATACCTTTAGTTTTCAAGAGATGCCTAATAGACAAATGAGATGTTAGTTGAGAGTTCGTTGATCTCAGGATAATACGAGCGATTAAATTTAAGACATCGTTCAGTATACATGAGAACTTGTCTCTAGAAATAGTTTCAGAATGTAGCTTTAAGATTTATGATTTCATTTTCATGTCGAATCATAGATTAAAACTTGACTAGAATAACATCTAGTTGCAAACCAAAAAGGAAGAAATGTTTAGAGTATCTTCATAAATGTCTAAGGTAACTCCTTCAGAGTAAGAAAAGTGTTTTCGCACAAATGGCGAGTTGTCTATTATTTACTTATGAGTTTAAATGGGGATGAGAATAAATGTGAATCATTGATTATAAGGTATTGTTTCTACCATGAAGGAACCTTTGCTTCCTTGTTCAAAAGATCGTAGTATTGATGTTTACGAGAGCGTCGTGGTTTGGCCGTGAAATACCGGAAGTAGAAACTTCTTAACGAATAATATAGCAAGGAAGAGATGATGTACGTAAAGAGGTAAGTCTCGTTCTTGCACGGAGAATGAGGATAAAGGTGATCCAAACACATTGGAGAGCAATACGAAAGTATTAATAATAAACCAAAGTAATTTTTGAAAAGTTGCGACATTTGTTATAACAATATAAACGAAGCGGAGCTATTGGTAAAACTTGAGTTATGTACAACACGTACTATTTTATGTGAAATAATTTGAACAATACGAAAAAGAGTTGTTTAAAAGAATGTTTAATTTAATGAAACAAAGGTAAATTGCTAAAAATGCGAAAGTGTTTATATAATTAGTGAAAGTAATTTTAGAGGAGGTGACGAAATGATGTTCATAGTACAACTAGGGTTACGTAAAATTTTGTAAAGTAATTTCGATTTAATCAAAGTGGAAATTTGTAGAAGTGAAAGTATAATTTGATATGTACTAGTCAAAGTACGTAAAGTTATGTTTATTTATAAGGTTTTATAAATCACATAAGTGAAAAATCATTTTTTATAAATTCCGAGATAGTTTGAAAATAAAGACTCGTGTAAGAAATCTTTGGAAAACAGGATACTTGTATTTAAGAGTGTATTTGTTTGAGAAAATTTGATTGAAGATTTTAAAATTCCAGAGGATAATTGTGTAATAATTGTTTCAAGGTAGTGAAAACTAATGGATCGACTTTTATCAGGGCATGAGTCCTTGGACTCGAAATGTTAACATTAAAGTTAGAAGGATGATAATGTGATTATCATCAACTGAGTAAATCCCTCGGATTTAGAGTTATGTATGAAAGAACTTCAAATAAGATTTTCAACTTTGAATCGTTCGAATGATAGTGAGAGTTCGAGAACTCGGCATGAATAATCTGGCAGTCGCATAGACAAGTATAAATAAATGCTAAAGCAGTGACTTTCAACTATGTAATGATTGTTTGAATTTAGCCTTAATTGGTCTGAGAGGAGGATACGTTAAAGTATGATGGAATCATTTTAATTGTTACAGCAGTTTTTCAGATGAGTTTAGCTCAAGCCACAACTTGAGATAGTGTATTTCACCTCTGGTTTTCGAGTTGACAATGATCGATTATTGTTTTAGTATGGCACCATTACTTGCATGGTGCCAAGTAGTCTATTATAAGTAGATATACGAGTACAGAAGTTCCTTGACTATGATAGTTAAAACGATACATGTATGGAGGTTCCATTCTTTAGAAGATTATGCATATGAGATATTTATCATCTCGACATAGATAATGTAATATTGGACATAATTTTTGTAATATCGACGTTGGAGGGTTCAAATGACATAGGTTTTTGAAAGTCATATGAGAATTTACACCGAGAGTGTAATAACAAGTGATGATTATGTATCAATGATCAGGAGATATCCATTTAGGATGAATGAATTTCAAGATTCGATTGTCTACAACTTTTTATGGTACATGAAAGTTTGTTAAATGAGTATGAGATAGATATATAGTTTGATTAGAATGAGTTCTTCATATCTACTAAATATCAAGATGATCATTTTTCTCTTTTCATGCCCTTGCATTTGGTTTTTGAACAGATAGCTTGAGAGTTTTTCTTTGATTCACTTTCTATTCCATACGACATGATATTGGAATATCTCTATGAATTACCATAATATAATAACGTTGGCCACCGTCATTATATTTCACTAATTCATATTTCCTTTCCAAGGTCACTCCATAAGGTCAGGATATGTGATCAATGATGACTTCTAATATAGTGTGTTAAGGACAGCAGTAATCTTAGCTGGATCGACAACATGTCGGTTTTAAGCCAAAACTTGCACTTTGGAAAAGTTTGCGTAGAGTTGTTCTTTTTCTTAAGAATGAGTTTGCAAATGTTGCTCACGTCCCTTCTCACTCTTGGAGCAGTTCGAAATGTCATCAGTGAAAATAGTTACTAACTTATGGTTGGCTAGTTTTAAGTTGCAGTCTTTATAGACTTGGTTAACCTTCATATCTTTGATAGTTATGGAAGTTGTGGAAGACGTAGTCAGACGAGGAAATTATGAAACATCGTGGTAAGAGTTGGTATAGTTGAACGAACCATGATTCTTCACTACATAAGGGTGTATAGAAGTTTGATAAATCCGATAGGATAAAGATGAAAATGATATAAACGAAACACTTTATATTATTAAGAACGAGGCATTAAATAAGCCTTTTTTAATACACGATTCGGATATAGAAATGGTTTAAGGCATAGCCTTTACATAAATGAGAAATTGGAATAGGATAAACTAGGAAATATTAGGATTGAAGTAGTCTTCATATTTCTTCTTCTCGTCCTCAACCGTCTTCATAAACTTCTCAACTTTCTCATTCTTCGCCTTTTGTTTCTCATGCAGGAACTCGAGGTGGTTTTCCTTCATCTTCAATCTAAAGTTAACATATTCTCTTAGGTAGGCAAGAGATTGCTTCCCCCATCGGGCATTTCTATCACCTTCATACTTCACCAACTTTATCTCCTTCTTTAGCTCAGCATTTTCCTCCATGAGCTTCCTGATCGCTAGGTCTTTGTCCTTCATTTAAACATCGATCCTTGTAATATGATGAATTAGGCCATCGGTAGTTTTTCGCTGATTCATGATCTCGTACTTGGCATCAACTTCTTCGTAGGAAGGAGATCGGGATCTTTTCTTTGACGGGCCATCTTCTTTAAAATCAGTAGGGCGTTTCCCTTTACTTTCCGTTCTTGGAGTCGGGTAGTATTCAGGAGAATTAGGTAAAGTATCAGGACTATAGTTTGGTGAGGGAGGACCACCAAAGCCATAAGGTGTGTAGTGACCCGTCCTAATCCACCTAGACGAAGTCTTCAGTAGATGGTCCCATTGCGAGGTACTGACCTCTATATGCCATGAATGACTCGATGTAATATCTTTAAAATGAGCAAATGTACAGTGGAAGATTTCTTTCATACCTGAGAATAAACATGCTTTAAAGTGTCAACCAAAAGGTTGGTGAGTTCATAAGTTTATCATAAACAGTAAAATTCATCATTTTGATAGACCACAAGATTTAAATCCTGCATGGTACAAATGGGCCCGAATCCTATACCCACCTGTAACGTACATGCGATATCTTTAAAATACAGTACACCTTTCTCGTGTACGAAATCATCTTTCATAAATTTTAGTAACCGTACACATATCTCGTGCATAAAAATAACATAACATAACCTGTGTATAAAATCATTCTATCGATACATAACATTCACTTTGCTTTCATAGCTTGGCTTGGTAACCGACCTTAACATATAATGCGCATAAATAATATCCCCAAAACAGAACCTCTCGTTTGTATAATATATAAACTTCGAAGTACTAAACACCACGCCCACTAGCTCTACCATCTAGTGAACATTCTGGATGGGGGTGTTAAACCCGGTAGCTACCTTTAGGATTCGCGTAAATTAGGCGTGCACTAATTCTCAAAATTAGTGATGTTCCCTAATTCTTAGGTTATCAAGTAATAATAATCAGGGGAAAAATATTCATATCAATTGTGGTAATTATCACGTCCACATAATTCAATGGTGGCAATTATCACGTCCACATAATTCATTCGAGGAATGTTTTGCTTGTGTCTATCTCGTCAAACATTTATAAAAGCATTTCATGTATTCACAGTTCAAAATGTATTTCAAAAGCATTTAATAAAGTAGTTGTAAAAGTAGCGCATGTATTCTCAGTCCCAAAAATGTAAAGAGTAAAAGGGAATCAAATGAACTCACAATACTGTATTTTGTAGTAAAAACACATATGACAATACTGAACAATGCAGGGTTAGCCTCGGATTCACGAACCTATATCATTTATATTTACATTAACACATATCTCGTAATCGAACGAATTTATATATTATTAGTTATATACTTGTTATCTTAATAAGGTATATGTTTTGTTAATAACTTAATTAATATATTTATTTTATATGCTTTTAAATAAATAATATTTATTATAAGAATATTAATATAGTTTTTGTTAAATATATTATTATATAACTAATTTTTATTGTAATAATAATAATATTAATAGTAGTGTTGATAATAATAATAATATTGTTATAATAATAATAATAGTGATACTAGTAGTAAAAATGATAATAATAATAATAATAAGAATGTTAAAAATATTATTATTAATATTAAAAATAATAATAATGATAGTAAAAATAATAATGATAAAAAATAATGATAATTCTAATAATAATAATAATAATAATAATAATAATAATAATAATAATAATAATAGTGATAATAATAATTATAGAAACAAAATACTACCTTAAAGAGAGTTCCCAAAAAAAATGCCATAGACCGGGTTCAAACCCGCGACCTCTCGTTCCTCTAACCCACTCCTAAACCATCCCTCTGTTTGTTTATTTCTGATTTAATTCACTTATTAAATCTATTTAACCATTACATGGCTGTTTTCATTTCCTTCTAAAATCAAAACCCATTTAACCATTCAATCATCATGTTCATAGCTATATCATCATTGATAGTATAATTCATCTTCTCATCCTTATTAATCTTATAATCATAAGAAAATTCGTCATCTACCATCAGCTAACATCACCCATTATGATCACGATTATTATCACTTCGTTAATTCCATCATCATCTTTCCATTTCATCATTGTTGTTAACACTATATAGTTACCCACCATCATCTTAAATCATCGTCACCATCGTTTCTATCATCACTACCCTTCTCATCGTTCACCACTATCATTATCTATCCCACTTTTTGGAGTTCGAATGAAACAAAAACTATAAACGCAATCAGCGAAAAAAAATGAAAAGGGTGGCGACTGTTTACAGTTGATGGTAGTGTGGTGGTTTTACGGTTGTAAAATAGCAAAAAAAAATTAATAATTTCGGCCCAACTGAAAAACATCAGCCCAACTGAAATTATATAATGTCTCGACCCAACTAGATTAGGACATGGCCTAACAGCAATGATCCAAATAATTTTCGATGGGCTGTCTTGATACTCTCCTGAGTTCCGTCGAGAATGAATCTCAATCAACAAAAAAAAAATCACGTATTCATTCCTCACACCTCATCAACCATTACCTCATCTTCCATTTTATATTTAAAAAGGGAACTAGTGGATTTAGTTTTTGGTTCACGTAAAGTAGGAGGAAAAGCAAAGGAAAAGAGAAATTTGATGGTTCCCCACTAGCCCTAGGTGATGATATATGCCGGCCATAAATTTTTTTAAACTGTCCCACTCATTCATTTATCATGGCAGCTATCATTCGAGTGGCATTTGGAATCCAAGAGATTACACTTTACATTTTTATAGTATTATCATTCTTTATTCTTTATATATATCACTTTTGTTTGTGAACTCCCCTCATTCGATTGAGCTGAATTAGATACTCAAGTAATTGTGCTTTTCGATTGATCAAAAAAATATGCAGCAAGTTTGTGTGTTGAGGTGTTTATTATGAAACAGAAGAAAAAAAATATAATAGTAGCTGTATGGTTTGTGTAGGGTTGATGAATTGGGTTTTATGATAATTTGGGGTGGTTCCCGTTTGAAGATGTCGGCGATGGTTGTTGGGTTTATGCCTTACTCATGGAAACAAAACAGAATGGTAGCGGATGAAGATAAGTTTTATGGTGTTTGGGTTACCTTCTAAGTGGAAACAGGAGGCGTGTAGAGCACCAAAAGGAGACGTATGGCTGTAGCTGCAGTCGTCAGGCATTTATGTGAGGGTTTTGGTCGAGATGTGGGGTTATTTATAGTCGATGGTGGTGGTGATTTATGTTCTCGGTTGCAGCAGTTCATGAATCAAAATATAAGTTTAAAGTGGTGAGGGTTTCGGGGATTAAAGGTTGTATCCGATCGATAGTACAAGATGGAGTGGAGATTAAAGTGTGGTGGCAATCGTGATGTTCGTTGAAGAAAAAGGAAACGATTGAAGATGGCATAAGTAACTCAAGAGGTGATGATTTGGTTTTTCAAATCTCTTTTCTATATGTATATGTAATTATGTACCTATATATATATATATATATATATATATATATATATATATATATATATATATATATATATATATATATATTGTGGGTGATATCGCAATAAAAATTGATCACATTTTATTTTATAATATAGTTTGGATTCTGTTTCTATTGAATTGAGATCGACGTGTAACAAAGTTTGAAAGACAAGTGTATTGTAGTGTGATTCGAGATCGACAAGAAGAATCAATCCGAAGAGATAACAACAAAATAATAAAAGAAAACAGATGGAGAATGTTGTCAGAAATATTCGAGCCAGGAGGAGAAAACAAAGAAAAATATAAAGTAGATTATGATCGGTAACAAATTCGTACGTTTATTTGATATTTATTTCTAACATATTTTGTTATATAGTTTGGAAGTAGTCGACCAGAAGAATCAATCAAGAAGAAAGAAAATAGAAAGTAGAAAGTGATGGCTAACAGATTCGTACAATTGCTATTGGTCTCTGACAACTTGATTTGATCAACTTGTTTGTATTGAGAAGTTAATTTGGATGGGTAACAAATTGAAGACAGGAAGGACGAGTAAAAATAAAATATCAAGAAGATTGATGTGGATGCCTAACGGAATTCGATTCTTCATCTATTTAATATCTAGAAATCTTTGTATCTTACCGAATCATTATATCTGATTTTGATTCTAACAGATCATGATAGTTAACAGATTTTTTTAGTGGAATTTAATTGTACTGGTAACAAATTAGAAATGAGAAACGAATCATATACAGTTATATTGATACATGAAACTGAATCTCAATTATTTTGTGTTTTTTTATTTATATTAATAATTAATATATATAATTATATTAATAATATTAATTCTGTTAATATTAGTAATCATAAATGATAATAATATTTGTTAATAATAATATTATTAATAATAATAATATCAAATTAATACTATTAATAAGAATGATATTTAATAGTAATAGAAATGATAATTTTGAAAATAATAACTATAAATTTATTTCACACATAAGTGATTTATAATTTCAATTATTCTTATAATAACATTTATATTTTGATAACACTAAAATTATTAGGATTTATTATTTACCACTTATAACAGTAATAATAACAAAAATATTGATATTAGTATTTAATGAAAGTAATAATAATATTACTATAACAATTATATTTTATCTTATTACATATTATTAATTATGTAATACTTAATGATTATATATAATAACATATTATTATTTATATCACATTATATATGTAAATATTAAAAACATTATATATATATATATATATATATATATATATATATATATATATATATATATATATATATATATATATATATATATATATATATATATATATATAATATATATATTATGTTATTTTATTATAGAAATAAATATTATAATTTTGACATATTACATTATACATATAATAAATATTATGTATAGAAATCATATATATTTATAGATTTATTTTAATAACAACTTAATTATTTTGTATCTTATTTTACATATTTAATTCAAAAGATTATATTAATTAAAATTAATATATATACCATTATATTTATATTTACATATGTACATATTCATTTACACACAATTGTTCGTAAATCGCCGGGCATGGTCCAAGGTTAAAAGAATCTATATAAATAATTCAAAAATTTTAAGACTCAATATTACAGACTTTGCTTATCGTGTCGAAATCAAATAAATATTAAGTTTAAACTTGGTCGGAAATTTCCGGGTCGTAACAAGGTGGACTTTGGACTGGTCTTGCAGTTGAAGGATATCCAGTATCTTCTTCGATAGCAGGTTTAAAGTGAGTCATTACTTCAGATGGTTTGAAAAGAATTGTCTTGTCGTTTTTATTAACGCTTGACATCCTATCATTAGGAAAGAGACTTTGATTAGCATTTTAAGCCAAGATTATCAAGGCAAGGTTGTTAAGATTATAAGGCAATTCTAAGTGCTTTAAAGTCTAAGGCAGGAAAGGTTATAGTTTCCTAGATTGCTAAGGCACCCTAGCTAGCAAGTAAGGCACACATAAAGATGCAATCCTAGTTTGCTCTGATACCAATCTATCACACCCTCAGTTAGGGCTTGGGTGAAATGTGACTTAATATCAAATAAACTAACATATTATAATATACGAGAACAATAATAAATGATAAAATAAACTTTATTGAGAGTACGCAGCGGAAAATGAAATGTCGTTACAATGATGGAAGTAACAATAATGTAAATGTTAAAATGCAAAAGTAAATAATACGATATCTCTTGATCCTATGTCCAAGTAGCATCACATAAGTAGTAAGTAAGAAAGCTTGAATCAATCAGCACCTGAGACAAAACATGCTAATGTGTCAACCAAAAAAGGTTGAGTGAAGTTCATAGGTTTAACAAATAAGTTTGACCGTTGTTTTAGACCACAAGATTTAGTCTGTAAAGTTGATCTCCCGTAGGATCAAAAAGTAGATCTCGCAGATCTAAAAGTTATGTCAATGCGTGATATTTAGACTAAACGTTCAAGTTTGCCCCAAAGACAAGTTGTAGTTTATACTTGTCGGTTTAATTTCATTATTAAGTAATACAATGACTTAGTCAAATGTATCGGGGACGTTACTCCCGATAGGCCTACCCCCAATAATTAAACATGCATTCAACGAGCAATTAAAAATATCACTGTAGGGACTTAGTCGGACATAGCCGGGTATAGCATAGTTTAGTAGTTTGGTACTTGTGTCTAAATTGTAAAATGTAAAAACAGCATGTGTCTCACCCCAATAAAAGTAAGTAAGTTTTCTAGCAATAAAGAGTGGGGCTATGAATTCACCTTAGTAAGTAGAGAGAGATGACGATTATTCCTTGGAATAGAAAGTTGGAACGAACAGAAAGTCAACCTATTGACATTTAAGAGTAGTAAGTGTTTTTGCCCAAGTTTAAGTAGATGTTTAAGTATGATAGTGTTGTAAGTATAGTTCGTTTTACTAAGTTTCCTTTCCTAGTAAGTTTCTATTTTTAGAAAATTTCCACTTTTAGTAGATTTCTTATCTTAGTAAGTTTCTATAACTAGAAAGTTTCTACTTTAAGAGTGTTTTCCATTTTAGGATACTTGTCGTATTAGATAAGCTTCCAATCACCTCTTTCCATTCGAATGGCCATTTCAGGTCTAGGGGCTTGAGCTATAGGATCCTTTAAATCGGAAATCCAAACCCTTCCGCCTAGAGTTTCATAGAAACCATTCGTCAAGAAAGTTCGAAGATCTATACATCTCTAATATGAAATGTCCCGTTCTTATTGATTAAAAACGTTCCATATTAATTGATTTCGTTGCGAGGTTTTGACCTCTATATGAGACGTTTTTTTTCAAAGACTGCATTCATTTTAAAACAAACCATAACCTTTATTTCATCAATAAAGGTTTAAAAAGCTTTACGTAGATTATCAAATAATGATAATCTAAAATATCCTGTTTACACACGACTATTACATAATGGTTTACAATACAAATATGTTACAACGAAATAAGTTTCTTGAATGCAGTTTTTACACAATATCATACAAGCATGGACTCCAAATCTTGTCCTTATTTAAGTATGCGACAGAGGAAACTCTTAATAATCACCTGAGAATAAACATGCTAAAAACGTCAACAAAAATGTTGGTGAGTTATAGGTTTAACCTATATATATCAAATCGTAACAATAGACCACAAGGTTTCATATTTCAATATACATCCCATACATAGAGATAAAAATCATTCATATGGTGAACACCTGGTAACCGACATTAACAAGATGCATATATAAGAATATCCCCATCATTCTGGGACACCCTTCGGATATGATATAAATTTCGAAGTACTAAAGCTTCCGGTACTTTGGATAGGGTTTGTTAGGCCCAATAGATCTATCTTTAGGATTCGTTTCAATTAGGGTGTCTGTTCCCTAATTCTTAGATTACCAGACTTAATAAAAAGGGGCATATTCAATTTCGATAATTCAACCATAGAATGTAGTTTCACGTACTTGTGTCTATTTTGTAAATCATTTATAAAACCTGCATGTATTCTCATCCCAAAAATATTAGATTTTAAAAGTGGGACTATAACTCACTTTCACAGATGTTTACTTCGTCGGGAAGTAAGACTTTGCCACTGGTCGATTCACGAACCTATAACAAATATGTACATATATATCAAATTATGTTCAAAATATATTTACAACGCTTTTAATACATTTTGATGTTTTAAGTTTATTAAGTCAGCTGTCCTCGTTAGTAACCTACAACTAGTTGTCCACAGTTAGATGTACATAAATAAATCGATATATATATTATCTTGAATCAATCCACAACCTAGTGTATACACGTCTCAAGCTAGATCACAACTCAAAGTATATATATTTTTGGAATCAACCTCAACCCTGTATAGCTAACTCCAACATTACTGCATATAGAGTGTCTATGGTTGTTCCAAATAATATATATACATAGGTCGATATGATATGTCAAAACATTTGCATACGTGTCTATGGTATCCCAAGATTACATAATATATTAGAATACATGTATAATACAATATAAGTTAGCTAGGATATGATTTGTATAGAATTGTTAATATTTCCCGTAGCTACAAAAATAAAAAATACCCAATGTTGTTTTACCCATAACTTCTTCCTTTTAAATCCGTTTTGAGTGAATCAAATTGCTATGGTTTCATATTGAACTCTATTTTATGAATATAAATAGAAAAAGTATAGGTTTATAATAGGAATTAAGTTATAAGTCATTTTTGTAAGAGGTAGTCATTTCTGTCGAAAGAATGACGTCTTGATGACCATTTTGAAAAACATACTTCCACTTTGAGTTTAACCATGATTTTTGGATATAATTTCATGTTCATAAGAAAAATCATTTTCCCAGAAGAACAACTTTTAAATCAAAGTTTATCATAGTTTTTAATTATCAAACCCAAAACAGCCCGCGGTGTTACTACGACGGCGTATGTCCAGTTTTACGGTGTTTTTCGTGTTTCCAGGTTTTAAATCATTAAGTTAGCATATCATATAGATATATAACATGTGTTTAGTTGATTTTAAAATTCAAGTTATAAGGATTAACTTTTGTTTGCGAACAAGTTTAGAATTAACTAAACTATGTTCTAGTGATTTTAAGTTTAAACCTTCGAATAAGATAGCTTTATATGTATGAATCGAATGATGTTATGAACATCATTACTACCTCAAGTTTTGTGGATAAACCTACTGGAAAAGAGACAAATGGATCTAGCTTCAAAGGATCTTGGATGGCTTGAAAGTTCGTGAAGTAGAATCATGACACGAAAACAAGTTCAAGTAAGATTTCCACTCGAAATAAGATTGTTATAGTTATAAAAATTGAATCAAAGTTTGAATATGAGTATTACCTTATATTAGAAAGATATCTTACTGTAAATAAGAAAGATTTATTTTGGTTGGATGATCACTCTACAAGATTGGAAGTAAGCTAGCAAACTTGGAAGTATTCTTGATTTTATGAAACTAGAACTTGTAGAATTTATGAAGAACACTTAGAACTTGAAGATAGAACTTGAGAGAGATCAATTAGATGAAGAAAATTGAAGAATTAAAGTGTTTTTAGGTGTTTTTGGTCGTTGGTGTATGGATTAGATATAAAGGATATGTAATTTTGTTTTCATGTAAATAAGTCATGAATGATTACTCATATTTTTGTAATTTTATGAGATATTTCATGCTAGTTGCCAAATGATAGTTCCCACATGTGTTAGGTGACTCACATGGGCTGCTAAGAGCTAATAATTAGAGTGTATATATGATAATGCTAAAAACGAACATATATTTCATAGCATTATTCCTCAAGAAAGACAAGCTTTTAGTTGCAATTGTTCTATTTACAAGTGATATTCGTTTAAATAATAAAAGGTGAAGACAAAAGACAGATTCGACGATTTGAAGACGCAAACGACCAAAAAGCTCAAAAGAACAAAAGACAATCAAAAAGGTTCCAATTATTGATAAGAAACGTCTCGAAATCACAAGAGTACAAGATTCAAAACGCAAAGTACAAAATATTAAATTGTACGCGAGAACGTTCGAAAATCCGGAACCGGGACTAGAGTCAACTCTTAACGCTCGACGCAACGGACTAAAAATTACAAGTTAACTATGTATATAAATATAATATAATATATAATTAATTATATTAATTATATATATATTATATATATATATTAAAAACTGTCGGCAGCCAGAAACTCCAAGGGTGTGAATTGAAAATACCTCTCCGCGACTCGCGGAGTTTGAAGGGCTTTTTGCCGCGAGTCGCGGAGCCCCAAAAATCATTCCTGGCTATAAATCAACCCGAATTCTGATCAAAATCAACATCATTTTTTTCATCTCTCTCTCAATATATACGAGTAATATATATTTATATTTATAATTTATATTTTAATTTTAATTATAATTCTAATAATAAGGGTATGTTAGCGAATGTTGTAAGGGTGTAAGTCGAAATTCTGTCCGTGTAACGCTACGCTATTTTTAATCATTGTAAGTTATGTTCAACCTTTTTATATTAATGTCTCGTAGCTAAGTTATTATTATGCTTGTTTAAAACGAAGTAATCATGATGTTGGGCTAATTACTAAAAATTGGGTAATTGGGCTTTGTACCATAATTGGGGTTTGGGACAAAAGAACGACACTTGTGGAAACTAGACTATGGGCTATTAATGGGCTTTATATTTGTTTAACTAAATGAAAGTTTGTTAATGTTAATATAAAGATTTACAATTGGGCGTCCCTATAAATTACCATATACACTCGATCGGACACGATGGGCGGGGTATTTATATGTACGAATAATCGTTCATTTAACCGGACACGGGAATGGATTAATAGCCACTAGAATAATTAAAACAGGGGTGAAATTACATTCAAGGGTAATTGGTGTAATTGTTAACAAAGTAGTAAAACCTTGGTTTACACGCAGTCGATAACCTGGTGTATTCATTAAACAAAGTATTAAAACCTTGTTACAATTCGAATCCCCAATTAGTTGGAATATTTATCTTCGGGTATAATAATAATTTGACAAGGACACTTGCAATTTATATTTATGACTGATGGACTGTTATGGACAAAAACCAGACGGACATATTGAATAATCCAGGACAAAGGACAATTAACCCATGGGCATAAAACTAAAATCAACACGTCAAACATCATGATTACGGAAGTTTAAATAAGCATAATTCTTTTATTTCATATTTAATTTCCTTTATTTTATATTTAATTGCACTTCTAATTATCGCACTTTTATTTATTGTTATTTTATTTAATCGCACTTTTAATTATCGTACTTTTTAATTATCGCAATTTAATTTTATCGCATTTTTATTATTCGCAATTTCATTATCGTTATTTACTTTACGCTTTAATTTAAAGTCTTGTATTTATTTTATATTTTACATTAGGTTTTAACTGCGACTAAAGTTTAAAAATCGACAAACCGGTCATTAAACGGTAAAAACCCCCCTTTATAATAATAATATTACTTATATATATATTTGTATTTTTATAAAAGTAAACTAATATAGCGTTGAGCTTTGTTTAAAGATTTCCCTGTGGAACGAACCGGACTTACTAAAAACTACACTACTGTACGATTAGGTACACTGCCTATAAGTGTTGTAGCAAGGTTTAAGTATATCCATTCTATAAATAAATAAATATCTTGTGTAAAATTGTATCGTATTTAATAGTATTTTCTGCTAAAATTTAATAGTATTTTATACCCCTCTGCTTTGACATCAAGTATTTTTGGCGCCGCTGCCGGGGAACTCATCTTAAAAGCCGGAAGCGCAACGCTAATATAAAAAAAAAAAAAAGATTTTTTTTTTTTAGTTTAATTTTATTAAAATTCGTTTTTGTAAAAATACGTTTTAATTATTGAAAAATATAAAAAGAAAAACAAAAATATTAGTATTTTTAGGATTTTGTTAAATATTTAAGTTTTATAAGTTTCTTTATCTTTATTTTAATTTATAAAAATATAAATTTTATTAAAAATCGTTTATTTAAATTAAAAACAGAAAACAGAAAATAATAAAAAAAATAAATAAAGAAAACGCGTAAAAGTGAAACCTGTCAACTGTTTTTCTGAACCCCGCGACTTGCGGGGTTGTCCTCTTTATTTGCCGCGACTCGCGGAGGTCTTCTGACACACGGACAAAACCCTAAAGTTGCATTAATTACGGAGTTTTAATTTATTATTATTATTATTTAACTTAATTATTATTATTATTATTATTAATTTTAGTTTTATTTTTATTTTTTACTTTATATATGTATTTTGTTTAATTAGTTTTATTAAAATTATAAAATTAGTAGTTTTTATTAAATAAATAATATAAAAATAATATTTTTATAAAAATTGTACTTTTTACAACTTTTTGTATATTTTTATATTTTGTACCTTTTTAATCGTTGTAGCGTAACTTTTGTATTTTTAGCTCATAATTAATTTTAAACTTAGTTTTTGCTATAGTTATTTTTACTCCTAGATTTTTAGGCTATGCCGTAGAATTCCTTAAGTGCCTTTTCTTTAGACTAAGATATAGGTGCTTTAGAATTTTGCGACGCCTTTTTAAGTTTTAGTTTCTTTTTAAGTTATTTCCATTTGGGATTTAGTTTTTCCTGTAAGCTTTAATATTTTTAGAGACCTTTTACTATGTACCAATTATCATTCCAATTAGTAATTTCAATTTGCGATTATAATTTTAAGTTAGTTGTAGTAATAAGGTCAGGTTAGTTAAGTATTTTTAAGTTTTTTTTAAGTTTCTTTTATTTTTCCGTCACCTTTTATTTTTCAACCATTTTTCTTTTTCGACCTTTTTCGACGAACTCTTTGTCTTTCTTATTTCTCGCTATTCTAGTTTTAGGACATAGAATTTTTTCTACTTCTTATCTAAAATTCTTAAAATTACGAAAATTTATTTTAAGTGGTTAAATTGATAGACATCAAAATTTTCTGGTTCGTAGTAATAGTTGGATTTGTACGTGGACCGGGTTATTGGAGCCAAACAGTCCTCAATTATATTGAGACCAAACGAATCCTGCCCCTCTGCTGCATCTTTTGGCTATTCGAAACGTGGGCAAAATCAGAAAAGTCTATTGATTGGATAACTTATTATAATTTTTCTTTCCTTTTAAAAACTAATAGGATATTCTGTGAATGCACCGAGCAAGACGTTCATCACCTTTTGTACGTTCACCACCTGTAACTCGATCAAGACATCGTTTAACAAATATAACCGCCGTTGATTTTTCTTTAGAATCGTCATCCAGTCGACCAAGTACTTCAGTTCAAATTTCCGATAATCCAGTTTTTGAAACAAACCTCACAATTGAGAATCCAGAAAATATTCAGGAACGGTTCGTAGATCCTGAACCATTAAACTTTCCTCCGGAACCACCAATCATTCAAACAGAGATTGTTGAGGAACGAACTATTAAATCAGAACCATCTAGTGATACCGAGTCAACAAATTCAAATATGGAGAATCTGGAACCTTTAAGTATGGAAGACCGAATGAGAGCTAAACGCACTGGCCAAGGTCACGCAATTACTCATCCAGACATTAATGCGCCAGATTATGAAATCAAAGGACAAATTCTACACATGGTGACTAATCAATGCCAATTTAGTGGTGCGCCGAAGGAAGATCCAAATGAACATCTACGTACCTTTAATAGGATCTGCACACTATTTAAAATACGAGAAGTGGAGGATGAACAGATATATCTCATGTTATTTCCCTGGACTTTAAAGGGAGAAGCCAAAGATTGGTTGGAATCATTACCTGAAGGGGCGATTGATACATGGGATGTTTTAATTGACAAATTTCTTAAACAATTCTTTCCTGCATCTAAAGCCGTAAGACTTCAAGCAGAAATTGTTACGTTCACACAGAAACCAAATGAAACTCTATATGAGGCGTGGACAAGATATGGAAAGTTACTAAGAGGATGTCCGCAACATGGTTTAGACACCTGTCAAATAGTACAAATATTTTACCAAGGATGCGACATCACTACAAGAAAAGACATAGATATAGCAGCTGGTGGTTCTATTATGAAGAAAACCGAAACTGATGCTTACAAAATTATAGATAATACTGCTTCCCACTCGCATGAGTGGCACCAAGAAAAAGATATCATTAGATCATCTAAAGCAGCTAGAGCCGATTCTAGCCATGACTTAGATTCCATTTCCGCAAAGATAGATGCTTTCGAGAGACGAATGGAAAAGATGACTAAAGATATTCATGCTATACGAATTAGTTGTGAGCAGTGTGGAGGACCACATTTGACAAAAGATTGTCTCAGTATTGAATTAACAATGGAACAAAGAGAGAATATTTCATACATAAACCAAAGGCCTGGAAATAATTATCAGAATAATTATCAACCGCCAAGACCGATTTACAATCAAAACCAGAATTATAACCGAAATATTCCATACAACAACCAACAAGGTCCTAGCAATCCACAATTATCCAATAATACTTACAATCAGCAAAGACCGAATTTTCAAAACAAACCACCACAACAAACCGATGATAAAAAGCCGAATTTAGAAGATATGATGACGAAGCTAGTTGAAACTCAAACGCAGTTTTTCACATCTCAGAAACAAACCAATGAACAAAATGCTCAAGCATTTAGAAATCAACAAGCTTCTATTCAAAATCTGGAACAAGAAGTAAGTAACCTAGCAAGGTTAATAGGTGAAAGAAAACCGGGAAGTTTACCTAGTGATACGAATGCTAACCCCCGGAATGAAACAGCTAAAGCTATTACCACAAGAAGTGGTACAACACTTAAACCACCTGAAATACCTGTAACTTCTGATGAAACTATTCCTACTACACAAGAACCACAACCTGATCAAGATAAGGAAAAAGAACCGGTAGTTGAAAAGGTTAATGAAGATAACACAGTTAAGGCTAAACCTTATGTTAAACCATATCAACCACCACTTCCTTATCCGAGTAAAATGAAGAAAGAAAAACTTGAAGCCGAGCAATCCAAATTCTTGGATATGTTTAAACAGATAAATGTAAATCTTCCTTTCATTGATGTGATTTCAGGAATGCCAAGGTATGCTAAATTCTTGAAAGATCTAATCACGAATAGAAAGAAAATGGAAGAACTCTCGGCTGTTACTATGAATGCTAATTGTTCAGCAGTGCTGTTGAATAAGATACCAGAAAAACTATCTGATCCAGGAAGTTTCACAATTCCATGTTTTCTGGGTAGTCTTAGTTCAATAGAAGCATTGGCTGATTTAGGTGCTAGTATAAATCTAATGCCGTATTCACTATACGCTAAACTAGACCTTGGAGAATTAAAACCAACCAGAATAAGCATACAACTAGCCGATAGATCAATAAAATATCCTAGAGGGATAATGGAGAACATGCTAGTTAAAGTTGGTACTTTAGTATTTCCAGTAGATTTTGTTGTTTTGGACATGGAAGAAGATTCTCAAGTTCCTCTCATATTAGGAAGACCATTCTTAAACACGGCTAAAGCAATGATAGACGTGTTCGGTAAGAAACTGACCCTAAGTATAGAGGATGAGAGTGTTACCTTTTCAGTGGATAGAGCCATGCAACAACCACAATCTGCAGATGATACATGTTATTATATTCAAACTATAGATGCACATGCAGAATTATTAGAAGAATTTCCAGAATTACAAGGAACAGGAGAATGTTCTTTAGGAGAAGGAAATGAACCAATTGATGAAGCTGAAATGTTAGCTACACTTATAGCTAATGGATATGAACCAACAACAGAAGAAATTCAAATGCTAAAAGAAGAAGACAGATATCGATATAAATCATCGATAGAAGAACCTCCGAAATTAGAGTTAAAGCCACTTCCAAACCATTTGGAATACGCTTATTTACATGGTGAATCTGAATTACCTGTAATAATATCGTCTTCTCTTACTGAAAATGAGAAATCACAACTCATTTCTGTGTTGAAAGCTCATAAACCAGCCATTGCATGGAAGATTCATGATATTAAAGGAATAAGTCCTTCGTATTGCACACATAAAATCCTTATGGAAGAAGGTCATAAAACGTATGTGCAACGCCAACGAAGACTAAATCCTAATATGCAAGATGTAGTTAAGAAAGAGATTATTAAACTGCTAGATGCAGGTTTAATATATCCAATCTCTGATAGTCCATGGGTAAGCCCAGTTCAATGCGTACCTAAGAAGGGTGGCATGACTGTCATTACAAATGAAAAAAATGAGCTTATTCCTACTAGGACTGTAACAGGATGGCGTGTATGTATTGATTATAGAAAATTAAATGACGCCACCAGAAAAGATCACTTTCCCTTACCTTTCATAGATCAAATGTTGGAAAGATTAGCCGGAAATAGTTACTATTGTTTTCTAGATGGATTTTCCGGATATTTTCAAATTCCAATAGCACCCGAGGACCAAGAGAAAACCACATTCACGTGCCCTTATGGTACTTTTGCTTACAAACGCATGCCATTTGGACTTTGCAACGCCCCTGCAACCTTTCAAAGGTGCATGATGGCGATTTTTCACGACATGATAGAAGAATGCATGGAAGTATTCATGGATGACTTTTCAGTCTTCGGTGATACATTTAAATCATGTCTAGTTAATCTGGAACGAATGCTAATTAGATGCGAAAAATCAAATCTAGTACTTAATTGGGAGAAATGCCATTTCATGGTTAAAGAAGGCATCGTTCTTGGACATAAAATTTCAAAAGAAGGAATTGAAGTGGATAGAGCTAAAGTAGATGTAATTGCTAAACTTCCACATCCCACCAATGTTAGAGGAGTTAGGAGTTTTCTAGGGCATGCCGGTTTTTACCGACGTTTCATAAAAGATTTTTCTAAAATTGCCACTCCTATGAATAAACTCCTAGAAAAGGATGCGCCATTCATCTTTTCAGATGAATGTATCAAATCTTTTAATATACTTAAAGAAAAACTCACTAATGCGCCGATCATGATAACACCAAATTGGAATCTACCATTTGAACTAATGTGCGATGCAAGTGATTTTGCAATGGGAGCCGTTTTAGGACAAAGGATTGAAAAACGATTTCAACCTATATATTATGCTAGTAAGACATTACAAGGAGCACAAACGAACTATACAAC
Source organism: Rutidosis leptorrhynchoides (assembly GCF_046630445.1). Lineage (NCBI taxonomy): Eukaryota > Viridiplantae > Streptophyta > Magnoliopsida > Asterales > Asteraceae > Rutidosis > Rutidosis leptorrhynchoides. Next base: position 206,432,884 of record NC_092341.1, on the reverse strand, counting down.
TACTGAAAAAGAACTCCTTGCTATTGTCTTTGCTTTTGACAAATTTCGATCATATCTCGTTCTAGCAAAAACGGTGGTCTATACCGACCATTCTGCTCTTAGATACCTATTTTCAAAACAAGATGCTAAACCAAGATTAATCCGTTGGATCTTACTCTTACAAGAGTTTGATATTGAAATCCGAGATAAAAAGGGAGCAGAAAATCTCGCCGCTGATCATCTTTCTCGTCTTGAAAATCCCGAATTAGAAGTTCTAAATGAATCGGCCATACAAGACAACTTTCCTGATGAATATCTATTGAAGATAGATTATAAAGAAATCCCATGGTTTGCAGACTATGCAAACTACTTAGTTTGTGGATTCCTTGAAAAAGGATTATCGTACCAAAGACGAAAGAAATTCTTCAGTGATATAAAACACTATTTCTGGGAAGATCCACATCTGTTTAAAAGTTGTCCCGATGGAATAATACGCCGATGTGTATTTGGAGATGAAGCTAGTAAAATTTTAAACCATTGTCACACAGGACCAACAGGAGGGCATTATGGGCCTCAACTAACAGCAAGAAAAGTTTATGAAGCTGGATTCTATTGGCCTACAATTTACAAAGACGCACACCTTCTTTGCAAATCCTGTGATGCATGTCAAAGGGCCGGAAAAATAAGTCAACGTGATGAAATGCCACAAAATGTCATCCAAGTATGTGAAGTATTTGACATGTGGGGTATTGACTTTATGGGTCCATTTCCAAAATCTCATAATAATCTATATATACTCGTAGCCATTGATTATGTATCTAAATGGGCGGAAGCACAAGCTCTCCCAACTAACGATGCACGAGTTGTAGTCAACTTTTTAAAACGTCTTTTTGCAAGGTTTGGAACACCGAAAGCTTTAATAAGTGATCGGGGTACTCATTTCTGTAATAATCAACTTGAGAAAGTTCTTAAAAGATATGGAGTAACTCATAAAATCTCCACCGCATATCATCCACAAACAAGTGGACAAGTAGAAAATACAAACCGAGCTTTAAAACGTATTCTTGAGAAAACCGTAGGATCAAATCCGAAGGAATGGTCCATTAAATTGGAGGATGCACTCTGGGCTTTTAGAACAGCCTACAAAACTCCAATTGGAACCACACCTTTTAGACTTGTTTATGGAAAAGCATGTCATCTTCCAGTAGAAATTGAACACAAAGCATTTTGGGCTTTGAAGACATGTAATCTTGATTTACATGAAGCCGGACGTCTACGATTAAGTCAACTAAACGAATTAGAAGAATTAAGACATGAAGCATACGAAAATTCATTAATCTATAAAGAAAGAACGAAGAAATGGCATGATAAAAGAATCAGAAGTTCAAAAGAATTTAAAGAAGGAGACAGAGTTCTTCTTTTCAATTCACGATTCAAGCTATTTCCTGGAAAATTGAAATCAAGATGGTCTGGACCATTCATAGTCAAAAGAGTTTTCCCATACGGAACGATAGAATTAATAAATTCAAATGGGATTGAATTTAAAGTTAATGGTCACAGAGTTAAACATTACATACATGGTCCGATGGAAGTTGACAACGAAGTTAATCACAATTTCAACACCACAGCTAACTAAGTGTGGGGAGAATCAAGTCTTTAAAAGATAATATGTATTTCTGTTAGAGTTAGATTGTCTGTTTTCGTGTAGTTCTCGAAAATGGAACACGTATGGTCTTTCCCTAGCAGACCCTAAAGAACTAGTCTTCTCCCCCCATTCTGAATTTTTATTTTTTTTAGGTTTTTACGAAATGAAGACTGCCTGTGAACTAAACCATGGTCTAATGCTACACGCTTTGATCACTAAACGTAATAATGACATACTCCCGAGTGAAATAGTATCAGTAATCAGAGAAAGAATGGACGGAGTTAGAAAAGGATCCAGATGCGAAGATAATAAGTTACAATTTGGTAAAGGAAAATCAAAATCCGCAGCGAAAAGAAGAGCACGACACCTAGAAAAATGTCACAAATGCGGAAAATGGTCACATGGAGGTAAATGTTCAAATAATCAAACCTATTCAAATACCGAATTTGTTACTTTATGCAGAGACGGACCGTTCATATGTTTAGAAGAAAAGACAATGAATGCTCGAGGTTACGCCTATGCAGCCATGGAAGACCAATTAAACCGACTATCTTATGAATATAATAGATCATATAACTAAGAAATCTATTTCACAGGTATGTCTGTACAGTTTTTATTTTTATTTTTATTTTTAACCTTTTGATAATAAACGCTAATTTGTTCGCTAAAAAGTATTAAATTGGTATTAAATAAAATTAGGTTTGGCGACCGAAATTATTGATATCATTCAAAAATTTATTACATCACTGCGAAATTTAACGTTTATTCTTAAGGTATAAATATCTTTAATCAATCAACCCAAAATATTTCAAAAATTCGTCATGAGTTAAATTAGGTCTTGGAACCGAAATTACTTTACCGAAAAGAGGGGCGCATATTTTTGATAATATTTGACTGATTAAAGTGGGATAAAAAGACAAAAAGATTTTTAATTTTATTTTTACCATGTTTTTAAAATTAATATTTAATCTTAAATTAATATTGTAAACTTTGTAAAAACAATATATTTAAAATTGTAAATATTTGAAAAATTAAATTAAGTTTGATATGAATTTATAAATTTTTAAATTAAGTTTGGTGTGAATTTTTAATTTTTAAAATACGAAATTTTAATTTTATGCATTTAAAATTTTAAGTTTGGTGTGAATTTTTAATTTTTAATATTAATTTTGAATTTTATATTTATGTTGTGTGAATTTAAAAACAAAAATTTACTTTATCTCATTAAGTTAAAAATATGATTTTTAAAATTCGTCGTAAGTTGAAGACTAGGTCTTTGAACCGAAATTGCTTTACCCGAGGGAGGGACGAGAACTTTTATTATCATTATTTTCAATCTTATTGATTTAAAGTATGCCAAAAACATTAAAAAACCCAAAAAAATCTTAGCTTTTAAAACAATCGCTACAAAAAGACAAATTTTAAAATTTTGTCGAGGAACGGACTAGGACATCGATCCGAAACGACCTCGTCCTAAATAACAAGGGAAACAAAATTTTAAAATTAATTTCTTAATTGTTTATAAGTTAAAGATTATAAAAAAAAAAAAAAAAAAAAAAAAAAAAAAAAAGAGTAAACTCCGCGACTCGCGGAGTTTGCAGTGCAAACCTCCGCGACTCGCGGAGGGACCAAATTACAGAAAAAAAATAAAACTAGCTGCTCGAACTGATCACTCTCACACACACATAAACACCCAAATACAGCTCGAACAGAACCCGAAAACCCACGAAAATCACCCCCAAAAATCTCAATTTTTAACCGTTAATCACCAAATTTTTTGCTAAAATCATGTTGAGAAGGATGATATCTAGGAACTACTCAAGAAAAACGGTAAATTTCTACACCTAAACACCATTTAATTCGAATTTTAGTGTTCTTGAGCTAATTTTTACCCAATTTGATTTTGATGCTTTTTAGTGTAATTAGACTTAAATTGTTTATGTATTATGCTTGTATAACCTAGATTGATGCTGTTTAACATGATTAGAAGCCTTAAACTTCAAATTTTGAATAATCTAGGGTTTGTGTTCTTGAGCAATTTGGGGCTTTTTGATATAAACAGGTTATGGCCGATTTTTGTCATGAATTATTGCTAAATTGAGTAGTGTAACATGTCTAGGTAGTTAAAAGATCCAAACTTTAAGCCTAAACATGATTTTGAGAATTAAAGTGGACTTTTTCAAGTCCAAAATTCATGAACTTGATTTTTGAAAGATAATGCCATTTGAGACTTGTTTATTTGCTAGTAATGATTATTTTGACATGTTATTTGAGTTGAATGCTTATGAACTTGGCGAAAATTTTCGTATATACTTATTTGAAAAAGTGTAGAATTGATAAAAATGTGAAAATAAGCTTAAGTTTGATATAAATTGATAATGTCATTGTAATTATTTTGATTGATGATTTTGCTGACACTAATGCATATTTGGATGCACAAAATTTGTGTTTGATGTGTTTTGCAGAATGAAAGGGGTGAATCTTCATCCCAAGCCCGCCATGCTCCTGCTGAGAACTTGGAACAACAGGAGGTAGATAACTACTACAAGCAGGATGTACCTCATCCAGTCATGACCTTTTCAGATATGCACTTGGAACAGTTGCACCCGAACCTGCGATTTGACAGACTTTGGATAGATTATCCAAAATATCAACGGGGTTTGCATACTCTTCATTCCAAGGTTGTTGAGGTACCGAGGGTCATAGAATGGGGACCCTTGGAAGCTGTAGAATTGGCCGGGCCAATTAGGGAATTACTGGTACAGAGGTATGGTAATTCTTCTTTTAATGACTGGATATGTTTATTCACCATACGCAGACCTGTATATAAAGTATGGTGTGAAGAGTTGTTATGTAGTATAGAGTTGAATGATCGGGTAGCTAGTTTAACCGATCGTTCTTTTATTAGATTTTTGTTAGGCGGTTCGATGCGCCACATGTCTTTACTGGACATGGCTCAGGCTTTACGTATATATACGCCTGAGGAATTAGCGTCTGCCGATTGTAGAGGATTGATACTAAACGGTAGGAAAATAGATGAGAATTTTGATACACACGGTGTGTGGAGTCAAATGACAAGCCACCACCGTTTCAAAGGGGGAAACTACTCTTATTTGGATATAGATAGAGCCGAATTAAGAGTAATACATAGGTTTTTAGCTAATTCGATTACACAAAGGGGTAAAAACAAAGAAAAGGTAAATGAACAAGATTTGTTTTACCATATGTGTATTCGAGACCCACACAGCGCTGTAAGTATACCATATTGTGTGGGTTATTATTTATCAGCTATGGTTCGAGGGATGCGTCCACATAGCATAATAGGAGGTGGTATTTTTATTACTTTGATTGGTGAATATCTCGGTGTGGATATAAGTCGGGGGGGATTATTAGTAGAAGAGCCGGAACCCCGCGACACTATAGGTTTAAATGTATACCATGGTGCGAAAGTGTTGAAGCGGCGAAATAACGCCGCAGTACGATACAATGGTAGACATCCACAGGTAGAGAGAAACCAAGAACAAGGTAATGTAGGAGGGGGGAACCAGATGCAAGAAATGCAAAGGTTTATAGCTTCTCAGGAATACGAAAATGCTAGACAGAGAGCATTTGAAGATTGGCAAGTTCATCAGAACCAGATCATAGCGCATTGCCAACACATAGGTAGAAACTATATTCCTACACCGAAACCCGTCTTCCCTCCTTGGTCGATAGAGATGCAGCCACCATATCCTACGTATGACCCTGCCGAAGCATTCTATAGCACTTATGGTTATGCGTGGAACCCCTATTGGTACCAATATCATCCTTAGTTTACTTATTTTTTTATTATTTTGTAATTTGTAATTATTGATATATTTAATATTTTTGTTAATATTGTAATCATTTTTATAATTATCTAACTTTTATTCTTATATTTTAATAATTTTTGAATGTGGGGTAATAAACCAAACTTCAAAAATATGTATATATGTTTGCAGTTTATCTTATGTACACAACAGGGTAAAACAACGCATTTTCAAAGACTGGCATTAAGTTCAGCAAAAGCAACTAATTTTGACGACAATGATGCAAAATATATGTGAAATAACAACAAGACGGAATGAACAAATGACGTGCACCATTTATCATTCAGCAAACAAACGCCAATATATTTGGAAACTTTGGTAAAAATTTAATCATTCTCACACAAATCACCCTCAATAATTTAAATTGTTACTGATTTCTTGCAAATGAGGGCATTGCAAGATCTTAAGTGTGGGAAGGGATTAAATTCTTTCGGATTTTAAAATTTTTATATTAAACACTTGGTTACCATTAAAAATACTAGTAAAGCAGTAGTTGTATTAGAATCTAGTGCTCTCTGATAAAAAAGAACAGCCCTAGTCTTATATACTGACTACCCAATTCTAGTAAAATTTTTCAAAATTTTCAATTAAATGAATTCAAAATCATGTTTATACATATTTATGAACGATAAAACTAGGTTTTAACACCGAAATTATTGTTACCTCGGAAAGGACATAAATTGAGAAACAAACTAAAATGTTAAAATTCATTTAAAATGGAATAGAGGACGATAAAAAGAAAAATAAAAAGCCAAGTGTGGGAAAATTTACCAAGTTATTTTAAACATATGTCACATATATTTGTAACAAATAACTGAAAATACTTTTGCTTTGGACTAAACTAAACTGTTTTACCCGATGAAAGAAAAGAAGAGATGGATCTACACGATGAATCAATTCCATCACTAAAAGGAAGTAAAGTCTTCCGAAAAAGACACGCGCTTCTTGATTTAGGTCATGAAGTTGTCGTTCAGACCAGCTGTAGGTTGACGAAAAATCTAGAAAAGTCATCACTAAAATCAGCAGGAAATCCACGGACCTCAGCATAAAACAGGGTCGCCAAGTGGTCAGATTTATCCTAACCATGAGAAGGATTTATCTCGTACAATGGGGAGGCACCGTGCAAATTAGCTGGATAAGACTAATGAATCAGATCCCCAGAAAGGATAATCTCCTTAAAGATTAAAAATCAGCTTTTAAGACTGATATTACTCAATCCTAGAGATTGACCTTAAAGATTGAGAATTCAAACTCATGGAATTCAATGATATCTAAACTCGAGCTTGAACGAGAAAATATTTTGATCAAAATTATAAACCGATTTGTTTTCTGAAAACCCTATTTTCAATGCGTTCATTACCATTGAACGTAAAATCCTAGGAATTCACCTAGAATTCATTAGGTCACCTGAACTAAATCGGGTGTCAACCGTAAGAACGGTGGTTGCATAGCATGGTCAAAGACAGGACCTTGTGCCAAACCGACAAATTATAAGGGTGAGCTTTACTATTGCTCCTACCAAGGATAGTAATTGCGTCCGACACGTTATAGACCATAATCAAAAGCATGTCACGGGACATTGCCTTAAACAGTTGCTTGTTCAACGCTTTCCTTTAAAACCGGACGGTAGTTTGCCGAAAGGTAATATACGGGACAAGTAAACTGGACGTGTTGCTTTCCAAATACAAGGTTAGCAAGTGGGTGACACAAAACCGCAAGTTTTGAGCTAAAATTTTCAAATCTGAAACCCACCAAACCCACAAAAATATTTTGCAAACACCGGTAAAGGGTTATTCCGGAAAACTTATCTAGGGTAAAAACTAGATTTAATTTTCAAAAGATCAAATGTTTTCATAAAGATCCAATTTCCTTAATGGATCTAAATTTTTATAGTCATGTGGGACTGTAAACCATATCGTTACTACCATTGTTTATACCGCCATATAGAAATCACTGTTGTACAAAGTGTGAAGAATAAAGAAGTGATTCTAGTATTTCAAGACAATATTGCTTGAGGACAAGCAACGCTCAAGTGTGGGAATATTTGATAATGCTAAAAACGAACATATATTTCATAGCATTATTCCTCAAGAAAGACAAGCTTTTAGTTGCAATTGTTCTATTTACAAGTGATATTCGTTTAAATAATAAAAGGTGAAGACAAAAGACAGATTCGACGATTTGAAGACGCAAACGACCAAAAAGCTCAAAAGAACAAAAGACAATCAAAAAGGTTCCAATTATTGATAAGAAACGTCTCGAAATCACAAGAGTACAAGATTCAAAACGCAAAGTACAAAATATTAAATTGTACGCGAGAACGTTCGAAAATCCGGAACCGGGACTAGAGTCAACTCTTAACGCTCGACGCAACGGACTAAAAATTACAAGTTAACTATGTATATAAATATAATATAGTATATAATTAATTATATTAATTATATATATATTATATATATATATTAAAAACTGTCGGCAGCCAGAAACTCCAAGGGTGTGAATTGAAAATACCTCTCCGCGACTCGCGGAGTTTGAAGGGCTTTTTGCCGCGAGTCGCGGAGCCCCAAAAATCATTCCTGGCTATAAATCAACCCGAATTCTGATCAAAATCAACATCATTTTTTTCATCTCTCTCTCAATATATACGAGTAATATATATTTATATTTATAATTTATATTTTAATTTTAATTATAATTCTAATAATAAGGGTATGTTAGCGAATGTTGTAAGGGTGTAAGTCGAAATTCTGTCCGTGTAACGCTACGCTATTTTTAATCATTGTAAGTTATGTTCAACCTTTTTATATTAATGTCTCGTAGCTAAGTTATTATTATGCTTGTTTAAAACGAAGTAATCATGATGTTGGGCTAATTACTAAAAATTGGGTAATTGGGCTTTGTACCATAATTGGGGTTTGGGACAAAAGAACGACACTTGTGGAAACTAGACTATGGGCTATTAATGGGCTTTATATTTGTTTAACTAAATGAAAGTTTGTTAATGTTAATATAAAGATTTACAATTGGGCGTCCCTATAAATTACCATATACACTCGATCGGACACGATGGGCGGGGTATTTATATGTACGAATAATCGTTCATTTAACCGGACACGGGAATGGATTAATAGCCACTAGAATAATTAAAACAGGGGTGAAATTACATTCAAGGGTAATTGGTGTAATTGTTAACAAAGTAGTAAAACCTTGGTTTACATGCAGTCGATAACCTGGTGTATTCATTAAACAAAGTATTAAAACCTTGTTACAATTCGAATCCCCAATTAGTTGGAATATTTATCTTCGGGTATAATAATAATTTGACAAGGACACTTGCAATTTATATTTATGACTGATGGACTGTTATGGACAAAAACCAGACGGACATATTGAATAATCCAGGACAAAGGACAATTAACCCATGGGCATAAAACTAAAATCAACACGTCAAACATCATGATTACGGAAGTTTAAATAAGCATAATTCTTTTATTTCATATTTAATTTCCTTTATTTTATATTTAATTGCACTTCTAATTATCGCACTTTTATTTATTGTTATTTTATTTAATCGCACTTTTAATTATCGTACTTTTTAATTATCGCAATTTAATTTTATCGCATTTTTATTATTCGCAATTTCATTATCGTTATTTACTTTACGCTTTAATTTAAAGTCTTGTATTTATTTTATATTTTACATTAGGTTTTAACTGCGACTAAAGTTTAAAAATCGACAAACCGGTCATTAAACGGTAAAAACCCCCCTTTATAATAATAATATTACTTATATATATATTTGTATTTTTATAAAAGTAAACTAATATAGCGTTGAGCTTTGTTTAAAGATTTCCCTGTGGAACGAACCGGACTTACTAAAAACTACACTACTGTACGATTAGGTACACTGCCTATAAGTGTTGTAGCAAGGTTTAAGTATATCCATTCTATAAATAAATAAATATCTTGTGTAAAATTGTATCGTATTTAATAGTATTTTCTGCTAAAATTTAATAGTATTTTATACCCCTCTGCTTTGACATCAATATACTAATAGTACATACATCTAAAAGCTGTGTATTGTACGAGTACGAATACGGGTGCATACGAGTAGAATTGTTGATGAAACTGAACAAGGATGTAATTGTAAGTATTTTTGTTAAGTAGAAGTATTTTGATAAGTGTCTTGAAGTCTTTCAAAAGTGTATGAATACATATTAAAACACTACATGTATATACATTTTAACTGAGTCGTTAAGTCATCGTTAGTCATTACATGTAAGTGTTGTTTTGAAACCTTTAGGTTAACGATCTTGTTAAATGTTGTTAACCTAATGTTTATAATATCAAATAAGATTTTAAATTATTATATTATCATGATATTATGATGTACTAATATCTCTTAATATGTTATATATACATTAAATGTCGTTACAACGATAATCGTTACATATATGTCTCGTTTCAAAATCATTAAGTTAGTAGTCTTGTTTTTACATATGTAGTTCATTGTTAATATACTTAATGATATGTTTACTTATCATAATATCATGTTAACTATATATATAACCATATATATGTCATCATATAGTTTTTACAAGTTTTAACGTTCGTGAATCACCGGTCAACTTGGGTGGTCAATTGTTAATATGAAACCTATTTCAATTAATCAAGTCTTAATAAGTTTGATTGCTTAACATGTTGGAAACACTTAATCATGTAAATAACAATTTCATTTAATATATATATAAACATGGAAAAGTTCGGGTCACTACATAATACATAACCCAAAATGTTTTTATGTGTTATAATATAAGTAGTAGGTTATAGGTGTTAGTAATAGTAATAGTGTATACATGTTAATTAATAGTATAAGTAGTATTAGGGTTTCATTAATTAGGGTTAGTTAATCAAAGTAGAATTTTAATGATTAGGGTTTAGGGTTTTGAGGATCTAAATAATATGAATGTTAAGATCATGCACGAATATGATTATGAATATAAACATGAATTGAAAGAAAGATTTAAAAGTTTTAAGATTTTGGATCATACCTTATTAATGATGATGAAGATTAACAAGAAACAAGAAGAAAACTTGGTGATGAAGATCAAATAACCCAAATAATGAAGAACACGCTTGAAAATCTTGATGAACACGAAGAACAAGCTTGAAGATCCGAATACCACAAGAGAGGGAGAGGGAGAGATTGTTTTTGAGAGAGGATTTTTGTGTGATTTGTGAATGAGAAACTAGGAGTCTAGGGGTGTTTATATAGTGCAAGTATTAGAGTGTTAATCAACATAAGGATGTTCTAATTAATGATTTTATTTTATTTTATAATTTTTAGTCAACAATAGGTGGTACTAGTTTATATATATATATATATATATATATATATATATATATATATATATATATATATATATATATATATATATATATATATATATATATATATATATATATTTTATATATATATTTTATATATATATATTATTTTTATTTTTTAGTCAACATAAGGATGTAATTGTTTAAGATTCTTTAGTCTCATTATTATTATTATTATTATTATTATTATTATTATTATTATTATTATTATTATTATTATTATTATTATTATTATTATTATTATTATTATTATTATTATTATTATTATTATTATTTTACATTTACTACATGATAAGTATTATTTTCTTTTTACTAATTCATGACTTGTATATATTTTTTTTTATTTAGTTCCCAATTGTTTTATTATTTATATAAATGTCACTTTTTATTTATTACTTATAGATTATTAGTTATAATATTACATAAATGCATAAATTTTAATTAGCAGTGAGTGTCGACTAACAGTTTATTATTTTCATCTTTTATTAACTTGTCAATTATTGCACAAAGTTAATTAATATGTTTTATAACTCTTAACACTTAACAATTGTTGATTAAAGTTTAATCATTAAGTTTTAATTATATTGTTTGGGCATTTAATATTGGAAAATATAGAATGGAAAAATGAGGGTCGTTATATAAACTGTAACAAGGTCTTAATACCTTGTTTAATGAATACACCAGGTTATCGACTGCGTGTAATCCAAGATTTTAATACTTTGTTAACAATTACACCAATTACCTTTGAATGTAATCCACCCCTGTTTTAATGAGTCCATTGACTATTAATCCATCCCCGTGTCCGGTCAAATGAATAATTATTAGTATTTATAGATATCCCGCCCACCGTACCCAGTCAAGCGTATGTGGTTATATATAAATACGTCAAATTATAAATCTCTATATTAAATCAACGAGATATCATTTAATTAATATAAAGCCCATTAATAGCCCGTAGTCCAATTTCCACAAGTGTCGGTCTTTTGTCCAAACCCCAATTATGGTCCAAAGCCTAATAATCCCATCTTAATATTTAGTCCAACATCATGATTACTTCAGCTTAAATAAGCATAATAATAATTTAGCTACGAGACATTAATTTAAAAATGTTGAACATAACTTACAATGAGTATTAATCGCGTAGTGTTACACGGACAGAGTTTCGACTTACAAACTTAAAACATTCGCCACTATAACCTTATTATTATTAAACTTAAATTAAAATTAAAATTAAAATTATATATATTTTACGTAGATAGAAAGAAAGAAAAAGGGGTGAGGAGATCGTCCGAATGCGTTGGCTTTTATAGGCCCATTTTGCACTGTGTAGCTCCGCGATCACGATAGTTTTGTTCCTCACAGCTCCGCAGTCACGGTGCTTTAGATTCCAGCTCACCAAAATGAATTAAACGTGGGCTGGTGATAAATATAATATATAATATTATATATAATTAATTATATATTATATTATATTCTTGTGCATAGTTGATTTGTACATTTAGCTCCGTTGAGTCGTACGTTGATAGTTGGTTCATGTCTCGGTTCCGGATTTTCGAACGCCTTTTCGTATAATTTAATATCTTGTACTTTGCGTTTTGCAGCTTGTACTTTTGTAATTTTGAGACGTTTCTCATCAATAAATTGAACCACTTGGATTGTATTTTGTACTTTTTAGCTTTTTGGTCGTTTGCGTCTTCATATCGTCGAATCTGTCTTTTGTCGTCACCTTTTATTATTTAAACGATAATCACTTGGAAATAGAACAATTGCAACTAAAAGCTTGTCTTTCTTGAAGGATAATGCTATGAAATATATGTTCATTTTTAGCATTATCAAATATTCCTACACTTGAGTGTTGCTTGTCCTCAAGCAATATAGAACTTGAATATAACTTTACTAGAATCACTTCTTTATTCTTCACACTTTGTACATCAGTGATTTTGATACGAGAGTATGAACAATGATAGTAACGTTGTGGTTTACAGTCCCACATGACTATGAAAATTTAGATCCTTAAGAAAATTGGATCTTTATGAAAACATTTGATCTTTTGAAAATTCAATCTAGCTTTTATCCTAAATAAGTTTTCCGGAATAACCCTTCACCGGTGTTTGCAAAATATTTTTGTGAGTTTTGTGGGTTTCAGATTTGAAAATTTTAGCTCAAAACTTATTGTTTTGTGTCACCTACTTACTAACCTTGTATTAGGAATGCAACACATCCAGTATACTTGCTCCTTATATTACCTTTCGGTAAACTACCGTCCGGTTATAAAGAAAAGCGTTGAACAAGCAACTGTTAAGGCAATGTCTAATGACATGCAAATATTCATGGTCCACAACGTGTCGGATGCAACTACTATCCTTTGTAGGAGCAATAGTAAAGATCACCCTATAGTTTTTCGTTCTAGCACAAGGTCCTATCTTCGACCATGCTATGCAACCACCGTTCTTACGGTTGACACCCGATTTGGTTCAGGCGACCTAATGAATTCCAGGTGAATTCCTAGGATTTTACGTTCAATGGTAATGAACGCATTGAAAATGGATTTTCAGAAAATAAATCGGTTTGTAATTTGATCAAAATATTTTCTCGTTCAAGCTCGAGTTTAGATATCATCGAATTCCATGAGTTTGTAATTCTCAATCTTTAAAAGTCAATCTCAAGGATTGAGTAATATCAGGCTTAAAAGCTGATTTTTAATCTTTAAGGAGATTATCCTTTCTGGGGATCTGATTCATTAGTCTTATAAGCTAATTTGCATGGTGCCATCCATTGTACGAGGTAGATCCTCTCATGGTTAGGATAAGTCTGACCACTTGGTGACCCTGTTTGATGCCGAGGTCTGTGGATTTTCAACTGATTTTTGAGAAAACTTTTCAAGGTTTTTCGTAGACTCTACAACTGGTCTGGACGACAACTTCCTGACCTAAATCAAGAAGCACGTGTCTTTTTCTCGGAAGACTTTACTTCCTTTTACATTCCATTTATATTACAATAAACTGGGTAAAACTCATTAAAATCGTCCAAAACAAAAGTATCTTCAATTATTTATACAAAAATATGTGATATATGTTTTAAATAACTTGGTAAATTTTTCCCACACTTGGCTTTTATTTTTCTTTCTTTGCCTTTTTATTCTCTTCTATTCCATTTTAAATGAATTCAAGCGTTTTGGGTTGTTTCTCAATTTATGTCCTTTCCGAAGTAACAATAATTTCGGTGTTAACACCTAGTTTTTTAGTTCATAAATATGTATAAACATGATTTTGAGTTCATTTAGCTAAAAAATTTTAAAATTTTTACTAGAAGTGGGTAGTCAGTATATAAGACTAGGGCTGTTCTTTATTATCAGAGAGCACTAGATTCTAATACAACTACTGCTTTATTAGTATTTTAACGGTGGCTATTAAACCAAGTGTATAAGTCAAACCTTTAAAATCTGAGAGAATTTTAATCCCTTCCCACACTTAAGATCTTGCAATGTCCTCATTTGCAAGAAACAGTAACAATTTAAATTATTGAGGGTGATTAGCGTAGAAAAATGATTAAATTTTACCAAAGTTTCCAAACATATTGTTGTTTGTTTGAATGATAAATGGTGCACATCATTTGTTCATTCCTGCAGTTGTTATATCACATTTGTTTTTCGTCTTGTCGTCAAAATTAAAAGCTTTTGCTGAACTTAATGCCAGTCTTTGAAAGTGCGCTGTGTTACCCTGTTTTGTATATGAAATAAACTACAAACATATATATACATATTTTTGAAGTTGGGTATACCACTCCACATTCAAAAATTATTAAAATCTAATAATAAAAGTTAGAAAATTATAAAAACTATTACAGTATCAAAAGAAGTATTAAAAGTATAAAATTACAAGTTACAAAATAAATAAAAATAGGAATAAAAGAAAATTACGGTTGATGAGGATGGTTCCAGTAGGGATTCCATTCATAGCCGTAAGTGCTGTAGAATGCTTGAGCTGGGTTATATGTAGGGAACGGTGGTCGGGTCTGTATAGTCCAGGGAGGAAATATGATCGGTTGAGTAGGAATGTAGTTTGTATTTATATAGGCACAATGGCTTATGATTTGGCTTTGATGATATTGCCAATCTGCAAATGCTCGTTGTCTAGCCATTTCATACTCATTTTGGGCCAATAAAAGTTGCATTTCTGTCATCTGATTCCCTCCTCCCGCATTACCTTACTCCTGATCTCTTTCTACATGTGGATGCATGCCATCATATGGTACAGCAGCGTTATGTCATTTCTTTAAAACCTTTGCACCATGATACGCGTAAATCTATTCTATCACAGGGTTCTGGTACTGCAATTAATAATCCCCCTGACTTCTATCCACATTGAGATACTCAGCAATTAAAGTAATAAAGATACCACCTCCTATTATACTATTAGGCCGCATACCTCTAACCATTACCGATAAGTAATAACCCACACAATAAGGTACGTTCACAACACTCTGTGGGTCTCGAATATACATGAGGTAAAATAGATCAGTTTCATTTACTTTTTCTTTATTCCGACCTCGTTGTGTAATCGAGTTTGCTAAAAACCTATGGATCACTCTTAGTTCAGCTCTATTAATATCAGTATAAGAGTAATATCCCCCACGAAATCGGTTATGGCTAGTCATTCTACTCCATATTTCATTCATATCAAAATTTTCATCAACCCTTCTACCATTAACTATCAACCTTTGACAATCATTAGATACTAATTCCTCAGGCGTATATATACACAAGGCCTGAGCCATATCAAATAGAGACATATGGCGCATCACACCTCCTAATAAAAATCTAATAAAACTCTGATAAGTTAAGCTAGCTACCTGATCATTTATTTCAACTGTACTTAATAATTCCACACACCATTCCCTATATGCAGACCTACGTATAATGAATAAACGATCCCAAAAAATTAAAAGTAGAATTACCATACCTTTAGTAAAGTAATTCCCTGATTCGTTCCGCTAATCCAACTGTTTCTAACGGTTCCCAATCTATCACCCTGGGTACTTCAACATCCTTTGACTGAAGAATGTTTAAGTTCCTTTGATATTTTGGATAATCTATCCAATGTCTGGGTGTAAATCTGTCAATTGTATATTTGAATATGAAATGAATTGATGCGGTAGATTTTTTCTGTATTGGTCGTTAATCTCATGTTCGTCTGCATTCTCAGGAGGAGCATTGTGAGCCTGGGAAGCGGATGAAGATTCACCCCTTTCAGTCTGCAAAACACATTAAACACAATATTTTGTGCATCCAAATATGCATTAGTGTTAGCAAAATCATAAATCAAAACAATCATAATGACATGTTTGAACAATATTAAACTTATACGCATTTTTCATAATATTAACAATTCTACACTTTTACAAATAAACATATATAAAAATATATACAATGTTCATAAGCATTCTACTCAAATAACATGTCAAAATAACCATTACTAGCAATTAAACAAGTTTCAAATGGCATTCATATCAAATTAATCAAGTTCATGTATTTTTGACTCAAAAAGTCAACAATCTTGCTCAAAAATCATGTTTAGGATCAAAGTTTTGATCATTTAGCAACCTAAACATGTTACACTATTTAATTAAGCATGAACTAACAACAAAATTCGGCCATAACCCGTTTATATCAAAAAGCCCCAATTTTGCTCAAGAACACAAACCCTAGATTGTTAAAAATTTGAAGTTTAAGGCTTCTAATCATGTTAAATAACATCAATCTAGGCTATACAAGCATAATATACAAACAATTTAAGCACAATTAAGCTAGAATTATCAAAATCAAATTAGGTTAAAATATGCTCAAGAACACTTTAAATCCGAATTAAAGAGTGTTTGGTGTAGAAATTTACCGTTCTTCTTGAAAAACTTCTTGGTAGAATTATTCTCATTATGATTTTAGTGAAGATTTGGTGAAAATGGGTAAAAATTGTGTGTGTGTGTTTTGGGTGATTTTTCGCAGAAAAATACGAGATTGGTGTGTGTGGACTGGTCTGTCTCGACCAGTTTAACTGGTCTGGATTTTCATTGCTCCGCGACTGCGGTTGTGAGTTCACACAAAGCTCCACGAGTGCGGTACTTTTTATATTATTTATTTATTTAATTAAATTCTTTTTATGTAAAACCTTTATTCATAAAACAATTAATTGATTAATTTTTAACATTTTGTTTCCTTTTAGACTGAGGTCGTTTCGGTACGTTCACCTAGTTCGTCCCTCGACAAAATTTTAAAATTTGTCATTTTAAAGCGTTTGTTTTAAAAGCAAAGATTTTTAGGTTTTTTAATGTTTTTGGCATACTTTAAATCAATAAAATTAAAAATAATGATAACAAAATTTCTCGTCCCGCCCTCGGGTAAAGCAATTTCGGTTCAACGACCTAGTCTTCAACTCACGATGAATTTTAGAAATCATATTTTTAACTTAATGAAATAAAGTACATTTTTGTTATTAAATTCACACCAAACTTAAATTTAAAATGCATAAAATATCATATAAATATTAATAATATTTATATACATTAGTTTACAAGCTTACATTTAAAAATAATATAGTTATATATTAAATTTAAAAACAAGGTAAAAATAAAATAAAAATCTTTTTGGTCTTTTATCCCACTTTAATCAATCAAGTATTATTAAAAGTATACGTCCCTCTTTTGGGTAAAGTAATTTCGTCTATATTACGTAGTTTTACTCCTGACGAATTTCTGAAATATTTTAGATTGATTGATTAAAGATATTTATACCTTAAGAATAAACGGTAAATTTCGCAGTGATGAATTAAATTTTTGTCTGATATCAATAATTTCGATTTATTATACCTAATTTTATTGAATATCAATTTAATACTTTATAGCGAACGATTCAGCGTTTATTATCAAATGGTTAAAAGCAATAAATAAAATAAAAATAAAAACTGTACATACTTACCTGTGAGATAAAATTCTCAGAGACCTGCTTTAGTCGACTCATAGGAGAGTCGTTCGATTTGATTTTCCATTGCTACATAAGCGTAACCTCGATTTTTCAATAACTTTTCTTCTAAACATATGAATGGTCCTTCTCTGCATAAAGTAACGAATTCAGAATTGGAATGTGTTTGATTGTTCGAACATTTCCCTTCATGTGACCATTTTCCGCATTTATGACATCTTTCAAGGTGTCATGCTCTTCTTTTTATTGCGGATTTCAATTTTCCTTTACCAAAATGTATCTTATTATGATTGTTCCTGAGTTCTTTCCTCACTTCGTCCATTTTGCCTCTTATGAATGATACCAGTTCACTCGGGAAGATGTTATTATTACGTTTAGTAATTATAGCATGTAGTAGTAAATCATGGTTCAGATCAAAGGAATTGTTCATCTCGTAAAACATAAAAGAAATAAAAATTCAGAATGGAGGGCAAAGACTAGTTCTTTAGGGTCTGCTAGGGAAAGACCATTCGGATTCCATTCTCGAGAACTACACGAAAACATAAAATATAACCCTAGACAGCATTATATTATCCTTTAAAACATTTGAATCTCCCCACACTTAGTTAGCTGTGGTGTTGAAATTGTGATTAACTTCATTATCAACTTCCATCGGATCATGTATGTAATGTTTAACTCAGTGACCATTAACTTTAAATTCAATCCCATTTGAATTTATTAACTCTATTGTTCCGTATGGGAAAACTCTTTTGACTATGAATGGTTCAGACCATCTTGATTTCAATTTTCCAGGAAATAGCTTGAATCGTGAATTGAAAAGAAGAACTCTGTCTCCTTCCTTAAATTCTTTTGAACTTCTGATTCTTTTATCAGGCCATTTCCTCTTTCTTTCCTTATAGATTAACGAATTCTCATATGCATTATGTCGTAATTCTTCTAATTCGTTTAGTTGACTTAACCGTAAACGGCCAGCTTCATGAAAATCAAGATTACACGTCTTCAAAGCCCAAAATGCTTTGTGCTCAAATTCTACTGGAAGATGACATGCTTTTCCGTAAACCAGTTTAAAAGGTGTGGTTCCAATTGGAGTTTTGTAGGCTGTTCTAAAATCCCAGAGTGCATCCTCCAATTTCATAGTCCATTCCTTCGGATTTGATCCTACGGTTTTCTTTAGAATACGTTTTAAAGCTCGGTTGGTATTTTCAACTTGTCCACTTGTTTATGGATGATAAGCGGTTGAGATTAAATGAGTTACTCCATATCTTTTGAGAACTTTCTCAAGTTGATTATTACAAAAATGAGTACCCCGATCACTTATTAAAGCTTTCGGTGTTCCGAACCTAGCAAAAAGACGTTTTAAGAAGTTGACTACAACTCGTGCATCGTTAGTTGGGAGAGCTTATGCTTCTGCCCATTTAGATACATAATCATTGGCAACGAGAATGTAGAGATTATTATGAGATTTTGAAAATGGACCCATAAAGTCAATACCCCAACCATCAAATACTTCACATACTTGAATGACATTTTGTGGCATTTCATCACGTTGACTAATTTTTTCGGCCCTTTGACATGTATCACATGATTTAAAAAGAAGGTGTGCGTCTTTGAAAATTGTAGGCCAATAGAATCCAGTGTCGTAGACTTTTCTTGCTGTGAGTTGAGGCCCATAATGCCCTCCTGTTGGTCCTGTGTGACAATGGTTTAAGATTTGACTAGCTTCATCTCCAAATACGCATCGGCATATTATTCCATCGGGACAGCTTTTGAATAAATGTGGATCTTCCCAAAAATAGTGTTTTATATCACTAAAGAATTTCTTTCGTTTTTGGTACGACAACCCTTTTTCAAGGAATCCACATACTAAGTAGTTTGCTTAGTCTACAAACCAAGGAATTTCACTATAATCGATCTTCAAAAGATATTCATCAGGAAAGTTATCTTGTATGGCCGATTCATTTAGAACTTCTAATTCAGGATTTTCAAGACGAGAAAGATGATCAGCTGCGAGATTTTTTGCTCCCTTTTTGTCTCGGATTTCAATATCGAACTCTTGTAAGAGTAAGATTCAATGGATTAATTGTGGTTTGGCATCTTGTTTTGAAAATAGGTATCTAAGAGCAGAATGATTAGTATAGACCACCGTTTTAGCTAGAACGAGATATGAACAAAATTTGTCAAAAGCAAAGATAATAACAAGGAGTTCTTTTTCAGTAGTTGTGTAATTCGTTTGTGCTTCTTGTAACGTGTTACTAGCATAATAAATAGGTTGAAATCGTTTTTCATTCCTTTGTCCTAAAACGGCTCCCATTGCAAAATCACTTGCATCGCACATGAGTTCAAATGGTAGATTCCAATTTGGAGTTATCATGATCGGCGCATTAGTGAGTTTTTCTTTAAGAATATTAAAAGATTTGATGCATTCATCTGAAAAGATGAATGGAGCATCTTTTTCAAGGAGTTTGTTCATAGGAGTGGCAATTTTAGAAAAATCTTTTATGAAACGTCGGTGAAAACCGGCATGCCCTAGAAAACTCCTAACTCCTCTAACATTGGTGGGATGTGGAAGTTTAGCAATTACATCTACTTTAGCTCTATCCACTTCAATTCCTTAATTTGAAATTTTATGACCAAGAACGATGCCTTCTTTAACCATGAAATGGCATTTCTTCCAATTAAGAACTAGATTTGATTGTTCGCATCTAATAAGCATTCGTTCAAGATTAACTAGACATGTTTCAAAAGTATCACCGAAGACTGAAAAAGTCATCCATGAAAACTTCCATGCATTCTTCTATCATGTCGTGAAAAATCGCCATCATGCACCTTTGAAAGGTTGCAGGGGCGTTGCAAAGTCCAAATGGCATGCGTTTGTAAGCAAAAGTACCATAAGGGCACGTGAATGTGGTTTTCTCTTGGTCCTCGGGTGCGATTGGAATTTGAGAATATCCAGAGAAACCGTCAAGAAAACAATATTAACTGTTCCCAGCTAACCTTTCCAACATTTGATCAATGAAAGGTAAGGGAAAGTGATCTTTTCTGGTGGCGTCATTTAGTTTTCTATAATCAATACAAACACGCCATCCCGTTACAGTCCTAGTAGGAATAAGCTCATATTTTTCATTTGTGATGACAGTCATGCCACCTTTCTTAGGCACACATTGAACTAGGCTTACCCATAGACTATCAGAGATTGGATAAATTAAACCTACATCGAGCAGTTTAATAATTTCTTTCTTAACAACATCTTGCATATTAGGATTTAGTCTTCGTTGGCGTTGCACATATGTTTTATGACCTTCTTCTATACAATACAAAGGACTTATTCCTTTAATGTCATGAATCTTCCATGCAATAGCTGGTTTATGAGCTTTTAGCACAGAAATGAGTTGAGATTTTTCATTTTCCGTGAGAGAAGACGATATTATTACAGGTAATTCAGATTCACCATGTAAATAAGCGTATTCCAAATGGTTTGGAAGTGGCTTTAACTCTAATATCGGTGGTTCATCTATCGATGATTTGTATCGATATATGTCTTCCTCTTTTAGTACTTGAAGTTCTTCTGTTGTTGGTTCGTATTCATTAGCCATAAGTGTAGCTAATATTTCAGCTTCATCAATTGGTTCTGTTCCTTCTCCTAAAGAACATTCTCCTGTTCCTTGTAATTCTGGAAATTCTTGTAACAATTCTGCATGTAAATCTATAGTTTGAATATAATAACATGTATCATCTGCAGATTGCGGTTGTTGCATGGCTCTATCAACATAAAAGGTAACACTCTCGTCCTCTATACTTAGGGTCAGTTTCTTACCAAACACATCTATTATTGCTTTAGCCGTATTTAAGAATGGTCTTCCTAATATGAGAGGAACTCGAGAATCTTCTTCCATGTCCAGAATAACAAAGTCTACTGGAAATACTAAAGTACCAACTTTAACTAGCATGTTTCCATTATCCCTCTAGGATATTTTACTGATCGATCGGCTAGTTGTATGCTTATTCTTGTTGGTTTCAATTCTCCGAGATCTAGTTTAGCGTATAGTGAATACGTCATTAAATTTATACTAGCACCTAAGTCTGCCAATGCTTCTATTGAACTAAGACTACCCAGAAAACATGGAATTGTGAAACTTCCTGGATCTGATAATTTTTCTAGTAGTTTATTCAACAACACTGCAGAACAATTAGCATTCATAGTAACAGCTGAGAGTTCTTCCATTTTCTTTCTATTTGTGATTAGATCTTTCAGAAATTTGGCATATCTTGGCATTCCTGAAATAACATCAAGGAAAGGAAGATTTACATTTATTTATTTAAACATATCCAAGAATTTGGATTGCTCGGCTTCAAGTCTTTCTTTTCTCATTTTACTCGGGTAAGGAAGCGGTGGTTGGTATGGTTTAACATAAGGCTTTACCTTAACTGTGTTATCTTCATTAACCTTTTCAAATACATGTTCTTTTTCCTTATCTTGCTCAGGCTGTGGTGCCTGTGGAGTAGGAATAGAGTCATCGGAAATTACAGGTATTTCAGGTGGTTTGAGTGTAATACCACTTCTTGTGGTAATGGCTTTAGCTGTTTCATTTCGGGGGTTAGCATTTGTATCGCTAGGTAGACTCTCCGGTTTTTTTTCACCTATCAACCTTTCTAGGTTACTTACTTCTTGTTCCAGATTTTGAATAGAAGCTTGTTGATTTCTAAATGCTTGAGCATTTTGTTCATTAGTTTGTTTCTGAGATGTGAAAAACTGCGTTTGAGATTCAACTAGCTTCGACATCTTATCTTCTAAATTTGGCTTTTTATCATCGGTTTGTGGTAGTTTATTTGGAAAAACAGGTCTTTGTTTCTGAGATGTGAAAAACTGCGTTTGAGATTCAACTAGCTTCGACATCTTATCTTCTAAATTTGGCTTTTTATCATCGGTTTGTGGTAGTTTATTTGGAAAAACAGGTCTTTGCTGGTTGTAAGTATTATTGGATTCTTGTTGATTGATAGGACCTTGTTGGTTATTGTATGGAACATTTCGGTTATAATTCTGATTTAGATTGTAGTTTGGTCTTGGCGGTTGATAATTATTTTGATAATTATTTCCAGGCCTTTGGTTCATGTATGAAACATTTTCTCTTTGTTCTATTGTTTGTTCAATACTGAGACAATCTTTTGTCAAATGTGGTCCTCCACACTGCTCACAACTAATTCGTACTGCATGAATATCATTAGTCATCTTTTCCATTCGTCTCTCGAAAGCATCTAACTTTGCGAAAATGGAATCAAAGTCATGGCTAGAATCGGCTCTAGCTGCTTTAGATGATCAAACTATGTCTTTTTCTTGATGCCACTTATGTGAGTGGGAGGCTGTGTTATCAATAATTTTGTAAGCTTCAGTTGCGGTTTTCTTCATAATGGAACCACCAGCTGCTATGTCGATGTCTTTTCGTGTAGTAATGTCACATCCTTGGTAGAATATTTGTAATATTTGATAAGTATCTAAACCATGTTGAGGACATCCTCTCAACAACTTTCCAAATCTTGTCCACGCTTTATATAAAGTTTCATTTGGCTTTTGTGTGAACGTAACAATTTCTCCTTGAAGTCTCACGGCTTTAGATGCTGGAAATAATCTTTTAAGAAAATTTTCAACTAAAACATCCCATGTATCAATCGCCCCTTCAGGTAACGATTCTAACCAATCTTTGGCTTCTCCCTTTAAAGTTCAGGGAAATAACATGAGATAGATCTGTTTATCCTCAACTTCTCTGATTTTGAATAGAGTACAGATCCTATTAAAGGTACGAAGATGTTCGTTTGGATCTTCCTTCGGCGTACCACTAAATTGGCACTGATTAGTTACCATGTGTAGGATTTGTCCTTTGATTTCATAATATGGCGCATTAATATCTGGTTGAGTAATGGCATGACCTTGGCCAGTGCGTGTAGCTCTCATTCGATCTTCCATACTTAGAGGTTCCTGATTTTCCATGATTGAATTTGTTGAATCTGAATAACTAGAGGATTCTGATTTAATAGTTTCTTCCTCGACAATCTCTGGTTGTATGATTTGCGGTTCAGGAGGAATGATTAGTGGTTCAGGATCTCTGAATTGTCCTTGAATATCCTCCGGGTTCTCAATTGTGAGGTCGGGTTTAAAAATGGATTATCAAAAATTTGAATTGGAGTACTTGGTCGACTAGATGACAATTCTAAAGAAAAATCAACGGCGACAATATTCGCTAGATGTCTTGATCGAGTTACAGGTGGTGAACGTATGAAAGGTGGTGAACGTTTTGCTCGGTGCATTCACTGAATATCCTATTAGTTATAAAGATAAAAATTATTAAAGTTATCAAATTAATAGACTTTTCTGATTTTGCCCACGTTTCGAATAGCCAATAGATGCAGCAGGTAGCCAGGACCCTTTAAATCGGAAGCCCACAACTCGCCACTAACAAATCCAACTATTACTACGAACCAGAAAATTTTGGATGTCTATCAATTTAATTGCTTAAAATAATTTTTCGTCGAAATTTAAAAGAAATTTTGAAAATTCTATGTCCTAAAAACTAGAGCGTAGAAATGAGAAAGAAGTGCGTCGAAAAACGTCGAAAAATAAAAGGTCGAAAAATAACCAAAAGAAAGTAAAGCGTCGAATTTAAAAGTCTAAAAACTAAAAATTAAAGATTGTGTCTAAAGGAATTAAAGCTTAAAAGAAATTCTATATCCAAAATGGCAATAACTTAATTAAGTACTAAAATCTATTTAAAACTAAAGCGATAAGTGACGTCGTATAATTCTAAAGCACATAAATCTTAGTCTAAAGAAAAAGCACTTAAGAGATTTTAGAGCAAAGCCTAAAAATTTAGAAATATAAAATAACTACGGCAAAACTAATTTTAAAACTAATTATAAACGATAAAAATACAAATTACAAATTATATGTTTAAAAATATACAATTTATAAAAAGAAACAAGAAATGATAAAATTACTTATTTTTATAAAAATATTATTTTTATATTATTATTTTATAAAAGTATTAATCTATAATTAAAAATAATATTGAAACTTAAAATACAATTTAAAACTAAAATTAAAACTAAATAATAAATAACTAAACCCTAATTAGGTTTAATATTAATAAAAATTAATTTAAAACCTAACCCGTAATAAATGTTGTACCAAGTTTGGGCGTGTCAGACAGCTCCGCGAGTGCTGAGGCTTGCTGCCCAAAAATCTCTGCGACTGTGGAGGTATGCAGTCTCAGATTATATTGCAGGTTCAAATCGACAGGTTCAGATTTGTTTTTTTTAAATTTTTTTCTGATTTTAATTAAAAAATATTAGTTAACTAAAAAAAATTACTTATTAGTTTTTTGTAACTTAAAAAAAATTAAAAACTTTTTAATTTAAAAACGTAAAAATATAGATATACATTTCTCTTTTTTTATGTTTTATATATTATTTTAATATTTAAAACTTATATTTTTACAAAAATGGATTAAAACTTAATTAAAATCTTTTTTTTAGAATATAGTGTTTCACTTTCGGCATTAAGATGTTCCCCGGCAGCGGCGCCAAAAATACTTGATGTTGTGCGGGGGGTGTATACAAAATACTATTAATTTTACTACGAAATACTATTAAATATGATATAATTTTACACAAGTTATTTATTTATTTATAGAATGGGATATACCTAAACCTTGCTACAACACTTATAGGTAGTGTACCTAATAGTAGAGTAGTGTAGTTTTTAGTAAGTCCGGTTCGTTTCACAGGGATACAACTAAGTTTAACGCTATATTTATTTTAAACACTATATTTGTATAAATATATAAATATAAGTAGTATTATTATTATTAATATAAAAGGGGGTTTTACCGTTTAGTGACCGGTTTGTCGATTTTATGTCTTAAGTCACAATTAAAACATAATGTAAAATATTAAATATAAATATAACTTAATTTAAAGCGTAAAGTAAATGACGATAAATAAAATTGAGATAAATAAAAGTACGATAATTAAAAGTGCAATAAAATAAAAGTACGATAAATAAAATGATAAATCTAACGACCCGTCCTAATCCATCTGGACGAATACATTACATTTGATTACATTGCGAGGTACTTGACCTCTATATGATACATTTTACAAACATTGCATTCGTTTTTGAAAGACAAACTTTCATTACCTCGAAAATTGACAGCATGCATAACATTTCATAATATATCCCATTATAATTAACTTAATAATAATCTTGATGAACTCAATGACTCGAATGCAACGTCTTTTGAAATATGTCATGAATGACTCCAAATAGTATCTCTAAAATGAGCAAATGCACAGCGGAAGATTTCTTTCATACCTGAGAATAAACATGCTTTCAAGTGTTAACCAAAAGGTTGGTGAGTTCATTAGTTTATCGTAATCAATAATTTCCATAATTTTAATACACCACAAGATTTACTTTATTCAATAATCATACACTCGCAGGGTTTAAAAAAACATTCATATGGATTGAACACCTGGTAACCGACGTTAACATAATGCATATAGAATATCCCCAAAACAGAAATCCATCTGTATTAATAACTCGAAGTACTAAAGCATACCATTTTCCAGTATGGGGGGAGTTAGGGCCCGTAGATCTACCTTTAGGATCCGCGTCAATTAGGGTGTCTGTTCCCTAATTTTTAGGCTACCAAGCTAAAATGGGTGATATTCGATTCGATAATCCAACCATAGAATGTAGTTTCGATTACTTGTGTCTATTTCGTAAAACATTTATAAAAGTAGCGCATGTATTCTCAGTCCCAAAAATATATATTGCAAAAGCATTTAAAAAGGGTGCAAATGAAGCTCACGATACAATATTTTGTAGTAAAATTATTCATTCGACGATACTGAACAATGCAGGGTTGGCCTCGGATTCACGAACCTATATCATTTATATATATATTAACATATATAATCGTAATTGAGCAATTATATATCTATTTTTTTATTAATAATATACTTGTTATACTATATGTTATTTAGATAACTTTAATATATTTACTTTATATGTTTTATATAACTATTACTTATCATTAATAATAAAAACTATATATTAAGGTTTTGTATATATTTATATATTATTTGATATAGCTTAACTAATATCTTTTTAATAATAAAAGTATAGCGTAATGTATTTTTAATATATAAAAGTATTTATTTATGAAAATATTTATAGTTTCAGTGATAACAAAATCAAATTTTCGTAAGAATGATAATAATGATAATGAGTTTAATAATAATAATACTAATGATTATATTAATAATAATAATGATAATATTTATAATGATACACATGTTACTAATAATAATAATAATAATAGTACTAAAAGTGATACTAATTCTAATATTAATCATTGTATTTATGTTCTTATGATAATACATATATTAGTCGTTAAAACAAATATTATAATAATAATAATAGTAATAACAATATTCTTATTTATAACTATAATCATAATAATAATAATAACTAATACTTGAATAACAAAATTTATAATAATAAATACATTAATAATGTTAATAATAATAATAATAATAATAATAATAATAATAATAATAATAATAATAATAATAATAATAATAATAATAATAATAATAATAATAATAATAATAATAATAATAATAATAATAATAATAATAATAATAATAATAATAATAATGATTTTAATATCTATAACTATGATAATAAGAATAATAAGTGTTATAATACTAATAATAACAATATTAATATTGATAATACTAATAATCATTGGTATTCATAATACTTAATAATAATAATAACACTATTATTTAATAATAATGCTATTAATAACAATAATAACCATAACAATAATAATTTATAATAATAATAACAACAACAACAACAATAATAATAATAATAATAATAATAATAATAATAATAATAATAATAATAATAATAATAATAATAATAATAATAATGATGATTTTTAAAATGATAGAACTATCTTAAAAGCCCTTAAAAAAATAATTGCCCAAAGCAGGGATCGTACCCATGACCTCTCAAATACCTGAACACCATTTAGACCAGCTGCTCTGTTCTATTTTTTCCAGATTATTTCCATACTTAATTCAATATATCCCTTTAACAGTTTACTTCTTCTTCTCCAAAATATTTTGACCAGAAATTATCCCACTTCCAATTACTGTTTTGATTTATCTTTAATCTTAATTAGAACCATTTGTAATTGTGATTTTAATTAAGGATGACTACTAAAAGGAAAAAGAACAAAAAAATAAAAATAAAAAAATTAAGGATACAGCTCTGCTATGCGACGGTTTGAAGAGAAAAGAAAAAAAATATTGATTTTGCAAATGGAAACATTACAGACTAAGTTTACAACACGAAATAGGTTAGAAATCCTTCCTAGAAACTATTGAAATCATTAATTGAAGTTGACACATAAATACAAACCCGAATTTCTTCAAGAACAATTTTGTTGACTTTTTGAAAATAAACTTTGACTCACGAATTAGAATTCGTTAGAGAGAATTGGAGTTTGAAAATTTGCAGCTAGTTTAAGTAAAAGAATCCTAACAGTTCTGCAATTTTAGATTTTAAAATTTCATTTTGAATTGAGCTAATGCATAAAAGCTGTTAAGAACAGGGAACCTGGTTCGTCGCTCAACTTCTGTTTAATTCCACCTTCACTTAACAGCTGTTTGTAATTAATTGATAATGATAGTAAAATGATTGAATTGGTTTCTCTAATTGCATAAGTTAATTGTTCGATTCATAGCCTGACTTGGCGACAGAAAAGTTCTATCAGAAAGAATAAACAAAAAAAATATATATAAAGCACATAGTGAAAGGAGGCTAATTTGTACGATTCAATGATATTAATATTAGTCAAGAACAAAAATATAAAAGATTGATAGTGATATGCAACGATTTTTGTATCTGTATGAATGATTTTCACCTAATAACGTTAATAATTAATAATTATATTAATAATAATAATACTTTTAATTTTATTAATAATAATAAAGATAATAATAATAATAATAATAATAATAATAATATTAATAATAATAATATTAATAATAAATAAAAAAATGATAAATTTTTAGTAATAATAATAATAGTCATAATAATAACTAGATTATATTTTTTATTACTAATAATCACAATGATATTACTAATGATAACAATAATATTAACATTACTTATAATAATATTAATATTATTAATGATGATAATAATATTAATAATAACAACTTATACATATCCAATTTCATTTACATTAATAATATTGATAATACAAATGTTAATATTAATATTAATATTAACGAAAGAAATGATCATAATACAACATCTATACTCTAACTTGTAATTACATATAATATATTAAATTTTCATTTAATTACTTATGTAATACTTATTTTATATAATAACATATTTGAATATATATATATATATATATATATATATATATATATATATATATATATATATATATATATATATATATATATATATATTTCAATATAATATTTATTAATTTACACATAATTGTTTTGTATCTTATTTTACATATTTAATTATAATCTTTAAATTATAATTTATAATTTTAAATTATTACAATTACATCTATATATATATATATATATATATATATATATATATATATATACATATATATATATATATATATATATATATATATATATATATATATATATATTAGAACATACATATAATATTAATTGTGTACAAGATTCATATATATATATATATATATATATATATATATATATATATATATATATATATATATATATATTAGAACATACATATAATATTAATTGTGTACAAGATTCATATATATATATATATATATATATATATATATATATATATATATATATATATATATATATATAATTATTTTAATAACATCTTATTTATTTTGTATATTACTCTATACATTTAATTCAAATGATTGAATGGTATTACATTCATTCAAATTAATATATATACTTATTTTTATTTACATTTTTAATTACACACAATCGTTCGTGAATCATCGGGCATGGTCAAAGGTAAACAGTTCAATAATTTTTGAGACTCAACATTACAAACTTTGTTTATCGTATCGATATTATGTAAAGATTAAGTTTAAATTTGGTCGGAAATTTCCGGGTAGTCACAGTACCTACCCGTTAAAGAAATTTCGTCGAAATTTGATTGGAATGGTCATGGTTGACAATAAATATATAGTTTCATGACGCATACGAGCTAGAAATTAGAGTTTTTATCATCAGTGAGTAATATGAATATAACAATTCATTTATGTGAAGAGTACGAGTGAAGCTATCACAAAAGAGTGAAATGAACAAATGCAGGTTTGTCTTAACCGGTGATGTAGTCACGGTTGATTTTCTGAATTTAAGGGATTGAGGGAAAATCTTCGAAATCTAAAAGATTTGATTCTTCGGCGAATAAGGAAATTAAGAACTCTATAATTAAATACGATGATCTGCCTCGATTACTCTGTCTGATATTTTCATTATAAATTAAACTTTTTCCGTTCCATTATTTTCACCATTCCTATACTTTCTTTCTTAGTTCATACATCCAAAAGATTGTGAAAATTCTTAATCCAGTTCTAATCCTTGATATTTTCCTAAATATCATTTCTGTCATCCTTCTTTTCAATCTTTCACCAGAAAAATCTGTTTACTTTTACTATTACATTGGGGTGATACTATTCTTAATTCTACCATGTCTTTATATTGCTATTTGTATTAATATTCACGGTTTGTAACCTCCGTGTTGTTATTGTGCTTTATATTTTCTATTATATTTTGGGGCTCTTTGCTTTTTTATTATCTTCTCGAACTCTAGTAAAGTGAGTAATGATCCAGAATTCGTAAGTATGGAACTTCAAATGAACCTAATGTTCTAAACAAGAAAGAACGTAATAGCACGATTTGATTTGTCAAATTACCAGAATCACTGAGAATAGAACTATCAAGAATATATATTTTCTTGATATGTTCAAAAGTTAAGCAGAATGAAAGAGTTATGTAACATGACACGTGAAGACGTTATGATCTGTGAATCATCACATCCCATTAGAAACTCAGCATGACTTACTGTAATATAATCACGTTGATCAAGTATCATTATATTATACTAACTCATGCTTCAGTTCCCAACATTACTTCAAAATATTCATATTTTAAATTCAAAGATTTACAAAATATAGAAACTAAAACAGTTTCCTTTTATGAGATAACACAGATAGCACGGAGAGATAATTAATATCAGATGAGAATATTTATGAAAATATCTTCAGAAATATTGAGGATATTAATAAAGAAAGATATGAAGATATCTTAGAATTTCAGAATCAAATTGTGATGAAGATATTCATTCACGATGATTTAGAGCGATTAAGGAGTATGGTATTCGCTAAAGATTTCATCAGAAATAGAATCATCTGGATTCTTTATGTACAAGTTTAGTTCTTGTGATTTGTCCACAGCCCCCTTCATGGTTTACTCAATCCATTTTCCAGTTCCAACATTTCTGAGCTTTGCTAACATACTATTTATTATCATAAAATTTCTGACGGTTAAGGTCATTTACGGTTGTCTACAGTTTCTGCTGCTTCATTCAACTTTTTCAACATTCAGAGTATTGATTGGTAGATTGAGTGCATCTCTGAGTTTCAGAATGGAAGATCATAAATCTAAGAGATAAATGTTATACATATATCTGTCGATGTAGATATGCTGCGAGTTTTCAAAGTACTGATTGATGATTCCTGGTAATTGGTATGACAATTCTCGTTACAATATGCGGATGGGTACATGATAGGGTTTTAATGAACGAATATAATGGTTCTTCAGAGAGACTTAAGCCGATGAGTAATGAAGTTACTGGTAAGTTTCTGCTTATGTAGTGAGATATAAACAGTTCTCCGGTAACGATGACGAAGGGGTAATCTTTATATATCAAGGTTATAATAAGGCTAGTCCGATTGAAAAGTGAAAGTTGACTTCTGGAGCTGTGACAAAATTGACTAATTTGGAAAGAGATTGCAAACTTATTTTCGGTAATAACAACGCCAAGGAATTATAAATTCATTTTAAACTTCTACTTAGGTTCCAAGAGTTTTCCAGGTGCATGCTCATATGCATAAGTTCTTCCTTTCGTAGATAACGTGTGGTTGGATCATCGTCTCGATTGAGGTGTTTTAAAGAATCATGAAAGGTTTGAACGCAGATTTGTAATCGTCAAGATACAAATGAGGTTTAAGATGAAATCAAGTGGCAAACTTGAAGAAATTTTTAGTTTCATATGTTATAATCAATATTTTAATTCATTTTAATTGTCCAATGTTATTAGTCCACTGTTGGTAGTCCACAATTAGTAGTTCAACAATTCATATATAGTTAATATATAATATTCGAATTAATTAATACGTATTCGTGACCCATTGTATACATGTCTCGGACTCGATCACAACTCAAAGTATATATATTATCGTAGAATCAACCTCAACCCTGTATAACTAACTCCAGCATTACCGCATATAGAGTGTCTATGGTGATTCCAAATAATATATATAGATGCGTCGATATGATATGTCAAAACCTTGTATACGTGTCCCGATATTTAAAGTGCGTAAAATAAATAACAGAAATTAAATGACGATAAATAAATTGCGAGAATTTAAATTGCGATAAATAAATTGCGATAATTAAATTGAGATAAATAAATTGCGATAAATAAAATGTAATACGGAATTAATCAGTTAGCTAGGAACAGTTAGCGTGGATTCTTATCAAAATTCTTCTCATAGTTAAATTGTTTGTTTCTAATCAATTTTATTTTTGTCCAATGTTTTCTTCATTATGCCACTTGTTGAATTCTGATAGGTTAAAATCCAAATATGAAATTGAATGAAAATGGTTATTCTGTGGTGAATGGATACGTATATCTGTGGGTGTAAGTAGGATAGTAAATAACTGTTAAATCAGATTCGAAGAATATACAGTGTAACTTATTAATGTGAAATCTAAATATTTCTCGGGTATTACCTACTCGTTAAAATATTTTCACGATTAACAGTTTGTACAAAATTTTTTATTTTTTTTAATTACATTCTTTATGAAAATATACTTACATATATATTTTCTTCAGATGTAATCATGGATTTGATGAGTTAATATGATATTAAACTCATCTGATTTATGGTTAGAACTAGAGTACATAATCTCTAAAACATTAGAGATTACATACTCGCCATGTCGAACGAAGATAAATGAGGTAGAACGATACGTAGAACGAAGATAATTAATGTAAAACGATATGTAGAACGAAGATCATACTCGAAGTACATATGGTGATATTGAGGCGTGTGATGTTAAGGCTTGTGTTGTTGATGGTACTGGTGTTGCCGGTACTGATGTTAGTGATACTGTTGGTGCCGGTGATGCTGCTGGTGCTTGTAAGTTTTGAACCATATTCTCCAAAGCCACTACTCGAGCGCGAAGCTCGTTGACTTATTACTCATGAATGATTGTCTATAGGAACGAGCAAATGAATAAGGTTTAGAATCTGAGTTGTGATATAGTCGTGGCGAGATACTCTGGAAATGAGAGAGAAAATGGAGTTTCGAATAGGTTCGCCGGTAAGTGCTTCAGGTTCTTCGCCCAGAGGACAATATGGTGGATGAAAGGGATCGCTTCTTCTTGTCTCCAATGATTAAGTAGACTACGAACCCATCAGATGAATTGGGGATGACTGATTGATAGATTCATTCTGGTGACACTGCTTTCGGAGCTTAGGTGAACATCCATGTTGGAATAGCTTTCGGAATCAGAGGAATTTGAACTAGTGGCAAATTCCCTTTCGTACGATTGAATATAAGATTTTTCGAAATGAAATGATTTTCTAGCTATCGGATGGTATTCTAATTTACATAGAATATCTATATATAGCATAAAGATTTTGCAGATTACGAAGAAAATTTCGAAAGCTGTCAGGCAAAGGTAACAGTAATAGATACGCTAAGATATGATTTTATCTATACACTATCTATGCAATAGAGGCAGTAAGATATGTCTAGACTTTAAGGATGATAAGCATGTAATTTTCGATACAAAATGATTAGAAAAACTTTTGACATGCAGACACGGTCGAAGTCCAGACCCACTAATGCATCTAAACAACTATCAGTTAGACACACTAATGCAAGACTTGGTTCGCTAAGACCACCGCTCTGATACCAACTCTAACGACCCCTCCTAATCCATCTGGAAGAATACATTACATTTGGTTACATCGCGAGGTACTTGACCTCTATATGATACATTTTACAAACATTGCATTCGTTTTTGAAAGACAAACTTTCATTACCTTAAAATTGACAGCATGCATACCATTTCATAATATATCCCATTATAATTGACTTAATAATAATCTTGATGAACTCAATGACTCGAATGCAACGTCTTTTTAAATATGTCATGAATGACTCCAAATAGTATCTCTAAAATGAGCTAATGCACAGCGAAAGATTTCTTTCATATCTGAGAATAAACATGCTTTCAAGTGTCAACCAAAAGGTTGGTGAGTTCATTAGTTTATCGTAGTCAATTATTTCCATAATTTTAATAGACCACAAGATTATTCAATAATCATACACTCGCAAGTGTTTAAAAAAAATCATTCATATGGATTGAACACCTGGTAACCGACGTTAACATAATTCATATAGAATATCCCCAAAAGAGAAATCCATCTGTATTAATAACTCAAAGTACTAAAGCATACCATTTTCCAGTATGGGGGGAGTTAGGGCCCGTAGATCTACCTTTAGGATTCGCGTCAATTAGGGTGTCTGTTCCCTAATTCTTAGGCTACCAAGCTAAAAGGGGTGATATTCGATTCGATAATCCAACCATAGAATGTAGTTTCAATTATTTGTGTCTATTTTGTAAAATATTTATAAAAGTAGCGCATGTATTCTCAGTCCCAAAAATATATATTGCAAAAGCATTTAAAAATGGAGCAAATGAAACTCACGATACAATATTTTGTAGTAAAAATATTCATTCGACGATACTGAACAATGCAGGGTTGGCCTCGAATTCACGAACCTATATCATTTATATATATATTAACACATATAATCGTAATTGAGCAATTATATATCTATTTTGTTATTAATAATATACTTGTTATACTATATGTTATTTAGATAACTTTAATATATTTAGTTTATATGTTTTATATAACTATTACTTACCATTAATAAAAAAACTATATATTAAGGTTTTGTATACATTTATATATTAATTGATATAGCTTAACTAATATCTTTTTAATAATAAAAGTATAGCGTAATGTATTTTTTATATAAAAGTATTTATTTATGAAAATATTTATAGTTTCAGTGATAACAAAATAAAATTTTCGTAAGAATGATAATAATGATAATAAGTTTAATAATAATAATACTAATGATTATATTAATAATAATAATGATAATATTTATAATAATACTCATGTTACTAATAATAATAATAGTACTAAAAGTGATACTAATACTAATATTAATCATTGTATTTATGTTTACATATATTAGACGTTAAAACAAATATTATAATAATAATAATAGTAACAAAAATATTCTTATTTATAACCATAATCATAATAATAATAATAATAACTAATACTTGAATAACAAAATTTATAATAATAAATAAATTAATAATGTTAATAATAATAATAATGGTTTTAATATCTATAACTATGATAATAAGAATAATAAGTGTTACAATACTAATAATAACAATATTAATATTGATAATACTAATAATCATTGGTATTCATAATACTTAATAATAATAATAACACTATTACTTAATAATAATGCTATTAATAACAATAATAACCATAACAATAATAATTTATAATAATAATAACAATAATAATAATAATAATAATGATTTTTAAAATGATAGAACTACCTTAGAAGCCCTTAAAAAAATAATTGCCCAAAGCAGGGATCGAACCCATGACCTCTCGAATAACCGAACAACATTTAGACCAGCTGCTCTGTTCTATTTTTTCCTGATTATTTCCATACTTAATTCAATATATCCCTTTAACAGTTTACTTCTTCTTCTCCAAAATATTTCGACCAGAAATTATCCCACTTTCAATTACTGTTTTGATTTATCTTTAATCTTAATTAGAACCATTTGTAATTGTGATTTTAATTAAGGATGACTACTAAAAGGAAAAAGAACAAAAAAAAAAATTAAGGATACAGCTCTGCTATGCGACGGTTTGAAGAGAAAAGAAAAAAAATATTGATTTTGCAAATGGAAACGTTACAGACTAAGTTTACAACACGAAATAAGTTAGAAATCCTTCCTAGAAACTATTGAAATCGTTAATTGAAGTTGAAACATAAATACAAACCCGAATTTCTTCAAGAACAATTTTGTTGACTATTTGAAAACAAATTTTGACTCACGAATTCGAATTCGTTAGAAAGAATTGGTGTTTGAAAATTCGCAGGTAGTTTAAGTAAAAGAATCCTAACAGTTCTACAATTTTAGTTTTTAAAATTTCATTTAGAATTGAGCTAATGCATAAAAGCTGTTAAGAATAGGGAACCTGGTTCATTGCTCAACTTCTGTTTAATTCCACCTTCAATTAACAGCTGTTTGTAATTAATTGATAATGATAGTAAAATGATTGAATGTGTTTTTCTAATTGCATAAGTTAATTGATCGATTCATAGCCTGACTTGGCGACAGAAAAGTTCAATCAGAAAGAATAAACAAAAAAAAAAAGAATAAAGCACATAGTGAAAGGAGGATGATTTGTACGATTAAATGATATTAATATTAGTCAGGCACAAAAATATAAAAGATTGATAGTGATATGCAACGATTTTTGTATCTGTATGAATGATTTTCACCTAATAACGTTAATAATTAATAATTATATTAATAATAATAATACTTTTAATTTTATTAATAATAATAAAGATAATATTAATAATAATATTAATAATAAATAAATAAAAATGATAAATTTTTAGTAATAATAATAGTCATAATAATAACTAGATTATATTTTTTATTACTAATAATAACAATGATATTACTAATGATAACAATAATATTAACATTACTTATAATAATATTAATATTATTAATGATGATAATAATATTAATAATAACAACTTATACATATCCAATTTCATTTACCTTAATAATATTGATAATACAAATGTTAATATTAATATTAATATTAACGAAAGAAATGATCATAATACAACATCTATACTCTAACTTGTAATTACATATAATATATTAACTTTTCATTTCATTACTTATGTAATACTTATTTTATATAATAACATATTTGAATATATATATATATATATATATATATATATATATATATATATATATATATATATATATATATATATATATATATATATATATATATATTAGAACATACATATAATATTAATTGGGTACAAGATTCATATATATATATATATATATATATATATATATATATATATATATATATATATATATATATATATATATATATATATATATATATATATATATATATTCTTATATATATATATTCTTATTTAATTATTTTAATAACATCTTATTTATTTTGTATATTACTCTATACATTTAATTCAAATCATTGAATGGTATTACATTCATTCAAATTAATATATATACTTATTTTTATTTACATTTTTAATTACACACAATCGTTCGTGAATCATCGGGCATGGTCAAAGGTAAACAGTTCAATAATTTTTGAGGCTCAACATTACAGACTTTGCGTATCGTATCGATATTATGTAAAGATTAAGTTTAAATTTGGTCAAAAATTTCCGGGTCGTCACAATAAATAAAAGTGCGATGAGATATAAAATAAAGGAATTATGCTTATTTAAACTTTCGTAATCATGATGTTTGACGTGCTGATTTTAATTTATTACCATGGGTTAATTGTCCTTTGTCCTGGATTATTCGATATGTCCATCTGGTTTTGTCCATAATAGTCCATCGGTCATAATTATAAAGTGCGAAATTCTTCGTCAAATTACCCTTATATTCGAAGTCAAATATTCCAACTAATTGGGGACTTAAACTGTAACAAGGTCTTAATACTTTATTTAATTAATACACCAGGTTATCGACTGCGTGTAATTCAAGGTTTTAATACTTTGTTAACAATTACACCAATTACCCTTGAATGTAATCCACCCCTGTTTTAATGAGTCCATTGACTATTAATCCATCCCCGTGTCCGATCAAATGAATAATTATTAGAATTTATAGATATCCCACCCACCGTACCAATTCAAGCATATGTGGTTATATATAAATACATGAAATTATAAATCTCTATATTAAATCAACGAGATATCATTTAATTAATATAAAGCCCATTAATAGCCCATAGTCCAATTTCCACAAGTGTCGGTCTTTTGTCCAAACCCCAATTATAGTCCAAAGCCCAATAACCCCGTCTTAATATTTAGTTCAACATCACGATTACTTCGGCTTAAATAAGTATAATAATAATTTAGCTACGAGACATTAATTTAAAAAGGTTGAACATAACTTACAATGAGTATTAATCGCGTAGTGTTACACGGACAGAGTTTCGACTTACAAACTTAAAACATTCGCCACTATAACCTTATTATTATTAAACTTAAATTAAAATTAAAATTAAAATTATATATATATTTTACGTAGATTGAAAGAAAGAAAAAGGGGTGAGGAGATCGTCCGAATGCGTTGGTTTTTATAGGCCCATTTTGCACTGTGTAGCTCCGCGATCGCGATAGTTTTGTTCCTCACAGCTCCGCAGTCGCGGAGCTTTGGATTCCAGCTCACCAAAATGAATTAAACGTGAGCTGCTGATAAATATAATATATAATATTATATATAATTAATTATATATTATATTATATTCTTGTACATAGTTGATTTGTAATTTTAGCTCCGTTGAGTCATACGTTGATAGTTGGTTAATGTCTCGATTTTAAATTTTTGAACGCCTTTTCGTATAATTTAATATCTTGTACTTTGTGTTTTGCGGCTTGTACTTTTGTAATTTTGAGACGTTTCTCATCAATAAATTGAACCACTTGGATTGTACTTTGTACTTTTTAGCTTTTTGGTCGTTTGCATCTTCAAATCGTCGAATATGTCTTTTGTCTTCACCTTTTATTATTTAAACGATAATCACTTGGAAATAGAACAATTGCAACTAAAAGCTTGTCTTTCTTGAAGGATAATGCTATAAAATATATGTTCGTTTTTAGCATTATCAATGAGTAACACCCTCACTCGCACGTTTGAGAACACTCAACCGTGCGGTTGACAAGTTACTCGTACATTTAGTCTATGACTGAACACTTATGAATGAATCAAATGATCCGTACGGTTCACCATTCGAGTGATCAGTGACTCGTACGAGTGACATCTCAATCATACGTATCATCTTAACCAAAAGAATAATTCTCCTTAACCACTCTCCTGCACGGTTCATAACACGGTTGACCACCCCAACCGTACAAGTGAAGGCTCACTCGTACGAGTGATGAAGAACAGTAGCAACAACTGTTTAGACGGCTTTCAACCCAAAATTCACAATATGAAACATCAATAAATACTGTAAATCAACACATACAATCATGTATTCACTATGAGATAAGTCTACATCATAATCTCAATCAATAACAACATTCACATGTGTTCAAAACAAGACATACACCCTAAAACCCCTTTTCTGACCAAAATACAGTTTGATCCAGCTTCTTAAAACCTTATCATTAGAAACTACGCCTCAGACGATTCCAACGATAGTTTATTCATCGAAAATGGAGTTACGGTTTGAAAGTTATGCCCTTTTCAATTTTACCAAAAGCTGACAAGTGCTCAACCGCGTGGTTGAGCCCTCAAAAGCGTATTCAACCACGTGGTTGAGCTGTCAAAAGTGTGAGAGCTTATGAACAGCTCCAGCTCGCTGTTTTCACACTTTTTAACCCCAAATCTTGATTTTTGCTTGTTCTAACACCAAAACCACTTCATAAACATCATATAAACTATATACAAGCTATTTCTAATAACAATTGAGCATAACAAACACAATTCATTAATATTCAAGCTCAAAAATACATAAAACCCATTATACACATAAAACCCATTTTACACATACAACCCAATTCTTATGAATTAAAACACGAATTCAAGCATGCTAACCTCTATAAATGCTTACAATGATGCTAAGAATCAGTCACTAAAGCCTCTTAATTGAATTTCACATTTGAATTAAACTAAGGTTTGAGATTGTGTAAAGGTAGGTACGGTTTCTTATTTAGAGAAGAGTTCTAAAATGAACTCAATAATCAGCCACTTACACTCTTAAGGGTTATTAAAACCCATACCCCACAACTCATGGGTATTTATCAGTTATCTAATATCTTTCATACGTCCTTAGGTCATCCTAAAGGAGTCTGATTTAAACAAATGAACCATTTCCATGACCCTTGTCACAAACTGGTCTTAACCATATATTCAATCACTTATAAACATATAATTAAATTAAAAGCATATTTAAACATAAATATAAACCTAAGGGCAGTTAAGTAATCTTACTTCTAACCCCGATTTCAGTTTGTTACAGACGTCGTGTTGGACTTGACCCAAAAATCAAAACTATAATAGCCATTACATTACCTAATCATGTGTTTAAATTGATTAAGAGGAAACTAACTGCTAAAGCTATTCTAGACTATCTTGATGTCACTTATGATAGAAAAGATGAGGTCAGGCAAAACAAGATCATTGCCTTGAAAAGAGAATATGAGCTTTTCTTTGCCTATAAGAGTGAAACCTTGAAACAGACCTTTATTAGGTTGAATTCTCTTGTTGCTGACCTGGATAGTTTGATAGTCAAGTATACTGACTTTGAACATGTCAACAAATTCATTGAGTCATACCCTGCTATGTGGAAACCTGTCACTGACCCCTTAAGGACAATCCAGACTTTAAAGATTTTTGAATTAAATTTGAAAGAAAATTTTAAGTCTACCCCCACCACCTCAAAGTCTACTAAATCAGATGATACTGCTCTTATTACTGCTGCTAAAAAGAAGGCACAAAAAGCCTTACTAGTTCAAAAGCTGATGGCAGAAGAAGAGGAAACTGAGGATGATGAGGGTAGTGTGACTGGGTCTGAGGAAAGCAGTGATGATGATGATATTGAAGGGTTTGCTTAAGGGATGGAATTACTGGCTAGGCAGTTCAAGAAATTCAACCGTAGTAGGACCAGTAAACCATACAAGGTTAGCAAGAAACCAAGTGCTAGGTATTGAAGCAAGTCGGTAAAGGGCCCCAAATCTGAGTGTTATAATTGTAGAAAGGTAGGACA
This sequence comes from Rutidosis leptorrhynchoides, assembly GCF_046630445.1. Lineage (NCBI taxonomy): Eukaryota > Viridiplantae > Streptophyta > Magnoliopsida > Asterales > Asteraceae > Rutidosis > Rutidosis leptorrhynchoides. Next base: position 206,391,518 of record NC_092341.1, on the reverse strand, counting down.
CTTTGCATCTGAGTGCATGTCCAGAAAACCTTCTACACATGCTAACTCTTTTCAAAAGATGAAAAGTACAAGAACAAGTACAAAGCAATGAAGGCCCAGATGAAGGATAACTCAAAGGTTGAGAAGAGGGAGAAGAAACCAGAAGAAGTTTTAGTTGTTGAGCATCATGATTGAGATGAAACCAGTTCATTTTATTTATCTTCAGATAGAGAAAGTGATGAGAAGTGCACTAGTTATGCATCTGGTAGAAAGTTGTGTTTGATGGCCAGAGAGGTTGAAGAGTATGATGAGGAAGAAAGTGATAGTACATTTTTAGCTCATATGAGGGAAGCTGACCTAAAAAAGGCACCTCAATGGATATCTAAAATGCTGTATAAGGTTGTTAATTTTTAAACTTATACTGATGATGAAAAAGCTGAAATGTTTGACTATCTTAGAATTGACTTATGTAGAGGCAGCAAACATGAAGAAGTTTTTAAAAATGAAATTAAATCTTTAAATGAAATACTTAAAGGTAAAATTGATGAAATTAAGATCGTAAATGATGAAAATTCTAAACTGGAGAAACAAAACTTTGCTTTAAAATCTCTTCACACAGAGGCAGCAGAATTCAAGAACCAGTTCAATGAACTTAAAAACGTTGTAACTTCTTGGTGTACATGTAACTTCTAGTAGATGCCTGCCCAACTAGAAGCTTTCTATACTAGTGACTATGTTGTTGCTGCTGCTCATGTAGAAGTTGCATTCATGGACCCTATTCTTGAAACTGATCCTGAAGCTGTCTTTCCAGACACCTTTTCTAAGATGGTTAAGGGTAAAAAGGTGTTAACACATAAGTTTGTCAGACCTACAGTGTCCCTACCACTGTCCATGAAAGAAATCTTGAAGAATGAAGTTAAAGCTAAAGAAGCTAGTATCTCAAATGATGAGATTACTTACCCCTCAAGCATCTACTACATTGTAAGTAACTAGAGGGGGATGAATAGTTACTTAATACGTTTTAACACTTTTTCGATTAATCACCAAATTCGATTAACTTTGATCAACCAATTCAACTCAAACTTGATGTGTGTGGTGTATATGTTCAAAATGATAAATGAAGTAATCAAAAGAACATAGACACGAGGATTATAGTGGTTCGGGTAGATGTTAACTAATCCACCTTAATCCACTCCCCGATTACACTAATCAGGATTTGTTGCTTCACTAAGCACTTTTCTCCAAACCGGATGGAGATCCGATTTACAAGTCTTCCACTTCTTTGGTAGACAACAAACCTAATCTTTCTATCCCTTTAAAAGATCAACTCCAACCTAGATCAACTTGTCTTCACCGCGGTTAAGTATTAATCTTCAAATAAGATTAATCAACTCCCTAAGTCCCTTTAAGTAAGTAGATCACTAAGCTAGCCAAGACTTATACACTTTGCAATGATGATCCTAAGACAATACTAGGACATACATTACACTCAGTAAACTCACACGATTAATAATTTTGATTAGTAAGTTTACAACAACCAAATTCTATATCTATAAGATCATAGAAACTTCTATTGCTTGATCACATTTGAATAGTAATTAGAGCCCTTGTGATCTCTGGAAATAAGCCTTTGAAATATGCAAGAGGGTCAGCTTCAAATGCTCATTAAAGTTTACCATTTATAGTGGGATTCAAAAAGTAGCCGTTGACATACGGTTGCCATCACGGTCGACCGTGGTTCGACCGTGCGTGCTCCAGTCCAAATTTAGTATCCGTTGTATAGCCGTTTGACTCAAATTTGAACACCACATTTTTGCACCTTTACTCCTTCTAGCATCTGCAAAATAAACCAAACATCCTATGCAAGTACTATATGCACTAAGTGTGTGAGATTTGGTCTTATTGTGTGAAAGTGACTTAACATTCCAAAAGTGGTAAACCCAACATTCTTAGAGAAGTGTCTTGATTGATATTTTGAGAAATCTCAGTTTGGTCAAGACTTAGTTAGTCACATTAATGCCTATGGTTCAATTCTAAAGACTAGTCACTATGTCATTAACTTCCTAGTTTCAATTAATCATAAGTCATGTTCCATTTGAGTTTAGGTAGTGATTAATTGAATGATGTCTTTCTTAGATAATCATTAAGTATGTAGACACATCAAAGTTAAGTCATACTTGAATAATTAATAACACTTAGTTACTTAGACTAGACCAAATAGAAAATTGACTATAATTTCATTGTGAACCGTTTTACACTTAATCTATTGAAGTATGTTAGTTACTTGAATAATAACTAGTAAGCTTATGGCAAACATATTAATCAAGTTGACAAATTTATGAATATCAAGCATATTGGTAAGTAGCAAGTAATACTCACACATAGCAAGAGATAGTTATTCTAGGATTAATCATATAGATATTTGCACAACTTATAGTTCAAGCTTTTAACAAGTTTAATTGCAATATAACATATTGCTTGAGTAATGTGTAAGCACACATTAATGTCCAACACATGCACAAGGTAAGAGCCATCTCTAGTTGGGACTTGGTGACCATCCTAAATGTATCTAAGTGTATTTTAGGATTACAAGTCTTTACTAGTTACACTTGAGAGCATTGTTCTTCATTTAGCCTTAATTAATCACTAAGTCATTTTTAATAACAATTATTGTTCAAGTGATATTGGCCTAAGTGTGTTGGTACTTGATGATCATACTAAGGATGTGTAGATAAGACTTAAGATCACAAGTTATTATTTAACAATTATGTGTTACGCTTAATCTTAGTTAATTTGTCATTAAGATGTCATTAGGCGTAATTAACCATAATTAGTGTTTTTATGGCCAAAACTCAATTGAGTATGGAGAAGGCATCTATTCTAAGCATGTTGAGAAAGGTTTCATGAATTATAGATTTTGGGAACTAGTCAAACTTTATTTGGTCAAACTTGGTAACAGAGAAAACTGCGGTCGCACTGCGGTTGACCGTGGTGGCGACCGTGCAACATTTTTTCATAAAACTGCGTTGCAATTCAGTTTGGGGTTTCATGGCTGGATATACGGTCGATCGTGCCTTTGACCGTGTATGTTGCTAAAGTTTTAATTATATTCTTAAGCTATGTTTGACTTGGTCATTTGCAAGATAAAGTTTAGATTATTGACCTTGCGTGTTTTATGTTAAGATGTCGGTCATCACTTATGCATATGTATGTGTCATCATCAAAACATATTCTTTAGTTAATCATACTTAAGTTTGTCATTTAGTTCATTAACCAATCATTCAACCAACATTCTCCCCCTTTTTGATGATGACAAACATACAAGTGATGAGGGACATTTTGCTATAAATACGCAAGTGTTAACAATCACGTGTATCCATCTTTCTCCCCCCTTTTGTCGAAGCAAAAAGGTTTGCTCCCCCTAGAACTAAGCTTGCCCTTAGAGCAAAGCTCCCCCTTAAATTGTGCACGTTGGAAAACATATATTAAAACATAACAAGCACACATTTTATTCAAAGCAAGCACGAAACATAGTGATGCATATATGAAAATATGCATGGAAAGTACAGTAAATCAATCCTAGGTTTGTTCTACATGGGACGAGATGCGCTTGGGTGAGATGAGCATTTTCCACAGACAAGATTGTTCAGAAAGCGTCGCAGGATCTTGTGAGTTCGACGATTTTGACGATGAAGGATGGACATTTGAGTGGAAGATAATAGTGCAATGAACTGGTCATCTTCAACACTATCATCAGATTCCGTAACACTCCAGGCAGGTGTGTTCTCACCTTCTGTTTCTTCATTAAAAGGACAAACCGCATCGTAATTGATTGGGAGGGTGGTTAGACCAACATGATGTACATCTCGAACGCACAGTTGTGTGAAGAGCTTCGTTAAGTGTGCACCATAGGGAAGGGAGAGAGATTCATTATACACCAATCCATTCATCCTCTTTGACATGAATAGTGCCATGTTGACTTGAATTTGGTGTTGGAGACACCATAGTAGTGAGGCTTCATAAGCATGAACATTTGTGGATAGTGTTTCCACCTTGCAGTAGATGTTTTAACTTATAACTTTGAGCCAAAGGTCAAACTTAGGTGCAAGATGATTTGCCTTAAGACCATCACTTTAGATTTCAATGTGATTGATGGGCCTTTGACAAAAGGTGTTGATGATGTCACCTTTTGTGACAAATTCGGGAAGACATAGAAGGTATGGACTATAGGAGAAACATTTCACGCCTTCATCAGGAACATGCATAAATTTTCTAAAGTCTTTGAGAGATATGGAAAACCCTTTATCAAACAACCGGAATTTGATGTCATTTGGGGGAGTGAATTCATAGTTAGCATAGAATTCACGAACAAGAATGGAGTGAATGGGACCTCTTAAGGTTAAGAATGAATCATATTTTATGTAAGCAAAGTTCTCGAGAAGCTCTTTTGATAAATGCTCAATAGTGACCATACAACCTTCGACAATTGGTCCAGTGCTAACCATTTGTCAGTTGCGATTGATCACATCTCGTTCTTCTTGGGAGTTAGAAAAGTGATTGTCAAACGAGTCGGAAACTGAAGAAAACAGATCAATCACAAAAGGATTGTTAGGAGAGTTGTTTGTTTGACTCATTTTGAGTGAGGTGATGTAGTGAGTTTTGCATCATAAACTCCTCAATTTAAAGGGAAAAAGATGAACCTTCATTTAATCTTACATTCCCTTTTGAAGTAATTGAATCTTTTGAGAAATTTGATCATATTCAAGTATGCTAATTTGTGAATGATACTTTGAAAACAGATCCAATTAGATTTGATAGGTTCAATGTGCATTTATTTTTCAAGGAGAGAGAAGAAAAGATGTCAGATTGATACACGGTCGATTCTACGGTCGACCGTGTGGTTGGCCGTGTGTGATCTGACAGAAATATGAGTTAATTATCAGCTCAATTTAAACAGATGTTATCCAAGGAATATTCAAATAGTCACACATTTAATTATTATAAAACAAGTTATTCAACCAACATTATAGTAAATTTATCTTCTCTTACTTCCTTCACATTCTACTTCTCACATCGCTACTACTTCAACATGAGAAGGACTTTTTCGCTTTCTTCAGTAGCAGTCGAATCTTGGATTGATACTTATTTATCTTAGCTTGATTCAGGTAGATTCGTTCAGCTTTTGAATCACAATCCAAGCCATAAAAAGGATCATTAGCTTCATCCAGAAACTGTTCTTCATCACTGTCGGATATATCTTCCAAGTTAATTTGAGAGTTGGTCATGGCTTCATAGACTCTTTCAATCTCATCCGAGTCATCTTCATCATCCCACCCCATCATTGTTAATGTATGGCGGTTAAATATTTGATTGGTTGGATTTGTGCGAATGTCATCTGTTGCTCTTAATTTTTTGAATAGCTTTGTAAGATGCATTCCATAAGGAAGAGCTCTTGTTGAGTCCTTTGGTACATCGCTCATTCGTATGGCCATAAAGTAAGCCATGTTCAATGGTTCTTGCATTTCTAGACACCAAAGAAGAACCATCTGAACAGCATGGATATGTGAATGATTTCCCATTTTACAGTAAACATTGTATTCGATCACTGTGTTCCATGTCCGGAACTTCTTTCGCAGGTGTCTGCCCAATACTCCTCAACTGAGGATTTCTTCTCTTGGAGCATTGTCTTCACACAGTGTTCGAATAGCAGCATCTTTATTGATGAAATCAGGAAGATAGGTCAGACTGTGTCCTGTGTGGAAGAACCTGTGTCCACTTACTAGAACTCCTAAAAGTTTTCCAAATTCTTGAAGTGTTACAGTTGTTCTTGTTGTTTTTAGCCTAAAGGAAACTGATCCGTTGGTATATAGGAAGCTAGAGTAAAAGTCTCGAACGAGTGATGGATAAATTGGTCTATTTAGATCAAGAAATACATCCCAGTTTAAATCTGAAAAAGCTGCCACCATTTCAGGAAAATCTTCTGCTTCAATTCTTCTTCCTTCTACTATTTTTCGATTTTTCACTTTTTCTCTATTAAGTGTCGATTGGTGTGGACGAAATTTGGATGAGCTTTCTCCTCGATTGGCCATTTTCTGCGCATTGACACTTCAAATTAATTCAAAGTGTATAATTCAATTGTAGGCAACAAGTTTTGCAAACTTTAATTATCATTAATACTTAGATGTTTTGATGTTAATGTTCTTCACATTTTCACTCTTCATTAGTGTCAATGAGTTTGCAACTAGATTTAGATTTTTAAAAACTTCATACGTGTTCTAGACTTTTGAGATCATCATTAACACATGTTTTGACATCTAACATTATTACACTCAATTTGAAACAATGTCATTTATATCATATGAACAACGATTCTATGAAAATCTTACCTAGATGTATAATGAACCCTAGAATTATTCAATGTTAAATTAACGCATAGCTAGGTACTACTATAATCGTTTCCAAGTTGTTCTTCAAGAACAATTTTGATTGTTTGCATCAATTTAAGTTTTGATTCATTCTAGTTAAGGTTTCTTCATAGCTCTAATTCATTATACAAACACAATTGAATGCTAGGAAGGCAAGGATTAATCATACCGAAAGTAGGAATTGAGATTGAAGGAATGAGCGTTCTTCTTCGTGCGGTCGATCTCCTCAGCCGTGTGTAAAGTGTGTGTGTTTAGAAGTGAGTTGGAATGAAGTAAGAGTGAGGGTTTTATTTAATTTAAAATAGAATTAGACCACGCACGGTCGAAGCACGGTCGACCGTGGTGTTAGCCGTGCATGAATTTTCACACGTACAGGAGAGGAGTCTGCGGTCGGGTATACGGTCAGCCGTGATGCTGCCGTGGATTCTTCTGATCACCAATTTCTTCACTTCTTCTTTCTTTGAGCGCATTTTGATGATTCTTAGGTTCTATAGAATACTTGAGGACAAGGTTTCTTTTCCTAACATTGAATGATTACATCCTTCCGATGTTTAATCAACAATGACAAGTAATATACTATATTTATATGTATATATGTATATATGTATATATATATACATATATATATATATATATATATATATATATATATATATATATATATATATATATATATATATATATATATATATATATATATATATATATATATATATATATATATATATATATATATATATTCAATCATACACATAGTATACACAAAACACATCAATCTTCTATTTAGCATGCAATACATAGTTTCACACAAGCACACAATCCTAATATAATCAAACTTCCTTCAATAATCTTTTAAAAACATTTTTCCAAAACCATTTTGCATTTGTAAGAAAACCTTTCATTAAAACAAAGTATTTTGAGAAAGTTATTCTAACATTGGTTTTGATTGATTTTAAGATTACCCAATCCTTGACTTATCCCTACCATTGAATTGTTAGCTTGATCCATTTTCTCCATGTTCTCAATTCTTCTAATAATTGACAATGGACTTTGATTACATTTCTTGTGTTTGCTAGAGTCGTGACATATGTTCATTACACGTTTATCTTTTGATGAATCATAAATAGTTATCCTTTCAAGTTTTCTTTTCAAAATGTTATTTTCATCAATTAAAACTTTGTTAAGTTGTCTAACTTTGTGTAATTCTTTCTCCAAAAGTTATACTTTTTCATGACTACTATCATACACAAATTTAATAGTCTTGTAATCATCTAACATTCTTCATAATTAGAAGGATAAAATACATGTACCTCATTGCAATCCATGCTTGAGACATCATCTTTTTTGAATGGAGATTCAGCTTCTTCTTCACTTTGACTATCTTGATCCAAATCATTCCAAGAACTCATGAGGCAAACGTCTTCATTTCCATTCAAACTTTTTGCTTGAGAATCACCAAGCTTCTCCAAATCCATCCCTATTACTTTACCCTTTAAACTCTTAGAGTTTTCTTCTTCCTGAGAACATAGTGAATCCCAACATTTCTTTGCACTTTCACATGAAATTATCTTCAATCTTTCTTCACTAGAAAGAATTCCATGAAGTAGTGAAATTGCATCAAATTGTTTCAAAATATCATAGTTTTGAAATGTTGACTTCACTAGTCTTGAACTAGCTTGTGGAACAAAGTCTCCTACTTTGATTATTCTCCACAAGTAGTAATCCTTGGATATGAGATAAGCATCAAATTTTTATTTCCACACATCAATATCATCTTATCAAAGATTGGTGCTTCTTTCACCAATTCTTCCAAGTATCCCATAGTTTGAGTTGATCCTAGAATCGTTGACTCAAGTTTTTGCACAAAACGAATTTTGACGCTTTCGCATTCGTTTATAGAGCAATGAGTTAAGCAACCGCTCTGATACCAATTGTAAGTAACTAGAGGGGGTGAATAGTTACTTAATACGCTTTTAACACTTTTTCGATTAATCACCAAATTCGATTAACTTTGATCAACCAATTTAACTCAAACTTGATGTGTGTGGTGTATATGTTTAAAATAATAAATGAAATAATGTAAACAACATAGACACAAGGATTTATAGTGGTTCGGGTGGATGTTAACTAATCCACCTTAATCCACTCCCCGATTACACTAATCGGGATTCGTTGCTTCACTAAGCACTTTTCTCCAAACCCGGTGGAGATCCGATTTACAAGTCTTCAACTTCTTTGATAGACAACAAACCTAATCCTTCTATCCCTTTGAAAGATCAACTCCAACCTATATCAACATGTCTTCACCTTGGACAAGTATTAATCTTCAAATAAGATTAATCAACTCCCTAAGTCCCTTTAAGGAAGTAGATCACTAAGCTAGCCTATGCTTCTACTAATTGAAGTTACAAGACTTATACACTTTGCAATGATGATCCTAAGACAATAATAGGACATACATTACACTAAGTAAACTCACAAGATTAAAAATTTTGATTAGTAAGATTACAATAACCAAATTCTATATCTATAAGATCATAGAATCTTCTCTTGCTTGATCACATTTGAGTAGTAATTAGAGCCCTTGTGATCTCTGGAAATAAGCCTTTGAAATATGCAAGAGGGTCAGCTTTAAATGCTCATTAAAGTTTGCCATTTATAGTGGGATTCAAAAAGTAGCCATTGACATACGGTTGCGATCGCGGTCGACCGTGGTTTGACCGTGCGTGCTCCAGTCCAAATTTAGTATCCGTTGTATAGCCGTTTGACACAAATTTGAACACTACATTTTGGCACCTTTACTCTTTCTAGCACCTACAAAAGAAACCAAACATCCTATGCAAGTACTATATGCATTAAGTGTGTGAGATTTGGTCTTATTGTGTGAAAGTGGCTTAACATTTCAAAAGTGGTAAACCCAACATTCTTGGAGAAGTGTCTTGATTGATATTTTAGGAAATCTCAGTTTGGTCAAGACTTAGTTAGTCACATTAATGCCTTTGGTTCAATTCTAAAGACTAGTCACTATGTCATTAACTTCCTAGTTTCAATTAATCACAAGTCATGTTCCATTTGAGTTTAGGTAGTGATTAATTGAATGATATCTTTCTAAGATAATCATTAAGTATGTAGAGACATCAAAGTTAAGTCATACTTGAATAAACAATCACACTTAATTACTTAGACTAGACCAAATAGACAATTGACTATAATTTCGTTGTGAACCATTTTACACTTAATCTATTGGAGTATGTTAGTTACTTGAATCATAACTAGTAAGCTTATGGCAAACATATTAATCTAGTTGACAAATTTATGAGTATCAAGCATATTGGCAAATAACAAGTAATACTCACACATAGCAAGAGATAGTTATTCTAGGATCAATCATATAGATATTTGCACAACTTATAATTCAAGCTTTTAACAAGTTTAATTGCAATATAACATATTGCTTGATTAATGTGTAAGCACATATTAATGTCCAACACATGCACAAGGTAAAAGCAATCTCTAGTTGGGACTTGGCGACCATCCTAAATGTATCTAAGTGTATTTTAGGATTACACATCTTTACTACTTACACTTGAGAGCATTGTTCCTCATTTAGCCTTAATTAATCACTAAGTCATTTTTAATAACAATTATTGTTCAAGTGATATTGGCTTAAGTGTGTTGGTACTTGATGATCATACTAAGGATGTCTAGATAAGATTTAAGATCACAAGTTATTATTTAACACTTATGTATTAAGCCTAATCTTGGTTAATTTGTCATTAAGATGTCATTAGGCGTAATTAACCACAATTAGTGTTTTTATGACCAAAACTCAATTGAGTATGGAGAAGGCATCTATTCTAAGCATGTTGAGAAAGGTTTCATGAATTATAGATGTCGGGAACTAGTCAAACTTTATTTGGTCAAAATTAGTAACAGAGAAAACTGCGGTCGCACTGCGGTTGACCGTGGTGGTGACCGTGCAACTTGTTTTCATAAAACTGCGTTGCAATTTAGTTTGGGGTTTTACGGTTGGATATATGGTCGACCGTGCCTTTAACCGTGTATGTTGCTATACTTTTAATTCTATTCTTAAGCTATGTTTGACTTGGTCATTTGCAAGATAAAGTATGGATTAGTGACCTTGCGTGTTTTATGTTAAGATGTCGGTCATCACTTTTGCATATGTATGTGTCATCATCAAAACATATTATTTGGTTAATCACACTTAAGTTTGTCGTTTAGTTCATTTACCAATCATTCAACCAACATACATGTCTCCAAAAGAAAGACAGATTAAAAGGGAAATTATTGAAAATTATCGAAGAAATTCAAAATCAGTAAGTTCCCCATCTTGTCTAAATGTTCAGCCAGCTGCTGAAATTCATACTGGTCAACCAGTAGCAGCAGACAAAACCAGTAACTTCCTCCACTGGTAAGTCAAGAAACGAAGGAAAAGCAGTCAACCATGATTATGGTATAGGTTTCAAACAGAAAGTTACCCATAAGGAAAAAGTTAAAGTGGATAAAATTGTGGAGTCATGTGTTGGGTCATCTATCACTGAGATACTGACTGTGAAGCTTGACCATCTACTACTGGCTATTACCCAAAGCCAGCAGCATAACCAAACTCCCAATAGATCTATTGGCAACTAGCTACTGAAGTCAAAAGTGAGAAAATGCTACAAATGTGGCAGCAAAGCTCACCTATCCAACTAGTGTACTCAAACCATGACCTCCACTACTACTGCTTCTTTAAGCAAACCAAAAGAAAGGAAGAGAGCATCAAAGATGACTCTTTCAGAACCCATCCTTAGATGGGTTCCTAAAAAGAATTAATCTATAGGTTACTATGCAGGGCATTCAAAATAAGAAAATCTGGTATCTCGACATTCGTTGTTCGAGACATAGGACCGGATGTAAGTCCCTACTGATGGACTATCAAGAAAAAGATTGTCCAGTTGTTTCATATGGAGATAATTCACTTGGTTACATAAAGAGTTTTGGTACTTTAATAAATAGGAATGTTACATTCACTAATGTAGCACATGTCGTTGGGCTTAAACACAATTTACTCAGCATAAGCCAACTGACAAACAAAAGAAATATAATCTAATTCAGAAGAAAAATTGGCACTATTTTTTATAAGACAGGGAAACCTCTGCTGAGAGAAAAAAGACAAGATAACATGTATCAAATTGACATGAACATAGAAGTCACAACAACTGATACTTGTTTTTATTCAAAGTCAACAGACAACCTCAGGTGGTTATGGCATAAGAGACTCACATCTCAACTTTAAAGATATTCACAAACTCTCGAGCAAAAGTTTTGTGTTTGGGCTACCTACCATGTATTATGTGAAGGACAGATTGTGTCCTGATTGTGAAAAAGGAAAATATCACCATGCTTCATTCAATTCAAAGCAGATTTCAAGTGTTAAGAAACCATTTCACTTACTTCATATGGATCTATTTGGTCCTGTGAATGTTTCCAGCTGTAGTTGGAAGATGTATACACTGGTTATTATTGATGAATATTCCAGATACACTTGGGTATTCTTTTTGAAATAAAAGAGTGAAGTTGCTGATGAAATTACCAATTTTATCAAAAGATTGGAACTAATGAATTGGAAATTGGTGAAGCAGCTTAGGAGTGATCATGGTACAAAATTCAGAAATTCAACTCTTAAAGAATTTTGTGCTGATAAATGTATTTCACAAATCGTTTATGCTGTGAGAGCACCTCAGCAAAATGGTATTACAGAAAGAATAAACAGAACTCTCATTGAAGTAGTAAGATCTATGCTAGCTAAGTCTTGGTTGTAGAATTCATACTGGGCAGAAGCTGTGAATACTGCCTATTTTACCCAGAATAGATCCTTAATAGTGAAAAAACTTCAGAAAACTGCTTATGAAGTTCTTAAAGGAAGAAGACCCTCAATTTCTTTTCTTCATGTATTTGGCACTCCATGTTTCATACTGAATAATAGGGACCAACTTGGCAAATTTGATGTTAAAGCTGATGAAGGAATATTTCTTGGATATTCTAACATGTTAAAGGCATATAGGGTCTACAACAAAAGAATGGGATGCTTTGAAAATCAATAAATGTTACATTTAATGAAACTGCCCCTACCTTATCTTCTGGTCAAGAAGATGAGGAGTTACTTATTGAAGAGCCTACTCAGCAAGCTCTTGATGAAGAAGAAGAACCAGCAGCAGTACCCTCACCAGTCCATGCTGTTGAGTTCTATGAAGATGTGATGGACTATTCTCCCATATGTGTCTAAACCAATTGGACCTACTGGCTCTACTTAAGTACTAAAAATTGAGCAGAGGTCCACTGGTTCTAAAGAATCACAGTTTGGTGATGGTTCCACTAATAGTGTGCAGCAGTCTCATACTGTTGTACATACTCTTGAGCCAACTGATGATCATGATGGTATGTGTTCTAGCTCAAGCTCACCTGTTCATAACACTAAATGGACTAAAGAGCATTCAATTGAGCGGGTTATTGGAATTCTGGATAGTGGAGTTAAAACAAGAAGACATGCAACAAGTAACTTTTATATGCGTGTAAATTTTGTGTCTACCATTGAAACTATAAGTCCTGAAGAAGCATTAAAAGATCTTAGCTGGGTAGGAGCTATGCAAGATGAGCTCACTCAGTTTGATAGGAATAAGGTATGGACATTGGTACCTAAACCTGATGATGAAGAGAACAAAGTCATTGGTACCAAGTGAGTGTTCAAGAACAAGATGGATGAAGATGGAGTTGTGATTAGAAACAAGGCTAGATTGGTAGCCCAAGGGTACAAGCAGGAAGAATGATTAGATTATGGAGAGAGTTATGCACCAGTAGCAAGGATAGAAGCAACCAGAATATTCTTAGCCTTTGCTGCTCGCATGAACTTTAGAGTATTCCAGATGGATGTCAAATTTACCTTTCTCAATGGGAAGCTGCTGGAAGAAGTCTATGTCAAGCAGCCTACCGGTTTTGTAAGCAGTAAATATCCAAACTATGTCTACAAGTTAGACAAAGCTCTTTATGGCCAGAAACAGGGCACATAGAGCATGGTATAAGACACTACATGTGTATCTCACTGGCTTAGATTTTAAAGTTAGAACAATTGATACTACTCTATTCTCAAAGAAGATAGATGGTGATCTCTTGCTGGTACAAATATATGTGGATGATATTATTTATGGTTCTACAAATGAAAAACATTGTTAAGTTCACAACTTATGTCAAAGACATATGAAATGAGTTTACAAAGAGATTTTCAATACTTTCTTGGATTACAAATCAAACAATTTGATGATGGCATTTTTATAAGTCAAGATAAATATATCAATGAAATGATAAAGAAATTTGGTCTGACCTGTCTAAAAGATATAGGGACTTCAATGGTAGGAACTATTAAAATAGATGCTGATCCCAATGGTGAACCAGACAATATCACTGAATATAGAGGTATGATTGGGTCCCTACTTTATCTCACAGCCAGCAGACCAGATATTATGTTTGACACATGCCTTTGTGCTAGATATCAAGCTGATCCTAAAGAGTCACACCTGCTTGCAGTAAAAAGAATATTTAGGTATCTAAAGGGTACTCCCAAATGTGGTCTCTGGTATCCCAAAGACCAGGATTTTCGATTTATTTGGTACTCAGATGCAGACTTTGAAGGTTGTAAAATAGACAGAAAAAGTACTACTGGTGGTTTTTAGTTACTGGTGAAATGACCCAACCCGTCATATTTCCGGCCCATAATTTTTTTTTTCCTTTTCAACATATTAATTATGAAACATTAGTCCATTTATGTTTCCAAAAATATCATCATTACAATGTTAAGTTTAAACATCTTTAAAACGTACAATACATAAATTAAGTTTACAAAACGGGAATACAACCCGAAACCCATTTGACGTATCCAAAATATAGTTCTTGACCCGACTAGTTCACTTTACAACCAAGACCGAGCATGGTGATCGTGAATGCTACCCAATCCTAATCAAAAGTATAAAGCAATTCGAAAAGTACTAGTCCCCAAGCAAGCCCAAGCCGCCACTTGCAACGTATAAAAATATAAACAACGAGAGGGTAAGCTAATTGCTTAGTGAGTGCAATACTTATACGCATACATACATAATTCAATTACTTGCATTCACCTACACAAAAATAACACACGTCATTAGTAAAACATAATATCACGTATTCAATTGTACCACAAGCCAACAACGGTAACATAAAGGCCACGTCAATAATACAATGCTAACATGAATACGTACAAACAACCGGTTATAATCAAGATCACGAGGGAAATAAACTCCTTTGAAAAGCCACGGATGTTCATAACATCAAATAGTACCAAATTCCATCTCCATCAGTGGTATCGTCGCATCAAACTTCAACCCACTCTTCACGCTTCATGTGGTATCGTCTCATCAAACTTTAACCCACATATGAGGTATCACCACATCGAACTTCAAGCCCTCATCAAGCAATACAATAGTGGTATGGTGATAATGCTAAAAACGAACATATATTTCATAGCATTATCCTTCAAGAAAGACAAGCTTTTAGTTGCAATTGTTTTATTTTCAAGTAATATTCGTTTAAATAAATAAGTGCTAAGACAAAAGAAGAAAACGAAGATTTGAAGACGCAAACATCCAAAATGCTCAAACGTACAAGTTAAACTCCAAGTGGTTCAATTTATTGATGAATGACGTCTAAATATTGACAAGAGTACAAGTTGCAAAACGCAAAGTACAAGATATTAAATCAGACGAATAGACGTTCGAGAATCCAGAATCGAGACATAAACCGAGTATCAACGTACGAGACAATGGACCTAAAATTACAAGTCAACTATGCACAAGAATATAATATAATATATATATAATTATATAAAATTATATATATTATATTATATATTAAAATAAACTCAGCAGCCCACGTTTAAATCAACTGGTGAGCTGGATTCTGAACCTCCACGATCGCGGAGCTGCAGAGGGTAAAACCTCCACGATCGCAGAGCACACCAGGACTCAAATTTTCCTATAAAAGCCAATGAATTCTGCTCGATCAACGTACCCCTTTCTTATCTTTCTTTCTCAGTTTATATTTATATTTATATTTATATATTATAATTTTAATTTTAATTTAAGTTAATAATAATAAGGTTATTGTAAGAATGTTTTACGGGTTTTAAGTCAGAACTCTGTCCATGTAACGCTACGCTATTAATAATCACTGTAAGCTATGTTCTTCCTTTTTAAATTAATGTCTCGTAACTAAGTTATTATTATGCTTATTTAAGTCGAAGTAATCGTGATGTTGGACTAAATATCAAGACGGGGTTATTGGATTTTGTACCATAATTAGGGTTTAGACAAAAGACCGACACTTGTAGACATTGGACTATGGACTATTCATAGATAGGGGGTATTGTCTAATCGAATGACAACTCATTCGAATCTGTTGAACATATCTTCAAATTAGTTAATCTAATAATTATTAAATGATTATGAATGTCCTATTTAGTGACGTTTATACAACATCCTTTACAATCATTTAACTAATTATTCGGGTTGGGTAATTGATTATTCAAACTGATCAAGTGGGTAAATTAATATTCATATCTCATTAAAACAGGGGTGGATTACATACAAGGGTAATTAGTGTAATTGTTAACAAAGTATTAAAACCTTGGATTACACACAGTCGATAACCTTGTGTAATTATTAACAAAGTATTAAAACCTTGTTACAGTTTGAATCCCTAATTAGTTGGAATATTTAACTTCGGGTATAAGGTTAATTTGACGAGCATTTTATAATCATGACCAATGGACTATTATGGACAAAAACCAGATATGTTTCAAATAAATCCAGGATAAAGGATAATTAACCCAGAGTAATAAATTAAAATCAAAACGTCAAACATCATGATTACGAAAGTTTAAATAAGCATAATACTTTTATTTTATATTTCATCGTACTTTTATTTACTGTCATTTTATTTATCGCCATTTAAATATTGTTATTTATTTTATGCACTTTAATTATTATCATTTATCTTTACGCTTAAAATTTAAAATCGACAAACCGGTCATTAAACGGTAAAACCCCCTTTTTATATAATATTATTATATATAATTATATATATTTTATATAAATATAGTTGTTAAAAATATAGTACGTAATCACTAGCTCCCTGTGGAACGAACCGAACTTACTAAAAACTATACTACTTTACGATTAGGTACACTGCCTATAGTGTTGTAGCAAAGTTTAGGTATATCCCATTCTATAAATAAATAAATAACTTGTGTAAATTGTATCGTATTTAATAGTATTTTGTAATAAAATATAATCTATTTCGTATACACCGCTGCACACATCAAGTTTTTGGCGCCGCTGCCGGGGACTCGGTGAAAAACGCTATATTTTATTAAAACTATATTTTTGTTAAAATTATTTCTTATTTCGTAAAAATATTTTGTATACATGTTAAAAATTAGAAAGAAAAAAAATAAATAAATATAAAAAACGAACTGGGCTAGTTAATTCGAAGCGCAAATTAATTTTTAAATAAAAACTCAACTGGGCCGAGTTTGTTTTTGGCCCAACACCCGAACCAACACTATTCGAATCTGTAGTCGCGGAGCTACTCAGGTACTGAACACCGCAGTCGTGGAGCCGTCCCAGACTGCAACCTTGTACGCATTAATTACAGATTAGGGTTTTAATTAATTAATTAATTATTATTATTATTAACCTAATTAGGTTTTTATTTATTTAATTAGTATTTAGTATTTAGTTTTAGTTTTAGTTTTAGTTTTATTTAGTAATATTAAGTTTATTAATTATTATTAAATATATAGAATAATAATTTTATAAAATAATATTATAAAAATAATAATTTTATAAAATTTGTATTTTTATCATTTTAGTTATAATTTATGTTTTTAATTGTTTAATTCGTAAGTTGTATATTTATTGTTCGTAATTAGTTTTAAACTTAGTTTTTGCCGTAGTTATTTTATATTTCTAGATTTTTTAAGCTTTGCCGTAAAATCCCTTAAGTGCTTTTTCTTTATATTAAGATTTAGGCGCTTTAGAATTTGCGACGCAGTTTATAGATTTTAGTACCTTCTAAGTAATTGCCGATTTTCCTTTTAGAATTGCATTTTTAGTTCCTTTAGAACTTTAGTCGCAACTTTTAGTTTTAAGTTTTTAGACGCTAAGCTTTAGACGTAAAATTTTAGTTTCTAAGTTTAGATTGTTTTTTGTTTTTCGACCTTTTGTTTTTCGACGCACTGTTTTTCTTTCTCATTTCTACGCTCTAGTTTTTAGGACATAGATTTTTATTTCAAAATTTCGACGAAAAAATATAAAAAGCGATTAAATTAATAGACATTCAAATTTTCTGATTCATAGTAATAGTTGGATTTGTTAGTGACGAATTGTGGATTTTCCGATTTAAAGGATCCTGGCTACCTGTTGCATCTTTTGGCTATTCAAAACGTGGGCAAAATCAGAAAAGTCTATTAATTTGATAACTTTAATAATTTTTATATTTATAACTAATAGGATATTCAGTGAATGCACCGAGCAAAACGTTCACCACCTTTCATACGTTCACCACCTGTAACCAGATAAAGACATCTAGCTAATATTGCTGCTGTTGATTTTTCTTTAGAATCATCATCTAGTCGAACAAGTACTCCAATTCAAATTTCCGATAATCCATTTTTTGTACCCGACTTCACAATTGAGAACCCGGAGGATATTCAAGGACAATTCAAAGATCCTAAACCACTAATCATTCCTCCTTAACCACAAACCGTTAAATCAGAATCCTCTAGTGATTCGTATTCAACAAATTCAATTATGGAAGTGACGGAACCCCTAAGTATGGAGGATCGAATGAGAGCTACACGCATTGGCCAAGGACATGCCATTACTCAACCAGACATTCACTACTACATTTCGGCTCTTTTAGACGTGTGGGAAAAGGCTTTTTGACGTGTTCCGCAACACGTCTACATGTGAGGGCTCCAAATGAGTGTACTCATATAGTGCGGTTCAAGGAACCGATCTAAAAACTAGTAATTAGACGTGTTGTCAAATCGTTAGATTAGGCTGTTCCGTTTGTGTCTTTTAGACGTGTTCTGTTATCTTCAATTAGACGTGTTCTGTTCGTTTCATTTAGACGTGTTCCGTTAGTTACTATTAGACGTGTTCCTGTATATTCTGTTAGTCACTATTAGACGTGGTCATCTAGATTCAATAAGACGTGTTCATCTAGTTGTAATTAGATGTGTTCTTGTAGTTACAGTTAGACGTGTTCATCTATTTGCAATTAGACGTGTTCCGGGATATTTTTTTAAACCCGCCAAAAATTTTAAAATATTCAAAATTTTAAATTTTTAAAAATTTAAAAAATAAATATTTCAAATTGCCACCAAATATAACAGACTTCTGCAAATAGACGTGTTGTATTATAACAGAAATTTAAAAAGCAATTAGACGTGTTGAATTGGTTGTGCTAGTAGACGTGTTGAATTGCAGAACTGGTAAATACTAGTAAATGTAATAGATCAACAAGAATAAAACAATAATTAATTTTATTAATAAAGAAAACCCAAATATACATATAAATTATCTTCATAGCATTTACAAATGAAAAAAAGTCATTAGTCTAAATCATCTAGTTGTTAAAAATGAAAAAAGCTGCCTACTACTCCATTTCAAAGCAAAGCATCCTGCAGCTAAAAAAATCCACCTGCTCTTCAGAAAATCCATTGATTTGCTTTACCTGTTTTGAAAGAGAAGTATTTTGAACATGCATGAATATATGGACTTTAACAATAATACCAAATCTCCAAGACCGTTGACACTCAATATCAGATCACATAAAGGTTACAGATACCAGACTTTAAAAAGGAGCCCACAAATGCCATTTTTCCATAATATTATCGAGATCGATTGTAGATAAACAACGTTCATCCCATGAAAGATGTAAATTTTAAATATGTATATAAATATACATATAAAATAGAAGCTTTTTGTAACATATACCTAAAGATAAAATTTAATCATTCATAACTTAAAATACTTACTTCGTCAATATTAATAACTTCCTTTTTTATACGACTATGTAAGATCGAATGCATCCAAGTGAGCACATAATATCCACACTCCCAACTGCCGGGTTGTTGATTGCACTACAGTATAACCACACGTTTATACACATGTGTTAACTTAACATGTAACACGTAACATTAACATGAACATGAAAACATGGATGAACAACTTGGAGGACTGTTTGTAGACAGCTAGGATGACTAACCTTAACTACATTCCATTGTAAAGGACCCCAAGCCCTATTCAAAATTAGACAAATAAAAGATCAAATGATATTGTCTAATATGACATAATGTAAATGCAATCAAGATTTAAATTAACAAATATTATTAATTTAGAAATAATTCTTACTGCGTTATGCGGTCTGTGATCAGGTAATCATCTTTCGTCTTCTTTTGATTCCTATTTACTGAATCAAGTATGATTCCTTTGTACTCAGTGTGAGATATAAAAACCAACACCCAATGGCCACTGGCAAATTAAAATACACTCGTTAGACGATAAAATATTTGGAAGCAATAATATATAAGGAATGATTACATACTTCTGATTATATGGTGTGAAGAAAGACTGTTGAGTAGAGTTGATAGCGGTCCTCAAGTACTTTATTACAAAATTTTTGTCTGAGGTGATCAATGATCCACATATATAATAAGGGTTCATTAACCCATATGGTTCGGTAAAATCTACTTTCATAAAATTATGTAGACCCCTAATATGCGGGAAAAAATTAAAAAAATAAGATGTTAGCTCAAAACCTGAAAACTATAGTCAAAGGTGCATATGAATTGATAAATGCACTTACAGCATGAAGGAAAAAATGATGCTTCTATCCAGGCAACCCCTTGTCCAAAGTGTGATGATGTCATCAGCAGCAATCGTACTTACGCACTCATCGGGTACGCCAAAAACTCCGGGAGTTGCATTAAGAGTGAAACCGGCGGTAGGATCTTCTCGACTCATCTATCTAGTATACGCAGCTTGTACACATGATCTGTTGGGTAGGAGATATTCCATTGAAAGCAGCTTACTATACAATTGTTCTCTTTTTTTGTTGCATTCCTGAATCTCCTTTGTTACGTGGATGCACCTGCAACACCACATCAGATAACTTAAATTATATACATATATACGTATGATGATGTAACTTAAATTTTATGAGCATATATATACCTGCTTACTACCAGTACCAATAGACACATTGATTTTATCTATTCTATTTTGTAATCCAACCCTCTTTGATTTCATTGCACTCTCCTGATAACAATCGAGGCAAAATTAAATATAACACTTAAATAAAGTTGACCAATAAAAAAAATTATGTAAGCAATTATACATGTACCTTGTTTTTATCTGAAGGACGAAGTTTCAAGAGAGGCCATTATATCATACCCCCAATAGCCTCTTTTAGTGTATTAAACTCAAGATTTTTATCTGGTATTGGAAGCAATGTAGATTCAAATCAAGGCAAAACATAGTTTATAGACACATTCATGTAGCACGAAAGCACATGCTTTCCATGTATCAAGGTATTCTCATCGGTTGGATGCATATGCCCCCTAGCACACGGTGTAGGTTCTGAAGTCGTGGGGTGGAACAAAACGATATCTGTCTTCATCTATCAAGTAACAAACATGATATATAAATATATATAGTAAGAATTATACAAGTTTTCATAGTATCCAAATATTTACAGAGTATTCAACTATACAGAGAGTATTACATGATAAAAAATTATTCAGAATATAAACATTAATAACCTATTTTGTTGCAATTCCATTAGTCTTTGTGGTGTCACCCCTTGAAATGTGTACTATTTTTTTTTTTTGGGCACTGATGTCATTTGCATATGCCTCCATTTCCTTAATGAAGATATAATTTATAATACTTAGATTAAAACAAGAAACAGGTAAGTAAGCATTACAGTACATGTACCTTGGTTATGCGAGTCATTTTCATGAGAGGCCATTGTACAAAACTTCCAACCGCATCACTTAAAACCTCTTTCACTGTATTTTTTAACAAGTCTTTGACTGGTATTGGAAGCCTCAATGATGTGTAGTCCTTAATAAAGTTGTTTATTTTCACCTTCATGTAAAAAGGAACAACTTTTTCCCAATTTACTTGAGTAAATGCGTTGGTTGGATATAGTGTACCCTGAGCACACACAAGAGTCTCTATACGATGTGGGTTAAATAACAAGATTTCAACTTCGTCCTGTAAACATTAAGAATAAGAAATATAAATTGTAGAGTAGTTAATAGTTTAAATGTGTATTGAAGTATCCATTTAGCTTTTGAAATAAAAGAAGATCAATTACCTTTATGTTTTGCAAGTCTGCAAATGGTTGGTTCTTGACCCTTTGCTCTTGAACCCTTGGTTCATGAATCACTTCTTTTCACATGCTTAGAGCATCCACTTTCTGTTTTTTCGCCACTCTATCTCGTTCCTCCTCTATTTGCTGGACTCCACAACTGGGTGATCTCCCATCCCCCCTTTTCTCTCAACAGAATTATCATTCAACACAACCTGTTCGTTTACCTATTCTAGTTCGTCTACCTGTAAGACTTCCAGTGTGTCTACCAGTTCGTCGACTTGTTCGTCTACCATGTGCATATTTCCTGTCGTGTCGTGATGTTCTGTCGGTTCATGATGTTCTGGTGTTGAAGCTGTTTCATGTGAAGTTTCATGTGATCCATTTTTTTCTCTTTCCACCACCACCCTTCGCACCTTTTTAACCACAAGTTCTTGTACCTTTTCCATTGTTACGAATTGGTCTCCCTTTTGTTGCTTACCAAATTTGCTATATCCTAGCATGCTACTAACACCTCTGGTTCTACCGCCGTGTTCTTTCCCCACATTAACTAACAAGGCATCTCCTCCTTGTTTATCTGTCTTAACCTGGAACAAAACACGAAAATTAATTGATTATAAAACAATTCTAGGTTAATAAGGCTATAAAAACAATTTAAAGTATATTATAATTTTATCTACAAGGGACACATTCGTATCTAGAATTATTGGCCTCTTCGTTTCTTTCGTTCGCTTCATCCTTCCGAGTACATAATTCCTTGCAGCAGGATTGGAGATATCGTGGTATACTGTACGCTTTTCAGGATCAATTTTCTCCAGCTCCCATTCATTTTGATGGCCTCGATAACCCGAACGACCTACACGGGCGTAATTATCTTTTGGTTGTTTCAAGGCGTTTTCTCTGCCTTTTTCTCGTAATTCCTTTCCAATTTACATGGGATTAAAAACCACATTAGTTTCCATCAATTTAAAAATGTAATTCCATAGATGTTTAAAAGCAAATGAATAACACTAACCCTTTTTGCTGGTGTATCTTCAAGTTCACAAAATTGTCTCCATTTTGCTGGAGTTATGAAACTGTAATCTGGACATTCTTCATAAGGAAGCATGCCTTGAACCATATACATTCTTAACTTAGCCCTAAATCTATTAAAAGCCCCGTTGCAATGATGAAGCGTTTGTTTCTTCGCAAAATCATCTTTGATAAAATGATGTTCCTGTAAATATTGTTACATATATAATTAAACATTAGTTTAACAAATTCTGATACCTTTATGAAACAAAATTCTTATAAGTTATGATTTGATACCTTTATGTCCAACCATAATGCTTCTTTCTCATCTACAGAAACTACTTTCCAATCATCCTCAATAAAATCAATCCTACGCCTTGTAAGAACACCTATGTTACTGGCAAACAAAGCTTGATATTTTCCTATAGCATGCCCAAATTGGTCAAATTCAACCACAAATGGAATCACTGATTTTTCTTTAAGTTTGCTAACTCCTCGTTTAGGCCTAATATTTTTGCTCTGTATATACATTAAAAAAATCAATAATAAGAATATAACAATAATAACAAGACTAATACCTTAACAATACTAGTAGTTCTAGGTATGCATAAAATAGAATTGAAATCATAAACGTACCATGATGTTTGATGTATCAAGTTCTTGAATTTATCGAATTTAGGGGGTTTCGGCAGTTACCTACAGAGTTTGTGGGATTGTGCATAGTACTATGTAATCGCAAAACAACAAAATGATTAACTGACGGTTTGTAGTAGCTATTTGAAGGAGTTTGGATCACTTCTAGGGTTTGTGAAAATAATACAACAGTAAATGAGACTTGCGGTTTGTTTCAATTATGATCGGAGGTTGTTTTGTGTCAATTAGTGGTGTCAATTAGGTTGGCGGTTAATTTGAAATTTTCGAGACCAAATGGTGGGTGATTTGGCCATTAAGCTGATCTGATGATGAAGAAGTTTAGGTATTTTACCTATAGTAAAATATTTCGTATTTTTTAATATACCGTAATAAGCTACTTGACCCAGCCCAAGCAAAATTGATCCGGTATTTTTTAAAAATATCTGTTTAAAAAAAAGACAATACAAAAAATCGCTCACCTTCTCAAATACCTCATACGTAGTATCTCTTCACCTACCACCATCTCTGTACTTGCAATAGCGATCAGCTACAACCATCTCCCGCCATGTCGAGCTCAAGTTAATGTGTTTTCCAAAACAAAATTTATTGTTTAATTATTAACTGTAAGCACAGGGTTTTAAGAATTGAAAACCTAAAAAATTTAGAACAGAGTTTATCATCACATTTTTTTATTTTAAATCATTAAAATCAAACAACAGATCTACACTTCACCTATATTTATTCTTTTTTATTTACACCTAAATCGATTTTATCTCACAGTTATGTGCATATATAATATCAGTGTTTTTCTTTGGAATTACACTCATGCAGGTGTAAGTCTATAAATTTATTGTGTTATACCTTTAAGTTCATACCAAATGTTCATTTATGATATTGCACCTGTATATATTATTTGCTAATTATCTGCAGATTCAACAGGTTACTTAGGGTTTGATTTATGTTACAGCAATATGTATTGTGAACTTTAAGCTACAATACCAATATAGTTTGCTTAGGTTTGAAAATGACAGCATATATATTTCATCTAACCATTTTAAATCTAACAATTGATCTGTGATGTAATTGAGTATTTTGTTCTTTGTTTACATATTAATTAATTGAATTACAAATACAATACGAAACAATGATGCCTCTACTATTCAAACACGTGCACTCGCCATTGACTAGCTGAATAGAGCTGAAAGGTACAACATATGGAGCACCGTTGATGTCACATACATCTTCTTCGACATACCAAGGGGGAACTTTTTGGGTGAGTTAGATACTTTTTTAGAGAAATAGTTAAACGTATTTTTGTATATAGCAATGACAAATAATTATGAAATCATTAACAAATAACATGTCAATGTCATTTAGGAACTACCTGAGGACTTTAATCGCATCCGAGAACTCGAGGCTGGCTGCACCTATATATGCTTGGATATAGAAGGGATATTCCATTGGTGGGACATAAAATAGGCCACAGATGTAACCAAAAAAAAGATTTTTGTTTCGAAAGGCTGGGAGTACTTTGTGGCTTTAAATGGGTACAAAGAGGGTGATAGGTGTATGATTGGGTTCTTCCGTCGGTACAAGAATTTTTTCATGGTCATGGATGGAAGCCACCCACTTTAACAATCTCATTAGGGTCAATAGTCTTTTGATAGTGCAGCTTTAACTCTAATTTGTGGAGTAGTAATAGTCTATGTACGAATTGCACGTGTACATCTTTTGATAACTTTTAAGTTCCGCACCGGAGAACAATTTATGTTTTAGATTTACTAATGTATGTAAGAATTCTATATTATGATATGTAAATTATGTTCGTATTTAATAGTCGATGTTGATGTTTGGTAAATTACTACCATAATCGCATACAATTATTGTTCGATGTGTAGGTTCTTTAATCTTGTTTAGTAATGGAACATTGTAGTTTACAATAAACTATTTTTTCTAATTCAAGTTTGATTATATTTGAAGTTGCGCGTCACAAGTAACAACCTAAGATGGTTCACTTATCATGGTAAATTGTATGTATTTGGCTTTTTCAATGTAGTATATGTACAAGATTTTCTAATGAAATGTATGTTTTAAATGAGTCTATTGTTCCATCATTGGTAAATGCTTAAAATTGCATTGGGTTGCAAGTTTGTAATCAAAAGTAATGCAAGAAGTAAATATTACTAAACTTCATGCATCATTAGAAAACATTAGCGTATCCAAATGTAAACTATCCATTCAGCTATTATATATATAGGGAGAATTGCTGAATACTAGAGTAATAGATTACAACAAATACATGGTATAAGTGCAACAAAAAATATGTAAGCTAACAACATCCAGATTGTACAACACTTATACCCCAAAAGTAACTAAAATTGTTTAAATCAACAAACTAAAGATAAAAGTTTTGTTCCTCCAGATTGTACGTGAGTTCATAATATTGTCCAGTAATCAGGCCATTGATTGTTCGGTACTCTGGAAAACCGTAAGTAACTGCCATATTTGGTTTCTTTTTCCCTGTCTCCTGCTTCAACCGCCACTTGAATTCATCACCTTCCGAAAGCAATTCACATAACACCCACTCCTCAGTCCTGGAAGTCCAATAAACTCCTTTGGAAGACGCTAACGAAAAAGAAAATACATATTTAGCCAAAGGTTTAACCAAATTGTTATTCTATAATGATGAAGCATAAAACGTTGATATGTAAAAAGACAAGACAAGTAGTGTACCACCATTTATTAGTTGATGAATGTTAAACTTTAAAAAGATAAGTAGCGTACCTACCAACAATTTACCAGATGGTATTTTGATAATCACAACACGTTCAGGATGTAGATGTTGTTGAGGCATTGGTTCATCTACTGAGGTATCACTTTCGGTATCACTGTCTGAACTGTCATCAATGTAAATGATTTCAGGAATGGATTGGGAAGTTGATCCTCTTTCCCAGTTAGTAGAAACATCATTGTCCATCAGCTGAAAAGTTAATAAACAACCCTTTTCTACACCACGGTGGTCATAAATCACCAGCTCAAGATTTTCCGAATACGTTGCATAAAAGACCATACAATCACCAGACGCCACTTTAAGGTCTCTAAGCAACTCAGACCATCCTTCCCACATGACAACATCATCTTCAACTGAGATTACCACCACCCTTTTCTTGTACCATCTTTGAAAGTGAACAATCATTTGTTGTTTGGGTCCAGAGTTTCCATAAGTAGTTGTTAACCATTCCTTTGGCAGTATCTATATCCAATAAAAAATAATGGTATTTTTGTTAAAGAAATATAAAACTAATTTGTTAAGATAATAATCATGTACACATACTAAATGTGTGTTACATATGCGATATCAAAAAATGACCATACCAATCCTGGTTCATTTGGATCATTGACAAATTTCATGAATGAAGGGAAACGTCTACATGGAGCATTTTCATACACTGTTGCCTGAATTCGAGTTAATTCACTAAAAGATGTGAATGGATCAAAAAAATTCTTTTGAAACAGGTCAGGTGAGTAAATAACCAACTCGTAGTTTCTTTTGTCGATTCCAGTCAATAGAAGGATATCACCCTCTCCAATATCAAGATCATTCATGATCTTCAGCCAGCCATCGCCAAGTATCATACGGCTACGATCATTCTTCAAAAATGTAACTTCATATTTATATCCTTGCAGGGTGTGGATGAAAACAGAATGTCTTGCAACCATGGTATCATAATGGTCAACATACCATTCAAGTGGCAAAGCCTGTAACAAAACATAATAACCTGATATGTCTAATAATGGTTTTGCTTTATAAAATATATAATTTTAAGGTTAAAACAGCAATGACACAATACCAGTTCAAGCTTATCTGCTAATCGTATTATGTGGATGAACGATGGTGGACGATTGTAGGTAGCCATAAATGACAACGTCGGAGATTATTTCTGCTTCTGTTAAATCAACATATGTGATGCCCCGTACAAAACCATCGTGTACGAATCATCAACAACAGGATCATTACAAGGTCAAATACTATATGCTGTTTCAAAAAGTAACATAGTTTGAATGCAAAATAAACGTTTCATGCGAAGACATCTCTAATAAGCGCAGCGGGAGTCTACAAGGCATGACTAGTACAGCGGAAGCAAGCAAACCTTAAGCACCTGAGAAAAACATGCTTAAAAATGTCAACACAAAGGTTGGTAAGCTATAGTTTAAGTAAAACAGTAATGTAAAGTAGGCCACGAGATTTTGGTCTTTCAAAATAGTATGAAAAGTATATGTATAACCGTGGGCACTTGGTAACTAACTTAACGTAAATAACACCCCCTAAAAGTACACTTGGCGAGTGCGTAAGTTTACGAAGTATTAAACAACCATTAAATGCTAGCGTTACTAGCCCAAGTGGGGATGTCAAACCCTATGGATCCATATCTAAGATTCGCGTTCACCGGTTCAAAGACCAATGACTAAACGTTACCGAGCTAAGGGGAAAGTTTATGCCGTTGTATAACCCACACATATAATAAGTTTAAGTACTCGTGCTTAGTATGTAAAACGTAAAATGCGCAAGTATTCTCAGTCCCAAAATAGTTAAAGTAAAAAGGGATGCTATAACTCACAGTGGAAAGTAGTAAAAGTCGATACGCGGGAATAGTAAGCAAGTAGTTGGTCCGAAAGGTCCTCAACCTAAGCCAAAAGTTACTAAGTCAGTAAATCGTTCCCAAAGGTTTAAAAGTATGTAAATTAGGTCTTAAGTACCATCATCATTCATCATTAAACAAAAGTGTAAAGTAAGTTTTAAGTCAAGACTATGGTTTGAAATAAAGGCTGATTTCGTTCAATTTCCACGACCTCTATACAAACGGAAATGAGGTGAGACCAGTGGCCATGGCTCTATATATGAGTCCCCTGAAGGCTGACCAATTTCTAGAATCAAAATCGTCTTCGTTTGACCGTGGTGACGGTTTAAGTGCGAGTAAGTTAGAAATTTTAGCACAACGTTAATAGGGTGTAGTGACTTTCGGGAGGCCATAGATCCTAAACCGTAACTCGGATTAAGATGAGGTCTAAACAGAAAATCATCTACTCGAACCGAACTAACTGAAAATTAACTTTCAAGTAGCCTAGGTAGTCTGATCAGTTCCAGAAACAGTAAGTAAAGGTGTTCCAGTGGGTTCTTGGTGCTTGATGCTCATCTCGGTTCTCATCCTTGATGCGTGTAGCTTCAAGTGTATAACTCGTTGATGGGTTTGCATCATATTAACCAAGGTTTAACCATCATAACACTAGTGTAAGTCTAATATATGTAGCACAACTCACTTAAGAGTTGTATGTAGTTTGATGAACCAAAGTTACATCAAGATCTTAGATCCGACACATACATGAGTTCTACTAGTAATATTAAGCTACAAACTTAAAAGTAAACTAAATAAACAAGATCTTAAGTTGTAGAACTTAGATCTTAGTTAGATCTTAAAGATCCTAGAATAGAAGGTCTAGATCTAGTGTTCTTAAGTTAGATCCTAAGTTATAGAACTTGGATCTTCACTTTAATGAAACCATAAGTTATGAAACTTAGATTTTCAATTTGTAAAATGTATGCAAGCTTATAAGCTCTTATTTACAACAAAATTAGAAGACCATAAGCTATAGAAGCTTAGATCTTTCATAAGTATATGAAGTTATAACTAGAAAGTTATACTTCCATGTTCTTGAACTTACAAAATTAACTTTAGTTTCAAGAAATATGAGATCATGCTTAACTAGTAATACTTGACCAAATTTAACAACATCACAACTTTAAAGTATATAAAATGAAGAGATAAACTAGATCTACAAGTAATAAGTTCATGGTTGTTCATACTTAGGAATATTCAAGCCAAGGCTTTGATCTTCAAGAAAGTAAACCTTAAGTTTACAAACATGAACACAAGTATGATTATAAAACTCATGAACTTTAAATCTTTTGACATTTTAAGTGTAGAACCATAAGTTATAGAACTTAGATCCTTGTTCTTGGTTCTTCATCAAACAAAGATGAAAGTAACCAAGATTACATGAAGATACAAGTTAGAAAACTTGATCTTTAACATAAACAAGTAACAAGTAACAAATAAAATAAAATGATGATGATATGGGATTCGGTTTTTAGGAAGAAAAAAGAAAGAACATAAAGCTTATTACTTACAAAGTTTTGAGAGAAGAATGAGAGAAAAAAAGTTTAGAGAAAGTGTAAGTATGTGTGTGTGAAGAAATTAGGAAGTAATACTAGTAAATAAGTAGTCAAAAAAAAAAAAATTGAAAAAGAACTCCCTCCTCCCCATTGAAGTTCACGGCCAAGAGTGCCAAAAGAAGCAAGTCAAAACTCAACTTTTCAATGTGGGAGAATGGTGAAAGCTTAGAATGGTATAAAGTTAAGTGTATGGGGAAGAGATGCAAGCATGCTTGTGACAAGTCTCATCATACTTAAGTTAATTAATTCAAGTTTAAGCCTTAATAAGTCATTAGCATAATGTTGGGCTAACTAGTCCATTAAGAAAGTAGGGTGGGCTTCCAAGTCCATGTACATTAATAAAGGCCCAAGTCCAAGTAAGTAACAAATTAAATAAACAAAGCCCAAGTAATTAACTAGTTACATTAGTTAATTAAAAATGATCAATATTAATTAATCATGAATGTAAATAATATTCAAAAATATTATTCGTGAAAAGTACGTGTGTCACAAAGACAAGTCGGGCCATGAAAAGTTAAATACGGTAACAAGTAACACGTATAAGAATACGTTTATTAAAACACAAGCATTAATAATAAATTATTAATAATTAAACGTTGGAAAATCCAGGGTCATTACAACATATATGTACATATCTGTTATGTAGGTAACAATAATAATTATGGTCAAATTAACACAACTAGATTTAGGTATAATAGTCTGATATTTAGGGCATTTCGTCTTTAACACAAAATATATTAGACTCTTTCTGCAGCATTTATTAACCACTTTTAAACCCTAATGTGTCCATTTTCTGAATAATCTAAGACAAAATGTGCATGTATATAACCTAATTTTAGATTATTGTTTCCTAATCACACAACTCGATTCAAGTATAATAGTCTGATTTTAAGGTCATTACGTCTATAACAAGAATATTCGAGTAAAGAACAATTAGATAACTAAAAAAATCATCTGTACCTGTATTTTCGACGATCCTTCAGCCGTGAGGACAAACTCGATTTCTTTCGAGTTCCATTAATCACCGTTCTATGATGATGGACGAGGGTGTTTCAGGTGGTTTGATAATGAAGTGGGATGGTTTAGGGTATACGAAGAAGTTGGATGGTTTTGTGATCGCGGTTTGTTCCCTGTATTAAAATTGAAAACTGTGCATATATATGTTTTTATAAATATATATATATATATATATATATATATATATATATATATATATATATATATATATATATATATATATATATATATATATATATATATATATATATATATATATATATGTATATATATATGTGTGTGTGTGTGTGTGTGTTTTTTAGAATTATTTCTATTTGTATTTGTATTGTATAGATTCTTATTATTAATTTAAAAGGTAATAACATAAAGTAAATTTTTCATGGTATAAAAGATAAAGAAAAAAGGTAACTCATGTTTGTACAAAAAAAAAAGGTAATCAATCATATGTGTTTTAACAATTTTTATGTGTCTGCAACCTCGTCTCCTTCCTCATGGTCTTCTCTAACGTAGATTGTATTATTTCCAACAGCAACTTCATTCAAAGGTTGAACACCGACTGAAAATGGCGGTAACTCGTCAAATTGGTCGTACTCATCCTCATCAACAACGTTCTCGACACCAAAAATCCATCGTTTTCCATACTGAACTACATGCCATCTAAAATCCTTTGGGTCTTCGATAAAGAAAACTTGAGTAACTAGTTTTGCTAGAATGAATGGTTCTTCTTTATATCCATTGGTGGAAAGATTAACAGTTGTAAAACCATCCTCATCAACTTGAACACCGCGATCATTATCAACCCACTTACACTTGAACAAGGGTATAGTGTACGAATTACCATAATCTAATTCTCATATTTCTTGAATGACACCATAATAAGATTTTTTAGCAATCCTTGATCTTTCTTCACGATTGACCATGGTGAATTCCGTCGATGAGGCTATCACCGTGACACCGCCATTTTGCATTTTACTCTTCTTATCTTGAGCTTTAGGGTAAAAGGTATACCCATTTATGTCATATCCTTGATATTGGAACACATATTTAGGGGCAAATCCCAAAGCTTCGACCATTTTATCAATATTTGGAAGTGTCCTCCTAACTTTGTCTTTCAACCATTCTGAAAAAGTTTTTTTATGTTGATTTGCCAACCACTTTCCACTCTTTTTACGGTTTTGTTGTCTCAACAACGACATGTGTTCTTGTATGAACGGATCAATAGATGTAGTGTGTTGTAAGACATTAAAATGTGCCTCTTGATAATCGGAAACATTTGAATAGCCCGTCTTGCGCCCAAGTGTCCCTTGACCTGATAGTCTTCCTTCATGACGACTTTGTGGAATCCCGACACTTTTAAACCCATCCATATAGTTTGTGCAGAATTCGATCACCTTTTCGGATGCATATCCTTCAACGATACTGCCTTCTGGTCGATTAAGGTTCCTTACATAACCTTTCAAGATACCCATATATCTTTCAAATGGATACATATACCGTAAAAAAAAACTGGACCACATGCCTTTATTTCTCCTACAATATGAGATACCAAATGAACCATGACATCAAAGAAAGAAGGTGGAAAGTACATCTCGAGTTCGCAAAGTGTAAGTAGGATATCTGATAGTGCTCCAAACGAACATATATTTAGTCGCAATATCATCCCAATATGTAAAGTTTTTAGTTGTAATTATTCTATTTTTAAGTTGTAATCCTTTAAATAAATAAATGTGAAGACAAAGCACGAAGATTAAAGAATTGAATAAAAAGTGCCACTAAAGCCATAGTGCACTCAAAAGTGCCACTAAAAGTGAGTTAAAGACTTGCGCGAATTTTGGGAGTTAAGGAAAATAATTTTTTGTGCAAATTACAAATTGCAAAACGCAAAGTACAAGATATTAAATAGTACGAAAGGACGTTCGAAAATTCGGAACCGGGACCTGAGCCAACTATCAACGATTGACGCAACGGACCAAAAATTACAAGTCTACTATGAACAAGAATATAATATAATATTTAAATAATTATATAAATTATTTATATATTATACATTATATTAAATAACGTCGACAAGCTAGCAAACAATCAAGTGTGAGCTAGATTCCTGGGCTATGCGATCGCATGGCCAGCATGACCAAAATCCATGCGATCGCATGGAGGCCTGTAGCTGGCAACATATCTATAAAAGCATGCCCTAGTCGACTAGTTTAAGACACAAAAAAATATATATATTACTCCCTCTGTTTAAGTATAATATATATATATATATATATATATATATATATATATATATATATATATATATATATATATATATATATATATATATATATATATATATATATATATATATATATATATATATAATATATAGTATATGTTAGTTTTGTATTAGATTAGTTTGGGTAATGTAAATGTTATTTTACGGGTTTTAAAGTCAAAGTTCTCTCTGTGTAAAGCTACGCGATAAATACTCAATGTAAGTTATGTTCTCCTTTTTAAATTAATGTCTCGTAACTAAGTTATTATTATGCTTATTTAAATCGAAGTAATCGTGATGTTGGACTAAATATTAAAGACGGACTTATTGAACTTTGTACCATAATTGGGGTTTGGACAAAAGAACGACACTTGTGGAAATGGGACTATGGGTTATTAATGGGCTTTATATTTATTTAACCGAATGATAGATCGTTAATTTAATATAGAGATTTACAATTTGAGGCAATTATAAATAACCACATACACTCGATTGGATACGATGGGCGGGATATTTATAAATACTAATAATCGTTCATTTAACCAGACACGGGGATGGATTAATAGTCAATGGACTCATTAAAACAGGAGTGAATTACATACAAGGAAAATTGGAGTAATCATTAACAAAGTATTAAGACCTTGTTACAGTTTAAGTCCCCAATTAGTTGGAATATTTGACTTCGGGTATAAGGGTAATTTGACGAGGATACTCGCAGTTTATAATTATGGCCGATGGACTGTTATGGACAAAAACCAGATAGACATATCAAATAAAGCAGGACAAAGGACAATTAACCCAAGGTAATAAATTAAAAATCAAAACGTCAAACATCATGATTACAGAAGTTTAAATAAGCATAATACTTTTATTTTATTTCTTATCGCATTTTAATTTTCGCTACTTTAATTATCGTCATTTATATTTTGCATTAGGTTTTAATTGTGACTTAAAATATAAAATTGACAACCCGGTCATTAAACGGTAAATCCCCTTTTATATATTATTACTATATATAATATATTTTGTACAAATATAATTGTTTAAAATGTAGTGTAAAATAAGTCGTCTCCCTGTGGAACGAACCGGACTTACTAAAAACTATACTACTCTACGATTAGGTACACTGCCTATAGTGTTGTAGCAAGGCTTAGGTATATCCCATCTGTAAATAAATAAATAAAACTTGAGTTATTTAATAGTATTTCCTAGTAAAAATAGAACTATTTTGTATACACCCCTACGCACATCAAGTATTTTTAGCGCCGCTGCCGGGGAATCGGCGAAACGCTATATTTTTAATATATATTTGTATAAATATATTTATATATCATTTTTAGAAAAACAATATAAAATAAAAAAAAACCTGGAACCCAGACCCATGCGATCGCATGAGCCGGGTGTTGTAAAACCATGCGGTCGCATGGCTGACCTGACAGGGCCAACCTAGGACATTAATTACACGTTAGGGTTTTTAATTAAATTATTATTATTAATTAGGTTTTAATTTAATAATATTTAGTTTTAGTTTTAATTAAATTTGTATTTTAAGTTTTAATTAGTTTTATTAATTTAAAAATTAATACTATTAATAAATAATAATATAAAAATAATATTTTTATAAAAATAATACTTTTAGGCTTTGCCGTAAAATCCCTTAAGTGCTTTTTCTTTAGATTAAGATTTAGGCGCTTTAGAATTTTTCGACGCCGTATTTAGACTTTAGTGCCTAATTAAGTAATTGCCGAATTGAATTGCATTTTCCTTTAGACCTTTAGGCGCAACTTTTTAGATATAATTTTTAGACTTTTTATTTTCGACGTTTTTCGACGCTCTTTTTCTTTTTCATTTCTACGCGCTAGTTTTTAGGACATAGAATTTTTAATCTTTAAATTTCGACGAAAAATTATTTTAAGCGATTAAATTGATAGACATCCAAATTTTCTGGTTCGTAGTAATAGTTGGATTTGTGGGCGGCGAGTTGTGGGCTTCCGATTTAAAGGGTCCTGGCTACCTGTTGCATCTATTGGCTATTCGAAACGTGGGCAAAATCAGAAAAGTCTATTAATTTGATAACTTTAATAATTTTTATTTTTTATAACTAATAGAATAATTATTAAATGCACCACATTGTAGCTAAAATTTGGTAATAAGTGTAGTATGGAAAATCTCGAAAATATTTTGGAAACTCTTCATGACATACGAAATCAATACTCTCAAACGGGTGTTGATGATAATTCGTTCGGTCAATCTTGGATCACAAATGACGAAACAATAACTAGCTGTGAAATCTGTGGAGATTATCACTCAACATGGGAATGTTTTTATTACGTTCCTATGGAAAATTACGCACCCACGGAACCTGAATTGAACGATTATGAAGAATACAATTCAAATTGGGATTATTCCCAAGAATATTTCCAACAAGTCTATTAATTATTAATCCATCCCCGTGTCCGGTCAAATGAATAATTATTGGTATTTATAGATATCCCGCCCACCGTACCCAGTCAAGCGTATGTGGTTATATATAAATATGTCAAATTATAAGTCTATATATTAAATTAACGAGGTATCATTTAGTTAATATAAAGCCCATTAATAGCCCATAGTCTAATTTTCACAAGTGTCGTTCTTTTATCCAAACCACAATTATAGTACAAAGCCCAATTACCCCGTCTTTAATATTTTAGCCCAACATCACAATTACTTCAATTTATATAAGCACAATAATAACTTAGCTAAGAGACATTAATTTAAAAAGGTTGAACATAACTTACAATGATTAATAATAGCGTAGCGTTACACGGACAGAATTTCGACTTACACACTTACAACATTCGCTAACATACCCTTATTATTATTAATCTTAAATTAAAATTAAAATTAAAATATATATATATATATATATATATATATATATATATATATATATCTGAGAGATAGAGAGGATAGATTGATGAATGGTATATAAACATTCGCTCAAAACTGCGCCTTTTATAGGAATGTGGCCAGGAAAAGTAGGCCATGCGATCGCATGGAAATTAGGCCTCTAGGCCATGCGATCGCATGGAGCAGGAATCCAGCTCACATTTCTTTGTCTCCTAGTTTGCCGACGGTTATATATATATATATATATATATATATATATATATATATATATATATATATATATATATATATATATATATATATATATATATATATATATATATATATATATATATATATATAATTTTAAGAAATTATATAGTATATTATATTCATGTACATAGTTGACTTGTAATTTTTAGTTCGTTGCGTCGAGCGTTGAGAGTTGACTCTGGTCCCGGTTCCGGATTTTCGAACGTCCTTTCGTACTATTTAATATCTTGTACTTTGCGTTTTGCGGCTCACACTCTTGTAATTTATAGACGTTTCTCATCAATAATTTGAACCACTTTGATTGTACTTTGTACTTTTGAGCTTTTTGGTCGTTGGCGTCTTCAATTCGTCGAATCTGTCTTTTGTCTTCACCCTTTATTATTTAAACGAATATTACTTGTAAATAGAACAATTGCAACTAAAAGCTTGTCTTTCTTGAGGGATAATGCTATGAAATATATGTTCGTTTTTAGCATTATCAAATATTCCCACACTTAAGCGTTGCTTGTCGTCAAGCAATATATTCTTGAAATAAAAATACTTGAATCACTTCTTTATTCTTCACACTTTATACATTAGTGATTTCTATATGGCGGTATGAACAATGGTAGTAACGATGTGGTTTACAGTCCCACATGACTATGAAAATTTAGATCCTTAAGGAAATTGGATCTTTATGAAAACATTTGATCTTTTGGAAATTAAATCTAGCTTTTACCCTAGATAAGTTTTCCTGAATAACCATTCACCGGTGTTTGCAAATTGTTTTTGTGGGTTTGATGGGTTTCAGATTTGAAAATTTTAGCTCAAAACTTGCGATTTTGTGTCACCCACTTGCTAATCTTGTATTGGGAAAGCAACACGTCCAGTATACTTGCTCCGTATATTACCTTTCAGTAAACTACCGTCCGGTTGTAAAGGAAAGCGTTGAATAAGCAACTGTTAAGGCAATGTCCCGTGACATGCTTTTAATTATGGTCTATAACGTGTCCGATGCAATTACTATCCTTTGTAGGAGCAATAGTAAAGATCACCCTATAGTTTTTTGGTCTGGCACAAAGTCCTGTCTTCTACCATGCTATGCAACCACCGTTTTTACGGTTGACACCCGATTTGGTTCAGGTGACCTAATTAATTCCAGGTGAATTCCTAGGATTTTACGTTCAATGGTAATGAACACATTGAAAATGGGTTTTCAGAAAACAAATCGGTTTGTAGTTTGATCAAAATATTTTCTCGTTCAAGCTCGAGTTTAGATATCATCGAATTTCATGAGTTTGAATTCTCAATCTTTAAGGTCAATCTCAAGGATTGAGTAATATCAGTCTTAAAAGCTGTTTTTTGATCTTTAAGGAGATTATCCTTTCTGGGGATCTGATTCATTAGTCTTATAAGCTAATTTGCACGGTGTTCCCCCATTGTACGAGAAAGATCCTCTCATGGTTAGGATAAGTCTGACTACTTGGCGACCCTGTTTGATGCTGAGGTCCGTGGATTTCCAGCTGATTTAAAGAAAACTTTTCAAGGTTTTTCGTAGACTCTACAACTGGTCTGGACGACAACTTCCTGACCTAAATCAAGAAGCGCGTGTCTTTTTCGGAAGACTTTACTTCCTTTTAATGATGGAATTGATTCATCGTGTAGATCCATCTTTCTTTCAAATATATTACAATTTACCGGGTAAAACGGTTAATTTTGTCCAAAACAAAAGTATCTTCAATTATTTGTACAAAAATATGTGATATATGTTTTAAATAACTTGGTAAAATTTTCCCACACTTGGCTTTTATTTTCCTTTCTTTGCCTTTTTATTGTCCTCTATTCCATTTAAAATGAATTCTAACATTTTGGGTTGTTTCTCAATTTATGTCCTTTCTAAGGTAACAATAATTTCGATGTTAACACCTAGTTTTATCGTCCATAAATATGTATAAACATGATTTTGAATTCATTTATTTGAAAATTTTGAAAAATTTTACTAGAATTGGGTAGTCAGTATATAAGACTAGGGCTGTTCTTTATTATCAGAGAGCACTAGATTCTAATACAACTACTGCGTTACTAGTATTTTTAATGGTAACTAAGTGTTTAAATTAAAATTTTAAAAATTCGAAAGTATTTAACCCCTTCCCACACTTAAGATCTTGCAATGCCCTCATTTGCAAGAAATCAGTACAATTTAAATTATTGAGGGTGATTAGCGTAGAAAAATGATTAAATTTTACTAAAGTTTCCAAACATATTGGTGTTTGTTTGTTTTTTATTTTTTTTTGGCATAATTTAGATCAATAAGATTAAAAATAATGATAATAAAATTTCTCGTCCCGCCCTCGGGTAAAGCAATTTCGGTTCAATGACCTAGTCTTCAACTCACGACGAATTTTAAAAATCATATTTTTAGGTTAGTGAAATAAAGTAAATTTTTGTTTTTAAATTTACACCAAACTTAAATTTAAAATGCATAAAATTTCATATTAACATTATTATAATTTTTGTACATTAATTTTAAAAATTATATTAAAAATATTAATTTTAAAATATTTAAAAACTTAAATATAATGATTTAAAAAGATTTACAATATTAATTTAATATTTATATATTAATTTTAAAAACAAGGTAACAATAAAATTAAAAATCTTTTTGGTCTTTTATCCCACTTTAATCAATCAAATATTATCAAAAATATACGCCCCTCTTTTGGGTAAAGTAATTTCGGCTATATTACCTAGTTTTACTCCTGACGAATTTCTGAAATATTTTGGATTGATTGATTAAAGATATTTATACCTTAAGAATAAACAGTAAATTTCGCAGTGATGTAATAAATTTTTGTATGATATCAATAATTTCGGTTACGCATACCTAATTTTATTGAATACCAATTTAATACTTTATAGCGAACGATTCAGCGTTTATTATCAAAAGGTTAAAAACAATAAAAAAATAAAAACTGTACATACTTACCTGTGAGAAAGAATTCTCAGAGACCTGCTTTAGCCGACTCATAGGAGAGTCGTGTGATTTGGTTCTCCATAGCTACATAAGCGTAACCTCGATTCTTCAATATCTTTTCTTCTAAACATATGAACGATCTTTCTCTGCATAGAGTAACAAATTCGGTATTTGAATATGTTTGATTATTTGAACATTTACCTTCGTGTGACCATTTTCCGTATTTATAACATCTTTTAAGGTGTCGTGCTCTTCTTTTTGTTGCAAATTTTGATTTTCCTTTACCAAAATGTATCATATGATGATCTTTTATGAGTTCTTTTCTTACTCCGTCCATTTTGCTTCTTATGAATGACACCAATTCACTCGGAAGGGTGTCATTATTACGTTTAGTAATTATAGCATGTAGTATTAGACCATGGTTCCGATCAAAGGAATTCTTCATCTCGTAAAACCTAAAAAAAATAAAAATTCAGAATGGGGGGAGAAGACTAGTTCTTTAGGGTCTGCTAGGGAAAGACCATTCGGATTCCATTCTCTGAAACTACACAAAAATAGAATATCTAACTCTAACAGAAATATAAATTATCCTTAAAAGACTTGATTCTCCCCACACTTAGTTAGCTGTGGTGTTGAAATTGTGATTAACTTCATTTTCAATTGGACTATCAACAACTTGTATATCTCTGAATTTTGCTTCAAGCCAATTGTTGATTTCCTCTGTAACTTTCACAAATTCAACTAACATTGCCTTTTCTTTAGGCGACAAATTGGATACTAATCGGTTACATAACTTAAAGTTATCCTTAATCCTAGCATCTTGAATCCGTTTATAAAGTTTCTTCGTTGAACTGTTAAAAACGGGTTCATTAATTTTGCATCAACAACGGGGTTCTTTTTTATCAGATCAGTTGCTTCATCTTTCCCACACTTAGGCGTTTTTATTGGTTCAACAATTTTAGTTGGTGGAGATCTAAACTTTCGGTTCACAAAGGTGATCGATTTGTCACCATCCCTAAGTGTCATTCTACCTTCTCTTACATCAATGAACGCTTCGGTGGTTGCTAAAAATGGGTGACCTAAAATTCGGAGAATATCAAAATCTTCCTCCATATTAATAACTATGAAGTTTGCAACAAAGGTCAAACTTCCCACTTTAACAAGTAAATTATTTGCTATTCCAACCGGGTGTTTAATGGTTTGATCAAATAATTGAACACCTATTCTGGTTGGTCTTAATTTACCCACACCAAATCTTTTATATAAGGAAAGAGGCATAATATTTGCACTTGCTCCTAAATCTGCGAGTCCATTATACATAGCACCATCGTTAAGCAAGCAAGAAATGATAAATTCACCTGGGTCTCCTACTTTAGTAAGTAGAGTTGGTTTGTTACCCTTTTCCAAGTGATCTTTTCTTGGTTCTTTTACTTCTACTTGAACTTCTTGTTCACATTTTTCTTCGTTTCTTGGAATGGGAGGTTTGTATAAGAATTCTTCTTCATCACTCCAATTTGAAGCTTCCCCGTCTTCTAATTTTGGTTTTTCATATGTTGTTGATAGCATATTTATGTTTTTATTCTGAGGGTTTTCTTGGGTGGTGAAATTATGATTGACTTCATTGTCAACTTCCATCGGACCATGTATGTAATGTTTAACTCTGTGACCACTAACCTTAAATTCAATCCCATTTGAATTTATTAACTCTATTGTTCCGTATGGGAAAACTCTTTTAACTATGAATGGACCAGACCATCTTGATTTCAATTTTCCAGGAAATAGCTTGAATCGTGAATTGAAAAGAAGAACTCTGTCTCCTTCTTTAAATTCTTTTGAACTTCTGATTCTTTTATCATGCCATTTCTTCGTTCTTTCTTTATAGATTAACGAATTTTCATACGCTTCATGTCTTAATTCTTCTAATTCTTTTAGTTGACTTAACCGTAGACATCCAGCTTCATGTAAATCAAGATTACATATCTTCAAAGTCCAAAATGCTTTGTGTTCAATTTCTACTGGAAGATGACATGCTTTTCCGTAAACGAGTTTAAAAGGTGTGGTTCCAATTGGAGTTTTGTAGGCTGTTCTAAAAGCCCAGAGTGCATCCTCCAATTTCATAGACCATTCCTTCGGATTTGAACCTACGGTTTTCTCTAGAATATGTTTTAATGCTCGGTTGGTATTTTCAAATTGTCCACTTGTTTGTGGATGATAAACGGTTGAGATTTTATGAGTTACTCCATATCTTTTGAGAACTTTCTCAAGTTGATTATTACAGAAATGAGTACCCCGATCACTTATTAAAGCTTTCGGTGTTCCAAACCTTGCAAAAAGACGTTTTAAGAAGTTGACTACAACTCGTGCATCATTATTTGGGAGAGCTTGTGCTTCTGCCCATTTAGATACATAATAAATGGCAACGAGAATGTAGAGATTATTATGAGATTTTGGAAATGGACCCATAAAGTCAATACCCCAAACGTCAAATACTTCACATATTTGAATGAAATTTTGTGGCATTTCATCACGTTGACTTATTTTTCCGGCCCTTTGACAAGCATCACAGGATTTGTAAAGAAGGTGTGCGTCTTTGAAAATTGTAGGCCAATAGAATCCAGCATCGTAAACTTTTCTTGCTGTGAGTTGAGGCCCATAATGCCGTGCTGTTGGTCCTGTGTGACAATGGTTTAAGATTTGACTGGCATCATCCTCGAATACACATCGGCGTATTATTCCATTGGGACAACTTTTAAATAAATGTGGATCTTCCCAGAAATAGTGTTTGATATCACTAAAGAATTTCTTTCATTTTTGGTATGACAACCCTTTTTCAATGAATCCACATACTAAGTAGTTTGCATAGTCTGCAAACCATGGAATTTCATTATAATCTATCTTCAATAGATATTCATCAGGAAAGTTATCTTGTATGGCCAATTCATTTAGAACTTCTAATTCAGGATTTTCAAGACGAGAAAGATGATCAGCGGCGAGATTTTCTGCTCCCTTTTTATCTCGAATTTCAATATCGAACTCTTGTAAGAGTAAGATCCAACGGATTAATTATGGTTTGGCATCTTGTTTCGAAAATAGGTATCTAAGAGCAGAATGGTCGGTATAGACCACCGTTTTAGCTACAACGAAATTTGTCAAAAGCAATGACAATAGCAAGGAGTTCTTTTTCAGTAGTTGTGTAATTCGTTTGTGCTCCTTGTAACATCTTACTAGCATAATAAATGGGTTGAAATCATTTTTCAATCCTTTGTCCTAAAACGGCTCCCATTGCAAAATCACTTGCATCGCACATGAGTTCAAATGGTAGATTCCAATTTGGAGTTATCATGATCGGCGCATTAGTGAGTTTTTCTTTAAGAATATTAAAAGATTTGATGCATTCATCTGAAAAGATGAATGGAGCATCCTTTTCTAGGAGTTTATTCATAGGAGTGGTAATTTTAGAAAAATCTTTTATGAAACGTCGGTAAAAACCGGCATGCCCTAGAAAACTCCTAACTCCTCTAACATTGGTGGGATGTGGAAGTTTAGCAATTACATCTACTTTAGCTCTATCCACTTCAATTCCTTCATTTGAAATTTTATGACTAAGAACGATGCCTTCTTTAACCATGAAATAGCATTTCTCCTAATTAAGAACTAGATTTGATTGTTCGCATCTAATAAGCATTCGTTCAAGATTAACTAGACATGATTCAAAAGTATCACTGAAGACTGAAAAATCATCAATGAAAACTTACATGCATTCTTCTATCATGTCGTGAAAAATCGCCATCATGCACTTTTGAAAGGTTGCAGGGGCGTTGGAAAGTTCAAATGGCATGCGTTTGTAAGCAAAAGTACCATAAGGGCACGTGAATGTGGTTTTCTCTTGATCCTCGGGTGCTATCGGAATTTGAAAGTATTCGGAAAAACTGTCAAGAAAACAATAGTAACTATTTCCGACTAATCTTTCCAACATTTGATCAATGAAAGGTAAGGGAAAGTAATCTTTTCTGGTGGCGTCATTTAATTTTCTATAATCAAGATAAACACGCCATCCTGTTACAGTCCTAGTAGGAATAAGCTCATTTTTTTTATTTGTGATGACAGTCATGCCACCCTTTTTAGGTACGCATTGAACTGGGCTTACCCATGGACTATCAGAGATTGGATAAATTAAACCTACATCTAACAGTTTAATAATTTCCTTCTTAACAACATCTTGCATATTAGGATTTAGTCTTCGTTGGCGTTGCACATACGTTTTATGACCTTCTTCCATAAGGATTTTATGTGTGCAATATGAAGGACTTATTCCTTTAATATCATGAATTTTCCATGCAATAGCTGGTTTATGAGCTTTTAGCACAGAAATGAGTTGAGATTTTTCATTTTCCGTAAGAGAAGACGATATTATTACAGGTAATTCAGATTCACCATGTAAATAATCATATTCCAAATGGTTTGGAAGTGGCTTTAACTCTAATGTCGGTGGTTCTTCTATCGATGATTTGTATCGATATCTGTCTTCCTTTTTTAGCATTTGAATTTCTTCTGTTGTTGGTTTATATCCATTAGTCATGAGTGCGGCTAACATTTTAGCTTCATCAATTGGTTCAGTTCCTTCTCCTAACGAACATTCTCCTGTTCCCTGTAATTCTGAAAATTCTTCTAACAATTCTGCATGTGAATCTATAGTTTGAATATAATAACATGTATCATCTGCAGATTGCAGTTGTTGCATGGCTCTGTCAACAGAAAAGATAACACTCTCGTCCTCTATACTTAGGGTCAATTTCTTACCGAACACGTCTATTATTACTTTAGCCGTGTTTAAGAATGGTCTTCCTAATATGAAAGGAACTCGAGAATCTTCTTCCATGTCCAGAATAACAAAATCTACTGGAAATACTAAAGTACCAACTTTAACTAGCATGTTCTCCATTATCCCTCTAGGATATTTTACTAATCGATCGGCTAGTTGTATACTTATTCGTGTTGGTTTCAATTCTCCAAGGTCTAGTTTAGCGTATAATGAATATGGTATTAAATTTATACTTGCACCTAAGTCTGCCAATGCTTCTATTGAACTTAGACTACCCAAAAAACATGGAATTGTGAAACTTTCTGGATCTGATAATTTTTCTGGCCTCTTATTCAACATCACTGCAGAATAATTAGCATTCATAGTAACAGCCGAGAGTTCTTCCATTTTCTTTCTATTTGTGATTAGATCTTTCAGAAATTTAGCATATCTAGGCATTCCTGAAATCACATCAATGAAAGGAAGATTTACATTTATCTGTTTAAACATATCCAAGAATTTGGATTGCTCGGCTTCAAGTCTTTCTTTTCTCATTTTACTCGCGTAAGGAAGTGGTGGTTGGTATGGTTTAACGTAAGGTTTTGCCTTAACTGTGTTATCTTCATTAACCTTTTCAACTACCGGTTCTGTTTCCTTATTTTGATCAGGTTGTGGTTCTTGTGGAGTAGGAATAGAGTCATCAGAAATTACAGGCATTTCAGGTGGTTTAAGTGTAATACCACTTCTTATGGTAATGGCTTTAGCTGTTTCATTTCGGGTGTTAGCATTTGTATCACTAGGTAGACTTCCCGGTTTTCTTTCACTTATCAACCTTGCTAGGTTACTCACTTCTTGTTCCAAATTTTGAATAGAAGCTTGTTGATTTCTAAATGCTTGAGCATTTTGTTCATTAGTTTGTTTCTGAGATGTGAAAAACTG
The DNA here is from genome assembly GCF_046630445.1 of Rutidosis leptorrhynchoides. NCBI lineage: Eukaryota > Viridiplantae > Streptophyta > Magnoliopsida > Asterales > Asteraceae > Rutidosis > Rutidosis leptorrhynchoides. The sequence continues at coordinate 206,346,656 of NC_092341.1, read as the reverse complement.
CGTTTGAGATTCAACTAGCTTCGACATCATATCTTCTAGATTTGGTTTTTTATCATCGGTTTGTGGTGGTTTATTTTGAAAAATAGGTCTTTGCTGATTGTAAGTATTGTTAGATACTTGTTGATTGTTAGGACCTTGTTGGTTGTTGTATGGAACATTTCGGTTATAATTCTGATTTTGATTGTAGATTGGTCTTGGCGGTTGATAATTATTCTGATAATTATTTCCAGGCCTTTGGTTCATGTATGAAACATTCTCTCTTTATTCAATACTGAGACAATCCTTTGTCAAATGTGGTCCTCCACACTGCTCACAACTAATTCGTATTGAGTGAATATCTTTAGTCATCTTTTCCATTCGTCTCTCGACAGCATCTATCTTTGCAGAAATGGAATCAAAGTCATGGCTAGAATCGGCTCTAGCAGCTTTAGATGATCTAACGATATCTTTTTCTTGGTGCCACTCATGTGAGTAGGAAGCAGTGTTATCAATAATTTTGTAAGCTTTAGTTGCGGTTTTCTTCATAATGGAACCACCAGCTGCTATATCGATGTCTTTCCTTGTAGTGATGTCGCATTCTTGGTAGAATATTTGTACTATTTGATAAGTGTCTAAACCATGTTGCGGACATCCTCTTAACAACTTTCCAAATCTTGTCCACGCTTCATATAGAGTTTCATTTGGCTTTTGCGTGAACGTAACAATTTCTCCTTGAAGTCTCACGGCTTTAGATGCCAGAAAGAATTGTTTAAGAAAATTTTCAACTAAAACATCCCATGTATCAATCGCCCCTTCAGGTAACGATTCTAACCAATCTTTGGCTTCTCCCTTTAAAGTCCAGGGAAATAACATGAGATAGATCTGTTCATCCTCAACTTCTCTTATTTTAAATAAAGTACATATCCTATTAAAGGTACGAAGATGTTCATTTAGATCTTCCTTCGGTGCACCACTAAATTGGCATTGATTAGTCACCATGTGTAGGATTTGTCCTTTAATTTCATAATCTGGCGCATTAATGTCTGGTTGAGTAATTGCGTGACCTTGGCCAGTGCGTTTAGCTCTCATTCGGTCTTCCATACTTAGAGGTTCCAAATTTTCCATGATTGAATTTGTTGAATCTGAATCACTTGAGGATTCTGATTTAATGGTTTGTTCCTCGATAATCTTTGTTTGAATGATTGGAGGTTCCGGAGGAAAGATTAATGGTTCAGGATCTCTGAATTATCCCTGAATATCCTCCGGATTCTCAATTGTGAGGTCGGGTTCAAAAAATGGATTATCGAAAATTTGAATTGGAGTACTTGGTCGACTAGATGACGATTCTAAAGAAAAATCAACGGCGACAATATTGGGAAGATGTCTTGATCGAGTTAAGGTGGTGAACGTATGAAAGGTGGTGAACGTTTTGCTCGGTGCATTCACTGAATATCCTTTTAGTTATAAAAGATAAAAATTATATAAGTTATCAAATTAATAGACTTTTCTGATTTTGCCCACGTTTCGAATAGCCAATAGATGCAGCAGGTAGCCATGACCCTTTAAATCGGAAGCCCACAACTCGCCACTAACAAATCCAACTATTACTACGAACCAGAAAATTTTGGATGTCTATCAATTTAACCACTTAAAATAATTTTTCGTCGAAATTTAAAGAAATTTTAAAGAAGAAATAGAAAATTCTATGTCCTAAAAACTAGAGCGTCGAGAAATAAGAAAGAAAAAGAGAGCGTCTGAAAACGTCGAAAAATAAAAGATCGAAAAAATAATAATAAGAACGTAGCGCGTCAAAACTTAAAAGTCTAAAAACTAAGAATTAAAAGTTGCATCTAAAAGTATTAAAGCTTAAAAGAAATACTATATCCAAAACGGTAATAACTTAAAATGTACTAAAATCTTAAAATGGCATCGCAAAATTCTAAAGCACTTAAATCTTAGTCTAAAGAAAAAGCACTTAAGGGATTTTACGGCAAAGCCTAAAAATCTAGAAATAAAAATAACTACTGCAAAAACTATATTAAAACTAATTACGAGCGAAAAAAAACAAATTACGTACTAAATAATAAAAATATACAATTTATAAAAAGAGACAAAAAAATGATAAAATTATTAATTTTTATAAAAATATTATTTTTATATTATTTATTTTATAAAAGTATTAATTTTTATAACTAATAAAACTAATTTAAACTAAATAATACAAATTAATTAAATCTAAAATTAATTAATATAATATACTAACCCTAATTAGGGTTTAATATTAATAATAATTAATAATAATCCGTAATTAATGTTGTACCAAGTTAAGTTGGGCGTGTCAGGTTACCTCATGCGGTCGCATGAGTTTTAGGCTATGGTTCCATGCGGTCGCATGGCCCAAATATTCAGGTCACTAATTGGGCTGCTACAGTGTAGCCCGAATACAATTTTAATTTTTTTTTCGGTTTTTATATTTATATAAAATATTTATATAACTTAAATAAAACTTATATTTAAAAACTAAAATAGAAATAAAAAAAATACTTTATAATTTTATATATTTTGAACATCTCTTAAAAATATATATATTTCGTTTTTCTTTTTATATTTTTGTATTTTTAATATTTAAAACGTATTTTTACAAAAGTAAATTAAAAGTCTTTTATATATATATATATATATATATATATATATATATATATATATATATATATATATATATATATATATATATATATATATATATATATATATATATATATATATATATATATATATATATATATATAGCGTTTCGCTTCCGGCGTTTAAGCAGTCCCCGGCAGCGGCACCAAAAATACTTGATGTGCGTAGAGGTGTATACGAAATAGCTTATATTTTACTAGGAAATACTATTAAAAACGATACAATTTTACACAAGTTATTTATTTATTTATAGAGTGGATATACCTAAACTTTGCTACAACACTTATAGGCAATGTACCTAATCGTACAGTAGTGTAGTTTTTAGTAAGTCCAGTTCGTTCCACAGGGAGCTAGCCAAGTTTAACGCTATATTTTTAAAAATATATTTGTATAAATATAAATATATATATAAGTAGTATTATTATTATAAAAGGGGGTTTTTTACCGTTTAATGACCGGTTTGTCGATTTTAAAACTTTAGTCGCAGTTAAAACCTAATGTAAAATATTAAAAATAAAACTTAATTTAAAGCGTAAAGTAAATGACAATAATTAAAGTGCGATAAATAAAAGTGCGATAAATAAAATGACAATAAATAAAATTGCGATAATTAAAAAGTACGATAATTAAAAGTGCAATTAAATATAATGACAGTAAATAAAAGTGCGATGAAATATGAAATAAAGGAATTATGCTTATTTAAACTTCCGTAATCATGATGTTTGACGTATTGTTTTTAGTTTAGTACCATGGGTTAATTGTCCTTTGTCCTGGAATGTTTGATATGTCCATACGGTTTTGTCCATAATAGTCCATCAGTCATAAATATAAAGCGCGAGAGTCTTCGTCAAATTATCCTTATACCCGAAGTCAAATATTCCAACTAATTGGGGATTCGAACTGTAACAAGGTCTTAATACTTTGTTTAATGAATACACCAGGTTATCGACTGCGTATAATCCAAGGTTTTACTACTTTGTTAACAATTACACCAATGACCCTTGAATGTAATCCACCCCTGTTTCAACGAGTCTATTAATTATTAATCCATCCACGTGTCTGGTCAAATGAATAATTATTGGTATTTATAGATATCCCGCCCACCGTACCCAGTCAAGCGTATGTGGTTATATATAAATATGTCAAATTATAAGTCTATATATTAAATTAACGAGGTATCATTTAGTTAATATAAAGCCCATTAATAGCCCATAGTCTAATTTCCACAAGTGTCGTTCTTTTATCCAAACCCCAATTATGGTACAAAGCCCAATTACCCCATCTTTATTATTTTAGCCCAACATCACGATTACTTCAATTTAAATAAGCATAATAATAACTTAGCTACGAGGCATTAATTTAAAAAGGTTGAACATAACTTACAATGATTAATAATAGCGTAGTGTTACACGGACAGAATTTTGACTTACACACTTACAATATTCGCTAACATACCCTTATTATTATTAATCTTAAATTTATATTAAAATTAAAATTAAAATTAAAATATAATTATATATATATATATATATATATATATATATATATATATATATATATATATATATATATATATATATATATATATATATATATATATATATATATATATATATATCTGTGAGATAGAGAGGATAGATTAAAGAATGGTATATAAACATTCGCTCAAAACTGCGCCTTTTATAGGAATGTGGCCAGGAAAAGTAGGCCATGCGATCGCATGGCAATTAGGCCTCCAGGCCATGCGATCGCATGGAGCAGGAATCCAGCTCACATTTCTGTGTCTCCTAGTTTGCCGATGGTTTATATATAATATAATATATATAATTTTAAGAATTAATTATATATTATATTATATTCATGTGCATAGTTGACTTGTAATTTTTAGTCCGTTGCATCGAGCGTTGAGAGTTGACTCTGGTCCCGGTTCCGGATTTTCGAACGTCCTTTCGTACTATTTAATATCTTGTACTTTGCGTTTTGCGGCTCGTACTCTTGTAATTTATAGACGTTTCTCATCAATAATTTGAACCACTTTGATTGTACTTTGTACTTTTGAGCTTTTTGGTCGTTTGCGTCTTCAATTCGTCGAATCCGTCTTTTGTCATCACCTTTTATTATTTAAACGAATATTACTTGTAAATAGAACAATTGCAACTAAAAGCTTGTCTTTCTTGAGAGATAATGCTATGAAATATATGTTCGTTTTTAGCATTATCAATGATGAAGAGAAAGATGATGATGAAGAGGATGTTGGTGAGAAGTCTGATGATGAAGATGATGTTGATGATGAAGTGGAAGGTGCTATTGAGAAGTCTCAGGAAAAGGAAAAGCGTGATGATGAAGAGGATGAAGAGAATGATGATGATGATGATGATGAAGAAGATGTTGATGATGAATAGAATGATGAAGATGAAAAGGATGTTGATGAGAGGGCTGATGCTGAAGATGAAGTCGAAGGTGCTGATGAATGGGAAGTTGATAATTTAGTGGAAGGTGCTGATGAAAGGGAAGGTGATAATGAAAAGGATGTTGATGATGAAAAGGATGTTCAACATCAGAAATTCACCAAAAAATTAGTGAAACAATCGAAACACATAAAGGTAACTGATTTAACTAAATGTTGTTTTTTTCTAGACTTTTAAATTACTTACTACATTTAGTTATTCATGTTTGTTAATGAACAGGATGTTGAAAAAGAAGAGCCTGATTAAAAATTTAAATGTTCATGACAACATCAATGAAAAAGAAGATGCAGTGATTGAAGAAGATGCAGAGTTTGTTTCATATGATGATGTCCAAATGGTGATGAACGAAGACAAAGAAGAAAATGTGGATAAAAAGAAGATTATGTGGTTCGAGAAATAAAAGATGGAGTGTTTAAAAAACGTTAATGAAGCAGAAAAAGATACCGAGTTTTCTGACGATGTTGATGAAGAAATGTTGATGGAAGACGACAAAAAAGAACACCTTGATGAAGATGTTAATGAAGAAGTTAATACAGAGCAAGATCCACTGATTAGACATATTGATGCAGAGCTAACAAATTTCAGAATGAAACCTAGTCCTCCACCAAGAAGAAGGAAGTCTGAAAGAATCTTATTACAGAAGCTTTCAAAAAATATTTTCGTCAAAGATGGCACAGGTATGACTGAGAACAATCCAATCAAATTGTAATTTGTGATGAATATTATTGATGCTACTATAACTATGTTTGTTAATGTATATTTGTGATTCTACTTTTTATTGGAGCTAATGAATATTTGTGATGCTCCTTTTGTATGCAGTTTTGATATGGTAATATAACTGTCTTTGTTTATGGTAATTTGCCAATGCAATTGTACTTAGGGTTATTATTAGGGTAATGATTGTACTTTGGGTTATGATTGCCACTGAAGGTGGTTATAAGGTCAACATTGCTTATCATATTGGTTATTGGGTCTGATTTGACATGTATACTACCTCATGGGTTTTTTCCTAATTTGGAGTGAGCGTTGAGTTGTTATTACTTCACCAAACATAGGTTGGTTTCTGAATTAGGCATATATATAATAGACTAGGTTTATATGTTTGGTTTTCTTTTGGTTGCCATAGTGTGCAGCAGGTAAATGATCAGGTTATCCAGGTTTTGTTATCCAGGTTTTGAGTTGTTATTACTTCACCAAACATAGCATTGAGTTGTTATCCAGGTTTTGTTTAAGCTGGCCCGGTTGGTTCTGCTACTACTATCAGGTTGTGTTTGCCTATTGTTACTATATAGTATAACTTTCTTTCATTGCATAATAAGGGTTTATATGTTATAGGTTATATATATTGTGTTTATATGATGTTAATAAAGTTTATATGTTGTTAATATAGTGTTGTATGATGTTTAGAATCGTGTTGTGTAATCGCGTCAATCATGGCGTGTTAAAATAGTGAGATGGTTGTGTGTTGTTTGTTTGTCCAGTTCTGCTCCAGGTCTGCACTACATGTCTACAATCGTGTTGGGTAATCGTGTGAATCATGGTGTGTTAGATAGTCAAATTGTTGTGCTATAGATCCAATCAAACATGTGTTATAAACCTGATTTATAAACCCGATTCAAACATGTGTGAATCATGTGATATTATTAACGTTCATGTAAACCAGATTTATACAAACTTTCATAACAAACGACTTAAGATATAAAGAAAAAGAAACATTAAATTACCTCTAATGATTTTGAAGTCTCCATTATCTTTGAATCATGCGAGTAAGCTAAACAAGCAAACAAGAGCAAGCCGAAAAAAAAACTAAAAAACGCGTGTTTTTATATTTCTGAAAAGATTTTTTATATTTTATATTATTTATAACTTCAATAATAATCTTATTTATTTAAGGTATATAAAATTTTATAATATTATAATTATATTATATATACTTATCAAAATCCATTCCTAGTTATCAAAGTATTTTCTAACTCTTCTGTAACTAACTAACTTCCTATTAATTAGACGTGTTTATTTATTAACCCGTTCAATATGGAACCCTAAATATATAACCCGTTACATTGTTTGTTTAATTAGACGTGATCGGTAATTTCGGTAGACTAATATTAACAGAACTTTAAGGGTTTGGTTGATTAAACGGAGATTGTTAACATATATATCCCGTTAACTTATTTAGACGTGTCACAGTTAAAGGTGTTAGTTAAAAACTAATTAGACGTGTGTTTTGAAACTTATTAGACGTGTTAAGCATTTAGACGTGTTCCCGGAAAATCTAATAAGACATGTTGCCAATTAGACGTGTTCTTGTTTCATTCAGACGTGTTCCTGGTATACATAATTAGACGTGTTGTTAATTAGACGTGTTATTTGGAATATTTGTTAGACGTGTTGTCAATTAGATGTGTTCCCGGTAAAAGTAATTATACGTGGTTACCAATTAGAGGTGTTAAACTTATTTATACATGTAGAAGATATCTAATTAGACGTGTTGTGAATATTAATTAGACGTGTTCCGTGTTTTTTGGTAGAAATCTAAATTAGACATGTTCTGTGTGATAAATTAGACGTGTTATATAGTGAACACATCTAAATGACGGGCTCTAAATGAGCCGAAATGTAGTAGTGATTAATGCGCCAGATTATGAAATCAAAGGACAAATCCTACACACGGTAACTAATCAATGCCAATTTAGCGGTACGTCCAAAGAAGATCCAAACGAACATCTTCGAACCTTTAATAGGATATGTACTCTATTTAAAATCAGAGAAGTTGAGGATGAACAGATCTATCTCATGTTGTTTCCCTGGACTTTAAATGGAGAAGCCAAAGATTGGTTAGAATCATTACCTGAAGGAGCGATCGATACATGGGATGTTTTAGTTGAGAAATTTCTTAAAAGATTCTTTCTGGCATCTAAAGCTGTAAGACTTCAAGGAGAAATTGTTACATTCGCGCAAAAGCCAAATGAAACATTATATGAGGCGTGGACAAGATTCAGAAAGTTATTGAGAAGATGTCCTCAGCACGGTTTAGACACTTATCAAATAGTGCAAATATTCTACCAAGGTGTCGACGTTGCTACACGAAAAGACATCGACACAGCAGCTGGTGGTTCCATTATGAAGAAAACCGCAACTGAAGCTCACAAAATTATTGATAACACAGCCTCCCACTCGCATTATGACTTTGATTCCGTTTCCGCAAAAATAGATGCTTTCAAGAGACGAATGGAAAAGATGACTAAAGATATTCACGCAATACGAATCAGTTGTGAGCCATGCGGTGGACCACACTTAATGAAAGATTGTCACATTGAACAAACGATGGAACAACGAGAGAATGTTTCCTACCTGAACCAAAGGCCGGGAAATAATTATCAGAATAATTATCAACCACCAAGGCTAAACTTTAATCGAAATCAAAACATTCTTTACAATTCAAATGGACCCAACAACAACTCGTACAACCAACAAGGTCCGAATAACCAACCAACTCAAAACAACACTTTCAATCAACAAAGACCTGGCTTGTATAAACCACCACAACAAACCGAAGAGAAAAAGTCAAATCTAGAAGAAATGGTACAAAAGCTAGTTGAATATCAAACACAATTTATTGCAACTCAAACCCAAACAAATGAGAGGTTTGATCAGTCATTAAGAACTCGAAAAGCTTCCATTTTGAATCTAGAAAAACACATAGGTACTCTTGCTAGCATGATGAGTGAGAGAGAACAAGGAAAGCTACCGAGTAATAATGAAGTAAATCCTCGGAATGAGAATGTTAATATGGTGTCAACAAATTTTGAAAAACCAGCACCAGAAGATCGGAAGGTTTTAGATGTTAGTAACAATGAAGAAGTTACAACACCACCACCACCTGAGTATGTAAAGCCAGTGGTGGCACCATACAGACCACCCATCCCGTTTCCAAGAAAAGGAGTTGAGTATGAGCAAGTGATAGGTAATAAAGTTTGTGATACCTTTGGAAAGAAGAAGAAGAATAAGAAAGTGCAAGAAACAAAAACCGTAAAAGTAAACCCGGTGAAGACAGTTCCACCAAAACTTCCACCCAAGTTGGGTAATCCGGGAGAATTTATTGTTTTTTGTCTACTTAGTGATTGTGTCATGTATGATGTACTAGCAGATTTAGGTGCAAGTGTGAGTGTTATGCCTCTTTCATTATATAAGAGATTAGGTGTAGGTGAGTTAAGTCCAACGAAAATGAGTGTTCGACTTTTTGATCAAACCATTAAGCACCCAGTTGGAATTGCTGACAACCTACCCGTTCAAGTGGGTAATTTAACCTTTTTAGTAGAATTCATTGTCATTGACATAGAAGAGGACTCAAACATTGCTCTAATTTTAGGTCTACCATTCTTAGCATCCACTGGTGCGTTAATTGATGTAAAAGAGGGTAGAATGACACTTAGTAATGGTGAAAAATCAATCACCTTTGTGATTCGAAAGTCTAAATCTCCACCAACTAAAACCGTTGAACCAATAAAAATGATTGGTAAGAACCATATTTTTTTACCAACTCCAACAGTAGTGCTTAACAATAATAAAATGCCTAAGTGTGGTGAAGATGAAGTAACAGCTAATGATGACTTGATAACAAAGAACCCCGATGTTGATGCGAAATTAAATGACCCCGTTATTAACAGTTCAATGAAGAAACTTATTAAACGGATTCGCGATGCTAGAACCAAGGGGAACTTTAAGTTATGTAACCGGTTAGTATCCAATCTGTCACCTAAAGAAAAAGGCGAAACTAGTTGAATTTGTGGATATTACACAAGAATCCGACCAATGGCTTAAAGCAAAAGTCACAGATATGCAAGTTGATTATGGTCTAAGAGAAATTGACGATGAAGTTAATCACAATTTTGACACCACAGCTACCTAAGTGTGGGGAGATTTAAATGTTCTAAAAAGAAAATGCTGTCTAGAGTTAGTTGTTCTGTTCTCGTGTAGTTCCGAGAATGGAATCCGATTGGTCTTTTCCGCTAGCAGACACTAAAGAACTAGTTTTCTCCCCTCATTCTGATTTTGTTTTGTTTTGTAGGTTTTATATGAAATTAATATGCATTTTTAAATTTAAGTTTTGTGTGAATTTAAAAACAAAATTTACTTTATTTCATTAAGTTTAAAAAATGATTTCTAAAATTCGTCGTAAGTTAAAGACTAGGTCATGGAACCGAAATTGCTTTACCCAAGGACGGAGCAAAAAATTTTATTATCATTATTTTAATATTATTGATCTAAAGTATGCAAAAAAACAAAATGAAAAAACCCAAAAATCTTTGCTTATTAAAACACTAGCTTTAAAACGACAATTTTTAAATTTTGTCGAGGGGTGGACTAGGTAAATGTACCGAAACTACCTCTACCTAAAGTAAAAGGAAACAAAATTTTAAAAATTATTCATTTAAATTGTTTTAATAAATAAAGGTTATATATATATATATATATATATATATATATATATATATATGTTTGTAGTTTATCTTATGTACAAAACAGGGTAAAATACGCATTTTCAAAAATTAACAAACAGTTCAAAAAAAGCAACTATTTTTGAAGAAAAATATGTGTGATAAAACAACAAAAGGAATAAACGATGAGGCACGCTATCTATAATTCCACGAGCTTAGTAACTACAAACTGGGTATTTTTAATCATTTTTCTACACTAATCACCCTCATGAATTTAAATTTTTACTGATTTCTTGCAAGTGAGGGCATTGCAAGATCTCAAGTGTGGGGAAGGGTTATAAATTCTTTCGGGTTTACACTTGGTTTAATTCCCAAATTTTGTGAAAATTTGAAAATTTTCAACTAAATGAATTCAAAATCATGTTTATACATATTTATGAACCGTAAAACTAGGTTTTATTACCGAAATTATTGTTACCTCGGAAAGGACATAAATTGAGAAACAACCTAAAACGCTTAAGTTCATTTAACATGGAATAGAAGGGAATAAAAAGGCAAAGAAAAACATAAATAAAAGGTAAGTGTGGGAAGAATTTACCAAGTTCTTTAAAACATATATCACATATTTTTGTACATGATTATTGCAGGTACTTTTGATTTGGACTAAATTAATCAGTTTTACCCGATTTACTGTAATATAAATGAATGAAAAGATGGATCTACACGATGAATCAATTCCATCATTAAAAGGAAGTAAAGTCTTCCGAAAAAGACACGCGCTTCTTGATTTAGGTCAGGAAGATGTCGCCCAGACCAGTTATAGAGTCTACGAAAAATCTTGAAAAGTTTTCTCGAAAATCAGCTGGAAATCCACGGACGTCAACGTCAAACAGGGTCGCCAAGTGGCCAGACTTATCCTAACCATGAGAGGATCTGTCTCGTAAAATGGGGAGGGCGTCGTGCAAATTAGCTTGATAAGACTAATGAATCAGACCCCCAAAAAGGATAATCTCCTTAAAAGATTAAAAATCAGCTTTTAAGCATGATATTACTCAATCCTTGAGATTGATCTTAAAGATTGAGAATTACAAACTCATGAAATTAGATGATATCTAAACTCGAGCTTGAACAAGAAAATATTTTGATCAAATTAAAACCGATTTGTTTTCTGAAAACCTATTTCCAATGCGTTCATTACCATTGAACGTAAAATTCTAAGAATTCACCGGAATTCATTAGGTCACCTGAACCAAATCGGGTATCAGCCGTAAGAACGGTGGTTGCATAGCATGGTCGAAGACAGGACCTTGTGCCAGACCGAAAAACTATAGGGTGATCTTTACTATTGCTCCCACAAAGGATAATAATTGTATCCGACATGTTATGGACCATGATCATCTGCATGTCATTAGACATTGCCTTAACAGTTGCTTGTTCATCGCTTTCCTTTACAACCGGATGGTAGTTTACCGAAAGGTAATATACGAGACAAGTAAACTGGACGTGTGCTTTCCTAATACAAGGTTAGCAAGTGGGTGACACAAAACCGCAAGTTTTGAGCTAAAATTTTAAAATATGAAACCCACAAAAACATTTTGCAAACACCGGTAAAGGGTTATTCCGGAAAACTTGTCTAGGGTAAAATCTAGCTTGAATTTTCAAAAGATCAAATGTTTCCATAAAGATCCAATTTATTAAAGGATCTAAATTTTCATAGACATGTGCGACTGTAAACCATATCATTACTATCATTGTTCATATCGCTGTATCAAAATCACTGATCTATAAAGTGTGAGAATAAAAAAGTGATTCGAGTGAAGTGTGATTTAATTTCAAGTTCTGTTTTGCTTGAGGACAAGCAACGCTCAAGTGTGGGAATATTTGATAATGCTAAAAATGAACATATATTTCATAGTATTATCCTTCAAGAAAGACAAGCTTTTAGTTGCAATTGTTTTATTTTCAAGTAATATTCATTTAAATAATTAAGCACGAAGACAAAAAAAGAAAACGAAGATTTGAAGACGCAAACGTCCAAAATGCTCAAACGTACAAGTTAAACTCCATGTGGTTCAATTTATTGATGAATGACGTCTAAATATTGACAAGAATACAAGTTGCAAAACGCAAAGTACAAGATATTAGATCATACGAAAAGACGTTAGAGAATTCGGAACCGAGACATAAACCGAGTATCAATGTACGAGACAATGGACCTAAAATTACAAGTCAACTATGCACAAGAATATAATATAATATATATATAATTATATATATTATATTATATATTAAAATAAACTCAGCAGCCTACGTTTAAATCAATTGGTGAGCTGGATTCTGAACCTCCACGATTGCGGAGCTGCAGAGGGTAAAACCTCCATGATCGCGGAGCTCACCAGGACTCAAATTTGCCTATAAAAGCCAACGAATTCTGCTCGATCAACGTACCCCTTTCCTATCTTTCTTTCTCAGTTTATATTTATATTTATATTTATATATTATAATTATAATTTTAATTTAAGTTAATAATAATAAGGTTATTGTAAGAATGTTTTACGGGTTTTAAGTCAGAACTCTGTCCGTGTAACGCTACGCTATTAATAATCACTGTAAGCTATGTTCTTCCATTTTAAATTAACATCTCGTAACTAAGTTATTATTATGCTTATTTAAGTCGAAGTAATCGTGATGTGGGACTAAATATCAAGATGGGGTTATTGGATTTTGTACCATAATTAGGGTTTGGACAAAAGACCGACACTTGTGGACATTGGACTATGGATTATTAATAGATGGGGGTTTGTCAAATCGAATGATAACTCATTGGAATCTGTCGAACCTATCTTCAAATTAGTTAATCTAATAATTATTAAATGATTATGAATGTCCTATTTAGTGACGTTTATACGATATCCTTTACAATCGTTTAATTAATTATTCGGGTTAGGTAATTGATTATTCAAACTGATCAAGTGGGTAAATTAATATTCATATCTCATTAAAACATGGGTGGATTACATACAAGGGTAATTGGTGTAATTGTTAACAAAGTATTAAAACCTTGGATTACACGCAGTCGATAACCTGGTGTAATTATTAATAAAGTATTAAAACCTTGTTACAGTTTGAATCCCTAATTAGTTGGAATATTTGACTTCGGGTATAAGGTTAATTTGACGAGCATTTTATAATTATGACCGATGGACTATTATGGACGGAAACCAGATATGTTTCAAATAAATCCAGGACAAAGGACAATTAACCCAGAGTAATAGATTAAAATCAAAACGTCAAACTGAAGTTTAAATAAGCATAATACTTTTATTTTATATCTCATAGTACTTTTATTTACTCTCTTTTTGTTTATTTTGGGTAAAGGGTTTTCCCGGAGAATATTATTAAAAATAATAAAGAATGATTACAAAAAAGCTCAGAAGCAACAGGCATGTCCTGAAGCCCACAAACACAACCAACGGCACAAATGCCAAACAAAAACACACGCCCACAAAACCTAACAACCTATAACAAGTCGCTAGATTTAGACATCTTCCAACCTCTAAATATCTCTAAAACGAGTAACATTGGGAGAATTCTTGAATCGAACCGTCATCAACTTCAAACGAACATTAGAAACAATAGCATCAAACACTTATCTTTCCGTTCGAAAAATCATCTTGAATATCCTGTTGTTGCACTCTAACCACAGACCATAAATTGTAGCATCAAAGCACAACTTAGAAATCACCACGTGAGCTAACTTTCGAGAAGCAAAAGGCATAATACGATCTACCACCATGCGCCAATCATTACATTGCAAATCCATAATCATCATGGGTTGCATCATTCCCCAAACAGATGCTGAATAAGTGCACAAGAAGAACAAATGTGAGTGCGAGTCCACACAACCCTAACAAAGCGCACATACCGAAATGGAACCATCTCTAATATCCCACGGTTTGAGCTTGTCTTGAATTTTCAACCTTTCCCCCATTACAAGCCACAATAGAAACGAATGCTTAGGAATACCTTGCGAAAGCCAAACAACCCGGAACCACGGAACCTTAGCACTTCTCGGGCGAAACGACTCCCATGCATTCTGAACGGAAAAGCTAAAAACCACATCACCATTTTTTTTCCCAGCCATATTTGTCTGGCTCCTCTAAAAAGAACAGGCGCAATAACTGACTGAATGTTTGGATATTTAGTTATCCACTCCACCGGCCACTTGAAACCTGAGTTATCCATGATATCACAAACAGTAGATTTTGATTTCCACCCTGTACGATTGAATATCACGAATAGAAATGAGATTAGCCAACAGACCAATGGAGGACCAATCATCAAACCATGCAGACCTAAGTTTGCCATCACCAACATGACACACAATATAATTCCGAATAAGAGGGCGAATATTTAATATTTTTCTCCAACTCCATGATGCACCCGCCTTTAACACGACATCCCAAAAATGTCTACAATTCAGCTTGTATTCATGGATCCATCTCACCCATAGGGTCGGCTTCAAAGATAAAAGATGCCAAATATGAGTAGCCATCAGCGCGGAGTTCCAATTCTTCAATCTTTTAATGCCTAAACCACCTTCATCCTTCGGCAAACACACATCATCCCACTTTACTTTCACTTTACCTCGTTTCATCTGACCTTGACACCAAAGAAAACCCCGAATAAGCTTCTCAATATCCTTCATAACTTGGTTCGGGAGAATGAAAACCGAGCACCAATAAACTTGCATCGAAGTAAGAACCGAGGTGATGAGTTGAACCCTACCCGCAAAAGATAAAAAATTATTCATCCAATGGTTCACTTTATACTTCACTTTATCCAAAAGAGGCTTATAATCTCGATACATTAACCGCGAAGACACGAGAGGAATACCCAAGTATTTAACCGGCAACTGACCTTCCTCAAACGGCATAAGAATCAAAATATGGCCTTTAATAGTATCTAAAACATTGCAACAAAAATCCGTACTTTTAGGCAAGCTTGGAACTAATCCCGAGCATTTCTTAAACACCTCCAAAGAATCCCAAAGGACCAAAATAGAAGAAGTACAAGCATTAGCAAAGAGAAATAGGTCATCGGCGAAACATAGATTCACAATCCTTAATTTATCACATTTCGGGTGGAACCGAAACCCTGTAGACTCATTAATATTTTGATGAATCATTAACGTGAGCACTTCCATTACTAATGTGAACAAATAAGGAGACATAGGGTCACCTTGGCGTAGACCTCACTTCCCCTGAAAAAACCATGTAACTCTCCATTAATACTTATGGAGAAAGAAGTAGTCGTGACGCACGCCATAATTCATTTCACCATCTTCCTAGGAAAACCAAAACAAATAAGGATTTCTTCTAATAAATACCAATCCACGGTATCATATGCTTTTTGAATGTCAATTTTAAAAGCACATCTAGAAGGACCACGATCCACATGATAATTTTTCATCAATTCTTGAGTCAATAAAATATTATCCGATATACGTCGACCGGGAATAAAAGCCGATTGATTAAAACTAACCACCTCATCCAAACTCGCCTTGATACGAGACGTAATAATCTTACTTATACATTTGTACACAACATTGCAGCAAGAAATAGGATGGAAGTCTGTCACCTTACTCGACGTTTGAACTTTAAGCAATAACGCAATAGTCATGGTATTAAGATCTCTAAGCATTTGCCCTGTACAAAAAAACTCCTTCACTGCTTGTATGACATCAACACTTATAACCTCCCAAGTCTCCTTGAAAAAAAACCGACGAGTACCCATTTGGCCCGGGGGATTTACAATCACCAATATCAAATAGAGCATTTTTAATCTCACTATCAGTAACAGTCCAAATCATTAGTTGCCCCTACTGAGCAGAAACCCGATTAGGAAACAAGCTGCCAGGATCCCGTAGCTCATCACACCTAGAGGTTGTTCCCAGAAAATTACATAATGGTTTACAATAGAAATATATTACATCGACATATGTTTCTTGAATGCAGTTTTTACATAATATCATACAAACATGGACTCCAAATCTTTTCCTTATTTTAGTATGCAACAGCGGAAGCTCTTAATATTCACCTGAGAATAAACATGTTTTAAACGTCAACAAAAATGTTGGTGAGTTATAGGTCTAACCTATATATATCAAATCGTAACAATAGACCACAAGATTTCATATTTCAATATACATCCCATACATAGAGATAAAAATCATTCATATGGTGAACACCTGGTAACCGACATTAACAAGATGCATATATAAGAATATCCCCATCATTCCGGGACACCCTTCGGATATGATATAAATTTCAAAGTACTAAAGCATCCGGTACTTTGGATGGGGTTTGTTACGCCCAATAGATCTATCTTTAGGATTCGCGTCAATTAGGGTGTCTGTTCCCTAATTCTTAGATTACCAGACTTAATAAAAAAGGGCATATTCGATTTAGATAATTCAACCATAGAATGTAGTTTCACGTACTTGTGTCTATTTTGTAAATCATTTATAAAACCTGCATGTATTCTCATCCCAAAAATATTAGATTTTAAAAGTGGGACTATAACTCACTTTCACAGATTTTTACTTCGTCGGGAAGTAAGACTTGGCCACTGGTCGATTCACGAACCTATAACAAATATGTACATATATATCAAAGTATATTCAAAATATATTTACAACACTTTTAATATATTTTGATGTTTTAAGTTTATTAAGTCAGCTGTCCTCGTTAGTAACCTACAACTAGTTGTCCAACGTTAGATGTACAAAAAAAAATTGATATATATTATCTTGAATCAATCCACGACCCAGTGTATACACGTCTCAGGCTAGATCACAACTCAAAGTATATATATTTTTGGAATCAACCTCAACCCTGTATAGCTAACTCCCACATTACTGCATATATAGAGTGTCTATGGTTGTTCCAAATAATATATACACATGGGTCGATATGATATGTCAAAACATTTGCATACGTGTTTATGGTATCCCAAGATTACATAATATATTAGAATGCATGTATAATACAATATAAGTTAGCTAGGATATGATTAATATAGATTTGTTACCAATTTTCACATTGTTACAACAAGAAAAATTATCCAATCTTGTTTTACCCATAACTTTTTCATTTTAAATCCGTTTTGATTGAATCAAATTGCTATGCTTTCATATTGAACTATATTTTATGAATCTAAACAGAAAAAGTATAGGTTTATAGTCGGAAATATAAGTTACAAGTTGTTTTTGTAAAGGTAGTCATTTCAGTTGAAAGAACGACGCCTAGATGACCATTTTAGAAAACATACTTCCACTTTGAGTTTAACCATAATTTTTGGATATAGTTTCATGTTCATAAGAAAAATCATTTTTCCAGAAGAACAACTTTTAAATCAAATTTTATCATAGTTTTTAATTAACTAACCCAAAACAGCCCGCGGTGTTACTACGACGGCGTAAATCCGGTTTTACGGTGTTTTTCGTGTTTCAAGGTTTTAAATCATTAAGTTAGCATATCATATAGATATAGAATATGTGTTTAGTTGATTTTAAAAGTCAAGTTAGAAGGATTAACTTTTGTTTGCGAACAAGTTTAGAATTAACTAAACTATGTTCTATTGATTACAAGTTTAAACCTTCGAATAAGATAGCTTTATATGTATGAATCGAATGATGTTATGAACATCATTACTACCTCAAGTTTTCTGGATAAAGCTATTGTAAATGAGAAAAATGGATCTAGCTTCAAAGGATCCTTGGATGGCTTGAAAGTTCTTGAAGCAGAATCATGACACGAAAACAGTTCAAGTAAGATTTTCACTCGAAATAAGATTGTTATAGTTATAGAAATTGAATCAAAGTTTCAATATGAGTATTACCTTGTATTAGAAAGATATCTTACTGTAAATAAAAAAGATTTCTTGAGGTTGGATGATCTCTCTACAAGATTGGAAGTAAGCTAGCAAACTTGGAAGTATTCTTGATTTTATGAAACTAGAACTTGTAGAATTTATGAAGAACACTTAGAACTTGAAGATAGAACTTGAGAGAGATCAATTAGATGAAGAAAATTGAAGAATGAAAGTGTTTGTAGGTGTTTTTGGTCATTGGTGTATGGATTAGATATAAAGGATATGTAATTTTGTTTTCATGTAAATAAGTCATGAATGATTACTCATATTTTTGTAATTTTATGAGATATTTCATGCTAGTTGCCAAATGATGGTTCCCACATGTGTTAGGTGACTCACATGGGCTGCTAAGAGCTGATCATTGGAGTGTATATACCAATAGTACATACATCTAATAGTTGTGTATTGTACGAGTACGAATACGGGTGCATACGAGTAGAATTGTTGATGAAACTGAACGAGGATGTAATTGTAAGCATTTTTGTTAAGTAGAAGTATTTTGATAAGTGTCTTGAAGTCTTTAAAAAGTGTATGAATACATATTAAAACACTACATGTATATACATTTTAACTGAGTCGTTAAGTCATCGTTAGTCGTTACATGTAAGTGTTGTTTTGAAACCTTTAGGTTAACGATCTTGTTAAATGTTGTTAACCCAATGTTTATAATATCAAATGAGATTTTAAATTATTATATTATCATGATATTATGATGTACAGATATCTCTTAATATGATATATATACATTAAATGTCGTTACAACGATAATCGTTACATATATGTCTCGTTTCAAAATCATTAAGTTAGTAGTCTTGTTTTACTTAATGATATTTTTACTTATCATAATATCATGTTAACTATATATATAACCATATATATGTCATCATATAGTTTTTACAAGTTTTAACGTTCGTGAATCACCTGTCAACTTGGGTGGTCAATTGTCTATATGAAACCTATTTCAATTAATCAAGTCTTAACAAGTTTGATTGCTTAATATGTTGGAAACACTTAATCATATAAATAACAATTTCATTTAATATATATATATATAAACTTGGAAAATTTCGGGTCACTACAGTACCTACCAGTTGAATAAATTTCGTCCCGAAATTTTAAGCAGTTGGAGGTATTGACGTATCTTCTAGAAATAAATGCGGGTATTTCTTCTTCATCTGATCTTCACACTCCCAGATGAACTCGGGTCCTCTACGAGCATTCTATCGAACCTTAACAATCGGTATCTTGTTTTGTTTAAGTCTCTTAACCTCACGATCCATTATTTCGACGGGTTCTTCAATGAATTGAAGTTTTTCATTGATTTGGATTTCGTCCAACGGAAGAGTGAGATCTTCTTTAACAAAACATTTCTTCAAATTAAAGACGTGGAAAGTGTTATGTACATTCGCAAGTTGTTGAGGTAACTCAAGTCGGTAAGCTACTGGTCCGACACGATCAATAATCTTGAATGGTCCAATATACCTTGGATTTAATTTCCCTCATTTACCAAATCGAACAACACCTTTCCAAGGTACAACCTTAAGCATGACCATCTCTCCAATTTCAAATTCTATGTCTTTTCTTTTAATGTCGGCGTAGCTCTTTTGTCGACTTTGGGCGGTTTTCAACTGTTGTTGAATTTGGATGATCTTCTCGGTATTATCTCTGGACTCATAATCTATCTATCCCCCACTTCACTCCAACAAATCAGAGACCTGCACTTTCTACCATAAAGTGCTTCAAATGGGGCCATCTCAATGCTTGAATGATAGCTGTTGTTGTAGGAAAATTCTGCTAACGGTAGATGTCGATCCCAACTGTTTCCGAAATCAATAACACATGCTCGTAGCATGTCTTCAAGCGTTTGTATCGTCCTTTCGCTCTGCCCATCAGTTTGTGGATGATAGGCAGTACTCATGTCTAGACGAGTTCCTAATGCTTGCTATAATGTCTGCCAGAATCTTGAAATAAATCTGCCATCCCTATCAGAGATAATAGAGATTGGTATTCCATGTCTGGAGACGACTTCTTTCAAACACAGTCGTGCTAACTTCTCCATCTTGTCATCTTCTCTTATTGGCAGGAAGTGTGCTGATTTGGTGAGACGATCAACTATTACCCAAATAGTATCAAAACCACTTGCAGTCCTTGGCAATTTAGTGATGAAATCCATGGTAATGTTTTCCCATTTCCA
This sequence comes from Rutidosis leptorrhynchoides, assembly GCF_046630445.1. Lineage (NCBI taxonomy): Eukaryota > Viridiplantae > Streptophyta > Magnoliopsida > Asterales > Asteraceae > Rutidosis > Rutidosis leptorrhynchoides. The sequence continues at coordinate 206,325,954 of NC_092341.1, read as the reverse complement.
TTCCGGGATTTCGGGTTGTTGAAGTAGACCTGATGGTTTCTGATGCTCAGCTTTGACCTTAGAACATGTCAAACATTCTCCTACGTATTTAGCAACATCGGCTTTCATACCCGGCCACCAAAAATGTTTCTTGAGATCCTTGTACATCTTCCCCGTTCCAGGATGTATTGAGTATCTGGTTTTATGAACTTCTCTAAGTACCATTTCTCTCATATCTCCAAATTTTGGTACCCAAATCCTTTCAGCCCTATACCGGGTTCTGTGTTCCCGAATATTAAGATGCTTCTCCGATCCTTTGGGTATTTCATCATTTAAATTTCCCTCTTTTAAAACTCCTTGTTGCGCCTCCTTTATTTGAGTAGTAAGGTTATTGTGAATCATTATATTCATAGATTTTACTTGAATGGGTTCTCTGTCCTTCCTGCTCAAGGCGTCAGCTACCACATTTGCCTTCCCTGGGTGGTAACAAATCTCAAAGTCATAATCATTCAACAATTCAATCCATCTACGCTGCCTCATATTCAGTTGTTTCTGATTAAATATGTGTTGAAGACTTTTGTGGTCGGTATATATAATACTTTTGACCCCATATAAGTAGTGCCTCCAAGTCTTTAATGCAAAAACAGCCGCGCCTAATTCCAAATCATGCATCGTATAATTTTGTTCGTGAATCTTCAATTGTCTAGACGCATAAGCAATCACCTTCATTCGTTGCATTAATACACAACTGAGACCTTGCTTTGATGCGTCACAATAAATCACAAAATCATCATTCCCTTCAGGCAATGACAATATGTGACGACCCGGAAATTTCTGACCAAATTTAAACTTTAATCTTTATATTATTCCGACATGATAAACAAAGTTTGTTAAATTAAATCTCAAGGATTTTAAACTATGTTTATACATTCATTTAAACCTCGACCAAATTCCAATGATTCACGAACCATTAAATGAACATATATGAATATGTATGTATATGTGTATATGTTATAAATTGAAAATGTCAACAAAGTATTTAAATGTATAATGCTTTATATGAACGTATTTGTTTCAATATTATTATCGACGAAATTAAAAAATATATATATTAAATGATTGAATTATCAGAAACATTGAATTATGATTACAAGTCTCTGTTGAGAGGTCCACTATGATTTGAGAAAATCTATTCCTCTTAACGATATTCGGAATAATTTGTAAAGCTATTTATAAATAAAAATAAAAAGTGTCATTTACGAAAGTTAGACAAAAGCTAGTGAAAAATTGGTTTCCATAATATTCTATTAATCTATTTTCAAACGTACAAAAACATTTTCAGTTTAAAAAGAACTTTATTATTAAAATGTATATAACTTTTATAAATATCTAGAATCACTTTTGACAACTCATTACTTAACCAGTATAATAAATATAACGATATTTATATTTTATTTCATTAAATATATATAACGATTTAAATTAATATTATATATATTTATACGCGTATTATACATACATAGTTTTTATACTTTTACTATACTTTAAGTTTACCTTTACTTTACTTTTACTTTACTTTAACTTTAATAATTCACTTTAATAATTCATACTTTAATAATTCACTTTAATAATTCATACTTTAATAATTCACTTTAATAATTCATACTTTAATAATTCACTTTAAAAATGCATACTTTAATAATTCACTTTAATAATTCATACTTTAATAATTCACTTTAATAATTCAAAAATCTATTATAAATAGAATTCAATAGGTTTCATTATTTCGTAGAAACTTGAAAATATATTTCTCTAAACTCTCTCAATCGATTTACATATATATATATATATATATATATATATATATATATATATATATATATATATATATATATATATATTTGCTCTGTATTATTTCAAGATATTATTAGTATACATAAAATATTACGACGGAGTGATGTCCGAGTGATTTCAAAATAGTTTTTTGAATGAGTCGAAGCTAAGGAAATTATGGGTTATAGCTATGGAGGTGATGGGTATGGTTCATGGGTATGCTCGTGAGGTCAATCTAGTGTTTATCATCTCCGTTGCGTCTACGTACTGTCCTGCAATATTGAATCTCAATATCGATACGTGAGCACTCATAACTTAACTTTTATATATCAATAGTGTATCCCTGACTAGTGCTCGAGTATATAGGATTATGCATGCTTGTACATTCGATATTGTCCTTAGATAGGTTTGTTGAATCCTGAATTAGATACATATGCTACTAAGATAGGGTATATGATATGCATGTCATTGGAAAGCTAGTGAAAAATTAAGAACTTTTCATTTAGATATCGAATGGTTTCGATGAACGGATTACAAGTTATAGTCAACTGAATTTTAGTATTATTGTTAAAATGATTATTATTACTATCGTCGTTATTATTTTAATAAAAATATCATTGTTATTATAAAATATCATTATTACTATTATGTTAGTATTATCATTTTATCATAATACCATTTTTAGTAAATATAAATATTGTTATAGAATAATAATAATTATTATTACAAAATAATACAACTTTTACTTATTATTATTATGATCAATATTATTTTATCAAATAAATAGGGGATACAAAGATATTTTTCACCACGCGTAATATAATTACATTAATAATACTTACCACTATAGTTTTACGATATTAAGTGAACTTTATAAATTTTACTACTTAAGATATATAAAAGTATATTTTATTATATATAAACGTTAATATAAATTTTTATTAATAAATGACTTTTATTATTATAAAATCTAATAAATATATTTAAATATATAAAACGACTATAGTTAAGTTATATAATAAACACGTATAAATTTTAGAAGTCATTTTGAGTCAAGTTGACTTTTGTTGACTTTTGCATATTAGTCTCGAGCATTAGGATTGTGGTACACTATGACTTGACCAAAAATTGTTAGACAAATATTGACCAACATAAAAATATATATAATTAATATAGGTTCGTGAATCCGAGGCTAACCTTGCACTTGTTAAATGACGTTATATGAATTTTTACTACGAAATACAGTATGGTGAGTTTCATTTGCTCCCTTTTATATATATTTTTGGGACTGAGAATACATGCGCTGTTTTTATTATTGTTTTACGAAATAGGCACAAGTACTAAAACTAATTCTACGTGGGTTTAAACCAGAAATATACCCTTAGCTTGGTAATATTAAACTACTTGTCTATGTACGGTAGGCGCGAATCCTAAAGATAGATCTATTGGGCCTGACAAACCCCATCCTGACTATGGGATGCTTTAGTACTTCGAGGTTATTTTAAACACACCTGATCTGGTGTACTTCAGAGGGTAAAACATGAACGTTAAGGCTTGTTACCGAGTGCCTACAACTTATAGAATACTTTTATACACTTGCGAGTGTACATATATTTATAAACGAAAATCTTGTGGTCTATTAATATATTGAAATGATTGTTATGATAAACCTATGAACTCACCAACCTTTTGGTTGACACTTTAAAGCATGTTTATTCTCAGGTATTAAAGAAATCTTCCGCTGTGCATTAGCTCATTTTAAGGATATTACTTGGAGTCATTCATGGCATATTTTGAAAGACGTTGCATTCGAGTCATTGAGTTCATCAAGATTATTATTTTGTCAATTATAGTTGGATGTATTATCAAATGGTGTGCATGCCGTCAACTTTCGTTGTAAAGAAAGTTTGTCTTTTAAAAACGAATGCAATGTTTGTAAAATGTATCATTTAGAGGTCAAATACCTCGCGATGTAATCAACTATTGTGAATCGTTTATAATATATATGAACGGGTCCTTTCAGTTGGTATCAGAGCGGCGGTCTTAGCGAACCAGGTCTGCATTAGTGTGTCTAACTGATAGTCGTTAGGATGCATTAGTGAGCCTGAACTTCGACCGTGTCTGCATGTCAAAATTTTTGCTTATCATTTTTGTCGGAATTGCCTGCTTATCATTCTTAGTCTAGACACGTCTTACTGCATTGATTGCATAAATAGTGTATAGACAAAATTCATATCTTAGCGTATCTACTAATCCATATCTTAGCGTATCTGTTACTGTAAACTTTGCCTGACATATCACGTAAATTCCTCCGTAATTTATGGGATTTTGGTATTATATATACATATGTAAATTATGTATTGAAGAATACCAAATCTAAATTCTACAATCTATTTCATACCAAAAATTCTTTCCCTGATCATACAAGATGGATCCCTCAACCAGTTCGAGTTCCTCGGATTCCGACAGCTATGCCGATATGGATTTCCACATGAGCTCCGAAAGCAGCGTGACCGGAATGGATCAACCAATTAGCCATCATCTATTCTGGATGAATTGGGGATGGGTTCGTAATCTACTTAACCATTGGAGACAAGAAGAAGGTGATCCCTTTCATCCACCACATTGCCCTCTTGGCAATGAACCTGAAGCACTTACCGGCGAACCTGTCCGAAACACCATTTTCTCTCTCATTTCCAGAGTATCTCGTCATGATTATATACTACACCAAATTCTAGATCTTATTTATCCGTTCATCCGAACTGACAATCACCCTGGTGTAATAGAAGAAGTCAACGAGCTTCGCGCTCGGGTAGTGGCTTTGGAGAATATGGTGCAAAGGTTACAAACACCAGCAGCAGCACCAGCAGCATAACTAGTACCACCATCAACAACATCAACAGTACCATTACCACCACCAACAACAACCGCATCGCAAACCTCAACTTGACAATCTGTCCCACGAGCATCGACGTCATACGCCATGTAGATACCAAGGAATACCACAACGATGAAGTATTGATTCATAACTTCATTGGAGAAACATTCTACGGCGATTATGTAATTTCTAAAGTTTAGAAATTATCTATCCTAGCCTTAACCATAAATCAAATGAGTTTAATTTAATATTAACTCATTAAATCAATATTACATCTGAAGAAATATACACATATATATTTCCATAAAGACTGTAATAAAATTCTTTTGTACAAAATATTAATTGTGAAATTTTTTTAACGGGTATGTAATACCCGAGAGATATATAAATTCACAATTAATATGTTACATTCTTCGAATGTGATTCAGCAAATCATCCATTATACTCCCTATTTTCACAACAATATACATTCTTTTATAGAAATCAAAACAACCATACTCATTCAAAATCTAATTACATATTCTAATTTTGAAATCTCATAATTCGATTCAAGATATAACCGAAATCATCACTCTTAGATTCCTACATCTTTCAAAACTATACTTTGACTTCAAAACTGTCCTAGAACCTCATTTCTATTCATGGAACTCACAAAAATATTTGTATCATTCAAAATCTTAGAACATCATATGTATATTAACAATTACAATATGTGTTCAAACACTTCAAAATTTCTAAAGACATGCGAGATGATGATCCAACCACATATTACCCACTGTCATGCATCTGAAAAGCTCTTGAAACTAAAGTTATAGTTTAACACGTATCCGTGTCAGATCCTTTGATATTTATTACCAAATATAATTTTTCATTCTCTTTCCAAAATAGACAGTTTTGTCACAGCTCCAGCAAATCACCTTCATTTATTTATACGAATAAACCTTATTATAACAATTACCCCTTCATCATTGTTACTGGAGAACCTTTCATATCTCGCCACATTAGCAGTAAACTTATCAACAACTTCATTAACCTTCGACTTAAGCCTCTCCGAAAAGCCACTATACTTATTCATTAAAACCCCATCATGTACTCACCTACATCCTGTAACAATAATTGTCACACCAACTACTGGGAATTAGCAATCGGTATTTTGAATTTCGCGACAATTTTACGTCAAAAGTTATACATATGACGTCTATCTCCTAGACTTACATACTTCGAATGTGAATTTTCTGAAAAACATCCCAAAATATGAACTAGTTCTCCGAAATTGGAAAAATGCTGATGAAGCAGCAAAAACTGTAAACGACTTTAACAGTCAAAAGTTTGATGATAAAGAATAGTATGGTGGTAAAGCTGAGAAAAAGAGAAGGTTTGAAACTGGAAAACGGATTGAGCAGACCATGAAGGAGGCTGTGGATAAATCACAAAGACTAAACCTGCCTTCAAAGGATCCAAATAATTCAGTGTCTACTGAAATCATTAGCAAACACCTTACTTCCTATTCTAAACTTTCACAGACAATCTTCTTCATCATCCATATTATCGTATCTTTTATTATAATATCTTCGATATTCCTGAAGATATTTTCACAACTATTCTTATCTGAAATCTTTTATCTCTTCGCAATATCTGCATTACAACATAAAAAGAAACTGTGTTAGTTTCTAAATTCAAAAAAAAAAAAAAATTTGAATTTAAAATAGGAATATTCTTGAAGAAGTGTTGGGAGCTGAAGCATGAGTTAGTATAATATAATGACACTTGATCAACGTGATTATATTACAGTAATTCATGCTGAGTTTCTAAATGGAACATGATGATTCACAGATCATAACGTCATCATGTGCTATGTTACACGACTCTTGTATTCTATTTGATCTCTAAATATCAAGAAAATATTTCTTGATGATTCGGCCTTTTCCGAGGTATTCTGGTAATTTGACAAGTCAAGATCGTGCCATTACAATTTTCTTCCTAGAACAATAACAATGTTCATTCCGAAATTTATATCTGCGAATTCTGGACTATTACAAGCGGTGCTTAATCGCAAGAAGAAGAAACGAAAGGACAAAGCTTCGAACTAGAAATGGGAGTATAAATCATAGCAAATAGAAGAGAGCATTAACCGTGGATGCCAATTATTATAGAAGAAGCAAGGACTTTGAAATATAAGGGAAGATATAAAACCCAACAACAACCCAGAAATCACAAACCGTATATATCAATGCATATAGCAATATAAAGACACGGGAGAACTAAAAACACTATAAAACCAAGAGTATAGTAGAAGTAAATAGATTCTTCCAGAGGCAGATGAAAAAGAAGAGCGACAGATATGAAAGTGAGGAGTATATCAAGAATCAGCACTGGATGAAGCATATTGACAAATACTTTAAAATATGAGTTGAGAAGGTGTGAGTTGTAAGAAAACAAATGAGGTGGATTTATAGTGAAATATCCGACAGAGAAATCAAAATGGATTATCGCATTAATTCGAAGAGGATCATAATTTCCTTAATCGCCGAATAATCAAATCCAATATAGATTACAAAGATTTTCATTTCGGAGATCAATCGTGATGACGTCAAAAGATACGACGAATCACTATTATCTTATTTCATTCATTTATGATAACTTCACTCACACGCTTCGAGTAATCGAATTATTTTATCCATTCTTCTTGAACATGATAAAACTCTATAATCGTTATAATAACATTCTCATTGTTAGTCATGACGACCTCTATCAAATTTCGGGGACGAAATTTCTTTAACGGGTAGGTACTGTGACGACCCGGAAATTTCTGACCAAATTTAAACTTTAATCTTTATATTATTCCGACATGATAAGCAAAGTTTGTTAAGTTAAATCTCAAGGATTTTAAACTATGTTTATACATTCATTTAAACCTCGACCAAATTCCAATGATTCACGAACCATTAAATTAACATATATGAATATGTATGTATATGTGTATATGTTATAAATTGAAAATGTCAACAAAGTATTTAAATGTATAATGCTTTATATGAACGTATTTGTTTCAATATGATTATCGACGAAATTAAAAAAAATATATTAAATGATTGAATTATCAGAAACATTGAATTATGATTACAAGTCTCTGTTGAGAGGTCCACTATGATTTGAGAAAATCTATTCCTCTTAACGATATTCAGAATAATTTGTAAAGTTATTTATAAATAAAAATAAAAAGTGTCATTTACGAAAGTTAGACAAAAGCTAGTGAAAAATTGGTTTCCATAATATTCTATTAATCTATTTTCAAACGTACAAAAACATTTTCAGTTTAAAAAGAACTTTATTATTAAAACGTATATAACTTTTATAAATATCTAGAATCACTTTTGACAACTCATTACTTAACCAGTATAATAAATATAACGATATTTATATTTTATTTCATTAAATATATATAACGATTTAAATTAATATTATATATATTTATACGCGTATTATACATACATAGTTTTTAAACTTTTACTATACTTTAACTTTACCTTTACTTTACTTTTACTTTACTTTAACTTTAATAATTTACTTTAATAATTCATACTTTAATAATTCACTTTAATAATTCATACTTTAATAATTCACTTTAATAATTCATACTTTAATAATTCACTTTAATAATTCATACTTTAATAATTCACTTTAATAATTCATACTTTAATAATTCACTTTAATAATTCAAAAATCTATTATAAATAGAATTCAATAGGTTTCATTATTTCATAGAAACTTGAAAATATATTTCTCTAATAATAGGTTTCATAACCACTTTAATAATAGGTTTCATTATTTCATTAGTATACATAAAATATTACGACGGAGTGATGTCAGAGTGATTTCAAAATAGTTTTTTGAATGAGTCGAAGCTAAGGAAATTATGGGTTATAGCTATGGAGGTGATGGGTATGGTTCATGGGTATGCTCGTGAGGTCAATCTAGTGTTTATCATCTCCGTTGCGTCTACGTACTGTCCTGCAATATTGAATCTCAATATTGATACGTGAGCACTCATAACTTAACTTTTATATATCAATAGTGTATCCCTGACTAGTGCTCGAGTATATAGGATTATGCATGCTTGTACATTCGATATTGTCCTTAGATAGGTTTGTTGAATCCTGAATTAGATACATATGCTACTGAGATAGGGTATATGATATGCATGTCATTGGAAAGCTAGCGAAAAATTAAGAACTTTTCATTTAGATATCGAATGGTTTCGATGAACGGATTAGAAGTTATAGTCAACTGAATTTTAGTATTATTGTTAAAATGATTATTATTACTATCGTCGTTATTATTTTAATAAAAATATCATTGTTATTATAAAATATCATTATTACTATTATGTTAGTATTATCATTTTATCATAATACCATTTTTAGTAAATATAAATATTGTTATAGAATAATAATAATTATTATTACAAAATAATACAACTTTTACTTATTATTATTATGATCAATATTATTTTATCAAATAAATAGGGGATACAAAGATATTTTTCACCATGCGTAATATAATTACATTAATAATACTTACCACTATAGTTTTACGATATTAAGTGAACTTTATAAAGTTTACTACTTAAGATATATAAAAGTATATTTTATTATATATAAACGTTAATATAAATTTTTATTAATAAATGACTTTTATTATTATAAAATCTAATAAATATATTTAAATATATAAAACGACTATAGTTAAGTTATATAATAAACACGTATAAATTTTAGAAGTCATTTTGAGTCAAGTTGACTTTTGTTGACTTTTGCATATTAGTCTCGAGCATTAGGATTGTGGTACACTATGACTTGACCAAAAATTGTTAGACAAATATTGACCAACATATAAATATATATAATTAATATAGGTTCGTGAATCCGAGGCCAACCTTGCACTTGTTAAATGACGTTATATGTATTTTTACTACGAAATACAGTATGGTGAGTTTCATTTGCTCCCTTTTATATATATTTTTGGGACTGAGAATACATGCCCTGTTTTTATAAATGTTTTACGAAATAGGCACAAGTACTAAAACTAATTCTACGTGGGTTTAAACCAGAAATATACCCTTAGCTTGGTAACATTAAACTACTTGTCTATGTACGGTAGGCGCGAATCCTAAAGATAGATCTATTGGGCCTGACAAACCCCATCCTGACTATGGGATGCTTTTGTACTTCGAGGTTATTTTAAACACACCTGATCTGGTGTACTTCAGAGGGTAAAACATGAACGTTAAGGCTTGTTACCGAGTACCTACAACTTATAGAATACTTTTATACACTTGCGAGTGTACATATATTTATAAACGAAAATCTTGTGGTCTATTAATATATTGAAATGATTGTTATGATAAACCTATGAACTCACCAACCTTTTGGTTGACACTTTAAAGCATGTTTATTCTCAGGTATTAAAGAAATCTTCCGCTGTGCATTAGCTCATTTTAAGGATATTACTTGGAGTCATTCATGGCATATTTTGAAAGACGTTGCATTCGAGTCATTGAGTTCATCAAGATTATTATTATGTCAATTATAGTTGGATGTATTATCAAATGGTGTGCATGCCGTCAACTTTCGTTGTAAAGAAAGTTTGTCTTTTAAAAACGAATGCAATGTTTGTAAAATGTATCATATAGAGGTCAAATACCTCGCGATGTAATCAACTATTGTGAATCATTTATAATATATATGAACGGGTCCTTTCACAATATAGGTGCCGTAGTTAGCTTTTTCTTCAATAACTGAAACGCTTTCTCTTGTTCATCCTTCCATTCAAATTTCTTCCCTTTATGCGTTAATGCAGTCAAAGGTTTTGCTATTCTGGAAAAGTCTTGGATGAACCTTCTGTAGTAACCAGCTAGTCCTAAAAACTGGCGTATGTGTTTCGAAGTTTTCGGGGTTTCCCACTTTTCAACAGTTTCTATCTTTGCCGGATCCACCTTAATACCTTCTTTGTTCACTATGTGACCGAGGAATTGAACTTCTTCCAACCAAAATGCACACTTTGAAAACTTAGCGTACAATTCTTCCTTCCTCAATACTTCTAACACCTTTCTCAAATGTTCACCGTGTTCTTGGTTATTCTTTGAGTAAATAAGTATGTCATCAATGAAAACAATGACAAACTTGTCAAGGTATGGTCCACATACTCGGTTCATAAGGTCCATGAACACAGCTGGTGCATTAGTTAAACCTAACGGCATGACCATAAACTCGTAATGACCGTAACGTGTTCTGAAAGCAGTCTTTGGAATATCATCTTCTTTCACCTGCATTTGATGATACCCGGGACGTAAGTCAATCTTTGAATAAACAAACGAGCCTTGTAGTTGATCAAATAAGTCGTCGATTCTCGGTAGTGGGTAGCGGTTCTTGATGGTAAGTTTGTTCAACTCTAGGTAGTTGATACACAACCTGAATGTACCATCTTTCTTCTTGACAAACAAAACAGGAGCTCCCCACGGTGATGTACTTGGTCGAATGAAACCACGCTCTAAAAGTTCTTATAATTGGCTTTACAGTTCTTTCATCTCGCTGGGTGCGAGTCTATAAGGAGCACGAGCTATTGGTGCAGCTCCTGGTACAAGATCTATTTGAAATTCAACGGATCGATGTGGGGGTAATCCCGGTAATTCTTTCGGAAATACATCGGGAAATTCTTTTGCGACGGGAACATCATTGATGCTCTTTTCTTCAGTTTATACTTTCTCGACGTGTGCTAGAACAGCATAGCAACCTTTTCTTATTAGTTTTTGTGCCTTCAAATTACTAATAAGATGTAGCTTCGTGTTGTCCTTTTCTCCATACACCATTAAGGGTTTTCCTTTTTCTCGTATAATGCGAATTACATTTTTTAACAAACGATCTCTGCTTTCACTTCTTTCAACCAGTCCATACCGATTATCACATCAAAACTCCCTAACTCTACTGGTATCAAGTCAATCTTAAATGTTTCGCTAACCAGTTTAATTTCTCGATTCCGACATATATTATCTGCTGAAATTAATTTACCATTTGCTAATTCGAGTAAAAATTTACTATCCAAAGGCGTCAATGGACAACTTAATTTTGCACAAAAATCTCTGCTCGTATAGCTTCTATCCGCACCCGAATCAAATAAAATGTAAGAAGATTTATTATCAATAAGAAACGTACCTGTAACAAGCTCCGGGTCTTCCTGTGCCTCTGCCGCATTAATATGGAAAACTCTTCCGCGGCCTTGTCCATTCGTGTTCTCTTGGTTCAGGCAATTTCTAATAATGTGGCCCGGTTTCCACATTTATAACAAACTACATTGGCATAACTTGCTCCGACACTACTTGCTCCGCCATTACTCGTTCCGACACCATTTGTTTCTTTTGTTCTGTTAACCCCTGGTCTGTAGACCTCACACTTCACCGCGCTATGACCATTTCTTTTACACTTGTTGTAAAATTTGGTGCAGAACCCCGAGTGATACTTTTCACACCTTTGGCATAGCTGCTTCTGATTGTTGTTGTTGTTGCGGTTATTATTATTGTTGGGATGATTGTTGTAGTTGCTGTTGTTGTTGTTGTTGTTGTTGTTGTTGTTGTTGTTGTTGTTGTTGTTGTTGTTGTTGTTGTTGTTGTTGTTGTTGTTGTTGTTGTTGTTGGGCCATTTGTTATAGTTGCGATTGATGTTGCGATTGTTGGAATAGTTGTTGCGATTATTGTTGTAATTACTGTTGTTGTTGTTGTTGTATTGGTGATTCTTATCACCGTTTTCCTCCCACTTTCTTTTGACTTGCTTCACATTGGCCTCTTCAGCAGTCTGTTCTTTAATTCTTTCTTCAATCCGGTTCACTAGTTTGTGAGCCATTCTACATACCTGTTGTATGGAGGCGGGCTCGTGTGAACTTATATCTTCTTGGATTCTTTCCGGTAATCCTTTCACAAACGTGTCGATCTTCTCTTCGTCATCTTCGAACGCTCCCGGACACAATAGGCATAATTCTGTGAATCGTCTTTCGTAGGTGGTAATATCAAATCCTTGGGTTCGTAACCCTCTAAGTTCTGTCTTGAGCTTATTGACCTCAGTTCTGGGACGGTACTTCTCGTTCATCAAGTGCTTGAATGCTGACCACGGTAGTGCGTAAGTATCATCTTGTCCCACTTGCTCTAGATAGGTATTCCACCATGTTAACGCCGAACTTGTGAAGGTATGCGTAGCGTACTTCACTTTGTCCTCTTCAGTACACTTACTTATGGCAAACACCGATTCGACCTTCTCGGTCCACCATTAAAATCCGATCGGTCCTTCGGTTCCATCAAATTCCAAAGGTTTGCAGGCAGTGAATTCTTTGTAGGTGCATCCTACACGATTTCCTGTACTGCTAGATCCAAGGTTATTGTTGGTATGTAGCGCAGCCTGTACTGCGGCTATGTTTGAAGCAAGAAAGGCACGAAATTCCTCTTCGCTCATATTCAAGGTGTGTCGAGTAGTCGGTGCCATTTCCTTCAAAATAGTCAAATGAAATGAGTTAATCATATAGAATATCAAGAGTAGTCAATAGTATTTCATATCGTAATATGAACTTATTTATAAAAGCTCTTTCTTCATATTAGCATTTTATACTCATTAATTCGGGTACTACCTACCCGTTAAGTTCATACTTAGTAGCTACCATACCATTTCAACTACTACAATTCTATATGAAAAACTAATCACAAAAAAAAATATCATATTCAAACCTTTATACAATAACTTGCAAACTTACAATACCGCTTTTTTTTTTTACATATAGCATGAAATATAGCACATAAAACTTTGATACAAAGTAGTTGCGAAGATAATTCTAGTTAATAAATAAGGAGTTCAGCAAAGGCAATAAAGACACGTAATTCATACGCCCAGAAACAAGTCATGCATTCTGGTTTTACTAATACCACTTCCCATCCTTGGTTTTGTGGAACATAACCATTGTGATCGATAGTAAGACAATGTGTTGTAATGTCGTCAAAAGGATGAAGGTTACGTAATGTCCAACAGTCTCGTAATAACCTAAAAACCTCATTTCTTACCCCAATTACCGACTCCGTCACTCATGGGAACGTTTTGTTTAATAGTGAGAAGCGAACATTACTAACCTGTAAGCATAACATACTTCTTTATGTTGCATGTTAACCCGTTGCGTAAAATAGCATTTGGGTTCCCCGCAATATATGCGTCAAAGTAAACACATCGTAACTTATGGATCCCAATGTGATATCCCCCATCTTTCGAACGAAAGCCTTTTATAAATCAAGGCATTCTTGGAACGTTCTTCAAATGTCTTACAAACTGATCTCGCCTTAAATAGTTGTGCTGAGGAATTCTGACCGACTCTAGACAAGAATTCATCAATCATGTCTCCGGGTAGGTCTCTTAAAATATTTGGTTGTCTATCCATTTTGTGTTTTTATACTGTGAAATAGACAAGAGTTAGATTCATAAAAAAAATACTTATTAATACAAGCAATTTTTACATATATCATAAAGCATAAGCACACTATATTACATATATTACACCACACGAATACAACTATCTTATTCCGACTCGCTCATTTCTTCTTGTTCGGTTTTGGTTCGTTTTGCCAAGTTTCTAGGGATATATGATGTTCCCCTAATACGAGCCATCATTTTCCACATTGGTTTAGAAAAACCTGGTGATTTAGAGGTTCCCGGGTTATTGTCACAACTTAATAAATACGGGTGTTGACGATACATATAAAGTTCATCGGGTTTGGAATCAAATTTCTCTATTTTTATGCCCTTTCCCTTATTGTTCTCTTTTTCCTTATTAAATTGTGTTGGGGTAATTTCTATAACATCATCAGAATCCTTGTCGGGATCCGATTCATCAGAGAATTGGTAATCCTCCCAATACTTTGCTTCCTTGGCGGAAACACCATTGACCATAATTAACTTTGGTCGGTTGGTTGAGGTTCTCTAAGACCAACGCTCTGATACCAACTGAAATATCCCGTTCATATTGATTATAAACGTTCCATATTAATTGATTTCGTTGCGAGGTTTTGACCTCTATATGAGACGTTTTTTAAAGACTGCATTCATTTTTAAAACAACCATAACCTTTATTTTATCAATAAAGGTTTCAAAAGCATTACGTAGATTATCAAATAATGATAATCTAAAATATACTGTTTACACACGACCATTACATAATGGTTTACAATAGAAATATATTACATCGACATATGTTTCTTAAATGCAGTTTTTACATAATATCATACAAACATGGACTCCAAATCTTGTCCTTATTTTAGTATGCAACAGCGGAAGCTCTTAATATTCACCTAAGAATAAACTTGCTTTAAACGTCAATAAAAATGTTGGTGAGTTATAGGTTTAACCTATATATATCAAATCGTAACAATAGACCACAAGATTTCATATTTCAATATACATCCCATACATAGAGATAAAAATCATTCATATGGTGAACACCTGGTAACCGACATTAACAAGATGCATATATAAGAATATCCCCATCATTCCGGGACACCCTTCGGATATGATATAAATTTTGAAGTACTAAAGCATCTGGTACTTTGGATGGGGTTTGTTAGGCCCAATAGATCTATCTTTAGGATTCGCGTCAATTAGGGTGTCTGTTCCCTAATTCTTAGATTACCATACTTAATAAAAAGGGGCATATTCGATTTCGATAATTCAACCATAGAATGTGGTTTCACGTACTTGTGTCTATTTTGTAAATCATTTATAAAACCTGCATTATTCTCATCCCAAAAATATTAGATTTTAAAAGTGGGACTATAACTCACTTTCACAGATTTTTACTTCGTCGGGAAGTAAGACTTGGCCACTGGTCGATTCACGAACCTATAACAAATATGTACATATATATCAAAGTATATTCAAAATATATTTACAACACTTTTAATACATTTTGATGTTTTAAGTTTATTAAGTCAGCTGTCCTCGTTAGTAACCTACAACTAGTTGTCCAACGTTAGATGTACAGAAAAAATTGATATATATTATCTTGAATCAATCCACGACCCAGTGTATACACGTCTCAAGCTAGATCACAACTCAAAGTATATATATTTTTAGAATCAACCTCAACCCTGTATAGCTAACTCCCACATTACTGCATATAGAGTGTCTATGGTTGTTCCAAATAATATATACACATGGGTCGATATGATATGTCAAAACATTTGCATACGTGTCTATGGTATCCCAAGATTACATAATATATTAGAATACATGTATAATACAATATAAGTTAGCTAGGATATGATTAATATAGATTTGTTACCAATTTTCACGTTGTTACAACAAGAAAAATTATCCAATCTTGTTTTACCCATAACTTCTTTATTTTAAATCCGTTTTGAGTGAATCAAATTTCTATGGTTTCATATTGAACTCTATTTTATGAATATAAACAGAAAAAGTATAGGTTTATAGTCAGAAATATAAGTTACAAGTCATTTTTGTAAAGGTAGTCATTTCAGTCGAAAGAACGACGTCTAGATGACCATTTTAGAAAACATACTTCCACTTTGAGTTTAACCATAATTTTTGGATATAGTTTCATGTTCATAAGAAAAATCATTTTCCCAGAAGAACAACTTTTAAATCAAAGTATCATAGTTTTTAATTAACTAACCCAAAACAGCCCGCGGTGTTACTACGATGGCGTAAATCCGGTTTTACGGTGTTTTTCGTGTTTCCAGGTTTTTTAAATCATTAAGTTAGCATATCATATAGATATAGAACATGTGTTTAGTTGATTTTAAAAGTCAAGTTAGAAGGATTAACTTTTGTTTGTGAACAAGTTTAGAATTAACTAAACTATGTTCTAGTGATTACAAGTTTAAACCTTCGAATAAGATAGCTTTATATGTGTGAATCGAATGACGTTATGAACATCATTACTACCTCAAGTTTTCTGGATAAAGCTACTGGAAATGAAAAAAATAGATCTAGCTTCAAAGGATCCTTGGATGGCTTGAAAGTTCTTGAAGCAGAATCATGACACGAAAACAGTTCAAGTAAGATTTTCACTCGAAATAAGATTGTTATAGTTATAGAAATTGAATCAAAGTTTGAATATGAGTATTACCTTGTATTAGAAAGATATCTTACTATAAATAAGAAAGATTTCTTGTGGTTGGATGATCACTCTACAAGATTGAAAGTAAGCTAGCAAACTTGGAAGTATTCTTGATTTTATGAAACTAGAACTTGTAGAATTTATGAAGAACACTTAGAACTTGAAGATAAAACTTGAGAGAGATCAATTAGATGAAGAAAATTGAAGAATGAAAGTGTTTTTAGGTGTTTTTAGTCGTTGGTGTATGGATTAGATATAAAGGATATGTAATTTTATTTTCATGTAAATAAGTCATGAATGATTACTCAAATTTTTGTAATTTTATGAGATATTTCATGCTAGTTGCCAAATGATGGTTCCCACATGTGTTAGGTGACTCACATGGGCTGCTAAGAGCTGATCATTGGAGTGTATATACCAATACTACATACATCTAAAAGCTGTGTATTGTACGAGTACGAATACGGGTGCATACGAGTAGAATTGTTGATGAAACTGAACGAGGATGTAATTGTAAGCATTTTTGTTAAGTAGAATTTTTTTAATAAGTTTCTTGAAGTCTTTCAAAAGTGTATGAATACATATTAAAACATTACATGTATATACATTTTAACTGAGTCGTTAAGTCATCGTTAGTCGTTACATGTAAGTGTTGTTTTGAAACCTTTAGGTTAACGATCTTGTTAAATGTTGTTAACCCAATGTTTATAATATCAAATGAGATTTTAAATTATTATATTATCATGATATTATGATGTACGGATATCTCTTAATATGATATATATACATTAAATGTCGTTACAACGATAATCGTTACATATATGTCTCGTTTCAAAATCATTAAGTTAGTAGTCTTGTTTTTACATATGTAGTTCATTATTAATATACTTAATGATATTTTTACTTATAATAATATCATGTTAACTATATATATATATATATAACCATATATATGTCATCATATAGTTTTTACAAGTTTTAACGTTCGTGAATCACCTGTCAACTTGGGTGGTCAATTGTCTATATGAAACCTATTTCAATTAATCAAGTCTTAACAAGTTTGATTGCTTAATATGTTGGAAACACTTAATCATGTAAATAACAATTTCATTTAATATATATATAAACATGGACAAGTTCGTGTCACTACATCACGAACCTCATTTTGCTTCGGGAAGAGGTTCATCCCCCGAATGTTCCACGAAGCGAAACTAATCATTGAAACCGTTTAACCAGGGAGTGATTGCCCCCTCAGAATTAGATGCGTAATATTTCCCGGTTTCATCTTCGTTCTCCTCCACATCACTCACCTCATCCACCAGTTTAAACGGAACATCAGCTTTCGGCACGTTGTCATCATTAAGGTCATTCAAGGCCTCAAATTGATTACTATTACTAGACTTAGCCACCTTACTAGCACTTGCCTCAGGTTTATCAACACTTTTAGGAGCCTCTGGTTTTTTAGGGCGATAATAAAACTTTTATTTTTCTTTTGCCATGTGAAAAACACCAGGCGTTTTACTAATGAAACTACCATCTGCCACTTTCTTAGCTGTAACCAAAACATAGCCATCTTTATCAGTCTTATTTTCTTTAACGGAATCGGATACAATACTCTTCAGGCATTGCGAGTTTAATGACCCGTCCTAATCCATCTGGACGAATACATTACATTTAGTTACATCGCGAGGTACTTGACCTCTATATGATACATTTTACAAACATTGCATTCGTTTTTAAAAGACAAACTTTCATTACATCGAAAGTTGACGGCATGCATACCATTTCATAATATATCCAACTATAATTGACTTAATAATAATAATCTTGATGAACTCAATGACTCGAATGCAACGTCTTTTGAAATGTGTCATGAATGACTCCAAGTAATATCTCTAAAATGAGCAAATGCACATCGGAAGATTTCTTTCATACCTGAGAATAAAAATGCTTTAAAGTGTCAACCAAAAGGTTGGTGAGTTCATTAGTTTATCATAATCATTCATTTCCATCATTTTAATAGACCACAAGATTTCATTTTCATAAATATCATTACACTCGCAAGTGTACAAAATCCATTCGTATGATGAACACCTGGTAATCGACATTAACATAATGCATATAGAATATCCCCCGCATACTCGCAAGTATGCCATTAATATTGGCAATCGCAATCACCATTTAAATCGAAGTACTAAAGCATTCCAAATTCCAGAATGGGGTTTGTGAGGCCCATTGATCTATCTTTAGGATTCGCGTCAATTAGGGGCCATTTCCCCAATTCTTAGGTTACGAGACTTGAAGGGGCAATATTCGGTATAAATCCAACCATAGAATGTAGTTTTAAGTACTTGTGTCTATTTCGTCAAACATTTATAAAAGCAGTGCATGTATTCTCAGTCCCCAAAAATATATATTGCAAAAGCATTTAAAAAGGGAGCAAATGAAACTCACAATCCAATATTTTTTAGTAAAAATATTCATACGACGATACTGAACAATGCAGGGTTGACCTCGGATTCACGAACCTATATCATTTGTATATTTATTAATATACATAATTGTAATCGAACACATATATGTATAAATTTATAAGTTATATCCTTTTTATATATGTTTCTTATATTCATTTTGTTATATAAAAATATTAATTTTCGTTATGTTATATGCATTAAATATATTTTTAATATATTTATAGGTATATCATTTGTATATTAATGATAGTAATTATAATAATACCAAAATAATATTAATAGTGGTAAAAATGATAATAATTATAATACTTAATATTATTAATAATAATGTTAATAATTCTAATAATGATAATAAATGTAAAAATATTAATTTTACTTTTAATGATAGTCATGGTAATGGTTTTAATATTTACATAATAATACTCAAGATAAGATATATAATAATACTTATGACGATAATAATCATAATAATGACTATAGTACTTATAATGATAATTATAATACCAATAATAATTATAATACTAGTAATAATAATAATAATAGTAATAATAATAATAACCATAATATCTATAGTAATATTACCTTTACTAATAATAATAGTGATATTGATAATAATAATAATAATAATAATAATAATAATAATAATAATAATAATACTTGTAATACTATTAATAATGATAATAATGGTAATAATAGTTATAACTATGTTAATAATATTTCTACTGCTTATAAATGATACTAATACTAATATCTAATGAAAATAATAATAACATAATAAAAATGATAATTTTAATCATTCTCATAATACTGTCGGTATTCCTAATTATACATATACTTCTATGCATCGTGTTAATATTTTTATAACCTTTTATATCCATATGCTCATCTTAGTATAATTATTATCATAATCATAACATAATGAATTTCATTTTTATACAAATATCATTATACTATTATTAAGGTTACAATTTATGATAATTTTAATAACAATATTAATAACAATACTAATAGTAATAATAATAACAACATTAATAATAATAATAATAATAATAATAATAATAATAATAATAATAATAATAATAATAATAATATAATAATAATAATAATAATAATAATAATGATAATAATGATGAGAATAATAATAATAATAGAAATAAATATATAATAAAGAAAATAAAAGAGGTTATACCCTTTGAGAAGCTTTTATAAAAAAATTGCCCAAGACAGGGCTCGAACCCGTGACCTCTCGAATACCCTTCAACACCCTACACCACTCGTCCATTTTAATTTTCCTGATTTATAACCCATTTAAATCTTATTAAACCCTCTTCTGTTCTATCTTCTCCTTCATCTTCTTCCAAAAGAAATCAATCGACCAAGAATCATATCATATCAATGAATCAGTTACAAAACGATTTTTTGTTCATTAAACTAATTAAAAAACATCAATGTTTAGAGATTGTAATATTTAGAAAACGAAAAGAAAAAGAAAAAAAATAAAATAAAATAAAAAAAGAAAATAGCTGCTGTTAGTCACGGTTTAAAAAAAATGATTATGAATTTGGGAACGTTTTAGCTCATGAATCTAACATGAAATAGGTTGCAAATCTTTTATAGAAACTATCTGAATCATCAATTGATCCATAAACTCAAAAACAAATTCGAATTTTGTCATGAACGATTCGTTTGACTTTTGAAACTTAAACTTTGACCTCAAAATTCTTACTCGATACTAAAAATTGGACCTTACAACTTTCCAGATAGTTTACTTGGAAGATTTCTAAACTAACTACATTCTTAGATTTTTAAAAATGTTTAGAATTCTAGTTTTTACCAAAAAGTCACACGTACAGAGTATTTACCTTTGTTCTTCATATTTTTGATGAAATTTACAAAATTAAAAGCTATACAAAAAAAAAGGATTTGAATTTAGTTGATAGTATAAGGTCGTCTGATATCACTTAACACCAAAATTAATCGAGTTTTATAGCAATGTGTCGACAAGCAGACTCAAAAATCAGGAAGGGAATAAATAAAAAAAAATATAATCGATTTCGACTGCTAACAGAATTTAACCTCATCTATGATTTATATTCAATTCTGATACAGGATTAGAGATAAGAATCAAAAAGATGATCGTGATGTGTAACCTCCTGTACAAATTCCTTCTTTCTGTTTTCTAATTTATATTCAATTTCTATAAATAATTAAGTTTTATATATAAATATTGATTCTTAATAATGTTAATAATTAATAATTATTATATTACAATAATAATAATAAATAATAATAATACTGATAATAATAATTACTAATAATAATACG
Source organism: Rutidosis leptorrhynchoides (assembly GCF_046630445.1). Taxonomy (NCBI): domain Eukaryota; kingdom Viridiplantae; phylum Streptophyta; class Magnoliopsida; order Asterales; family Asteraceae; genus Rutidosis; species Rutidosis leptorrhynchoides. The sequence continues at coordinate 206,304,303 of NC_092341.1, read as the reverse complement.
GATTATTAATAGTAGAAATACCATTAATAATAATAATAGAATAAAAGAAATAATTAGTAATACTAATATTAACATTAAAAGTAACAATGATAATAACATTATTGATAATAATCTTAATAATATAATAATGTTGTTAATAACAATATTGATAATTATATTGATATTGATACTAGTAATAATAATATAATAAATTACATATAACAAATTTCATATTAAATCTTTAATAATACTAATATTAATAATAATAATGAATGTAATAATAATATAATAACTATAATTAAATTTGTAATTATATTTAATGTCTAATTTATTAATTATATTTTCTTTTATGATAACATTTATTAAACATTTAATATCTATATATCTTATATATATATATATATTATAATATACTTATAGTTATTAATAGAATTCATGTACATACTTACATTTATAGTTATACATATTTATTTACAAACAATTGTTCGTGAATCGTCGAGAATAGTCAAAGGGTAACTGATTACATGAATATAGTTCCAACATTTTTGAGACTCAACTTTACAGAAATTGCTTATCGTGTCGAAATCATATAGAGATTAAGTTTAAATTTGGTCGGAAATTTCCGGGTCGTCACAGCGAGTCTTTATGCCCAAACACTTTACAACACGAACTTCATCCACCGACTTACCATTGCTGTCTAGGCTTGGCGTAGCCAACATCAATTTTTCTTTCAACTCCTCTTCAGCAGACACTTCCACCATAGCACGAGCAAAACTAGGTCGCCCCCATGATTCAAGGCACATATTACTAGTAAACGCATCCAACATCATAGGTCGACCCAATTAAGATGATATAACACTTAACCCAACCTCCGTGAATCCAACTAAGGGAACATCATATAAACACACCCACATTGGCACCTTCGTTAAGTCCTCCTTGGTTAATGACACATTAGGATTCCATTTATTCAATATAATCGGAACTGTGCGTATCATCCACGGGCCTTCTTGCAACACATTCAACATACCTTCTTTCGAAGCAAATTTAAAGAAGAAAAATCCCTTAGAGTACATCATGGTCTTCTCAATGCCATACTTCTTCAAAACACACATAACATAGTTTTGAACTACATGGAAAGCCACTCTTTTCCCGATGAAATAACCGTACAACGTATGAGAATAACGTGCAGCAGCTTCTTTAACTGCTTCGATCAGAATCGTGACATCAACACCATCTTCTGAAATCCCCATCCACAACAATTTTACGAAAATTAACTACACGATTAACTTTTGAGCCTGCCACTGCATTCACAAAATTCAATGGAGCATGGTCACTTTTACTCTCCACTACTTTGGTAGGGCTGCCTTCCTTAGTAATAGGAGGAAATTCCTCATCATCGGATGGCGTAGCAGATGTAGTATGAACACTAACATCATCCTTATTCAAATCGTCATGTGGTCCCTCTTTCTGATTCAACAAATCCCCTATAGATGAATCTGTTTGTTCCAGATCATTCAATTTGTCACGCTCAGCATCAACTGATGGATTCTCAGAAGTTTCACTCCCAATCTTTCTATTATGCAATACCCTAGGAGCAGTTGGCGGCTTCTTCTTATTCATATTCGTACCACCAGAAGATTTTCCCATTCTTAAACTTCAATACACCCAAACGCACAGTAACACACCACCACGGGACAGCTAGCGAAAATTAAAGAGCGGAGAAAGCAAGAGAATACGATCGCCGTTGTTATCGCCGTGAAGGCATACTTAAAACATGGAGCATCCTAGGGTTACATTTCATATGCCTATAGTGTTGTAGCAAGGTTTAGGTATATTTCAATCTATAAATAAATAAATAACTTGTGTAAATTGTATCATATTTAATAGTATTTTGTAATAAAATATAATCTATTTCGTATACACCACTGCACACATAATATGGCATCGTCAATATCGAACTTTAAATACACACACATGAGGTATCGTCACTATCGAACTTAAACCCTCATCAAACAAACAATCGTGGTATGGCATCATCACTATCGAACTTTAAATCCATACATATGAGGTATCGTCACCATCGAACTTAAATCCTCATCGAACAACGTAATAGTAGTATGGCATCGTCCCATCGAACTTTAAGTCCATACATATGAGGTATCGTCACATCGAATTTAAATCCTCATCCCGCATCCCAGTCCAAATGTGGTCCAAGAGAAGTGTATTCTACTGAATGACACTTGCCACGTCATACACAAGCAACCAAATTATATACATAAACGTATAAATATTCCACTCACCTTATCATGCCGGTGGTGATTAAACACTTTCGTAAGCTTCAAGCGAAGTACCTAATACTTTAAGTACCCAAATCAACATACAAACTAGTGGAACTAACCACCATCACTTAACTCTTGAGCATTTAATGACTCAATTGCATTAAATGACCCATTTACACCAAAACCGCCCATTTAAGGCCAAGACTCATCATTAATAACTAAAAGCTAGTGATTGAAGTCTACTAACACCAACTAACACAAACTTAGGGTATTTCATACCTATCTCACCCAATTAGGTCAACCATTTCCTATTTGACCCATTTTAAAACTTAGGCTTATAAATTTGGTCAAAACTTGAACCCATTAACAACCTTTCACTAATTCACAAGTGTACTAGTGTTTTAACAACAAAATTAACACTTACAAACACCAAATTCATGACCAAACCCTAGATTACAAGCCTTAGGGTTTACATGCACCAATTTAACCCAAGTTCACCCTTTTAACCCCCAAATGGGTCATACAAGTCTCAAATAAACAAACCCTAGCCATAAATCAATTATAACTCAAAACACAGAGTTAAGACTTACCAACACTATCACAACGTAGCTAGAGACGTAAGGAACAACTTTAAAACTCGGGCTCGGGCGAGATTTGGTCTTCTTCTTCCCTAAAGTAAGCTTTCTCTCACTAACACTCCATCTCTCTCTCAAAAATGAATGTGAGTAGATGAAGAAGTGATAAATGTGTTAGGGATAAGATTGTATCAGTTTTATGGCTCTAAAACCGGCCATATGTGAATTTACCAAAATACCCCTAAAAGATTCCATTAAAATGGGTTAAAATGTCATTACAACGACAATTGTCACGTTTCGCGACACTTCATCGCGTTTTGTGATACCAGGACGCGATACACAACACTCAAACGCGAGAAAAGGGATAGAAGTCGTCATCAGAAGTTTTCGCGTTTTGATCCTGTTTTTCACGGATCGCGACACACCAGAACGCGAGAAACCCCCTTCAAACTCAACAGTTTACCTGATGTACTCCAATTTCACTTTTAAAACATCCCAAAGTCAAATGTGGTCAACTCATTACATCCAAACTAACAAATACTCATTCTTGGACTCAGTAGGATGCCACAAGCATCATGTTTAGAAAAACGGGGTGTTACACCTCTCCCCCACTTAAATTCGATCCTATCCTCGTGATCCTAGTCACTTAACCGATCCGAACCTACACGCTATGGTTCTCAACAAACATTTCAATCCCACTTCCATCACATTACTCAGTAACCTGAAGATTAATCCATTAACTAGATACACCCTTGTGTAAAAACCCGTCCTAATCCATAAGAACGAATACAATAACATATGAATACAGTGTGAGGTATTTGACCTCTATATGATACATTTTACAAACATTGCATTCGTTTTAAAAGACAAACTTTCTTTACATCGAAAGTTGACAGGTATGCATACCATTTCATAATATTCACCCTATAAATGACCTAAACTGTCATTTACTTAATAATAATCTCTATTGAACTCAACGACTTGAATGCAACGTGTTTTGAAATATGCCATGAATGACTCCAAGTAATATCTTTAAAATGAACAAATGCACAGCGGAACATTTCCTTAATACCTGAGAATAACATGCTTTAAAGTGTCAACCAAAAGGTTGGTGAGTTCATTAGTTTATCATAATCGATCATTTCCATAATTTTAATAGGCCACAAGATTTTCATTTCCATTTCTCAAAAATATACGTCTCATACATAGAGACAAAAATCATTCATATAGATTGAACACCTGGTAATCGACCTTAACAAGATGCATATAGAATATCCCCATCATTCCGGGACTCCCTTCGGACATGATAAATTCGAAGTACTAAAGCAGTTCAAATTCTCTGACTGGGCTTGTTAGTGGCCACAGATCTATCTTTAGGATTCGCGTCAATTAGGGTGTCTGTTCCCTAATTCTTAGATTACCAGACTAAAAAGGGGTATATTCGATTCGATAATCCAACCATAGAATGTAGTTTCGATTACTTGTGTCTATTTCATAAAGCATTTATAAAATAGCGCATGTATTCTCAGTCCCAAAAATATATATTGCAAAAGCATTTAAAAAGGGAGTAATGAAATTCACTATCTGTATTTTGTAGTAAAAATGCATATGACGTCATTAAACATTTGCAAGGTTGGCCTCGGATTCACGAACCTATATTAAGTATATATATATTCATATGTTGGTCAATATCTGTCTAACAATTTATGTTAAGTCGTAGTGTATCACAATTCTAATGCTCGAGATTAATATGCAAAAGTCAACAAAAGTCATCTTGACCAAAATGACTTCAAAAATTTATACATGATTATTATTTAGTTTAAATATAGTCGTTTTATATTTCTTTTTAAATATTTTTAACAAATTTATTAGAGTAATAATATAATATAATTCATTTATTAATAAATAAAATTTATATTAAAATTTATATAATAAAAATATACTTTTATATATCTTAAGTAATAAAATTTATAAAGTTCATTTATTATCATAAAAATATAATGATAAGTATTATTAATGTAATTATATTACGTGTGGTAAAAATATCTTTGTATCACATATTGATTTGATAAAATAATATCGATAATAATAATAATAAGTGAAAGTTGTATTATTTTGTAATAATAATTATTATTATTCTACTGATAAAAATAACAATATTTATATTTACTAATGATTATAATAAAATGATAATTCTAATCAGGACAATCTTAATAATAGCAATACTTTTTAATATTAACCGTAATAAAAATATTTTATATAAAAATAATATTTCTATTCAAAATGATAATTTTTAAATTTTTAAATAATAATAATACTAAAATGATAATAATAATGATATTTTATAATAACAATGATATTTTTATTAAAAAAGATAATTTTAATAAAAATGATGGTTTTAATATTAGTGATACTTTTAATAATAATAATGATGATAAAAATAATAAATTGATAGTTTTGATAAAAAAAATATTAATTATTTTAATATTAATAATAATAATGATAATCATAATAATAATAATAATAATAATAATAATAATAATAATAATAATAATAATAATAATAATAATAATAATAATAATAATATTGATTATTAAATAAAAATAATAATAACGATAATAACGACGATAACGATAACGATAACGATGACGATAACGATAACTATAACGATAACGATAACGATAACGATAATCATTTTAACAATAATACTTTAAAATTATAGATATTTCAATTGACGATATCTTTTAATCCGTTCATCAAAACCATACGATATCTAAATGAAAAGTTCATAGTTTTTCGCCAGCTTTCCAATGACATGCATATCATATACCTTATCTCAATCGCATATGTATCAAATTCATAATTTATCATAAATTATCTAATGACAAAATTAAACGTACAAGCATGCATAAACATATATACTCAAGCACTAGTCAGGGATACACTATTAATATATAAAAGTTAAGTTATGAGTGCTCACGTATCAATATTGAGATTCAATATTGCAGGAAAGTACGTAGACACGACGGAGATGATAAACACTAGATTGACCTTACGAGCATGCCCCCGAACATTACCCATATCCTCCATAGCTATAACCCATAATTTCCTTAGCCCTATCCTACTTGAAAACCAGTTTTGAAAACCCGTTCTAGATCACCCGAGTAGCACTCCGTCGTAGTATTTTATGTGTAATACTAATAATATCGCCCCTAATACTACTAATACTAATAATAAGATTAATATTAATTGTCTTAATATTAAAAATAAAAATAATAATAATAATAAAAATAATAATAATAATAATAATAATAATAATAATAATAATAATAATAATAATAATAATAATAATAATAATAATATGAATATAAGTACAGAGAGAGATGGATCGATATGTGTGTGAAATAATGAACGAACGAGTTTGATTTATAAAGAGTTTCAGGACTTCGACTCCATGCGATCTCATGGAGTCCCTTTGAAATTATCATGCGATCGCATGATGTAAATTACCAACCCATATTCGACCAATTATGTTTACCGACACTCATTTAATTATTATATATAATATATTTAATTTATGTAATTAATTATATATTATATTATATTTACGTGCATAGTTAACTTGTAATTTTTATCCCGATGACTCGTACATTGTCACTCGACTCATGTCTCGGTTTCAGTTTCTCGAACGCATTTTCGTACGTTTAGAAAACTGATACTTTATGTTTTGTGTAACGTACCTTTATATACAACAAGACTCAAATCAATGAAAAACTATCCCACTTAAAGTGTAAATTAATCATTTGAATGTATTGGTCATTTGATTCTATAAATTATCGTCTCATTATATATACATATACAGATGTATATAATAGTATCCTTTTAACTCAAAACGTTTTATAACTAAAATAATTATTAAATTTATTACATTGTAAAATATGTATATATATTCATTTCAAAATATATATTTTAAATATTTATTTTATAATATATAGTTATTCAAAACTAATTATATTTCACAGTTCATTATATAATTTATATTTGTTTCAAAATTATTATTTAGTAATACTTTTTCCTTTTTGAAAAAATAAAATATATTTGTAAATTTATAACACCAAGCTTTTAATTAAGTTCTTTAAATTTTTATATACCTAAACAAATTACTTTATAAAATGTTTTAAATAAAAAGCTCTTTTTAACTAAAAACGTTGTTAGTACATTTGAAACTAAATTAAGTAAATATGAAAATTTATTTTTCAAAGCTAAATATAATTAGGAACCATTTTGATAAAAGGTTAAGGTAATGGAAATAGTTATACCATAAAATGTTTTAGAAAAGTAAGATCGTATATAACTCATAACAGGTTTTCAAGTTTTTAAATTACCGTTGCTGGTGAAGCGTAAGATAAAATCCGAAGGTTATATAAACGTATAAAATTATTTTAATGTATAATGTTAATTTACTTAATGTAGAACGTTAATTTTGTAGTGACCCGAACTTTTCCATGTTTATATATATTAATTGAGATTGATATTTACATGATTAAATGTTTCCAACATGTTAAGCAATCAAACTTGTTAAGACTTGATTAATTGAAATATGTTTCATATAGACAATTGACCACCCAAGTTGACCGGCGATTCACGAACGTTAAAACTTGTAAAAACGACATGACGATATATATATGGATATACATATGGTTAACATGAGATTATGATAAGTAAGTATCTCTATAAGTATATTAACAATGAGTTATATACATATAAACAAGACTACTAACTTAAGGATTTCGAAACGAGACATATATGTAACGATTATCGTTGTAACGACATTTAAATGTATATATATCATATTAAGATATATTAATATATCATAATATCATGATAATATAATAATTTAACATCTCATTAGATATAATAAACAATGGGTTAACAACATTAATTGAGATCGTTAACTTAAAGGTTTCAAAACAACACTTACATGTAACGACTAACGATGACTTAACGACTCAGTTAAAATGTATATACATGTAGTGTATTTAGATGTATTAAAATACTTTTGGAAGACTTCAAGACATATATCAAAACACTCATACTTAACGAAAATGGTTACAGTTACTTTTCCATTCTTTTCTTTCATCAAGAATTCTAGTCGTATTCTTACCCGTATTATACACAGCTTCAAAATGTACTTACTATGAGTATATACCAATAGGAACTAGCATGGGATTCCACTCTTGATTATGTCATGTATGACTAATTAATTTTAACTTCTACCATGAGCTAGTCAACTAACTAGAACTCCTTTTAACCCCACTCACCACTCACCAATTACCACTCATCATTCACTCCATTTCACTTCCAATTCTCTTTCTAATTCTCTCTCAACACACACACACTATTATGAACATATTTTTCCAGTAGTTAATCATCATCTTCATCAAAAATCACTTCAAGAATCAAGCTATAATCATCATAGGAAGAACACTTCAAGAACACTTCAAAAATCCATTCAAGTTTACTAATTTACTTCCAAGCTTTCTAATCCATTCCAAGTAATCATATAAGATCAAGAAACCTTTGTTATATACAGTAGGTTATCTTTCTTATTCAAGGTAATATTCATATTCAAACTTTGATTCAATTTCTATAACTATAAACTATCTTAATTCGAGTAAAAATCTTACTTGAACTTGTTTTTGTGTCATGATCCTACTTCAAGAACTTTCAAGCCATCCAAGATCCTTTGAAGCTAGATCATTTCTTGTCACTTCCAGTAGGTTTACCTACTAAACTTGAGGTAGTAATGATGTTCATAACATCATTCGATTCATATATATAAAACTATCTTATTCAAAGGTTTAAACTCGTAATCACTAGAACATAGTTTAGTTAATTCTAAACTTGTTCGCAAACAAAAGTTAATCCTTCTAACTTGACTTTTAAAATTAACTACACACATGTTCTATATCTATATGATATGCTAACTTAATGATTTAAAACCTGGAAACACGAAAAACACCGTAAAACCGGATTTACGCCGTCGTAGTAACACCGCGGGCTGTTTTGGGTTAGTTAATTAAAAACTATGATAAACTTTGATTTAAAAGTTGTTATTCTGAGAAAATGATTTTTATTATGAACATGAAACTATATCCAAAAATTATGGTTAAACTCAAAGTGGAAGTATGTTTTCTAAAATGGTCATCTAGACGTCGTTCTTTCGACTGAAATGACTACCTTTACAAAAATGACTTGTAACTTATTTTTCCGACTATAAACCTATAATTTTTCTGTTTAGATTCATAAAATATAGTTCAATATGAAACCATAGCAATTTGATTCACTCAAAACGGATTTAAAATGAAGAAGTTATGGGTAAAACAAGATTGGATAATTTTTCTCATTTTAGCTACGTGAAAATTGGTAACAAATCTATTCCAACCATAACTTAATCAACTTGTATTGTATATTATGTAATCTTGAGATACCATAGACACGTATACAATGTTTCAACCTATCATGTCGACACATCTATATATATTTCAGAACAACCATAGACACTCTATATGTGAATATTGGAGTTAGCTATACAGGGTTGAGGTTGATTCCAAAATATATATAGTTTGAGTTGTGATCAATACTGAGATACGTATACACTGGGTCGTGGATTGATTCAAGATAATATTTATCGATTTATTTCTGTACATCTAACTGTGGACAACTAGTTGTAGGTTACTAACGAGGACAGCTGACTTAATAAACTTAAAACATCAAAATATATTAAAAGTGTTGTAAATATATTTTAAACATACTTTGATATATATGTATATATTGTTATAGGTTCGTGAATCAACCAGTGGCCAAGTCTTACTTCCCGACGAAGTAAAAATCTGTGAAAGTGAGTTATAGTCCCACTTTTAAAATCTAATATTTTTGGGATGAGAATACATGTAGGTTTTATAAATGATTTACAAAATAGACACAAGTACGTGAAACTACATTCTATGGTTGAATTATCGAAATCGAATATGCCCCTTTTTATTAAGTCTGGTAATCTAAGAATTAGGGAACAGACACCCTAATTGACGCGAATCCTAAAGATAGATCTATTGGGCCTAACAAACCCCATCCAAAGTACCGGATGCTTTAGTACTTCGAAATTTATATCATATCCGAAGGGTGTCCCGGAATGATGGGGATATTCTTATATATATGCATCTTGTTAATGTTGGTTACCAGGTATTCACCATATGAATGATTTTTATCTCTATGTATGGGATGTGTATTAAAATATGAAATCTTGTGGTCTATTGTTACGATTTGATATATATAGGTTAAACCTATAACTCACCAACATTTTTGTTGACGTTTAAAGCATGTTTATTCTCAGGTGAATACTAAGAGCTCCCGCTGTTGCATACTAAAATAAGGACAAGATTTGGAGTCCATGTTTGTATGATATTGTGTAAAAACTGCATTCAAGAAACTGATTTCGATGTAACATATTTGTATTGTAAACCATTATGTAATGGTCGTGTGTAAACAGGATATTTTAGATTATCATTATTTGATAATCTACATAAAGCTTTTTAAACCTTTATTTATGAAATAAATGTTATGGTTTGTTTTAAAAATGAATGCAGTCTTTGAAAAACGTCTCATATAGAGGTCAAAACCTCGCAACGAAATCAATTAATATGGAACGTTTTTAATCAATAAGAATGGGACATTTCAGTTGGTATCAGAGCGTTGGTCTTAGAGAACCAGAAAATTTGCATTAGTGTGTCTTATCGAGTTTGTTAGGATGCATTAGTGAGTCTGGACTTCGACCGTGTTTTCTTTAAAAATGATTGCTTAACATTTTTGTTGGAAACTATATATTTTTAACATATGAATATTATGCGATATATTAATCTCTTAACGTGTTTGATATTATGTGATAGATGTCTACCTCTAGAACAAGTCCCATTGACTCACCTAATAATAATGAAGAGTCAAATGTAAATTGGAATGATTCGTGGACTGATTCACAATTTCCCGAAGAGGAACCGGAAGAAGAGTCAGAACCGGAAGAAGAATCGGAACCGGAAGAAGAATCGGAACCGGAAGAAGAAATAGAACCGGTGGGGGAAATAAAAAAACGGTTAAGTAAAAGAGAATCCTCAACCAACCGACCAAGGTTAATTATGGTCAATGGTGTTTCCGCCAAGGAAGCAAAATATTGGGAGGATTACCAATTCTCCGATGAATCGGATTCCGACGAGAATTCCGATGATGTTATAGAAATTACCCCAACTGAATTTAAAAAGGCAAAAGAAAATAATAAGGGAAAGGGCATAAAAATAGAGAAATCTAATTCCAACCCCGATGAACTTTATATGTATCGTCAACCCCCGAAGTCCTTAAGTTGTAACAATGACCCGGGAACCTCTAAACCACCAGGTTTTTCTAAACCAATGTGGACAATGACGGCTCGTATTAGGGGAACATCATATATCCCTAGAAACTTGGCAAAACGAACCAAAACCGAACAAGAAGAAACGAGCGAGTTGGAATAAGATAGTTGTATTCGTGTGGTGTAATATATGTAATATAGTGTGCTTATGCTTTATGATATATGTAAAAATTGCTTGTATTAATAAGTATTTTTTTTATGAATCTAACTCTTGTCTATTTTACAGTATAAAAACATAAAATGGATAGACAACCCAATATTTTAAGAGACCTACCCGGAGACATGATTGATGAAATCTTGTCTAGAGTCGGTCAGAATTCCTCGGCACAACTATTTAAGGCGAGATCAGTTTGTAAGACATTCGAAGAACGTTCCAAGAATGCCTTGGTTTATAAAAGGCTTTCGTTCGAAAGATGGGGGATATCACATTGGGAAATCCATAAGTTACGATGTGTTTACTTTGACGCATATATTGCGGGGAACCCAAATGCTATTTTACGCAACGGGTTAAGAAATTATTTTGACTCAGTATATCCGAATATAGGACTTCGTGATTTAGAAAAAGTGGCTAACATGCAACATAAAGAAGCATGTTATGCTTACGGGTTAGTAATGTTCGCTTCTCACCAAAGTGAGAACAAGAACATCGGGCTACAACTATTAAACAAAACGTTCCCACAAGTGACGGAGTCGGTAATTGGGGTAAGAAATGAGGTTTTTAGGTTATTACGAGACTGTTGGTCATTACGTAACCCTCGTCCCTTTGACGACGTTACAACATGCTGTCTTATCAATGACCATAACGGTTATGTTCCACAAGACCAAGGATGGGAAGTAGTCCTAGTAAAACCAGAATGCATGACTTGTTTCTGGACGTATGAATTACGTGTCTTTATTGCCTTTGCTGAACGACTTGTGTACTAGCTAGAATTATCTTCACAACTATCTTGTATCAAAGTTATTGTGTGCTATATTTCATGCTTTATGTAAAATAAGCGGTATTGTAAGTTTGTAAAATATTGTATAAAAGTTTGAACGCGAAATATTATTACAATCAGTTTTTCATATAGAATTGTAGTAGTTGAATTGTATGTTAGCTACTAAGTATGAACTTAACGGGTAGGTACTACCCGAATTTAAACTTATAAAACGCTAATATGAAGAAAAAGCTTTTATAAATGAGTTCATATTATGCTACGAAATACTATTAACTACTCTTAATATTCTGTATGATTAACTTGTTCCATTTGACTATTTTGAAGGAAATGGCACCGACTACTCGACACACCGTGAATATGAATGAAGAGGAATTCCGTAATTTTCTAGCTTCAAACATAGCCGCAGTACAGGCTGGGCTACATACCAACAATAACCTTGGATCTGGCAGTACAGGAAATCGTGTAGGATGCACCTACAAAGAATTCACTGCCTGCAAACCTTTAGAATTTGATGGAACCGAAGGACCGATCGGATTGAAACGGTGGACCGAGAAGGTCGAATCGGTGTTTGCCATAAGTAAGTGTACTGAAGAGGACAAATTGAAGTGCGCTACGCATACCTTCACCGGTTCTGCGTTAACGTGGTGGAATACCTATCTAGAGCAAGTGGGACAAGATGATGCGTACGCACTACCGTGGTCAGCATTCAAGCACTTGATGAACGAGAAGTACCATCCCAGAACCGAGGTCAATAAGCTCAAGACAGAACTTAGAGGGTTACGAACCCAAGGATTTGATATTACCACATACGAAAGATGATTCACAGAATTGTGCCTATTGTGTCCGGGAGCATTCGAAGATGAGGAAGAGAAGATCGACGCGTTTGTGAAAGGATTACCGGAAAGAATCCAAGAAGATATAAGTTCACACGAGCCCACCTCCATACAACAGGCATGTAGAATGGCTCACAAACTAGTGAACCAGATTGAAGAAAGAATTAAAGAACAGACTGCTGAAGAGGCCAATGTGAAGCAAGTCAAAAGAAAGTGGGAGGAAAACGGTGATAAGAATCACCAATACAACAACAACAGCAATTACAACAATAATCGCAACAATTATCCCAACAATCGCAACATCAATCGCAACTACAACAAACGGCCCAACAACAACAACAATAACAACAACAACAACAACAACAACAACAACAACAACAACAACAATAACAACAGCAACTACAACAATCATCCCAACAACAATAATAACCGCAACAACAACAACAACAATCAGAAGCAGCTATGCCAAAGGTGTGAAAAGTATCACTCGGGGTTCTGCACCAAATTTTGCAACAAGTGTAAAAAAATGGTCATAGCGCGGCGAAGTGTGAGGTCTACGGACCAGGGGTTAATAGAACAAAAGGAACAAATGGTGTCGGAACGAGTAATGGCAGAGCAAGTAGTGTCGGAGCAAGTTATGCCAATGTAGTTTGTTATAAATGTGGAAAACCGGGCCACATTATTAGAAATTGCCCGAACCAGGAGAACACGAATGGACAAGGCCGCAGAAGAGTTTTCAATATTAATGCGGCAGAGGCACAGGAAGACCCGGAGCTTGTTACGGGTACGTTTCTTATTGACAATAAATCTGCTTACGTTTTATTTGATTCGGGTGCGGATAGAAGCTATATGAGTAGAGATTTTTGTGCTAAATTAAGTTGTCCATTGACGCCTTTGGATAGTAAATTTTTACTAGAATTAGCAAATGGTAAATTAATTTCAGCAGATAATATATGTCGGAATCGAGAAATTAAACTGGTTAGCGAAACATTTAAGATTGATTTGATACCAGTAGAGTTAGGGAGTTTTGATGTGATAATCGGTATGGACTGGTTGAAAGAAGTGAAAGCAGAGATCGTTTGTTACAAAAATGCAATTCGCATTATACGAGAAAAAAGAAAACCCTTAATGGTGTACGGAGAAAAGGGCAACACGAAGCTACATATTATTAGTAATTTGAAGGCACAAAAACTAATAAGAAAAGGTTGCGATGCTGTTCTAGCACACGTCGAGAAAGTACAAACTGAAGAAAAGAGCATCAATGATGTTCCCATTGCAAAAGAATTTCCCGATGTATTTCCGAAAGAATTACCGGGATTATCCCCACAGCGATCCGTTGAATTTCAAATAGATCTTGTACCAGGAGCTGCACCAATAGCTTGTGCTCCTTACAGACTCGCACCCAGCGAGATGAAAGAATTGCAAAGCCAATTACAAGAACTCTTAGAGCGTGGTTTCATTCGACCAAGCACATCACCGTGGGGAGCTCCTGTTTTGTTTGTCAAGAAGAAAGATGGTACATTCAGGTTGTGTATCGACTACCGAGAGTTGAACAAACTTACCATCAAGAACCGCTACCCACTACCGAGAATCGACGACTTATTTGATCAACTACAAGGCTCGTCTATTTATTCAAAGATTGACTTACGTTCCGGGTATCATCAAATGCGAGTGAAAGAAGATGATATTCCAAAGACTGCTTTCAGAACACGTTACGGTCATTACGAGTTTATGGTCATGCCGTTTGGTTTAACTAATGCACCAGCTGTGTTCATGGACCTTATGAACCGAGTGTGTGGACCATACCTTAACAAGTTTGTCATTGTTTTCATTAATGACATACTTATTTACTCAAAGAATGACCAAGAACACGGTGAACATTTGAGAAAGGTGTTAGAAGTATTGAGGAAGGAAGAATTGTACGCTAAGTTTTCAAAGTGTGCATTTTGGTTGGAAGAAGTTCAATTCCTCGGTCACATAGTGAACAAAGAAGGTATTAAGGTGGATCCGGCAAAGATAGAAACTGTTGAAAAGTGGGAAACCCCGAAAACTCCCAAACACATACGCTAGTTTTTAGGACTAGCTGGTTACTACAGAAGGTTCATCCAAGACTTTTCCAGAATAGCAAAACCCTTGACTGCATTAACGCATAAAGGGAAGAAATTTGAATGGAATGATGAACAAGAGAAAGCGTTTCAGTTATTGAAGAAAAAGCTAACTACGTCACCTATATTGTCATTGCCTGAAGGGAATGATGATTTTGTGATTTATTGTGACGCATCAAAGCAAGGTCTCGGTTGTGTATTAATGCAACGAACGAAGGTGATTGCTTATGCGTCTAGACAATTGAAGATTCACGAACAAAATTATACGACGCATGATTTGGAATTAGGCGCGGTTGTTTTTGCATTAAAGACTTGGAGGCACTACTTATATGGGGTCAAAAGTATTATATATACCGACCACAAAAGTCTTCAACACATATTTAATCAGAAAGAACTGAATATGAGGCAGCGTAGGTGGATTGAATTATTGAATGATTACGGCTTTGAGATTCGTTACCACCCGGGGAAGGCAAATGTGGTAGCCGATGCCTTGAGCAGGAAGGACAGAGAACCCATTCGAGTAAAATCTATGAATATAATGATTCATAATAACCTTACTACTCAAATAAAGGAGGCGGAACAAGGAGTTTTAAAAGAGGGAAATTTAAAGGATGAAATACCCAAAGGATCGGAGAAACATCTTAATATTCGGGAAGACGGAACCCGGTATAGGGCTGAAAGGATTTGGGTACCAAAATTTGGAGATATGAGAGAAATGGTACTTAGAGAAGCTCATAAAACCAGATACTCAATACATCCTGGAACGGGGAAGATGTACAAGGATCTCAGGAAATATTTTTGGTGGCCGGGTATGAAAGCCGATGTTGCTAAATACGTAGGAGAATGTTTGACGTGTTCTAAGGTCAAAACTGAGCATCAGAAACCATCAGGTCTACTTCAACAACCCGAAATCCCGGAATGGAAATGGGAAAACATTACCATGGATTTCATCACTAAATTGCCAAGGACTGCAAGTGGTTTTGATACTATTTGGGTAATAGTTGATCGTCTCACCAAATCAGCACACTTCCTGCCAATAAGAGAAGATGACAAGATGGAGAAGTTAGCACGACTGTATTTGAAGGAAGTCGTCTCCAGACATGGAATACCAATCTCTATTATCTCTGATAGGGATGGTAGATTTATTTCAAGATTCTGGCAGACATTACAGCAAGCATTAGGAACTCGTCTAGACATGAGTACTGCCTATCATCCACAAACTGATGGGCAGAGCGAAAGGACGATACAAACACTTGAAGACATGCTACGAGCATGTGTTATTGATTTCGGAAACAGTTGGGATCGACATCTACCGTTAGCAGAATTTTCCTACAACAACAGCTACCATTCAAGAATTGAGATGGCGCCGTTTGAAACACTTTATGATAGAAAGTGCAGGTCTCCGATTTGTTGGAGTGAAGTGGGGGATAGACAAATTATGGGTCCGGAGATTATACAAGAAACTACCGAGAAGATCATCCAAATTCAACAATGGTTGAAAACCGCCCAAAGTCGACAAAAGAGCTACGCTGACATTAAAAGAAAAGATATAGAATTTGAAATTGGAGAGATGGTCATGCTTAAAGTTGCACCTTGGAAAGGCGTTGTTCGATTTGGTAAACAAGGGAAATTAAATCCAAGGTATATTGGACCATTCAAGATTATTGATTGTGTCGGACTAGTAGCTTAACGACTTGAGTTACCTCAACAACTCGCGGCTGTACATAACACTTTCCACGTCTCGAATTTGAAGAAATGTTTTGCTAAAGAAGATCTCACTATTCCGTTAGATGAAATCCAAATCAACGAAAAACTTCAATTCATCGAAGAACCCGTCGAAATAATGGATCGTGAGGTTAAAAGACCTAAGCAAAAAAAGATACCAATTGTTAAGGTTTGATGGAATGCTCGTAGAGGACCCGAGTTCACCTGGGAGCGTGAAGATCAGATGAAGAAGAAATACCCGCATCTATTTCCAGAAGATTCGTCAACACCTTCAACAGCTTAAAATTTCGGGACGAAATTTATTTAACGGGTAGGTACTGTAGTGACCCGAACTTTTCCATGTTTATATATATTAATTGAGATTGATATTTACATGATTAAATGTTTCCAACATGTTAAGCAATCAAACTTGTTAAGACTTGATTAATTGAAATATGTTTCATATAGACAATTGACCACCCAAGTTGACCGGCGATTCACGAACGTTAAAACTTGTAAAAACGACATGACGATATATATATGGATATACATATGGTTAACATGAGATTATGATAAGTAAGTATCTCCATAAGTATATTAACAATGAGTTATATACATATAAACAAGACTACTAACTTAAGGATTTCAAAACGAGACATATATGTAACGATTATCGTTGTAACGACATTTAAATGTATATATATCATATTAAGATATATTAATATATCATAATATCATGATAATATAATAATTTAACATCTCATTAGATATAATAAACAATGGGTTAACAACATTAATTGAGATCGTTAACTTAAAGGTTTCAAAACAACACTTACATGTAACGACTAACGATGACTTAACGACTCAGTTAAAATGTATATACATGTAGTGTATTTAGATGTATTAAAATACTTTTGGAAGACTTCAAGACATATATCAAAACACTCATACTTAAAGAAAATGGTTACAGTTACTTTTCCATTCTTTTCTTTCATCAAGAATTCTAGTCGTATTCTTACCCGTATTATACACAGCTTCAAAATGTACTTACTATGAGTATATACCAATAGGAACTAGCATGAGATTCCACTCTTGATTATGTCATGTATGACTAATTAATTTTAACTTCTACCATGAGCTAGTCAACTAACTAGAACTCCTTTTAACCCCACTCACCACTCACCAATTACCACTCATCATTCACTCCATTTCACTTCCAATTCTCTTTCTAATTCTCTCTCAACACACACACACTATTATGAACATATTTTTCCAGTAGTTAATCATCATCTTCATCAAAAATCACTTCAAGAATCAAGCTATAATCATCATAGGAAGAACACTTCAAGAACACTTCAAAAATCCATTCAAGTTTACTAATTTACTTCCAAGCTTTCTAATCCATTCCAAGTAATCATATAAGATCAAGAAACCTTTGTTATATACAGTAGGTTATCTTTCTTATTCAAGGTAATATTCATATTCAAACTTTGATTCAATTTCTATAACTATAAACTATCTTAATTCGAGTAAAAATCTTACTTGAACTTGTTTTTGTGTCATGATCCTACTTCAAGAACTTTCAAGCCATCCAAGATCCTTTGAAGCTAGATCATTTCTTGTCACTTCCAGTAGGTTTACCTACTAAACTTGAGGTAGTAATGATATTCATAACATCATTCGATTCATATATATAAAACTATCTTATTCGAAGGTTTAAACTCGTAATCACTAGAACATAGTTTAGTTAATTCTAAACTTGTTCGCAAACAAAAGTTAATCCTTCTAACTTGACTTTTAAAATTAACTATACACATGTTCTATATCTATATGATATGCTAACTTAATGATTTAAAACCTGGAAACACGAAAAACACCGTAAAACCGGATTTACGCCGTCGTAGTAACACCGCGGGCTGTTTTGGGTTAGTTAATTAAAAACTATGATAAACTTTGATTTAAAATTTGTTATTCTGAGAAAATGATTTTTATTATGAATATGAAACTATATCCAAAAATTATGGTTAAACTCAAAGTGGAAGTATGTTTTCTAAAATGGTCATCTAGACGTCGTTCTTTCGACTGAAATGACTACCTTTACAAAAATGACTTGTAACTTATTTTTCTGACAATAAACCTATACTTTTTCTGTTTAGATTCATAAAATAGAGTTCAATATGAAACCATAGCAATTTGATTCACTCAAAACGGATTTAAAATGAAGAAGTTATGGGTAAAACAAGATTGGATAATTTTTCTCATTTTAGCTACGTGAAAATTGGTAACAAATCTATTCCAACCATAACTTAATCAACTTGTATTGTATATTATGTAATCTTGAGATACCATAGACACGTATACAATGTTTCGACCTATCATGTCGACACATCTATATATATTTCGGAACAACCATAGACACTCTATATGTGAATGTTGGAGTTAGCTATACAGGGTTGAGGTTGATTCCAAAATATATATAGTTTGAGTTGTGATCAATACTGAGATACGTATACACTGGGTCGTGGATTGATTCAAGATAATATTTATCGATTTATTTCTGTATATCTAACTGTGAACAACTAGTTGTAGGTTACTAACGAGGACAGCTGACTTAATAAACTTAAAACATCAAAATATATTAAAAGTGTTGTAAATATATTTTAAACATACTTTGATATATATGTATATATTGTTATAGGTTCGTGAATCAACCAGTGGCCAAGTCTTACTTCCCGACGAAGTAAAAATCTGTGAAAGTGAGTTATAGTCCCACTTTTAAAATCTAATATTTTTGGGATGAGAATACATGCAGGTTTTATAAATGATTTACAAAATAGACACAAGTACGTGAAACTACATTCTATGGTTGAATTATCGAAATCGAATATGCCCCTTTTTATTAAGTCTAGTAATCTAAGAATTAGGGAACAGACACCCTAATTGACGCGAATCCTAAAGATAGATCTATTGGGCCTAACAAACCCCATCCAAAGTACAGGATGCTTTAGTACTTCGAAATTTATATCATATCCTAAGGGTGTCCCGGAATGATGGGGATATTCTTATATATATGCATCTTGTTAATGTCGGTTACTAGGTGTTCACCATATGAATGATTTTTATCTCTATGTATGGGATGTGTATTAAAATATGAAATCTTGTGGTCTATTGTTACGATTTGATATATATAGGTTAAACCTATAACTCACCAACATTTTTGTTGACGTTTAAAGCATGTTTATTCTCAGGTAAATACTAAGAGCTTCCGCTGTTGCATACTAAAATAAGGACAAGATTTGGAGTCCATGTTTGTATGATATTGTGTAAAAACTGCATTCAAGAAACTGATTTCGATGTAACATATTTGTATTGTAAACCATTATGTAATGGTCGTGTGTAAACAGGATATTTTAGATTATCATTATTTGATAATCTACGTAAAGCTTTTTAAACCTTTATTTATGAAATAAAGGTTATGGTTTGTTTTAAAAATGAATGCAGTCTTTGAAAAACGTCTCATATAGAGGTCAAAACCTCACAACGAAATCAATTAATATGGAACGTTTTTAATCAATAAGAACGGGACATTTCAAATTTACTTAACTTGTCGATATCCATTTTCTAAGTTATCTATATACTACAATTTTTCCTCCACATTAATATACAAGTTTAATAGTTTATCTTATCAAAAGTCACGAGACAATTATTGTAAAGAATAAATTGAAAATCAAACGGGAATCTCTACTAACCCTTGTTTAGGTCCCTTTAATTGACACATTTGTTCTTACATGTAAATTACTTTACCAAATATTAATATTGTTAAAAAGGAAAGGTTTCATAAATCAAAGTGGACCTCCCAACCGAGACTCGTAATCATACAATGTATCTGATAAATCAATCATTTGATATTATCTTCTAATTCCATCGATAAACATACTGAAACAAATACGTTCATGTAAAGTATTATGTAGTGACCCGAACTTTTCCATGTTTATATATATTAATTGAGATTGATATTTACATGATTAAGTGTTTCCAACATGTTAAGTAATCAAACTTGTTAAGACTTGATTAATTGAAATAGGTTTCATATAGACAATTGACCACCCAAGTTGACCGGTGATTCACGAACGTTAAAACTTGTAAAAACTATATGATGACATATATATGATTATATATATAGTTAACATGATATTATGATAAGTAAGTATCTCATTAGGTATTTTAACAATGAGTTATATACATAAAAATGAGACTATTGAATTTAAGAAACTCGAAAACGTTATATATAACGATTATCGTTATATCAATGTCTTACTAAGTACATATGAATCATATTAAGATATTGATACACTTGGTTAATTATGTTAAATGATAAGTAAATATATCATTAAGTGTATTAACAATAAACTACATATGTAAAAATAAGA
This sequence comes from Rutidosis leptorrhynchoides, assembly GCF_046630445.1. Taxonomy (NCBI): domain Eukaryota; kingdom Viridiplantae; phylum Streptophyta; class Magnoliopsida; order Asterales; family Asteraceae; genus Rutidosis; species Rutidosis leptorrhynchoides. The sequence goes on along the minus strand of NC_092341.1, from coordinate 206,283,002 downwards.
CTACTAACTTAATGATTTCGAAACGAGACATATATGTAACGATTATCGTTGTAACGATATTTAACTGTATATATATCATACTAAGATATATTATATATCATAATATCATGATAATGTAACAATTTAACATCTCTTTAGATATAATAAATATTGGGTTAACAACATTTAACATGATCGTTAACTTAAAGGTTTCAAATCAACATTTACATGTAACGACTAACGATAACTTAACGACTCAGTTAAAATGTATATACATGTAGTATTTTAATATGTGTTCATACACTTTTGAAAGACTTCAAGACACTTATCAAAATACTTCTACTTAACAAAAATGCTTACAATTACATCCTCGTTCAGTTTCATCAACAATTCTACTCGTATGCACCTGTATTCGTACTCGTACAATACACAGCTTTTAGACGTATGTACTATTGGTATATACACTCTAATGATCAGCTCTTATCAGACCATGTGAGTCACCTAACACATGTGGGAACCATCATTTGGCAACTAGCATGAAATATCTCATAAAATTACAAAAATATGAGTAATCATTCATGACTTATTTACATGAAAACAAAATTACACATCCTTTATATCTAATCCATATACCAATGACCAAAAACACCTACAAACACTTTCATTCTTCAATTTTCTTCATCTAAGTGATCTCTCTCAAGTTCTATCTTCAAGTTCTAAGTGTTCTTCATAAATTCTATAAGTTCTAGTTTCATAAAATGAAGAATACTTCCAAGTTTGCTAGCTTACTTCCAATCTTGTAAAATGATCATCCAACCTCAAGAAATCTTTCTTATTTACAGTAAGACATTTTTCTAATACAAGGTAATACTCATATTCAAACTTTGATTCAATTTCTATAACTATAACAATCTTATTTCGAGTGGAAATCTTACTTGAACTTGTTTTCGTGTCATGATTCTGCTTCAAGAACTTTCAAGCCATCCAAGGATCCTTTGAAGCTAGATCTATTCTTCTCATTTCCATTAGGTTTATCCACAAAACCTGAGGTAGTAATGATGTTCATAACATCATTCGATTCAAATATATAAAACTACCTTATTTGAAGGTTTAAACTTGAAATCACTAGAACATAGTTTAGTTAATTCTAAACTTGTTCGCAAACAAAAGTTAATCCTTCTAACTTGACTTTTAAAATCAACTAAACACATGTTCTATATCTATATGATATTCTAACTTAACGATGTAAAACCGGAAAACACGAAAAACACCGTAAAACCGGATATACGCCGTTGTAGTAACACCGCGGGCTGTTTTGGGTTAGTTAATTAAAAACTATGATAAACTTTGATTTAAAATTTGTTCTTCTGAGAAAATAATTTTTCTTATGAACATGAAACTATATCCAAAAATCATGGTTAAACTCAAAGTGGAAGTATGTTTTCCAAAATGGTCATATAGACGTCGTTCTTTCGACTGAAATCACTACCTTTACAAAAATGACATGTAACCTATAATTCCGACTATAAACTTATGCTTTTTGTGTATAGATTCCTAAACTTAAGTTCAATATGAAACCATAGCAATTGGATTCACTCAAAACGGATTTAAAACGAAGAAGTTATGGGTAAAACAAGATTGGTTATTTTTGCTTGTTGTAGCCACATGAAAATTGGTAACAAATCTATATTAATCATATCCTAGCTAACTTATATTATATTATACATGTATTCTAATATATTATGTAATCTTGGGATACCATAGACACGTATGCAAATGTTTTGACATATCATATCGACCCATCTATATATATTATTTTTAACAACCATAGACACTCTATATGCAGTAGTGTTGGAGTTAGCTATACAGGGTTGAGGTTGATTCTAAAAAAATATATAGTTCGAGTTGTGATCTAGCCTGAGACGTGTATACACTGGGTCGTGGATTGATTCAAGATAATATATATCGATTTATTTCTATACATCTAATTATGGACAACTAGTTGATATATATGTACATACAGCAAGCATTAGGAGCTCGTCTAGACATGAGTACTGCCTATCATCTACAAACTGATGGGCAGAGTGAAAGGACGATACAAACGCTTGAAGACATTCTACGAGCATGTGTTATTGATTTCGGAAACAGTTGGGATCGACACCTACCGTTAGCAGAATTTTCCTACAACAACAGTTATCATTCTAGTATTAAGATGGCGCCGTTTGAGGCACTTTATGGTAGAAAGTGCAGGTCTTCGATTTGTTGGAATGAAGTGGGGGATAGACAGATTACGGGTCCGGAGATAATACAAGAAACTACCGAGAAAATCATCCAAATTCAACAACGATTGAAAACCGCCTAGAGTCGACAAAAGAGCTACGCGGACAGTAAAAGAAAAGATATAGAGTTTGAAATTAGAGAAATGGTCATGCTTAAGGTTTCACCTTGGAAAGGCGTTGTTCGATTTGGTAAACGGGGGAAACTAAATCCAAGGTACATTGGACCATTCAAGATTATAGATCGTGTCGGACCAGTAGCTTACCAACTGGAGCTACCTCAACAACTCGCGGCTGTACATAACACTTTCCACGTCTCAAATTTGAAGAAATGTTTTGCTAAAGAAGATCTCACTATTCCATTGGACGAAATCCAAATCAATGAAAAACTTCAATTCATTGAAGAACCCGTCGAAATAATGGATCGTGAGGTTAAGAGACTTAAGCAAAACAAGATAGTGATTGTTAAGATTCGATGGAATGCTCGTAGAGGACCCGAGTTCACCTGGGAGCGTGAAGATCAGATGAAGAAGAAATACCCGCATCTATTTCCAGAAGATTCGTCAACACCTTCAACAGCTTAAAATTTTGGGACGAAATTTATTTAACGGGTAGGTACTGTAGTGACCCGAACTTTTACATGTATATATATATATTAATTGAGATTGATATTTACATGATTAAGTGTTTCCAACATGTTAAGTAATCAAACTTGTTAAGACTTGATTAATTGAAATAGGTTTCATATAGACAATTGACCACCCAAGTTGACAGGTGATTCACGAACGTTAAAACTTGTAAAAACTATATGATGACATATATATGATTATATATATAGTTAACATGATATTATGATAAGTAAGTATCTCATTAGGTATTTTAACAATGAGTTATATACATAAAAATGAGACTATTGAATTTAAGAAACTCGAAAACGTTATATATAACGATTATCGTTATATCAACGTGTTACTAAGTACATATGAATCATATTAAGATATTGATACACTTGGTTAATTATGTTAAATGATAAGTAAATATATTATTAAGTGTATTAACAAGGAACTACATATGTAAAAATAAGACTACTAACTTAATGATTTCGAAACGAGACATATATGTAACGATTATCGTTGTAACGACATTTAACTGTATATATATCATACTAAGATATATTATATATCATAATATCATGATAATGTAACAATTTAACATCTCTTTAGATATAATAAACATTGGGTTAACAACATTTAACATGATCGTTAACTTAAAGGTTTCAAATCAACATTTACATGTAACGACTAACGATGACCTAACGTCTCAGTTAAAATGTATATACATGTAGTGTTTTAATATGTATTCATACACTTTTGAAAGACTTCAATACACTTATCAAAATACTTCTACTTAACAAAAATTCTTACAATTACATCCTCGTTCAGTTTCATCAACAATTCTACTCGTATGCACCCGTATTCGTACTCGTACAATACACAGCTTTTAGACGTATGTACTATTGGTATATACACTCTAATTATCAGCTCTTAGAAGCCCATGTGAGTCACCTAACACATGTGGGAACCATAATTTGTCGACTAGCATGAAATATCTCATAAAATTACAAAAATATGAGTAATCATTCATGATTTATTTACATGAAAACAAAATTACACATCCTTTATATCTAATCCATATACCAATGACCAAAAACACCTACAAATACTTTCATTCTTCAATTTTCTTCATCTAAGTGATCTCTCTCAAGTTCTATCTTCAAGTTCTAAGTGTTCTTCATAAATTCTATAAGTTCTAGTTTCATAAAATGAAGAATACTTCCAAGTTTGCTAGCTTACTTCCAATCTTGTAAAGTTATCATCAAACCTCAAGAAATCTTTCTTATTTATTGTAAGATATCTTTCTAATACAAGGTAATACTCATATTCAAACTTTGATTCAATTTCTATAACTATAACAATCTTATTTCAGAGTGGAAATCTTACTTGAACTTGTTTTCGTGTCATGATTCTGCTTCAAGAACTTTTAAGCCAGCCAAGGATCCTTTGAAGCTAGATCTATTCTTCTCATTTCCAGTAGGTAGTAATGATGTTCATAACATCATTCGATTCATATATATAAAACTACCTTATTCGAAGGTTTAAACTTGAAATCACTAGAACATAGTTTAGTTAATTCTAAACTTGTTTGCAAACAAAAGTTAATCCTTATAGCTTGACTTTTAAAATCAACTAAACACATGTTCTATATCTATATGATATGCTAACTTAATGATTTAAAACCGGAAAACACGAAAAATACCGTAAAACCGGATATACGTCGTTGTAGTAACACCGCGGGCTGTTTTGGGTTAGTTAATTAAAAACAATGATAAACTTTGATTTAAAAGTTGTTCTTATGAGAAAATGATTTTTCTTATGAACATGAAACTATATCCAAAAATCATGGTTAAACTCAAAGTGGAAGTATGTTTTCCAAAATGGTCATCTAGACGTCGTTCTTTCGACTTAAATGACTACCTTTACAAAAACGACTTGTAACCTGTAATTCCGACTATAAACTTATAATTTTTCTGTATAGATTCATAAACTTAAGTTCAATATGAAACCATAGCAATTGGATTCACTCAAAACGGATTTAAAACGAAGAAGTTATGGGTAAAACAAGATTGGTTATTTTTGCTTGTTGTAGCCACATGAAAATTGGTAACAAATCTATATTAATCATATCCTAGCTAACTTATATTGTATTATACATGTATTCTAATATATTATGTAATCTTGAGATACCATAGACACGTATGCAAATGTTTTGACATATCATATTGACCCATCTATATATATTATTTGGAACAACCATAGACACTCTATATGCAGTAGTGTTGGAGTTAGCTATACAGGGTTGAGGTTGATTCTAAAAATATATATAGTTTGAGTTGTGATCTAGCCTGAGACGTGTATACACTGGGTCGTGGATTGATTCAAGATAATATATATCGATTTATTTCTGTACATCTAATTATGGACAACTAGTTGTAGGTTACTAACAAAGACAGCTGACTTAATAAACTTAAAATAGTAAAACGTATTAAAAATGTTGTAAATATATTTTGAACATACTTTGATATATATGTACATATTTGTTATAGGTTCGTGAATCGACCAGTGGCCAAGTCTTACTTCCCGACGAAGTAAAAATCTGTGAAAGTGAGTTATAGTCTCACTTTTAAAATCTAATATTTTTGGGATGAGAATACATGCAGGTTTTATAAATGATTTACAAAATAGACACAAGTACGTGAAACTACATTCTATGGTTGAATTATCGAAATCGAATATGCCCCTTTTTATTAAGTCTGGTAATCTAAGAATTAGGGAACAGACACCTTAATTGACGCGAATCCTAAAGATAGATCTATTGGGCCTAACAAACCCCATCCAAAGTACCGGATGCTTTAGTACTTTGAAATTTATATCATATCCGAAGGGTGTCCCGGAATGATGGGGATATTCTTATATATGCATCTTGTTAATGTCGGTTACCAGGTGTTTACTATATGAATGATTTTTATCTCTATGTATGGGATGTGTATTGAAATATGAAATCTTGTGGTCTATTGTTACGATTTGATATATATAGGTTAAACCTATAACTCACCAACATTTTTTGTTGACATTTTAGGTCAAGTCGTAGTGTATCACAATCCTAATGCTCGAGATTAATATGCAAAAGTCAACAAAAGTCATCTTGACCAAAATGACTTCCAAAATTTATAGATGATTATTATTTAGTTTAAATATAGTCATTTTATATTTCTTTTTAAATATTTTTAACAGATTTATTAGAGTAATAATATAATTCATTTATTAATAAATAAAATTTATATTAAAATTTATATAATAAAAATATACTTTTATATATCTTAAGTAATAAAATTTATAAAGTTCATTTATTATCATAAAAATATAATGATAGGTATTATTAATGTAATTATATTACGTGTGGTAAAAATATCTTTGTATCACATATTGATTTGATAAAATAATATCGATAATAATAATAATAATAAGTGAAAGTTGTATTATTTTGTAATAATAATTATTATTATTCTACTGATAAAAATAACAATATTTATATTTACTAATGATTATAATAAAATGATAATTCTAATCAGGACAATCTTAATAATAGCAATACTTTTTAATATTAACCGTAATAATAATATTTTATATAAAAATAATATTTCTATTCAAAATGATAATTTTTAAATAATAATAATACTAAAATGATAATAATAATGATATTTTATAATAACAATGATATTTCTATTAAAAATGATAATTTTAATAAAATAGTGATACTTTTAATAATAATAATAATGACGATAAAAATAATAAATTAATAGTTTTGATACAAAAAATATTAATTATCTTAATATTAATAATAATAATAATAATGATAATAATAATAATAATAATAATAATAATAATAATAATAATAATAATAATAATAATAATAATATTGATTATTAAATAAAAATAATAATAACGATAATAACGACGATAACGATAACGATGACGATAACGATAACGATAACGATAATCATGTTAACAATAATACTTTAAAATTATAGATATTTCAATTGACGATATCTTTTAATCCGTTCATCAAAACCATACGATATCTAAATGAAAAGTTTATAGTTTTTCACCAGCTTTCCAACGACATGCATATCATATACATTATCTCAATCGCATATGTATCAAATTCATAATTTATCATAAATTATCTAACGACAAAATTAAACGTACAAGCATGCATAAACATATATACTCGAGCACTAGTCAGGGATACACTATTAATATATAAAAGTTAAGTTATGAGTGCTCACGTATCAATATTGAGATTCAATATTGCAGGAAAGTACGTAGACGCGACGGAGATGATAAACACTAGATTGACCTTACGAGCATGCCCCCGAACATTACCCATATCCTCCATTGCTATAACCCATAATTTCCTTAGCCCTATCCTACTCGAAAACCAGTTTTGAAAACACGTTCTAGATCACTCGAGCAGCACTCCGTCGTAGTATTTTATGTGTAATACTAATAATATCGCCCCTAATACTACTAATACTAATAATAATAAGATTAATATTAATAGTCTTAATATAATAATAATAATAATAATAATAATAATAATAATAATAATAATAATAATAATAATAATAATAATAATAATAATAATAATAATATGAATATAAGTACAGAGGGAGATGGATTGATATGTGTGTGAAATAATGAACGAACGAGTTTGATTTATAAAGAGTTTCAGGACTTCGATTCCATGCGATCGCATGGAGTTCATTTGAAATTATCATGTGATCGCATGATGTAAATTACCAACTCATATTCGACCAATTATGTTTACCGACACTCATTTAATTATTATATATAATATATTTAATTTATGTAATTAATTATATATTATATTATATTTAAGTGTATAATTAACTTGTAATTTTTATCCCGATGACTCGTACGTTGTCACTCGACTCATGTCTCGGTTTTGGTTTCTCCAACGCATTTTCTTACGTTTAGAAAACTGATACTTTATGTTTTGTGTAACGTACCTTTATATATAACAAGACTCAAATCAATGAAAAACTATCCCACTTAAAGTGTAAATTAATCATTTGAATGTTTTAGTCATTTGCTTCTATAAATTATCGTCTCGTTATATACACATGTACATATGTATATAATAGTATCCTTTTAACTCAAAACGTTTTATAACTAAAATAATTATTAAATTTATTACATTGTAAAATCTGTATATATATTCATTTCAAAATATATATTTGAAATATTTATTTAATAATATATAGTTTTTCAAAACTAATTATATTTCACAGTTCATTATATAATTTATATTTGTTTCGAAATTATTATTTAGTAATACTTTTTCCTTTTTGAAACAATAAAATATATTTGTAAATTTATAACACCAAGCTTTTAATTAAGTTCTTTACATTTTTATATACCTAAACAAATTACTTTATAAAACGTTTTAAATAAAAAGCTCTTTTTTACTGAAAACGTTGTTAGTACGTTTGACACTAAATTAAGTAAATATGAAAATTTGTTTTTCAAAGCTAAATATAATTAGGAACCATTTTGATAAAAGGTTAAAGTAATGGAAATAGTTATACCATAAAATGTTTTAGAAAAGTAAGATCATATATAACTCATAACAGGTTTTCAAGTTTTTAAATTACCGTTGCTGGTGAAGCGTAAGATAAAATCCGAAGGTTAGATAAACGTATAAAATTATTTTAATGTAGAATGTTAATTTACTTAACTTGTCGATATCCATTTTCTAAGTTATCTATATTCTACAATTTTTCCTCCACATTAATATACAAGTTTAATAGTTTATCTTATCTAAAATCACGAGACAATTATGTAAAGCATAAATTGAAAAATAAACGGGAATCTCTACTAACCCTTGTCTAGTTCCCGTTAATTGACACATTTGTTCTTACATATAAATTACTTTACCAAATATTTCGAATATCGTTAAAAAGGAAAGGTTTCATAAATCAAAGTGGACCTCCCAACCTAGACTCGTAATCATACAATGTATCAGATAAATCAATCATTTGATAATATCTTCTAATTCCATCGATAAACATACTGAAACAAATACGTTCATGTAAAGTATTATGCGTTTAATACTTTGTTAACGTTTATAAGTTATGTACACACATATAATCATATTCATATATATAATGGTTCGTGAATCGTCAGAATTTGGTCAAGGTTAAATGAATGTACAAACAAAGTTTAAAATTCTTGAGATTTAACTTAACAACTTTGCTTATCGTGTCGGAATAATATAAAGATAAAGTTTAAATTTGGTCGGAAACTTCCGGGTTGTCCCACCTTGCACGTGTTCCGAGCCGTGCAATACACGCAACATCCAAAGTTTATAACGGTCACCTAGAATACACGGAATCACCATGTATTCTTCTAATTCCTATAGGCAATTCTTCTCGAAGAGTTACCTTTAACCACTAAATTGTCATCCGCGATTTATTAAACTCCACAAATTCGAGCACTAACACTTGCTCTATCCTCATATCCGATATATCAACTCCTAGCACACCTGTGACAACCCGAAAATTTCTGACCAAATTTAAACTTAATCTTTATATGATTTTGACACGATAAGCAAAGTCTGAAATATTGAGTCTCAAAATTTTTGAACTGTTTCATGAAATCATTTGACCTTTGACTATTCCCTACAATTTACGAACAACTAATTGTAAATAGATATGTGTGTATATATATAAATGGTAATTGGAAATGTAATTTGAAATATTATATGTTATTGCTATTAAAATTAAATACATAAAATAAAATAAAAATAGGATATCATAATAATTATTATTTAAAATATAACTATATATAAATAAAGTATATTAAAAATAAATATTAATGATTGTAATACTCGTTGGATGTTTCGATTATTATTTAGAGAAGTTTAATTTGAACTTATGTGATTTTAAAATAAACAGTGATCCGAAAATGAGTTATATAAATTATAGACTTATTAAAAATATATTTAGGAACTATTTGTTGAATTTTAAAACTTTTTATATTTTACTTGGGGGTTGGAAGTGAATAATTAATGTAATTTTTATTTAATAGTTAATGACTGAATTTTATACCATAATGACTGAAATAATGAAAGAAACTTAATATAAAAATTTGGTATTTTTCTGAAGACTTTTTACTCGTCACTGTTTAGAAATAGAGCACGAAATCCAGTCCAGGAAATACATGGCGACAGATAAAATAAAGTTGAGGCGGCTAATCTTTTCGATTATTGTTTAACCTTTGAAATTTCAAGTGTATTATTATTATTATTATTATTATTATTATTATTTTATATTATATTTATTATTATATTATATATTATAATTATAATTCTCAACATATATATGATATATACATATACAGAAGATATAGAAACACCACACCCAACACTTGGTGCTCCTACTTGTTTTGTGAGGTTTCAGCAACCAACAATCATGACCACCATCCACCACCGGCCACCTTCCATCTTCAAACCATCAACTTCACCACCTCAATCAAACACCTTCACCATCGAATACCCATGAAACCATCACCGAACCAATATTTTTTTTTGTGCGTGTTTACTACTACAATACTGAAATTTATTAGTGTTGTGTTGCTTACTGTTTCCCTTCTAATCTGCCGTTCGAAACAGACCTTAAGGCCACCACCAAACATTCATCTTTTACGATCAAAAACCACCTTCTTTATTACTGTTTTACTACTGTTACACGTCCCTATTTCGCTGTGTTGTGAAGACGGGAACCACCACAAACCACCATCGCCACCACTACTTTGCAGCTGCTGTTTCCTGTTCATTCAAACAACAAAAACATCGAACCCACCATTGTTATTACTGTTTAAACTGCACTACATTTGCTTTCTATGTTCCTGTTCGGTCAACACCCAAACACAAACCAAACGTGGTATGCTGCTACTCATTCTTTCTGTTTATGTTTTCTGTAACAGTAGCACGAAGAATGATGATGATGCTTAATGATGGAGAAAGATGATGAAGAAGGTGAACAGTGTAATGAATGATGTTTCTGTTACGATGAATGAAATGATGGGGAATGATGATGATTGGAGAACGAGGATGATGAGATGAAGATAACCGTAAAAGATGAAGTGAGATGATGATACGGATAAGATAAAGATTATATCCGATAATGAAGGTTGAAGATGATTATGATCATGATGATGATGATCGATTATAACAAGTATGATGATGATGATGATGATGATGCTGATGATAATGATTAAGGGAAATGATAACAGATTCGTAAATGTTAAGAATTTAATCGTGCGAGTCATTACATAAACAAACCAGCAGTTCAATGTGAAATGTCCCGTTCATATTGATTATAAACGTTCCATATTAATTGATTTCGTTGCGAGGTTTTGACCTCTATATGAGACGTTTTTCAAAGACTGCATTCATTTTTAAAACAATCATAACCTTTATTTTATCAATAAAGGTTTTAAAAACATTACGTAGATTATCAAATAATGATAATCTAAAATATACTGTTTACACACGACCATGACATAATGGTTTACAATAAGAATATATTACATCAAAAATAAGTTTCTTGAATGCAGTTTTTACATAATATCATACAAGCATGGACTCCAAATCTTGTCCTTATTTTAGTATGCAACAGCGGAAGCTTTTAATAATCACCTGAGAATAAACATGCTTAAAACGTCAACAAAAAATGTTGGTGAGTTATAGGTTTTATATATATATATGTATATATATATATATATATATATATATATATATATATATATATATATATATATATATATATATTAACAATAGACCACAAGATTTCATATTTCAATACACATCCCATACATAGAGATAAAAATCATTCATATGGTGAACACCTGGTAACCGACATTAACAAGAGGTATATATAAGAATATCCCCATCATTCCGGGACACCCTTCAGATATGATATAACTTTCAAAGTACTAAAGCATCTGGTACTTTGGATGAGGTTCGTTAGGCCCAATAGATCTATCTTTAGGATTCACGTCAATTAGGGTGTCTGTTCCCTAATTCTTAGATTACCAGACTTAATAAAAAGGGGCATATTCGATTTCGATAATTCAACTATAGAATGTAGTTTCACGTACTTGTGTCTATTTTGTAAATCATTTATAAAACCTGCATGTATTCTCATCCCAAAAATATTAGATTTTAAAAGTGGGACTATAACTCACTTTCACAGATATTTTCTTCCTCGGAAATAAGACTTGGCCACGGATCGATTCACGAACCTATACAAATATGTACATATATATCAAAGTATGATCAAAATATAATTACAACCATTTTTAGTATGTTTTAAAGATTTGAGTGTATTAAGTCAGCTGTCCTCGTTAGTAACCTACAACTAGTTGTCCACAGTTAGATGTACAGAAATAAATCGATATATATATTATCTTGAATCAATCCACGACCCAGTGTATACACATCTCAGGCTAGATCACAACTCAAAGTATATATATTTTTGGAATCCACCTCAACCCTGTATAGCTAACTCCAACATTACTGCATATAGAGTGTCTATGGTTGTTCCAAATAATATATATACATGGGTCGATATGATATGTCAAAACATTTGCATACGTGTCTATGGTAACCCAAGATTACATAATATATTAGAATACATGTAAAATACAATATAAGTTAGATAGGATATGATTTGTATAGATTTGTTAAACATTTCCCGTAGCTAAAAAGATCAAAAATATCCAATCTTGTTTTACCCATAACTTCTTCATTTTAAATCCGTTTTGAGTGAATTAAATTGCTATGGTTTCATATTGAACTCTAATTTAAGAATCCAAACAGAAAAAGTATAGGTTTATAGTTGGAAATTTAAGTTACATGTTAATTACTAAAGAGGTAGTCATTTCCGTAGAAAGAATGACATCTTGATGACCATTTTGAAAAACATTCTTTTACTTTGAGTTTAATCAAGATTTTTGGATATAGTTTCATGTTCATATGAAAAATCATTTTCCCGGAAGAACAACTTTTAAATCAAATTTTATCATAGTTTTTAATTATCCAAACCAAAACAGCCCCCGGTTTCACTACGACGGCGTATATCTGATTTTATGGTGTTCATCGTGTTTCCAGGTTTTAAATCATTAAGTTTGAATATCATATAGATATAGAACATGTGTTTAGTTGATTTTAAAAGTCAAGTTAGAAGGATTAACTTTTGTTTGCGAACAAGTTTAGAATTAACTAAACTATGTTCTAGTGATTACAAGTTTAAACCTTCGAATAAGATAGCTTTATATGTATGAATCGAATGATGTTATGACCTTCATTACTACATCAAGTTTTCTGGATAAAACTACTGGAAATGAGAAAAATGGATCTAGCTTCAAAGGATCCTTGGATGGCTTGAAAGTTCTTGAAGCAGAATCATGACACGAAAACAGTTCAAGTAAGATTTTCACTCGAAATAAGATAGTTATAGTTGTAGAAATTGAATCAAAGTTTGAATATGAATATTACCTTAAATTAGAAAGATAACATAATGTAAATAACAAAGGTTCCTTGATCTTAGATGATTACTTGGAATGGATTAGAAAGCTTGGAAGTAGACTTGCAAACTTGGAAGTATTCTTGATTTTTATGAAACTATACTTATGGAATTTATGAAGAACACTTAGAACTTGAAGATATAATTTAAGAGAGATCACTTAGATGAATAAAATTGAAGAATGAAAGTGTTTGTAGGTGTTTTTAGTCGTTGTTATATGGATTAGATATAAAGGATGTGTAATTTTGTTTTCATGTAAATAAGTCATGAATGATTACTAATATTTTTGTAATTTTATGAGATATTTCATGATAGTTGCCAAATTATGGTTCCCACATATATTAGGTGACTCACATGGGCTGCTAAGAACTGATCATTGGAGTGTATATACCAATATTACATTCATCTAAAAGCTGTGTACTGTACGAGTACGAATACGGGTGCATACGAGTAGAATTTTTGATGAAACTGAACGAGGATGTAATTGTAAGCATTTTTGTTAAGTAGAAGTACTTTGATATGTGCCTTGAAGTCTTTCAAAAGTGTAAGAATACATATCAGAACACAACATGTATATACATTCTAATGGAGTCGTTAAGTCTTCGTTAGTCGTTACATGTAAGTGTTGTTTTGAAACCTTTAAGTTAACGATCTCAATTAATGTTGTTAACCCAATGTTTATTATATCAAATGAGATGTTAAATTATTATATTATCATGATATTATGATGTATGAATATCTCTTAATATGATATATACATTAAAATATCGTTAGAACGATAATCGTTACATATAAGTCTCGTTTCGTAATTCTTGAGTTAGTAGTCTTGTTTTTACATATGTAGTTCATTGTTAACACACTTAATGATATATTTAAATATCATTTTATCATGTTAAATATAGTGTATCAATATCTTAATATGATACATATATATTTAGTAGACGTTATCATAACGATAATTGTTATATATATCATTTCGAGTTTCTTAACTTAGTAATCTCATTTCTTATGTATATCATACATTGTTAATATACTTAGTGAGATACTTACTCATCATAATCTCATGTCAACCATATGTATATGTCTATATATACCACAACATGTAGTTTTTACAATTTTGTAACGTTCGTGAATCGTCGGTCAACTTGGGTGATCAATTGTCTATATGAAACTTATTTCATTTAATCAAGTCTTAACAAGTTTGATTGCTTAATATGTTGGAAACATTTAGTCATGTAAATATAAATCTCAATTAATATATATAAACATGGAAAAGTTCGGGTCACTATAGTACCTACCCGTTAAATAAATTTCGTCCCGAAATTTTAAGCTGTTGAAGGTGTTGACGAATCTTTTGGAAATAGATGCGGGTATTTCTTCTTCATCTGATCTTCACGCTGCCAGGTGAACTCGGGTCCTCTACGAGCATTCCATCGAACCTTAACAATCGGTATCTTGTTTTGCTTAAGTCTCTTAACCTCATGATCCATTATTTCGACGGGTTCTTCAATGAACTGAAGTTTTTCATTGATTTGGATTTCGTCCAGCGGAATAGTGAGATCTTCTTTAGCAAAACATTTCCTCAAATTTGAGACGTGGAAAGTGTTATGTACAGCCGCGAGTTGTTGAGGTAGCTCCAGTTGGTAAGCTACTGGTCCGACACGATCTATAATCTTGAATGGTCCAATGTACCTTGGATTTAGTTTCCCCCGTTTACCAAATCGAACAACGCCTTTCCAAGGTGAAACCTTAAGCATGACCATTTCTCCAATTTCAAACTCTATATCTTTTCTTTTACTATCCGCGTAGCTCTTTTGTCGACTCTGGGCGGTTTTCAATCGTTGTTGAATTTGGATGATTTTCTCGGTAGTTTCTTGTATTATAGCCGGACCCGTAATCTGTCTATCCCCCACTTCATTCCAACAAATCGAAGACCTGCACTTTCTACCATAAAGTGCCTCAAACGGCGCCATCTCAATACTAGAATGATAACTGTTGTTGTAGGAAAATTCTGCTAACGGTAGGTGTCGATCCCAATTGTTTTCGAAATCAATAACACATGCTCGTAGCATGTCTTCAAGTATTTGTATCGTCCTTTCACTCTGCCCATCAGTTTGTGGATGATAGGCAGTACTCATGTCTAGACGAGTCCCCAATGCTTGTTGTAACGTCTACCAGAACCTTGAAACAAATCTACCATCCCTATCAGAGATAATAGAGACGGGTATTCCATGTCTGGAGACAACCTCCTTCAAATACAATCACGCCAAATAGTATCAAACCACTTGCAGTCCTTGGCAATTTAGTAATGAAATCCATGGTAATATTTTCCCATTTCCATTCTGGGATTTCGGGTTGTTGAAGTAGACCTGATGATTTCTGATGCTCCGCTTTGACCTTAGAACACGTCAAACATTCCCCTACGTATTTAGCAACATCGGTTTTCATACCTGGCCACCAAAAATGTTTATTGAGATCCTTGTACATCTTCCCCGTTCCAGGATTTATTGAATATCTGGTTTTATGAGCTTCTTTAAGTACCATTTCCCTCATATCTCCAAATTTTGGTACCCAAATTCTTTCAGCCCTATACCGGGTTCCGTATTCCCGAATATTAAGATGCTTCTCCGATCCTTTGGGTATTTCATCCTTTAAGTTTCCTTCTTTTAAAACTCCTTGTTGTGCCTCCTTTATTTGAGTAGTAAGGTTAGTGTGAATCATTATATTCATAGATTTTACTCGAATGGGTTCTCTGTCCTTTCTACTCAAAGCATCGGCTACTACATTCGCCTTCCCCGGGTGGTAACGAATCTCAAAGTCGTAATCATTCAACAATTCAATCCACCTACGATGTCTCATATTCAGTTGCTTCTGATTAAATATATGTTGGAGACTTTTGTGGTCGGTATATATAATACTTTTGACCCCATATAAATAATGCCTCCAAGTCTTTAATGCAAAAACAATAGCACCCAATTCCAAATCGTGAGTTGTATAATTTTTCTCGTTAATCTTCAATTGTCTAGACGCATAAGCAATCACCTTTGGTCGTTGCATTAATACACAACTGAGACCTTGCTTTGATGCGTCACAATAAATCGCAAAATCATCATTCCCTTCAGGCAATGACAATATAGGTGTCGTAGTTAGCTTTTTCTTCAATAACTGAAACGCCTTCTCTTGTTCATCCTTCCATTCAAATTTCTTCCCTTTATGCGTTAATGCAACCAAGGGTTTTGCTATTTTGGAGAAATCTTGGATGAATCTTCTGTAGTAACCAGCCAATCCTAAAAATTGACGTATATACTTCGGAGTTTTTGGGGTTTCCCACTTTTCAACGGTTTCGATCTTTGCCGGGTCCACCTGGATACCTTCTTTGTTCACTATGTGACCGAGAAATTGAACTTCTTCCAACCAAAATGCACACTTTGAAAACTTAGCGTACAATTTTTCTTTCCTGAATACTTCTAGCACTTTTCTCAAATGTTCTTCATGCTCTTGATCATTCTTTGAGTAAATAAGTATGTCATCGATGAAAACAATGACAAACTTATCAAGATATGGCCCACACACTCGGTTCATAAGGTCCATGAACACAGCTGGTGCGTTAGTCAATCCAAACGGCATAACCATAAACTCGTAATGACCATAACGCGTCCTAAAAGTAGTTTTTGGAATATCATCCTCCTTTACTCGCATTTGATGATATCCAGAATGTAAATCGATTTTCGAATAAACCGACGAGCCTTGTAGTTGATCAAATAAGTCGTCAATTCTCGGCAGTGGATAACGGTTTTTGATGGTTAGTTTATTCAACTCTCTGTAGTCAATACACAACCTAAATGTACCATCCTTCTTCTTGACAAACAAAATAGGAGCTCCCCATGGTGATGTGCTTGGTCGAATGAAACCACGTTCTAATAGTTCTTGCAGTTGGCTTTGCAGTTCTTTCATCTCGCTGGGTGCGAGTCTGTAAGGAGAACGAGCTATTGGTGCAGCTCCTGGTACAAGATCTATTTGAAATTCAACAGATCGATGTGGAGGTAGTCCCGGTAATTCTTTCAGAAATACATCGGGAAATGCTTTTACGACGGGAACATAATTAATGCTCTTTTCTTCAGTTTGTACATTCTCGACGTGTGCTAGAACAGCATAGCAACCTTTTCTTATTAGTTTTTGTGTCTTCAAATTACTAATAAGATGTAGCTTCGTGTTGCCCTTTTCTCCGTACACCATTAAGGGTTCTCCTTCTTCTCGTACAATGCGAATTGCATATTTGTAACATACGATCTCTGCTTTCATCTCCTTCAGCCAGTCCATGCCAACTATTACATCAAAACTCCCTAACTCTACTAGTATCAAATCAATCTTAAATATTTCGCTACCCAGTTTAATTTCTCGATTCCGGCATATATAATCTGCTGAAATTAATTTACCTTTTGCTAATTTGAGTAAAAATTTACTATCCAACGGCGTCAATGGACAACTTAATTTAGCACAAAAATCTCTACTCATATAGCTTCTATCCGGACCCGAATCAAATAAAACGTAAGCAGATTTATTGTCAATAAGAAGCGTACCCGTAACAAGCTCCGGATTTTCCTGTGCCTCTGCCGCATTAATATTGAAAACTCTTCCGCGACCTTGTCCATTCGTGTTCTCATGGTTCGGGCAATTTCTAATAATGTGGCCCGGTTTTCCACATTTATAACAAACTACATTGGCATAACTTGTTCCGACACTACTTGCTCCGCCATTACTCGTTCCGACAGCATTTGTTCCTGTCGTTCTGTTAACCCCTGGTCCGTAGACCTCACACTTCGTCGCGCTATGACCATTTCTTTTACACTTGTTGTAAAATTTGGTGCAAAACCCCGAGTAATACTTTTCACACCTTTGGCATAGCTGCTTCTGATTGTTGTTGTTGTTGTGGTTGTTATTGTTGTTGGGATGATTGTTGTAGTTGTTGTTGTTGTTGTTGTTGTTGTGCCGTTTATTGTAGTTGCGATTGATGTTGCGATTGTTGGGATAGTTGTTGTTGTTTTGGTAACTCTTATCACCGTTTTCCTCCCACTTTCTTTTGACTAACTTCACGTTGGCCTATTTGACCGCCTGTTCTTTAATTCTTCCCTCAATCTGGTTCACTAGTTTGTGAGCCATTCAACATGCCTTTTGTATGGAGGCAGGCTCGTGTGAACTTATATCTTCTTGGATTCTCTCAGGTAACCCTTTCACAAACGCGTCGATCTTCTCTTCCTCATCTTCGAACGCTCTCGGACACAATAGGCACAATTCTGTGAATCGTCTTTCGTACGAAGTAATATCGAATCCCCGTGTTCGTAACCCTCTAAGTTCTGACTTGAGCTTATTGACCTCGGTTCTGGGACGGTACTTCTCGTTCATCAAGTGCTTGAATACTGACCACGGTAGCGCGTAAGCAGCATCTTGTCCCACTTGCACTAGATAGGTATTCCACCATGTTAACGCAATACCTATGAAGGTATGCATAGCGTACTTCACTTTGTCTCCTTCAGTACACTTACTTATGGCAAACACCGATTCAACTTTCTCGGCCCACCGTTTCAATCCAATTGGTCCTTCGGTTCTATAAAATTCCAAAGGTTTGCAGGCAGTGAATTCTTTGTAGGAGCATCCTACACGATTTCTTGCACCGTTAGCTGCATTGCTAGATTCAGAGTTATTGTTGGTATGTAGCGCGGCCTGTACTGCGGCTATGTTTGAAGCAAAAAAGGCACGAAATTCCTCTTCGCTCATATTCAAGGTGTGTCGAGTAGTCGGTGCCATTTCCTTCAAAATTGTCAAATGAAACAATTTAATCATACAGAATATTAAGAGTAGTCAATAGTATCTCGTAGCATAATATGAACTCATTTATAAAAGCTTTTTCTTCATATTAGCGTTTTATAAGTTTAAATTCGGGTACTACCTACCCGTTAAGTTCATACTTAGTAGCTAATATACAATTCAACTACTACAATTCCATATAAAAAAACTGATTATAATAATATATCACATATAAATATTCTTCAAAGTTACAACTTCGCTATATTACATATAACATGAAATATAGTACACTATGATACAGGACAGTTCTGAAGATAAATCTAGTTAATACACAAGTTGTTCAGCAAAGGAAATAAAGACACGTAATTCATAAGTCCAGAAACAAGTCATGCATTCTGGTTTTACTAAGATGACTTCTCATCCTTGGTCTTGTGGATAATAACCGTTATGACCATTAGCTAGGCAGCATGTTGTAATGTCAGGGTTTCGTAATGTCCAACAGCCCCGTAATAATCTAAAAACCTTGTTTCTCACCCCCAAATACTGAATCCATCACTTGTGGGAAGGTTTTATTTAAAAGTTACTATCCAATATTCTTTTTCTCACTTTGGTAAGAAGAGAATATCACTAACCCGTAAGCATAACATGCTTCTTTATGTTGCATGTTAGAAGCTCTTTCTAATTCACGAAATCCTATGTTGGGATATGTTGAGTCAAAATAGGTTCTTAACCCGTAGCGTAAAATTGCATTTGGGTTCCCCACATTTAACGCTTTAAAGAAAACACGGCGTAACTTACGGTCTCCCCAATGTGATATACCCCACCTATCAAAGGAAAGCCTTTTATAAACTAAGGCATTTTTGGAAAGTCTTTCAAATGTTTGACAAGTTAATTTCGCCATAACTAAATGTGCTGATGAATTCTGACTGACTCTAGACAAGATTTCCTCAATCATATCCTCTGGTAGGTCTTCTAAAATATTCGGTTGTCTACCCTTAACGTCCATTTTGTTTTTATACTGTAAAATAGACAAGGATTAGATTCGTAAAAGATAATTAACAAACAATACATGCAATTTTTATATAGAACATAAAAGTACAAGCACACTACAATACATATAATACACAACATGATTACAACCTTCTAATCTGAATCACTGGTTTCTTCTTCTTCGGAATTGGTTCATTTTCCTAATTTTCTAGGAATATATGGTGTTCCTCTAATACGAGCCGTCATTTTTCAATTATTATCACGATATTGAAAATACGGGTGTTGACGGTAGATATAAACTTCATCGGGGTCGGAATCAGATTTATCTATTTTGATGCCTTTTCCCATATTATTTTCTTTTGCCTCATTAAATTGGGTCGGGGTAATTTCTATAACATCATCGGAATCCTCATCAGGATCCGATTCATCAGAAAATTGGTAATTTTCCCAATATTTTACTTCCTTAGCGAAAACACCATTGACCATTATTAACTTTGGTCCATTGGTTGAGGATTTTCTTTTATTTGACCGGTTTTCTGTGGTTCCTACTATTCCCCCATCCGGAACTTCTTCTTCTTCTGGTTCCTCTTCTTCCGGTTCCTCTTCTTCTGGTTCCGTTTCCTCTTCTTCCGGTTCTTCAGGAACTTGTAAATCTTGCCAATATATATTCGACTCTTCGTTATGATTAGGTGAGTCAATGTGATTTTTGCTAGAGGTAGACATCTATCACATAATATCAAACATGTTAAGAGATTAATATATCACATAATATTTACATGTTAATAATATATAGTTTCCAACAAAAATGTTAAGCAGTCATTTTTAAAGAAAACACGGTCGAAGTCCAGACTCACTAATTCATCCTAACAAACTCAATAAGACACACTAATGCAAATTTTTTGGTTCTCTAAGACCAAAGCTCTGATACCAACTGAAATGTGCCGTTCATATTGATTATAAACGTTCCATATTAATTGATTTTGTTGCGAGGTTTTGACCTCTATATGAGACGTTTTTCAAAGACTGCATTCATTTTTAAAACAACCATAACCTTTATTTTATCAATAAAGGTTATAAAAACATTACGTAGATTATCAAATAGTGATAATCTAAAATATACTGTTTACACACGACCATTACATAATTGTTTACAATAAGAATATATTACATCAAAAATAAGTTTCTTGAATGCAGTTTTTACATAATATCATACAAGCATGGACTCCAAATCTTGTCCTTATTTTAGTATGCAACAGCGGAAGCTCTTAATAATCACCTGAGAATAAACATACTTAAAACGTCAACAAAAAATGTTGGTGAGTTATAGGTTTAACCTATATATATCAAATCGTAACAATAGACCACAAGATTTCATATTTCAATACACATCCCATACATAGAGATAAAAATCATTCATATGGTGAACACCTGGTAACCGACATTAACAAGATGCAAATATAAGAATATCCCCATCATTTCGGGACACCCTTCGGATATGATATAAATTTCGAAGTACTAAAGCATCCGGTACTTTGGATGGGGTTTGTTAGGCCCAATAGATCTATCTTTAGGATTCGCGTCAATTAGGGTGTCTGTTCCCTAATTCTTAGATTACCAGACTTAATAAAAAGGGGCATATTCGATTTCGATAATTCAACCATAGAATGTAGTTTCACGTACTTGTGTCTATTTTGTAAATCATTTATAAAACCTGCATGTATTCTTATCTCAAAAATATTATATTTTAAAAGTGGGACTATAACTCACTTTCACCGATATTTCCTTCCTCAGAAATAAGACTTGGCCAAAGATCACGAACCTATACAAATATGTACATATATATCAAAGTATGATCAAAATATAATTACAACCATTTTTATTATGTTTTAAAGATTTGAGTGTATTAAGTCAGCTGTCCTCGTTAGTAACCTACAACTATTTGTCCACAGTTAGATGTACAGAAATAAATCGATATATATTATCTTGAATCAATCCACGACCCAGTGTATACACGTCTCAGGCTAGATCACAACTCAAAGTATATATATTTTTGGAATCCACCTCAACCATGTATAGCTAACTCCAACAATACTGCATATAGAGTGTCTATGGTTGTTCTAAATAATATATATACATGGGTCGATATGATATGTCAAAACATTTGCATACGTGTCTATGGTATCTCAAGATTACATAATATATTATAATACATATATAACATAATATACGTTAGCTAGGATATGATTTGTATAGATTTGTTAAACATTTCTCGTAGCTAAAAAGATCAAAAATATCCAATCTTGTTTTACCCATAACTTCTTCATTTTAAATCCGTTTTGAGTGAATCAAATTGCTATGGTTTCACATTGAACTCTAATTTAAGAATCCAAACATAAAAAGTATAGGTTTATAGTTGGAAATTTAAGTTACATGTCAATTACTAAAGAGGTAGTCATTTCTGTCGAAAGAACGACATCTTGATGACTATTTTGAAAAACATACTTTCACTTTGAGTTTAATCAAGATTTTTGGATATAGTTTCATGTTCATATGAAAAATCATTTTCCAAGAAGAACAACTTTTAAATCAAAGTTTATCATAGTTTTTAATTATCCAAACCAAAACAGCCCCCCGGTTTCACTACGACGGCGTATATCCGATTTTATGGTGTTCATCGTGTTTCCAGGTTTTAAATCATTAAGTTAGCATATCATATAGATATAGAACATGTGTTTATTTGATTTTAAAAGTCAAGTTAGAAGGATTAACTTTTGTTTGCGAACAAGTTTAGAATTAACTAAACTATGTTCTAGTGATTACAAGTTTAAACCTTCGAATAAGATAGCTTTATATGTACGAATAGAATGATGTTATGAACATCATTACTACCTCAATTTTTCTGGATAAAACTACTGGAAATGAGAAAAATGGATCTAGTTTCAAAGGATCCTTGGATGGCTTGAAAGTTCTTGAAGCAGAATCATGACACGAAAACAGTTCAAGTAAGATTTTCACTCGAAATAAGATTGTTATAGTTGTAGAAATTGAATCAAAGTTTGAATATGAATATTACCTTGAATTAGAAAGATAACCTACTGTAAATAACAAATGTTCCTTGATCTTGGATGATTACTTGGAATAGATTAAAAGCTTGGAAGTAGACTTGCAAACTTGAAAGTATTCTTGATTTTTATGAAACTATACTTATGGAATTTATGAAGAACACTTAGAACTTGAAGATATAACTTGAGAGAGATCACTTAGATGAAGAAAATTGAAGAATGAAAGTGTTTGTAGGTGTTTTTGGTCGTTAGTATATGGATTAGATATAAAGGATGTGTAATTTTGTTTTCATGTAAATAAGTCATGAATGATTACTAATATTTTTGTAATTTTATGAGATATTTCATGCTAGTTTCCAAATGATGGTTCCCACATGTATTAGGTGACTCACATGGGCTGCTAAGAGCTGATTATTGGAGTATATATACCAATAGTACATATATCTAAAAGCTGTGTATTGTACGAGTACGAATACGGGTGCATACGAGTAGAATTGTTGATGAAACTGAATGAGGATGTAATTGTAAGCATTTTTGTTAAGTAGAAGTACTTTAATATATGTCTTGAAGTCTTTCAAAAGTGTAAGAATACATATCAAAACACAACATGTATATACATTCTAATGGAGTCGTTAGGTCTTCGTTAGTCGTTACATGTAAGTGTTGTTTTGAAACCTTTAAGTTAACGATCTCAATTAATGTTGTTAACCCAATGTTTATTATATCAAATGAGATGTTAAATTATTATATTATCATGATATTATGATGTATGAATATCTTTTAATATGATATATACATTAAAATATTGTTACAACGATAATCGTTACATATAAGTCTCGTTTCGTAATTCTTGAGTTAGTAGTCTTGTTTTTACATATGTAGTTCATTGTTAACACACTTAATGATATTTTTAAATATTATTTTATCATGTTAAATATAGTGTATCAATATCTTAATATGATACATATATATTTAGTAGACGTTATCATAACGATAATCGTTATATATATCATTTTGAGTTTCTTAACTTAGTAATCTCATTTCTTATGTATATCACATATTGTTAATATACTTAGTAAGATACTTACTCATCATAATCTCATGTCAAGATATTTGTGGGATACAAATATTGGAAGACCCGCCCTCAAGATTTACTAAATGGAGCCTTTGTGGTTGATCACATGTAATCTTGAGTAAAGGGGAATATCATTGTATCCTCGAACCTGAGATACATATTGGGTTCGGATATTTACCGAGTATCGTGCCTTGATTCTTTCCTTCGCTATTCTGAAATATGGTAGTTCACAAGGGAGAGCTCAGGCATAATGCAAGGTACATATTTATGACGTATGTAGTCAAGATGGAATTTGTCCCTCTTATTCGTTGAGAGTCAGATGTCTAATGCCTGATAAATTTAAATCTAAAAGAGAGTGATCACTCTGTATCTCTTGGATTTAACATGACATCTAGGACGAAAGGATATAATGAAAGATTCACCTATTCATATTCGAGATGGGAACTCGAAAAGGATGATGTTATTGAATGGCACAAAGTCATAACATATTAGGGTATGTCTATATATACCACAACATGTAGTTTTTACAATTTTGTAACGTTTTTGAATCGCCGGTCAACTTGGGTGATCAATTGTCTATATGAAACTTATTTCATTTAATCAAGTCTTAAAAAGTTTGATTGCTTAATACGTTGGAAACATTTAGTCATGTAAATATCAATCTCAATTAATATATATAAATATGGAAAAGTTTGGGTCACTACACAATGGTTGGAGGTGTGGTTGTCAAGCGAGAGGTCATGGGTTCGAGTCCGGATAATGGCATAATTTTTTTTATAAACGCCCATTCATTTAAGGTAGTCATATTATTATTATTATTATTATTATTATTATTATTATTATTATTATTATTATTATTATTATTATTATTATTATTATTATTATTATTATTATTATTATTATTATTAAAATTATCGTTTTAATTATTTAAAAGTATCATTATTATTAAAATTATTATTTTTACTAAAATTATCATTTTATTATCATTAAAACTATCATTATTATTATTATTAGAATTATCATTATTTTTATCATTATTATTTTTATTATTATCATTATTATTATTATTATTATTATTATTATCATTAATTATTATTATATTACAAAAAATAAAATTTTTTTTACATAAAATATACTTATTACATATACTATAATTATATTAATACTTCATATAACTATATATCAAACATATTAACATCTGTATATAAATATTCATATATAACAAATTAGGTATTTTTAATATAAAACTAATTATATATAGATATAAATATAACTATATAAATATTAATCATTTTAAATATATACACAAATTAAATATATATAAAATATATTAACTTAAGATATAATATATGAATTTATTCAATTACGACTATATGTGTTAATATATATATATATAAATGATATAGGTTCGTTAATCCGAGGCCAATCCTGCACTTGTTCAGTTCCATCGTATGCATATTTTTACTACAAAATATCGTATTGTGAGTTTCATTTGCTCCCTTTTTAAATGCTTTTGCAATATATATTTTTGGGACTGAGAATACATGCGCTGCTTTTATAACTTTTTTACGAAATAGACACAAGTACTTGAAACTACATTCTATGGTTGAATTATTATACCGGAAATCACCCTTTTTAGCTTGGTAGCCTAAGAATTTGGGAACATACCCCCAAATTGACGCGAATCCTGAAGATAGATCTATGGACTTTGACACGTCCCATCTAGGTTATGGATGCTTTAGTACTTCAATTTTTATATACAGATGAGTGTACCTGTATATTTGGGGATATTCTAGATGCATTTGTTAATGTTAGTTACCAGGTGTTCACCATATGAATGATTTTTGCCGATAAGTGTTCCTGCAGTTAACTATGAAAATGAAATCTTGTGGTCTATTAAAACTATGGAATGATTGGTTACGATAAACTAATGAACTCACCAACCTTTTGGTTGACACTTTTAAGCATGTTTATTCTCAGGTATTAAAGAAACCTTCCGCTATGCATTTGCTCATTTTAAAGATATACTTGGAGTCATTCATGGCATATTTCAAAAGACGTTGAATTCGAGTCGTTGAAGTCAACAAGATTATTATTAAGACATTTATAGTTTGGATATATTGGGAAATGGTATGCATATTGTCAATTATCGTTGTAATGAAAGTTGTCTTTTAAAAACGAATGCAATGTTTGTAAAATGTATCATATAGTGGTCAAATATCTTGCAATATAACCATATGTTATTGTATTCATCCTTATGGATTAGGACGGGTTGCTTCATGTGGTATCAGAGCTGGTTTAAGCTGTCTCATCGGCTTAACGTAGAGGGGGTTTTCACAGTGTTACCTGTGACGAAGCATTGGCTCTTACTCTTCGCGGTCCGATTATGGTTGGCTTTGCCGAGTGGTAGGGCTGTAAAATCAGTGTTTGAGGTACGCTCAGTGGTCACTAGGCGGTTAGGTGGGAAGGCACTGAGTGGGATGCGTCCCTACTAACTTCACGTGGTATCAGAGCAGTGGTCTTAGCGAACCAGGTCTTGCATTAGTGTATTTAACTGATAGATATTAAGATGCATTAATGAGTCTGGACTTCGACCTTAGCTGCATGTTAAAAAGTTTTGCTTATCATTTTTGTCAGAAATTACATGCTTATCATTCTTAGTCTAGACACATCTTACTGCATTGATTGCATTAATAGTGTATAGACAAAATTCATATCTTAGCGTATCTGCTAATCCATATCTTAGCGTATCTGTTACTGTAGACTTTGCCTGACATATTTCGTAAATTCCTCCGTAATCTATGAAATCTTTTGTTCTATATATATAGATATTCTACATAATTAGAATACCATCCGATAGCCGAAAATCATTTCATATAGAAAAATTCTTTATTTAACGTACGAAATGGAACTCGTCACTAGTTCAATTTCCTGGGATTCCGATATGGAGTTTCACTCGGGCTCCGAAAGCAGTGTGACCGGAATGGATCAACCAATAAGCCATCATCTATTCTGGATGAATTGGGGATGGGTTCGTAACCTACTTAATCACTGGAGATAAGAAGAAGGTGATCCCTTCCATCTACCACATTGCCCTCTTGGTGAAGAACCTGAAGCATTTACCGGCGAACCTGTTCGAGACACCATTTTCTCTCTCATTTCTAGAGTATCTCATCACGATTATATACTATCTCAAATTCTAGATCTTATTCACCCGCTCGTCCGAACCACCGATCATTCCGGTGTACTAGAAGAAGTCACCGAGCTTCGCACTAGAGTGGTGGCTTTGGAGAATATGATACAGAACTTACAAGCATCACAAGCCCCATAAATGCCAACTATACCACTGACAACAACACCAACAGTACCATTACCACCAACAACAACATTCGCATCCCACACCTCGACATCACAATCTGTACCTCGAGCATCAACGTTGTACGCACCATAGATACCAAGGAGTACTAATAAAAATTAACGATGAAGTATTGATTCATAACTTCATTGGAGAACTATTAGGCGGCAATTATGTAATCTCTAAAGTCTTAGAGATTATGTATTCTACATATCTGTTCTACATCGATTATGTTTGTTCTACATAATCGTTCTATATCATTTATCTTCACTGAACTTGGTGATTATGTAAACTCTAAAGTCTTAGAGATTCTAGCTCAAACCGAAAAGCAAATGAGATTAATATCATATTAACTCATTAAATCCATGATTACATTTGAAGAAAATATATATGTATATATGTTTTCCTAAATATTGTAATTAAAAATTCTTTTGTACAAACTGTTAATGGTGAAAATATTTTAACGGGTGGGTAATACCCGAGGAATATTTAAATTTCACATTAATAAGTTACACTGTACATTCTTCCAATCTGATTTAACAGTCATTTACTATCCTGCTTACATCCACAGATATACGTATCCGTTCACCGCAGAATAATCATTTTTATTCAATTTCATATTTAGATTTTGACCTATCAGAATCCAACAAGTGGCATAATAAAGAAAACATTGGACAAAATAAAATTTGTTAGAAACAAATAAATTAACTATGAGAAATTCTGTTAAGAATCCACGCTAATAAAATCCTAGCTAACTGTTCCTAGCTAACTGTTAATTCCTTATTACATTTATTTATCGCAATTTATTTATCGCAATTTTAATTCTCTCAATTTTATTTATCGTCATTTAATTTCTTTATTTATTTTACACACTTTAAATATCTTCGGATAAATATGGACGCATATACAATGTTTTGACATATCATATCGACGTCATCTATATATATTATTTGGAATAACCGTAAGTCACTCTATATCGCGGTAATGCTCGAGTTAGCATATAAAGGGTCGAGGTTGATTCTAAAATAATATATATACTTTGAGTTCTGATCGAGTCTGAGACATGTATACAATGGTCATGATATGTATTAATTAATTCGAATATTATATATTAAACTACATATAAATTAGTGAAGTACTAACTATAGACTACTAACATTGGACAATTAAAAAGAATTAAAATATTGATTATAACATATGAAACTAAACATTTCTTCAAGTTTGCCACTTGATTTCATCGTAAACCTCATTTGTATCTTGACGATTACAATCCGCGTTCAAACCTTTCATGATTCTTGAAAAAACCTCAATCGAGAGGATGAACCAACCGCACTTCATCTACGAGAAGAAAGTTTTAAGCTATAATCATGCACCTGGAAAACTCTCAGAAACTAAGTAAAAGTTTAACACGAATCCGTATCAGATCCTGTAAGTATTATTATTACCCAAAATAACTTGGTAATCCCTTTCAAAGTAGCAATTTTGTCACAGTTCCAACAAGACAACTTCGAATTTTCCTCCAGAGTAACTCTATTATAACCCTGATATATCCGATTACCCTTTCCATCATTATTACCGGGGAACCTTTTATATTCCGCCACATTAGAAGTAAACTTACCAACAACTTCATTGATCTTGGACTTTTCGAAAAATCATTATATTCATTGAAACCCTATCATGTACTCATTTACATCTTGTAACAATAATTTCCATACCAACTACTGGAAATTAGCAATCAGTATTTCGAATCTCGCAGTGTTTCTACATCAACAGTTATATGTATACATATAACATTTATCTTATAGAATTATGATCTTCCATTCTGAAATTCGGAATAGCACTTCAGCCTACGAATCAGTATTATGAAGTTTTGAAAAAGCTAATAAAGTAGCAAGTACTGTAGACATCATTAACAGTCAACAGTTTAATGATAAAGAATAGTAGGTTGGAAAAGCTCAAACGAAAGTTTGGTACTGAAAAAAAAAAATTGAGCAAACCATGAAAGAGGCTGTGGACAAATCACAAAGACTAAACCCGCCTTCAAAGAATCCAAATGATTCAGTAACTGCTGAAGTCATTAAGAAATACCTTACTCCTGACTATAAACCTTTACGGACAAATCTTCTTCATCATTCTTAAATATTAGAAATTCTAAGATATCATCATGTTTTTCATTATAAATATCCTCTATATTTCTGAAGATAATTTCATAACTATTCTTATTTGAAATCATTTATCTCTTCACGCTATCGGTGTTACATCATAAAAGAAACTGTTTTAGTTTCTAAATTCTGAAACCTTCGAGTTTAAAGTATGAACGTTTTTGAAGTAGTGTAAGGAATTGAAGCATGAGTTAGTATAATATAATGACACTTGATCAACGTGATTATATTACAGTAAGTCATGCTGAGTTTCTAATGGAACATGATGATTCACATACCCTACTGTCATCATGTGCCATGTTACACGACTCTTATATTCTATCTAATCTCCAAACATATTGAGAACATATCTTCCTGATAGTTCCATCTTTTCTCGTGACTTCTGGTAATTTGATAAGTCAGATCGAGCTATCACAATTTCTTTCTTAGAACATTAGTCATGTTCATTTGAAACTTCATACCTACGAATTCTGGACTATTACTCGCTGTATTTAAGGACGAAAAGAGAAAACAAGAACATGAAGCTTCGAAAAATAAATAAGAATATAAATCACAGCAAATTGGAGAGATCATTAACCGTGGAATTCAATAATTATGGAAAGACAGATGCAAGGAAGGATTATGAAAACCACCACCTCAAGAGCGAAGTAGAAGTAAACAGATTCCTCTGGTGGGAGTTGGAATAGAAGGATGATTGTTGCGATAGTCAAGAAAATGTCAAGGATTAGAACTGGATTAAGCATTTCCTTAATATTTGAAAGTATAAGAATTGCGGATGAAAGTATAGGAATGGTGAAAATAATGGAATGGAAGAGAATAATTTATTTAATTTATAGTAGAAATATCCGACAGTACAATCAAGACAGGTTAATGCATTTAATCAAAGAAGATCCTAACTTCCTTAATTTCTGAAGAATCAAATCTTATTACGAAGATTTTCTCTAAATCCCTTGAACTCCAGAAATCAACCCTATCTACGTCAAAAGTTATGACGAAACTTTATTTTCTTATTTCACTCTTTTGTGATAGCTTCACTCGTACTCTTCACATAAATGAATTGTTTTATCTATATTACTCTATGGTAATAAAACTCTATCTATTAACTCATATTTGTCATGAAAACATTCTTATTATTAGCCATGACGACCTCGATCAAATTTCGAGGACGAAATTTCTTTAACGGGTAGGTACTGTGACAACACGGAAATTTCCGACCAAATTTAAACTTAATCTTTATATGATTTCGACACGATAAGCAAAGTCTGAAATATTGAGTTTCAAAATTTTTGAACTGTTTCATGAAATCATTTGACCTTTGACTATTCCCGACGATTCACAAACAATTAATTGTAAATAGATATGTGTGTATATATATAAATGGTAATTGGAAATATAATTTGAAATATAATATGTTATTGCTATTCAAATTAACTACATAAAATAAAATAAAAATAGGATATCATAATAATTATTATTCAAAATATTACTATATATAAATATAGTATTATTAAAAATAAATATTAATGATTGTAATACTCGTTGGACGTTTCGATTATTATTTAGAGAAGTTTAATTTGAACTTAAGTGATTTTAAAATAAACGGTGATCCGAAAACGAGTTATACAAGTTATAGACTTATTAAAAATATATTTAGAAACTACTTGTTGAATTTTAAAACTTTTTATATTTTACTTGGGGGTTGGGAGTGAATAATTAATGTAATTTTTATTTAATAGTTAATGACCGAATTTTATACCATAATGACTGAAATAATTAAAGAAACTTAATATAAAAATTTGGTATTTTTCTGAAGACTTTTTACTCGTTACTGTTTAGCAATAGAGCACGAAATCCATTCCAGGAAATACATGTCGACAGATAAAATAAAATTGAGGTGGCTAATCTTTTCGATTACTGTTTAACCCAACACTTGGTGCTCCTGCTTGTTTTGTGAGGTTTCGGCAACCACCAATCATGACCACCATCCACCACCAGCCCACCTTCCATCTTCAAATCATCACCTTCACCACCTCAATCAAACACCTTCACCATCGAATACCCATGAAACCATCACCGAACCATTATTTTTTTGTGTGTTTACTACTACAAAATTGAAATTTATTAGTGTTGTGTTGCTTACTGTTTCCCTTCCAATCTGCCGTTCGAAACAGACCTCAAGGTCACCACCAAACATTCATCTTTTACGATCAAAAACAACCTTCTTTATTACCGTTTTACTACTGTTACACATCCCTATTTCGATGTGTTGTGCAGACGAGAACCACCACAAACCACCATCGCCACCACTACTTTGCAGCTGCTGTTTCTTGTTCGTTCAAACACCAAAAACATCGAACCCAGCATTGTTATTACTGTTTAAACTGCACTACATCTGCTTTCTATTTTCCTGTTTATTCAACACCCAAACACAAACCAAACGTGGTATGCTGCTACTCGTTCTTTCTGTTTATGTTTTCTGTAACAGTAGCACGAAGAATGATGATGATGCTTAATGATGGAGAAAGATGATGAAGAAGGTGAACAGTGTAATCAATGATGTTACTGTTACGATGAACAAAATGATGGGGAATGGTGAGGACTGGAGAACGAGGATGATGAGATGAAGATAACCGTAAAAGATGAAGCTAGATGATGATACGGATAAGATAAAGATTATATCCGATAATGAAGGTTGATGTTTATTATGATCATGATGATGATGATCGATTATAACAAGTATGATGATGATGATGATAATGATTAAGGGAAATGATAACAGATTCGTAAATGTTAGGAATTTAATCGTGCGAGTTATTACATAAACAAACCAGCGGTTCAATGGTTGGAGGTGTGGTTGTCAAGCGAGAGGTCATGGGTTTGAGTCCGGACAATGGCATAATTTTTTTTATAAACGCCCATTCATTTGAGGTAGTCATATTATTAGTATTATTATTATTATTATTATTATTATTATTATTATTATTATTATTATTATTATTATTATTATCATTTTAATTATTTAAAAGTATCATTATTATTAAAATTATCATTTTTACTAAAATTATCATTTTATTATCATTAAAACTATTAGTATTATTATTATTATTATTTTTAAAATTATCATTATTTTTATCATTATTATTTTTATTATTATCATTTTTATTATTATCATTATTATTATATTACAACAAATAAAATTTTTGTACATAAAATATATTTATTACATATACTATAATTATATTAATATTTCATATAACTATATATCAAACATATTAACATTTGTATATAAATATTCATATATAACAAATTAGGTATTTTTAATATAAAACTAATTATATATAGATATTAATATAACTATATAAATATTAATCATTTTAAATATATACAAAAATTAAATATATATAAAATATATTAACTTAAGATATAATATATGAATTTGTTCAATTACGACTATATGTGTAAATATATATAAATGATATAGGTTCGTAAATCCGAGGCCAACCCTGCACTTGTTCAGTTCCATCGTATGCATATTTTTACTACAAAATATTGTATTGTGAGTTTCATTTGCTCCCTTTTTAAATGCTTTTCCAATATATATTTTTGGGACTGAGAATACATGCGCTATTTTTATAAATGTTTTACGAAACAGACACAAGTACTTGAAACTACATTCTATGGTTGAATTATTATGCCGGATATCACCCTTTTTAGCTTGGTAGCCTAAGAATTTGGGAACAGACCCCCAAATTGACGTGAATCCTGAAAATAGATCTATGGACTTAAAAAACGTCCCATCCAGGTTATGGATGCTTTAGTACTTCGATTTTTATATACAGATGAGTGTACCTATATATTTGGAGATATTCTAGATGCATTTTTTAATGTCGGTTACCATGTGTTCACCATATGCATGATTTTTGCAGATGAGTGTTCCTACAGCTAACTATGAAAATGAAATCTTGTGGTCTATTAAAACTATGGAATGATTAGTTACGATAAACTAATGAACTCACCAACCTTTTGGTTGACACTTTTAAGCATGTTTATTCTCAGGTATTAAAGAAACCTTCCGCTGTGCATTTACTCATTTTAAAGATATACTTGGAGTCATTCATGGCATATTTCAAAAGATGTTGCATTCGAGTCATTGAAGTCAACAAGATTATTATTAAGACATTTATAGTTTGGATAAATTGGGAAAAGGTATGCATATTGTCAACTATCGTTGTAATGAAAGTTGTCTTTTAAAAACGAATGCAATGTTTGTAAAATGTATCATATAGAGGTCAAATACCTCGCAATGTAACCATATGTTATTGTATTCATTATTATGGATTAGGAAGGGTCACTTCAGCACCCATACCAAGTACATCGCCAGTAACAACCACATACCAATATGAAGTCAACACTCAAACCGAATAAAGACCAAACAAAAGTGAATCCTTACAGATAACACATATCACTTAACATGGTCACAAACGACTCAACGGAGCCAACAAAAGGCGTATCCTCACGATTGGATAACACTCGACATAATATTTGCAAGAAAGCAAACGCACCAAGTGATATGGTATCGTCAAATCGAACTTAAAACCACATTACATACTAACGCACCTATCGACATGGTATCATCAAATTGAACTTAAACCCATATCTCATGCCAACTCATGCCTTGATATGGTATCGGATAATCGATCTTAAACCCATATCTCATTCCACCGCTCTTGCAAATGAGGTATCGTCAAATCGAACTTAACCCTCATTGCATGTACGCTAAGTATGTACACATACTTAGTATAATTCCATTCGACTTGAAATTTCCGCTCACTAGTTACATGTATCAACATCATGACCTAGCAAGACGTCACTTGCATTACTAACATGTACAAAACAACAATTCTCTAAAAGAGATTTCGACACGTCATTCTTTGTCCACGAGGCGTCATTTTGCTCGTCAAACCCGCTCACTTAACTCTCGATGAGTTATCAATGTTACTACCTCGATTAGTAACTTAAATCAAAATCAATAAATACAGTTTCAACCTAAATTGTACTTTACCACCATCCGACCATTTTAGGTCTTGACAATAAATTTCGGATTTACCATGAGCATTATCCGACATTTCATACTAACACTCTTCACGTGGAAGTGAAACTCCCCCACTTGGAATTTTACCTCATAACCATATTGCCAAGATAATAACATCATGTGATAATTACCTTTCTCCAAAATAGGTGACCAGTCACTTCATCAATAGTAGTCCTCAAACTCCTGAGAGTTCATTTTAAACACTAAAAGTTGACGCACACCATCACCCTTTGACGTCATTTAAGTAACTACATAAAGCAAACACGTATACATTTCGCACATCTATGCATTGCTACCCGTAAAGTAGACTTCTCAAACAATTGGGTTCACCCAACCCACCACATCATTTTGCTCCAACCTTGAGCATACGAAGGAATTCATCCTATTCTTCATTATTTCGAATGAAGAGTTAACCATAAATTACGCAAGTCTTAAATCTTGTAACCATTCAATTTTCCATCACTTGTCAATTTTCACTTAGTCACTCATGTACGTAAGGGTTTCTTTCCGGTATCCTAAGTACAATGTAACCACACATCATCGGAGTCGAGTATTACACTCGCAGGTATGAAAGAGGCACCTGACATTGCGTCACATAGACTCCACTACCAACATTCATCGAGGAAAAAGGCTCGACAAACCTTATGACTCACCAAATTACGACATAAAATGACTTACGCACTACCAACAACACCAAAGCCTACTACCATGGCTTGGTAAAAAAAAGTCTTTCACCCGACACTAAGGAATGCTTGGAAGCACCAAGTCTTACGCCCTTCGATTGTCAACCCGACCATCATCATGGGGTAATTCCGTAAGGAATTCTACCCTTCATTACACTACGCACTAACACAATGCATCAAATTGAAACTGTAGGTACATTTCAATAGAGTAATCAAAAAGTACCTGAAACATCGTCGTCAGGTTCTCGTGCATCATCACTAATCATCACCTAGTTGCGCCTCCTGGCATCACCAACCAATTTCGGACACTCTGACTTCTGGTGCCCCTTTTTCTGACAATTAAAACATGTAACCTGGTTGGAAGATGGCTCTGTACAATCTCGAGACAAATGACCCCGTAACCCGCCGTTGTAGCAAGTAGGGAGATAATTTTTGGAGCCATACTTCTTCACATTACCGACAACTTCGGTCACACTTTTACTCTTCTTGTTCGAACGCATCATAGTTTCGAACTTTCGCTTAATAACATCGGAAACACTTGTCTTCGGGGCCTTCGGTTCAAAACCCCGAGCCAACTCAAATAATTCTTCAAAAGACTTAGCCATTCCCCGACTAATCTTACCCTTCAACTCATCGCTTAAAGTACGATAAAAATCTTGCATCAACATTCGGTCATCACTGACATACTTCGGACAAAAATGAGTTTTTGACAAGAAAGTAGACCTGAGAGTAACCAAGTCCATCGAACCTTATCGTAAATCGCGCAACTCGTCCCGGATTTTATTAAGGTCGGACTGAGTTCGGTATTCATCAAAGAACGCCCTTTTAAACTCTTCCCATGACAAGCTCATACATTGTTCTTCACCATACAATTGAATCTTGTCATCCCACCACATCTTGGCTTCTTCACGTAACATACTAGAATCGTATCTTGTTTTCTTCTCGGGAGGACATTCACTAGTACGGAAAGCCCCCTCGATGTCGGAAACCCAACATGTACTCTTCAACGGATCCCTTACCCTATTAAACATAGGAGGTTGAACATCCTTGACGTTCTTGTAATGGAAGTCTCGCCTTCCATGTCCACCGTTACCATCACCTCCTTCACAATGTTTCTAGCTTCGAATGCCTCCTCGATCGCAACATTCATTCGTTCGTTGATTAACTCGGTTACTTGCCCATTAACCGATTCCAGGAAAACCTTTCTAACATGTGACGACCTGGAAATTTCCGATCAAATTTAAACTTAATCTTTATATAATTCCGACACGAGAATCAAAGTCTGTAATATTGAGTCTCAAAGTTTTTGAACTATTTACATGGATGTAATTACCCTTTGACCATTGCCGACGATTCACGAACCATTAATTGTAAATAAATGTGTAGATATTAAAAATTCACTAGTTGTTATTGTTAATATATTATATTACATGATTAGTAAATAAAGATATCAAATTTAATTATAAATTAAAATATAGTTACCAAAGTAATGTTATTGTTACCTTCAATATTGATATCAACATTAATATTTTTAATATCATTATTTTAACATATAAACATGAAAGTTGGTGTATATAAATATTATTATTAATTTTACTATTATCATTAATATAATTAGTATTATTATTATTATTATTATTATTATTATTATTATTATTATTATTATTATTATTATTATTATTATTATTGATATCATTAAAGTAATATTACTAATTAATATTATTACAAATACCATTACTAATATTATTAGTTACTATTATTATTATTATTATCAATAACAATATTATTATTAATAGATTTATATTTATTAAAGATTAATAGCTAGAGTAAATTATAAAAAATAGATATATGTACATGTATCTGCTCAATATTTTTTCTTGCTAACTGTATTAGATTCTGTACTTTATCTCTTATTTTGTGAACAAATTGAAATCAAACACAGAATATAAAACAAATGCAGTTACAGGTCTTTATCTGCTTTTAATTTTTTTAATATTTCGTTTGTACTGGGTGTTTGAAATACCCTTTGTCAACCACCAATCGTGCAAGCGATCAATCAATTATTTTACTGGATCAATTATTCAGATTTCACAGTATACATCCATTTATGTTAATTGATAAAGAGATGGGAATGTTATAGAAACAAAAACAGACATTTTTTTTCTCCTTTATCTCAATACCATGTACGTTCACCTTTTTTTAGCCTAACTTCAATTCTGAACAGAACTTCAAAATGTGTTAATGCCATTGTGTTAGGAATCTTACACATAAAGTATTTGCAAATTTTCAAGGATCAATTCTTCATATCAAGTAAAAATTTACGAGTCAAAGTTTTGGTTTAAAAAAGTCAAATTTTGTTCTTCAATCAAATTCAAGTTCTAGTTAATATGTATGGATCAATTGATGATTCCAGTACATTATATTCATGATTTAAAAGGTATTTCATTTAGACAACAAGGTCTCAAAATGATCCAAACGCAAAATCAATATTTTTTTTCTACCTATACAACTTGTCGAACAGCCCTGCTGTATCAGACATTTTTTTTTTTCAATTAATTTAAAACTTGGTATTAATTTGTTATAATTAATTTGATGTATTTAAGTATTAGTTTTGATGTTGGCATTTTTTTTTTCGATCAGAGGTGAGGGAAAGAAAGTCAGAAACAGAACACTAGTTAAATACTTTTAGGCTGGAGATAATTCAGAAAACACAGAAATAGAGGGATGGCTTGGTGATTTCTTAGTTAAGCTAGAGGTCCTGTGTTCAATTCTCACAGAGAGCAGTTTTATTTTTTTATTTAAACATCAGGCTTAATTAATTCCTGCTGTTGGGCTTATGAAACTACCGTGGGCTGAGATTCATTTACTATGTTCTGTTGGGCCGTGTACTTAGTTGGGCCGAAATCCCATCCTATTATGATGTTGGGCCGTGAAATATAATTAGCAAAATATGGGTAAGATTTATGATGATGATGACGGGTTAAATAGATATTACGTTGCTATTATTACGGAAATACAGAAATGGTGTAGTGGTTCAAAGGTGTTGGTAGTATACGAGAGGTCTCGGGTTCGAGCCCTGCAAGTGACAGTTTTTTTTAGAAGCCTCCTAAGGTAGTTTTAATTTCAAAATAATAATAATTATAATTATTATTATTATAATTATTATTATTATTATTATTATTATTATTATTATTATTATTATTATTATTATTATTATGATTATTATTGTTAGTGTTGTTATTATTGTTATTATTAATGTGATAAAGATTATTATTATTATCACTTGCATAAGTATTAAAATTATTACCATTATTATTATTATTATTACTAATACAAGTAGTAAATAAAATTTATTATTAATACGATTATAATTACAATGATGATATATATTGTTATTACTAAAATTAATATCATTACTAATATGTGTGTTATTATTATTAACATGTATAGGATTATTATTATTATTATTAATGATATCATTCTTATTATTAGTATTATCATTATTAATAAAGTTATTATTATTAGTAACTCATTAATATAAAAACTATCATTTTTAACAAATAAATATTTTTATACAAAATATATTTAGTACATATACTATAACGATATTAATATCTCATATAGCTACATATTAACATTATATAGATAAATATATATTTTTATCATGCTTAAACCCTAAAATAAATTGTTATATTAACTATATAAAATATATAAACTAAATATATTAAATTTATCTATATAACATATGAGATAACAAATATATTATTAATAATAATATATATAAACTTGTTCGGTTACGATATATGTTTTAATATATATACAAATGATATAGGTTTATGAATCCGAGGCCAACCCTGCATTGTTCAATGTCGTTATATATATTTTTACTACAAAATACAGTACTGTGAGTTTCATTTGCCTTTTTACCCTTTATATTTTTTGGGCTTAGAATACATGCGCAATTTTTATAAATGTTTTACGAAATAGACACAAGTAATTGAAACTACATTATATGGGTGAATGATCGAAGCCGAATATGCCTCTTTTGCTTGGTAACCTAAGAATTAGTAAACCGATCTACTAATTGACGTGAATCCTAAAGATAGATCTATTGGGCCTAACGAACCCCATCCAAAGTACCGGATGCTTTAGTACTTCGATGTTGTTTTTATCATGTTCGAAGGATTTCCCGGAATGATAGGGGATATTCTTATATGCATCTTGTTACTGTCGGTTACCAGGTGTTCACCATATGAATGATTATTTTTGTCTCTATGCATGGGACGTATATTTATGAGAAATGGAAATGAAATTCTTGTGGTCTATTAAAATGATGGAAATGAATGATTATGATAAACTAATGAACTCACCAACCTTTTGGCTGACACTTTAAAGCATGCTTATTCTCGGTTATTAAAGAAATCTTCCGCTGTGCATTAGTTCATTTTAAAG
This sequence comes from Rutidosis leptorrhynchoides, assembly GCF_046630445.1. Classification (NCBI taxonomy): domain Eukaryota; kingdom Viridiplantae; phylum Streptophyta; class Magnoliopsida; order Asterales; family Asteraceae; genus Rutidosis; species Rutidosis leptorrhynchoides. Next base: position 206,242,841 of record NC_092341.1, on the reverse strand, counting down.
ATATTACTTGGAATCATTCATGGCATATTTCAAAAGACGTTGCATTCAAGTCGTTGAGTTCAGTAAAGATTATGATTAAGTAAATGACAGATTAGATCATTTATAGATGGATATTACGAAATGGTATGCATGCCTGTCAACTTTTGATGTAATGAAAGATTGTCTTTTAAAACGAATGCAATGTTTGTAAAATGTATCATATAGAGGTCAAATACCTCGCGATGTAATCATATGTTATTGTATTCGTTCTTATGGATTAGGACGGGTTGTCTCATAACATCCTCGAGAAACTCCGCTTTTTGCCATTTAATGATGGCCTCAACCTTAGCCGTGAACTCGGAGTCTTCGCCTTGATCTTCGTTAACTTGTTTGTTCCTCATCGTCATTCTAAGAAATGAACTTGGTTAGGAACGCAACACAAGTAAATTATATACACCACCACGATCCATATTCATAATCATATAATTATGTCACCATTCGCACACCCCATCTAGTTCAATACTTGTTGTACATCACTTGCTTGACTTGGCTTACAACCGTAATAATGGTCGCGAATTATTATTACGCTCACACGCCATGCCGAGCTCATGAATACAACAACCATCTCGCTAGATGTTCAACACGAAACAACATGGTTAGTAGCAACATAATTAACACATAACTAAAACTCGAACCGACCCGAAATCCGACAAGTCCCGCATAATACCACACACAAAAGTCCAAGTCTAGGCGCCAATTTCAAGTCACCTAAATCCCTTAGACCATGCTCTGATACCACTTGAAACGTCCTAACCCGTCATATTTCCGGCCCATAATTATTTTTTTCCCTTTTTAACATATTAATTACGCAACATTAATCCATTTATGTTTCCGAAAACATCATCATTACAATTTTGAGTTTAAACATCTTTAAAACATACAATACATAAATTAAGTTTACAAAACGGGAATACAACCCGAAACCCATTTGACGTATCCAAAATATAGTTCATGACTGATAATGCTAAAAACGAACATATATTTCATAGCATTATCCTTCAAGAAAGACAAGCTTTTGGTTGCAATTGTTCTATTTACAAGTGATATTCGTTTAAATAATAAAAGGTGAAGACAAAAGATAGATTCGACGATTTAAAGACGCAAATGACCAAAACGCTAAAAAGTACAAAGTACAATCCAAGTGGTTCAATTTATTGATGAGAAACTTCTAAAAGTTACAAGAGTACGAGCCGCGTTTCGCAAAGTACAAGATATTAGATCGTACGAAAGAACGTTCGAAAATCCAGAACCGGGACATGAACCAACTGTCAATGTGCAAGTCAACGGACCTAAAATTATAAGTCAACGATGCACAAGAATATAATATAATATATATATATATATTTATATTAAATTATATATATTATATTATATATATTAAAAAATACGAGCATCCCACGTTTTTAATGCATGGTGACCAGTGGAAGGCGGCCATGCGATCGCATGGCCTGGAGGCTTTAAATCCATGCGATCATATGGATCACTATACATGGCCAAGTCCTATAAATAGCAGCGAATTCGACGAGTTTATGTACACCATATTCAATCAATTACTCTCTATCTCTCAATATATATTTATATTTATATTTTATAATTATAATTTTAATATTAAGTTAATAATAATAAGGTTATAGTGGCGAATGTTTTAAGTTTGTAAGTCAAATTTCTGTCCGTGTAACACTACGCGATTAATACTCATTGTAAGTTATGTTCAACCTTTTTAAATTATTGTCTCATAGCTAGGTTATTATTATGTTTATTAAGCCGAATTAATCGTGATGTTGGGCTAAATATTAAGACTGGGTTATTGGGCTTTGGACCATAATTGGTGTTTTTGGAGTTTGGACAAAAGATCGACACTTGTGGAAATTGGACTATGGGCTATTAATGGGCTTTATATTAATTAAATGATATCTCGTTGATTTAATATAGAGATTTATAATTTGACGTATTTATATTTAACCACATACGTTTAACTGGGTACGGTGGGAGGGTTATCTATAAATATTAATAATTATTCATTTGACCGGATACGTGGATGAATTAATAGTCACTGGACTCATTAAAACAGGGGTGGATTACAATCAAGGGTAATTTGTGTAATTGTTAACAAAGTATTAAACCTTGGATTACACGCAGTCGATAACCTAGTGTATTCATTAAACAAAGTATTAAGACCTTGTTACAGTTTGAATCCCCAATTAGTTTGAATATTTGACTTCGGGTATAAGGTTAATTTGGCGAAGACTCTCGCACTTTATAATTATGACCGATGGACTATTATGGACAAAACCAGATGGACATATCGAATAATTCAGGATAAAGGACAATTTACTCATGGTAATAAATTAAAATCAACATGTCAAACATCATGATTACGGAAGTTTAAATAAGCATAATTCCTTTATTTTATATCTCATCGCATTTTTATTTACTGTCATTTTATTTATCGTACTTTAAATTATTTCACTTTTAATTATCGTACTTTTATTTTATCGCAATTTTATTTATCGTCACTTACTTTACGCTTTAAATTAAGTTAATATTTTGCATTAGGACTTAAAATCGACAAACCGGTCATTAAACGGTAAAAACCCCCTTTTATAATAATAATAATACTGCTTATATACAAATATAGTTTAAAATAAATATAGCGTTAAACTTAGCCAGCTCCCTGTGGAATGAACAAGACTTACTAAAAATACACTACTCTACGATTAGGTACTCTGCCTATAAGTGTTGTAGCAAGGTTTAGGTATATCCATTCTATAAATAAATAAATAACTTGTGTAAAATTGTATCGTATTTAATATTATTTCGTAACAAAAATAATAGTATTTCGTACTACACCTCGCAAACATCAAGTATTTTTGGCGCCGCTACCGGGGAACATCACTCCGAAAGCGAAACGCTATATATAAAAAACAATATTAATTTTTAATCTATTTTTGTAAAAAAATATATATAATTGTTTTAAAAAAAACTAATAAATCGTATTTTTATATAAGTTGTATTTAAATTAGTTTCTTTCTATAAATATAAATCAGAAAAAAATTCATATTTTTATTTTTAGTTTTTATAATTTAAGTTTTAATTAATATAAGTTTTGTAATATTAAAAATAGAAAGAAAAAAAATAAAGAAAATAAGTATTCGGGCCCGAAACTGTAGCAGCCCAACAACAAAGGCCTGGTATTCGAAGCCATGCGACCGCATGGATATTAAGACTTCGGATCATGCGATCGTATGATCTGACTTGACAGGTCTGATCCTTAACTTAATCGAATTAGGGTTAGGTTTAATTTATAATTAATTAGTAATTAGGGTTTAATTTAATAATAATTAGTTTTAGTTTTATTATTTAATTTGTAATATTAAGTTTTAATTAGTTTTATTAAATATAAAATTAATACAGTTTTAAAATAATAATATAAAAATAATATTTTTGTAAAATTGTATTTTTATCAACTTAGTTTATTTTTGTATTTTGTATTTTTATTTATAATCTTTTAATTTGTAATTTGTATTTTTATCGTTCGTAATTAGTTCGTAACTTAGTATTTTGCCATAGTTATTTATATTTCGAGTTTTTTAGGCTTTGCCGTAAAATCTCTTAAGTGCTTTTTCTTTAGATTAAGATTTAGGCGCTTTAGAATTTTACGACATCGCTTATCGCTTTAATATTTAATAGATTTTAGTGCCTAATTAAGTTATTGCCGTTTTGGATTTAGAATTTCTTTAAGCTTTAATAACTTTAGACGCAACTTTTAGTCTTAAGTTTTTAGACTTTTAAGTTTCGACGCTCTACTTTCTTATTATTATTTTTCGACGGTTTGTTTTTTGACTTTTTGTTTTTCGACCTCTTATTTTTCGACGCGCTTTTTCTTTCTCATTTCGACGATCTAGTTTTTAGGACATAGAATTTTCTTTTTATCTTCTTTAAATTTCGATGAAAAAAATTATTTTAAACGGTTAAATTGATAGACATCCAAAATTTTCTGGTTCGTAGTAATAGTTGGATTTGTTAGTGGCAAGTTATGGGCTTCCGATTTAAAGGGTCCTGACTACCCGCTGCATTTATTGGCTATTCGAAACGTGGGCAAAATCAGAAAAGTCTATTAATTTGATAACTTATATAATTTTTATCTTTATAAATAATAGGATATTCAGTGAATGCACCGAGCAAAACGTTCACCACCTTTCATACGTTCACCTCCTATAACTCGATCAAGACATCTAGCCAATATCGTCGCCGTTGATTTTTCTTTAGAATCATCATCTAGTCGACCAAGTACTCCAATCAAATTTCCGATAATCTATTTTTTGAATCCGGTCTCACAATTGAGAACCCGAAAGATATTCAGGGACAATTCAGAGATCCTAAACCACTAATCATTCCTCTTGAACCAAAAATCATTCAACCAGAGATTGTCGAGGAAGAAACCATTAAATCAGAATCCTCTAGTGATTCAGATTCAACAAACTCAATCATGGAAAATCAGGAACCTCTAAGTATGGAAGATCGAATGAGGGCTACACGCACTGGCCAAGGTCATGCCATTACTCAACCAGACATTAATGCGCCAGATTATGAAAACAAAGGACAAATCCTACACATGGTAACTAATCAATGCCAATTTAGTGGTACACCAAAAGAAGATCCAAACGAACATCTTTGAACCTTTAATAGGATTTGTACTCTATTCAAAATCAGAGAAGTTGAGGATGAACAGATCTATCTCATGTTATTTCCCTGGACTTTAAAGGGAGAAGCCAAAGATTGGTTAGAATCGTTACCTGAATGGGCGATTGACACATGGGATGTCTTAGTTGAGAAATTTCTTAAAAGATTCTTTCCGGCATCTAAAGCCGTGAGACTTCAAGTGGAGAAATTGTTACGTTCACACAAAAGCAAAATGAAACTTTATATGAAGCGTGGACAAGATTTGAAAAGTTGTTGAGAGGATGTCCTCAACATGGTTTAGACACTTACCAAATAGTACAAATATTCAACCAAGTATGCGACATTTACACGAAAAAACATCGACATAGCAGCTGGTGGTTCCATTATGAAGAAAATCGCAACTGAAGCTTACAAAATTATTGATAATACAGCCTCCTACTCACATGAGTGGCATCAAGAAAAAGACATCGTTAGATCATCTAAAGCGGCTAGAGCCGATTCTAGCCATGACTTTGACTCCATTTCCGCAAAGATAGATGCTTTCAAGAGACGAATGGAAAAGATGACTAAAGATATTCACGCAATACGAATTAGTTGTGAGCAGTGTGGAGGACCACATTTGACAAAAGATTGTCTCAGTATTGAACAAACAATGGAACAAAGAGAGAATGTTTCATACATGAACCAAAGGCCTGGAAATAATTAGCAAAATAATTATCAACCGCCAAGACCAAACTACAATCAAAATCAGAATTATAAACGAAATGTTCCATACAACAATCAACAAGGTCCTAGCAATCAACAATTATCTAAAAATACTTACAACCAGCAAAGACCTATTTATCCAATTAAACCACCACAAACTGATGATAAAAAGCCAAATTTAGAAGATATGATGTCGAAGCTAGTTGAATCTCAAACGCAATTTTTTACATCTCAGAAACAAACTAATGAACAAAATGCTCAAGCATTTAGAAATCAACAAGCTTCTATTCAAAATCTGGAACAAGAAGTGAGCAACCTAGCAAGGTTGATAGGTGAAAGAAAATCGGGGAGTCTACCTAGCGATACAAATGCTAGCCCCCGGAATGAAACAGCTAAAGCCATTACCACAAGAAGTGGTATTACACTTAAACCACCTGAAATGCCTGTAATTTCTGATGAAGCTATTCTCACTACACAGGCACCACAGCCTGAGCAAGAGAAGGAAATAGAACCAGTAGTTGAAAAGGTTAATGAAGATAACACAGTTAAGGCAAATCCTTATGTTAAACCATACCAACCACCGCATCCTTACCCGAGTAAAATGAGGAAAGAAAGACTTGAAGCCGAGCAATCCAAATTCTTGGATATGTTTAAACAAATAAATGTCAATCTTCATTTCATTGATGTGATTTCAGGAATGTCAAGATATGCTAAATTCCTGAAAGATCTAATCACAAATAGAAAGAAAATGGAAGAACTCTCGGCTGTTACAATGAATGCTAATTGTTCTGCAGTGCTGTTGAATAAACTACCAGAAAAACTCTCAGATCCAGGAAGTTTCACAATTCCATGTTTTCTGGGTAGTCTTAATTCAATAGAAGCATTGGCAGACTTAGTTGCTAGTATAAATTTAATGCCATATTCATTATACGCTAAACTAGACCTTGGAGAATTGAAACCAACACGAATAAGCATACAGCTAGCCGATCGATCAGTAAAATATCCTAAAGGGATAATGGAGAACATGCTAGTTAAAGTTGGTACTTTAGTATTTCCAGTAGAATTTGTTATTCTGGACATGGAAGAAGATTCTCGAGTTCCTCTCATATTAGGAAGACCATTCTTAAACACGGCTAAAGCAATAATAGATATGTTTAGTAAGAAACTGACCCTAAGTATAGAGGACGAGAGTGTTACCTTTTCTGTTGATAATGCCATGCAACAACCGCAATCTGCAGATGATACATGTTATTATATTCAAACTATAGATTCACATGCAGAATTGTTACAAGAATTTCCAGAATTACAAGGAACAGGAGAATGTTCTTTAGGAGAAGGAACTGAACAAATTGATGAAGCTGAAATGTTAGCTACACTCATGGCTAATGAATACGAACCAACAACAGAAGAACTTCAAATGCTAAAAGAGGAAGACAGATATCGATACAAATCATCGATAGAAGAACCGCCGATATTAGAGTTAAAGCCACTTCCAAACCATTTGGAATACGCTTATTTACATGGTGAATCTGAATTACCTGTAATAATATCGTCTTCTCTTTCTGAAAATGAAAAATCTCGACTCATTTTTGTGCTAAAAGCTCATAAACCAGCTATTGCATAGAAGATTCATGACATTAAAGGAATAAGTCCTTCGTATTGCACACATAAAATCCTTATGGAAGAAGGTCATAAAACATATGTGCAACGCCAACGAAGACTAAATCCTAATACGCAAGATGTTATTAAGAAAGAAATTATTAAACTGCTAGATGCAGATTTAATTTATCCAATCTCTGATAGTCCATGGGTAAGCCAGTTCAATGTGTACCTAAGAAGGGTGGCATGACTATCATCACAAATGAAAAAGATGAGCTTATTCCTACTAGGACTGTAACAGGATGGCGTGTTTGTATTGATTATAGAAAATTAAATGACGCCACCATAAAAGATCACTTTCCCTTACCTTTCATTGATCAAATGTTGGAAAGGTTAGCTGGAATAGTTACTATTGTTTTCTTGACGGTTTCTCCGGATACTTTCAAATTCTAATCGCACCCGAGGACCAAGAGAAAATCACATTCACGTGCCCTTATGGTGCTTTTGCTTATAAACGCATGCCATTTGAACTTTGCAACACCACTACAACCTTTCAAAGGTGCATGATGGCGATTTTTCACGACATGATAGAAGAATGCATGAAAGTTTTCATGGACGACTTTTCAGTCTTCGGTGATACTTTTGAAACATGTCTAGTTAATCTTGAACGAATGCTTATTAGATGCGAGCAATCAAATTTAGTTATTAATTGGGAGAAATGCCATTTCATGGTTAAGGAAGGCATCGTTCTTGGTCATAAAATTTCAAAGGAAGAAATCGAAGTGGATAGAGCTAAAGTAGATGTAATTGCTAAACTTCCACATCCCACCAAAGTTAGAGGAGTTAGGATTTTTCTAGGGCATGCCGGTTTTTACCGACATTTCATAAAAGATTTTTCTAATATTGCCACTCCTATCAACAAACTCCTAGAAAAGGATGCTCCATTCATCTTTTCAGATGAATGCATCAAATCTTTTAATATTCTTAAGGAAAAACTCACTAATGCGCCGATCATGATAACTCCAATTTGGAATCTACCATTTGAACTCATGTCCGATGCAAGTGATTTTGCAATGGGAGCCGTTTTAGGAAAGAGGATTGAAAAACGATTTCAACCTATCTATTACGCTAGTAAGACATTACAAGGAGCATAAATGAATTATACAACTACTGAAAAAGAACTCCTTACTATTGTCTTTGCTTTTGACAAATTTCGTTCATATTTTGTTCTAGCAAAAACGGTGGTCTATACCGACCATTCTGCTCTTAGATACCTATTTTCAAAACAAGATGCCAAACCAAGATTAATCCGTTGGATCTTACTCTTACCAGAGTTCGACATTGAAATCCGAGACAAAAAGGGAGCAGAAAATCTCGCCGCTGATCATCTTTCTCGCCTTGAAAATCCAAAATTAGAAGTTCTAAATGAATCGGCCATACAAGATAACTTCCCTGATGAATATCTTTTGAAAATCGATTATAATGAAATTTCATGGTTTCCAGACTTTGCAAACTACTTAGTATGTGGATTCCTTGAAAAAGGGTTGTCGTGCCAAAAACGAAAGAAATTCTTTAGTGATATAAAACACTATTTTTGGGAAGATCCACATTTATTCAAAAGTTGTCCCGATGGAATAATACGCCGATGCGTATTCGAGGATGAAGCTAGTCAAATCTTAAACCATTGTCACACAGGACCAACAGGAGGGCATTATGGGCCTCAACTCACAGCAAGAAAAGTTTACGACACTGGATTCTATTGGCCTACAATTTTCAAAGACGCACACCTTCTTTGTAAATCCTGTAATGCTTGTCAAAGGGCCGAAAAAATAAGTCAACGTGATGAAATGTCACAAAATGTCATTCAAGTATGTGAAGTATTTGACATTTGGGGTATTGACTTTATGGGTCCATTTCCAAAATCTCATAATAATCTCTACATTCTCGTTGCCATTGATTATGTATCTAAATGGGCGGAAGCACAAGCTCTTCCAACTAACGATGCACGAGTTGTAGTCAACTTCTTAAAACGTCTTTTTGCAAGGTTTGGAACACCGAAAGCTTTAATAAGTGATCGTGGTACTCATTTTTGTAATAATCAACTTAAGAAAGTTCTCAAAAGATATGGAGTAACTCATAAAATCTCAACTGCTTATCATCCACAAACAAGTAGACAAGTTGAAAATACCAACCGAGCATTAAAAGGTATTCTAGAGAAAACTGTAGGGTCAAATTCGAAGCAATGGTCCATGAAAATGGAGGATGCACTCTGGGCTTTTTGAACAGCCTACATAACTCCAATTGGAACCACACCTTTTAAACTTGTTTACGGAAAAGCATGTCACCTTCCAGTAGAAATTGAGCACAAAGCATTTTGGCCTTTGAAGACATGTAATCTTGATTTACATGAAGCCAGACTTCTACGGTTAAGTCAACTAAACGAATTAGAAGAATTAAGACATGATGCATATGAAAATTCGTTAATCTATAAGGAAAGAACGAAGAAATGGCATGATAAAAGAATCAGAAGTTCAAAAGAATTTAAGGAAGGAGTCAGAGTCCTTCTTTTCAATTCACGATTCAAGCTATTTCCTAGAAAGTAGAAATCAAGATGGTCTGGACCATTCATAGTTAAAAGATTTTTCTCATACAGAACAGTAGAGTTAATAAATTCAAATGGAATTGAATTTAAAGTTAATGGTCACAGAGTTAAACATTACATACATGGTCCGATGGAAGTTGATAATGAAGTTAATCATAATTTCACCACCCAAGAAAACCCTCAGAATGAAAACATAAATATGTTATCAACAACATATGAAAAACCAAAATTGGAAGATGGGGAAGCCTCAAATTGGAGTGATGAAGAAAAATTTCTATATAAACATCCCATTCCAAGAAACGAAGAAAAATGTGAACAAGAAGTTCAAGTAGAAGTGAAAGAACCAAGAAAAGATCACCCGAAAAAGGTTAACAAACCAACTCTACTTACTAAAGTAGGAGACCCAGATAAATTTATCATTTTTTGTTTGCTTAATGATGGTGCTATGTATAATGGGCTCGCAGATTTAGGAGCAAGTGAAAACGTTATGCCTCTTTCCTTATACAAAAGATTAGGTGTGGGTAAATTAAAACCAAACCAGAATAGGTGGGAAGTTTGACCTTTGCTGCAAATTTCATAGTTATTAATAAGGAGGAAGACCTTCATATTCCTCTAATTTTAGGTCGCCCATTTTTAACAACCACCGAGGCGTTCTTTGATGTAAGAGAAGGTAGAATGACACTTAGGCATGGTGATAAATCGGTCACCTTTGTGAATCGAAAGTTTCAATCTTCACCAACCAAAACTGTTGAACCAATAAAATCGCCTAAGTGTGGGGAAGATGAAGCAACACCTAATGATGACCTATAACAAAGAACCCCATTGTTGATACAAAATTAGATGGACCCGTTTTTAACAGTTCAATGAAGAAACTTTATAAACGGATTCAAGATGCTAGGATTAAGGTGAACTTTAAGTTATGTAACCGATTAGTATCTAATTTTTCGCCTAAAGAAAAGACGATGCTAATTAAATTTGTGAATGTTACAGAGGAAATCAACAAATGGCTTGAAGCAAAAGTCAGAAATATGCAAGTTGTTGATGTTCCAATGAAATTAATAATGAAGTTAATCACAATTTCGATACCACAACTAACTAAGTGTAGGGAGATTCAAATATTTTAAAGGATAATATAATGCTGTCTAGAGTTAGATTTTCTGTTTTCGTGTAGTTCTCGAAAATGGAATCCGAATGGTCTTTCCCTAGCAGACCCTAAAGAACTAGTCTTCTCCCTCCATTCTGAATTTTTGTGTTTTTAGGTTTTACGAGATGAAGAATTCCTTTAATCTGAACCATGGTCTACTACTACATGGTATGATTACTAAACGTAATAATAATATCTTCCCGAGTGAACTGGTATCATTTATAAGAGGCAAAATGGACGAAGTGAGGAAAGAACTCAGGAAGAATCATAATAAGACACATTTTGGTAAAGGAAAATCGAAATCTGCAACAAAAAGAAGAGCACGACACTTTGAAAGATGTCATAAATGCGGAAAATGGTCACACGAAGGTAAATGTTCGAACAATCAAACACATTCCAATTTTGAATTCGTTACTCTATGCAGAGAAGGACCATTCATATGTTTAGAAGAAAAGTTATTGAAAATTTGAGGTTACGCTTATGTAGCTATGGAAAACCAAATCGAACGACTCTCCTATGAGTCGACTAAAGCAGGTCTCTGAGAATTTTATCTCATAGGTAAGTATGTACAGTTTTTATTTTTATTTTATTTTATTGCTTTTAACCTTTTGATAATAAACACTGAATCGTTCGCTATAAAGTATTAAATTGATATTCAATAAAATTAGGTATAATAAACCGAAATTATTGATATCATACAAAAATTTAATTCATCACTGCGAAATTTACCGTTTATTCATAAGGTATAAAAATTTTTAATCAATCAATCCGAAATATTTCAGAAATTTGTCAGGAGTAAAATTAGGTAATATAGCCGAAATTACTTTACCCAAATGAGGGACGTATATTTTTATTAATATTTGATTGATTAAAGTGGGATAAAAGACCAAAAAGATTTTTATTTTTATTTTTACCTTGTTTTTAAAATTAATATATAACTATATTATTTTTAAATATAAGATTGTAAAATTAATTAATATAAAAATAATAATATTTATATGAACTTTTATTAATATGCACATTTTAAATTTAAGTTTGGTGTGAACTTAAAAAAAATGTACTTTATTTCATTAAGTTAAAAAAATGATTTCTAAAATTCGTCGTGAGTTGAAGACTAGCTCGTTGAACTGAAATTTCTTTACCCGAGGGCGGGACGAGAAATTTTATTATCATTATTTTTAATTTTATTGATCTAATGTATGCCAAAAATATTAAAAAACCCAAAAATTTTTGCTTTTAAAAAACAACGTTTTAAAATGACAAAACTTAAAATTTTGTCGAGGGACGAACTAGGTAAACTTACCGAAACGCCCTTAATCTAAAAAGGAAAAAAAAGTTTAAAATTATTCACTTAATTGTTTTAATAGTAAAAGGTTTTTATAGAAAAAAAAAATGAGAAATACACCCCATGCGATCGCATGGGGTTTGTACATGAATACCATGCGATCGCATGGTAGGTCTGGGCAGGTCAGGTATCAAAAGTCCATCGAGCTGCTGCTTCTGTCTCAACACACACACACACACACAAATACACGAACACACACACACACAAATCACTCTAAAATCTCTAATTTTTCACCAAAATTCACCAAATTTGTTGCTATACCCGTTCCAATCATGCCTTTCTTCAGATGGGGGAGCAAAAAGGTAATAATTTCACCCCTAAACTCTTAAATTTCTTAATTTTTGTGATAATTATAATAAATTGCAATAATCCTAGTTTGATGATTTATAGCTTAATTAGAGTTAAATTGTTAGTATATTATGCTTGTATAACCTAGATTGATGCTATTTGTCATGATTTGAAGCCTTAAACTTCAAATTTTTTAGAAATCTAGGGTTTGTGTCCTTGAGCAATTTGGGGCTTTTTGATATAAACAGGTTATGGCCGATTTTTATTATGAATTATTGCTAAATTAAGTAGTGTAACATGTTTAGGTCGCTAAATGATCCAAACCTTGATCCTAAACATGATTTTTGAGCATCAAAGTGGACTTTTTAAGTCTAAAATTCATGAACTTGATTATTTTGATATAAATGCCATCTGAAACTTGTTTAATTGCTAGTAATGGTTATTTTAACATGTTATTTGAGTTGAATGCTTATGAACTTTGTATACCTTTTCATATATGCTTATTTGAAAAATTGTAGAATTGATAAAAATATGAAAATGAGTATAAGTTTAATATGGATTAAACATGTTATTGTAATTGTTTTAATTTTTTATTTTGCTAACACTAATGCATATTTGGATGCACAAATTTTTTGTTTAATGTGTTTTGCAGAGAAATACAGATACGGGCGGTGCATCATCATCTAGACAACCTGAACAAGAACCTCACAACCTGAACAACAACAACTTTATGATCAACACGTACAATATTATGAACAGGAACCACAATTTTTCATTGCCTACATACAATTTCCGGTTCACCATGTAATAGAACACTCGAGAATTCATGAAGAGGAGTTACATCCCAATCTTAGATTTGATAGAGGCTGGAGAGATTACCCAACGTACCAACGTAACAAATTTAAGTTTTGTACCAAAAATGTAGAAGTACCAAGGGTAATAGATTGGGAGCCTTTGGAAAGGGTCAACCTAGCTAACTCAGTTAGGCTATTACTAATCCAAAGGTATGGCAACTCTTCTTTTCTTGATTGGGAACGTTTAGATGATAAGGAGTACTATAGCCTTAAATAAGGATGTAGATAGGTTAGACGATAAGACTTTTCTTAGATTTTTACTTGGAGGTAGGATGTACAAGATGTCCATGATAGACATGGCTAGAGCTTTATAGATTTACACCCCCACTGAATTATTATTACTCGATTGTACAGCTTTAATTTATCAAGGTGATAGGGTAGATAGAGATTTTGACGCTAACGCCATATGGAGGCGTATGTCAAATTTTAATGTATTTACACAGGGAGGAAGACACTCCTATTTAGATATTAATAAGGCAGAGCTTCGCATAATTCATAGATTTTTAGCAAACTCGATTACACAAAGAGGTAGAAACAAGGAGAAAGTGACCCTAAACGATTTATTCTACCTTAAGTGCATTCGAGACACTAGAGGCTTTGTTAATATCCCCTACTGTGTTGGGTATTATTTGTCCAAAGTTATGGAAGGTATACAGGACGGGGGAATAATAGGAGGAAGAATTTTTGTTACTCTCATTGGAGAGTATTTAGGTGTAGATAGGGAACACGGGGGTTCAATGATGGTGGTTGAGGAATAAACCGATACTATAGGTTTGCAGGTTTATCAAGGTGCAAAGGTATTAAAACGGAGGCACAATATGCCAATACCATATCAGGGTACCCTTCCACAGGTAGAGAGGGGTTCCCATGAGGAGATGGAGGAAGCAGATGACATTAGAGATGTCATTAGGGATAGTTATACTGATGTTTATCAGCATGTAGTTGAGGTGGAAATGAATAACCAGGCTAGGCATCATCAGTATGAGCAGTGGAGAGCCGCAGATGAGTATGAGCAATCCAGACGACGTCAACACGATAGCTGGCAAGTTCATCAGCACTAGATCATGAGCTAACTATCATATCAGGTACCACATAACTATATCCCGACTCGACCTGCTTTCTATCCACCACATCAACCTAACATGCGACCACCCTTTAACCTGTACGACCCCAATCAAGCCTATCAGGACACCTATCACCAACTATGGAACCCGAGCGATGATATGAACTGGAATCCCTATCCAAATCAATAGTGTTCCATTGGTGATTTCTTATCTTTTATTATTTTTATCTATTTATGTTAAACATTTAACATTCTGATACTTTTATGTAATGTTTAACATTTTTATTATTTTGTACTAATATTTCATTTTTTAATTTGAAAGTGGGATATTAAGTCCCATTTCAAAATACCATGCATGTTTATATTTGTATTGTATGTATTTTATCTCATGTACACAACAGGGTAAAACAGCGCATTTTCAAAGACTAGCATTAAGTTCAGCAAAAGCAACTAATTTTGACGACAAGATGCAAAATATATGTGAAATAACAAATGCAGGAATGAACAAATGATGTGCACCATTTATCATCCAAACAAACAACAATATGTTTGGAAACTTTGGTAAAATTTTGATCATTTTTCTACGCTAACACCCTCAATAATTTAAATTATTACTGATTTCTTGCAAATGAGGGCATTGCAAAATCTTAAGTGTGGGAAGGGATTAAATTCTTTCGGTTTTAAAAATTTGACTTATACACTTAGTTTAATAGCCACCGTTAAACTTTACTAGTAAAGCAGTAGTTGTATTAGAATCTAGTGCTCTCTGATAATAAAGAACAGCCCTAGTAAAATTTTTAAAAATTTTGAACTAAATGAACTCAAAATCATGTTTATACATATTTATGAACGATAAAACTAGGTGTTAACACCGAAATTATTGTTACCTCGGAAAGAACATAAATTGAAAAACAACTCAAAATGCTTGAATTCATTTAAAATAGAATAGAAGAGAATAAAAAGGCAAAGAAAGAAAAATAAAAGCCAAGTGTGAGAAAAATTTACCAAGTTATTTAAAACATATATCACATATTTTTATACAAATAATTGAAGATACTTTTGTTTTGGACGATATTAATCAGTTTTACCCAGTTTATTGTAATATAAATGGAATGTAAAAGGAAGTATAGTCTTCCGAGAAAAAGACACGCGCTTCTTGATTTAGGTCAGGAAGTTGTCGTCCAGACCAGTTGTAGAGTCTACGAAAAACCTTGAAAAGTTTTCTCGAAAATCAGCTAGAAATCCACGGACCTCAGTATAAAATAGGGTCGCCAAGTGGTCAGACTTATCCTAACCATGAGAGGATCTGTCTCGTACAATGGGGGGCACCGTGCAAATTAGTTTATATGACTAATGAATCAGATCCCCAGAAAGGATAATCTCCTTAAAGATTAAAAATCAGCTTTTAAACCTGATATTACTCAATCCTTGAGATTGACGTTAAAGATTGAGAATTCAAACTCATGAAATTCAATGATATCAAAACTCGAGCTTGAACGAGAAAATATTTTGATCAAATTAAAACTGATTTTTTTTTCTGAAAACCAATTTTCAATGCGTACATTACCACTGAACGTAAAAATCCTAAGAATTCACCTGGAATTCATTAGGTCACCTGAACCAAATCGGGTATCAACCGTAAGAACGGTGGTTGCATAGCATGGTCGAAGACAGGACCTTGTGCCAGACTGAAAAAAATTATAGGGTTATCTTTACTATTGCTCCTACAAAGGATAGTAATTGCATCCGACACGTTGTGGACCAAAATCAAAAGCATGTCATTAGACATTACCTTAACATTTGCTTTCAACGCTTTCCTTTCTAACCGGACGATAGTTTACCGAAAGGTAATATACGGAGCAAGTATACTGGACATGTTGCTTTCCTAATACAAGGTTAGCAAGTGGGTGACATAAAACCATAAGTTTTGAACTAAAATTTTCAAATCTGAAACCCACAAAACCCACAAAAACATTTTGCAAACACCGGTGAAGGGTTATTCCGGAAAACTTATCTAGGATAAAAGTTGTAGCGACCCGAAAAATCGTCATTGTCGCCGCCGTTAACTTAGGTCCCATTATATAATACCCCGTCAGAATCCACTAACGGAATATTAACTCCTGGTACCACCGTTTAGCGGTCACGCCCTTCTATATGAGACGTTTTCGAAAAGTATTCGCATTAATCATTAAAATAAAGTTATTTAATAAAGAAAATGTAACTGGAAATATTTGGCATCAATAACTAAAGTATATGAACCCAAAACATCAGAGAAAAATGTTTAAATGTGAATATTTGTTCTTGAAATAAAAACGATAAACATGCTGGACGCCGTCCAGTTCTAGCAGCAAACTGCATATAACTTCAAATAAAGCGGAAACACTAGCTCTATGTACCTGAGATGAAACATGCAAAATGTCAACGAAAACATTGAGTGAAACTACAGGTTTAGCAAATCATTTGTAACTTAGGCCACAAGATTTTCTTGGAAAACATCATAGGAAAAGTATACATTATCATGAGCACTTGATTATAAAACTTTAACCTTTGCGTAGGCCGATCCCACGTCTTTCATTTACCCTATACTGGCGATACACCAATCAAGTGTACGTGTAACAACTACATAAGCACCTGTTTAACGTTGCGGTGAGGTTTGTACCTGTTTAACGTTGCGGTGAGGTTTGTCAAACCTAACGGTTCCGTCCCTATAAGTCGAGCTTACAAAGTAACTAATATAATCAAGCTAAGGGATTTTTGATCTGAACTCATATGTATATTCTTAGTAAGTTACTCGTGCCAAACACGTAAAACATTTGTAAAAAGCATGCATCTTATCCCTGTAAAAATGTAGTAGGGACTGTAGACTCACCTTAGCAAAAGCACTCGTAAAGATGTTAGCGAACTGTACTGTAGTCGAACGCTCTCAACTGACAACACAACCTAAATAAGTAAATCATCTTAAGTATAAACTAATAGGTCAAACTTATTCAACCCATAGTGTACGTAAAGTCCTAGTGCTCAGACTGACTCAACAAACATGTAAAAGTCAACTAATCCAAGCAAGTCAACGAAAGTCAACAAAAGTCAAACCAAAAGTCAACTCGGTCAAAGTAGTCAACTAAAGTCAAACATCTCAGTAAGTCATGCAAACAGAGTCAACAAGTCAAACTTAAGTCATATAACATGTTAACGCTCGTAGTTTATCAAATCGCATTTTCCACATCTTAAAGTAAACCTTCGAAAATCATACGTCGTAAAGAAATACACTCATAGCACATAGCACATAATTCATAAAATTATGATCAACTACAGATCTTAATTGGACTTAAAAATGATTCCAAAAAGTCCAGCCAGGGCCTCATACAATAAATAAAAGTCCAATATCAGAAAGGCTCAAGTTCAGGTTCATTACAGAAAATTCTGCTCGCGTGTCAATTTTTAAACATTTTTCATAAAATATAGAAAATAGATTTTAACTAACGGCCAACTGGCTTCATCTCAAAACATCCCAATATTTATGTGATAAAATAATCAGAAGCATTGCTTTAGCCAATTCGTACAGATTTGCAAAACATTACAGACTCATCAGTTTTTGAATATCAACCGGACACATCAAAAAGATTAGCATATAACTCATGGAAAATCACGTTCTTGCAAGTTCACATACAAATGAAACATCTCAAGGAACATCTAAAGTAACATATTCCAGAAGCTCAAAGCCTAAAACAATTCCTAGTTCATTCTATCAATTTTTATATAAACTTAAAAACAGATTCAGCATTCTTTACGAACCAAAACTTCGTTTAATCATATCGGAAGCATTACATAACCTTTTAAGGCAAATATTTAGTCTAAATTGCATAACTTTTCACAAGGAATACAATAGAACAACTTTCATATTCTAAAACACATAGCATGCAACTCTGAAAATTCGGATTTCATGCAAACCCTAACGTAATCTTTGATTACGCATATCTTGAGCATACGATAACGAAATCAAGCAAAATCGGAGTCTAAAATTAATAACTTTTCGATATCTTTCTAATTAAACATATTACAAAGTCAGATCTCATATCAATTTAATCATATCATCAATAAACAAATTCGTTTTTCAATCATACAACGTTAATTTCGCAATCAATCAACAATTAACAACACTAGACATCATTAATTGACCACTAGACTCTAATATACCATGTAATTGAACAAAAAACTGAATTATTAAAGTTAGGGTTACTAATTATACCTCAAGCGATTAAATTGAACACATTAACGCATAGAGAACGACACAAGGAACGTCTTTCGTGCACAAGGTTTCTTCCAAAAACAACTTTTGATGGTGGTAAGGTGGTGGTGATGGTCGACGGCCAAAGAGAGGGAGAGGGGAAGGGGGTGTCGACTTGTAGGGGAAACAAATGAGGGTTCTTGTGATTTATTTTCCTTTTATAGTTAGTAATTAGGCCTAAACACCAACCACTAATGATCCACTAGCCAAATTAAGTCCATTAAGGTGCATAGGGGTGGTTTCGGCAGTAGGGCCCTCTAATGGGTATCCTGGGCTCATTTTGCTAATTTACTTGTACACGCGTGGTTCGTTTCGAGTGCCGTTAACCGTACCGGGTCTCCGAAATGTTAACTAGTCGTTGAAACGCAATCACCAAGTTTAATTCATTAAATAAATAATAAATTAAAAATAATTTTCTCAAAGTCAATAATTATCGAAAATAATTATTGTGTCGTTTTTCTGAGTTCCGTAAACTGAAAAGTCTTCTAAACGAAAAATTTAACTGTAACGTTTTCTAGTTCTTTCGCTATCCGAAATAAATCGTAAATTAATATAATATATTAATTCAAACATTCCTCTATTAAGTATGTACTTAAGTCAATTAAATACACAAGTTTAAGTAATTACCGTTGAACACTTAACGGACAAGTAACGATAGTAAACGGAAAAAGTCGGGTTGTTACATTACCCACCTGTTATGAAAAATTTCGTCCCGAAATTTTAGTGGTCATCCGCCGTAGTCGTCTCCTCGGGAAACAGTTGCAAATACTTAAGCCTCATCTGGTCTTCACGCTCCCACGTGAATTCTGGTCCTCTTAGGGCATTCCATCTAACCCTAACCAATGGAATTCTGCTTTGCTTTAGTTGCTTAATCTCGTGATCCATAATCTCAGCAGGTTCTTCAATGAAATTAAGCTTAGGATCTACTTGCACTTCATCTAATGGAATCACTAACTCTTCATCTGATAAGCATCTCTTCAAATTGGAAACATGAAAAGTATCATGAACTTCGCTAAGTTCCTGCAGTAGTTTCAATCTATACGCTACCGGCCTAATTCGTTCGGTAATCTCAAACGGTCCAATATACCTCGGACTTAACTTTCCTCATTTTCTAAAGCGCACTACACCTTTCCAAGGTGACACTTTAAGCATAACCTTGTCTCCAACCCGAAATTCCAAATCATTCCTTTTAAGATCTGCATAACTCTTTTGACGATCTCGTGCTATTTTCATTCTTTCTCGAATCTGTACGATTTTCTCGGTCGTTTCATGTACAATCTATGGACCAGTTAACTGACTATCTCCTAGCTCAGTCCAACATAAAGGCAATCTACACTTTCTTCCATATAGTGCTTCAAAAGGCGCTACCTTTATACTCGCATGATAACTATTGTTATAAGAAAACTCTACTAACGGTAGATGTCTATCCCATCCAATTCCAAAGTTAATTACACAAGCTCTTAACATGTCCTCTAGTGTCTGAATCATTCTCTCACTTTGACCATCAGTCTGAGGATGGTATGCAGTACTCATATCTAAACGAGTTCCCATAGCTTCTTGCAAAGATTGCCAAAATCTGGATGTAAATCTACTATCTCTGTCTGAAATAATGGATAGCGGCACGCCATGTCGAGAAACTACTTCCTTTAAGTAAATATGTGCCAACCTCTCTAATGTGCGCAGAGGTGTATATGAAATAACTTATATTTTACTAGGAAAAACTATTAAATACGATACAATTTTACACAAGATATTTATTTATTTATAGAATGGATATACTTAAACCTTGCTACAACACTTATAGGCAGTGTACCTAATCGTACAGTAGTGTAGTTTTTAGTAAGTCTGGTTCGTTCCACAGGGAAAATCTTTAAACAAAGCTTAACGCTATATTAGTTTTAATTTATAAAAATACAAGTATATATAAGTAATATTATTATTATAAAGGGGGTTTTTACCGTTTAATGACCAGTTTGTCGATTTTAAAAACTTTAGTCGCTGTTAAAACCTAATGTAAAATAATAAAAATAAATATAACTTAATTTAAAGCGTAAAGTAAATAACGATAATGAAATTGTGATAAATAAAAGTGCGATAAAATAAAATTGCGATAATTAAAAAGTACGATAATTAAAAGTGCAATTAAATACAATAACAATAAATAAAAGTGCGATAATTAGAAGTGCAATTAAATATAAAATAAAGGAAATTAAATATGAAATAAAATAATTATGCTTATTTAAACTTCCGTAATCATGATGTTTGACGTGTTGATTTTAGTTTTATGCCCATGGGTTAATTGTCCTTTGTACTGAATTATTCAATATGTCCGTCTGGTTTTTGTCCATAACAGTCCATCAGTCATAAATATAAAGTGCGAGTATCCTCGTCAAATTATCCTTATACCCGAAGTCAAATATTCCAACTAATTGGGGACTTAAACTGTAACAAGGCTTTAATACTTTGTTATCAATTATGTCAAGTGTCCTTGTACATAATTTCACCCCTGTTTTAATAATTCTAGTGGCTATTAATCCATTCCCGTGTCCGGTTAAATGAACGATTATTCGTACATATAAATACCCCGCCCATCGTGTCCGATCGAGTGTATATGGTTATTTATAGGGACGTCCAATTGTAAATCTTTATATTAAAATTAACAAACTATCATTTAGTTAAACAAATATAAAGCCCATTAATAGCCCATAGTTTAATTTCCACAAGTGTCGTTCTTTTGTCCAAACCCCAATTATGGTACAAAGCCCAATTACCCAATTTTAGTAATTAGCCCAACATCATGATTACTTCGGTATTAAATAAGCATAATAATAACTTAGTTACGAGACATTAAATGAAAAAGGTTGAACATAACTTACAATGATTAAAAATAGCGTAGCGTTACACCGACAGAATTTCGACTTACACCCTTACAACATTCGCTAACATACCCTTATTATTAGAATTAAAATTAAAATTAAAATTAAAATTATAATATATATATATATATATAATACGTTTGATGAGAGAAGAAGAAAAAGGATATATAAAACGTTCAGAATGCGCGAGCTTTTATAGGCATTTTTGTCCAGGACAACTCCGCGAGTCGCGGTATTTTGTTCTTCAAACTCCGCAAGTCGCGGAGTTTGACTTTACAGCTCACTCCAATTTGGATCTTTACTTGCCGACGATTTTAATATATAAATATAATATATATATAATTTATATAATTAATTATATATTATATTATATTTATATACATAGTTAACTTGTAATTTTTAGTCCGTTGCGTCGAGCGTTGAGAGTTGACTCTGGTCCCGGTTCCGGATTTTCGAACGTCCTTGCGTACAATTTAATATCTTGTACTTTGCGTTTTGAATCTTGTACTCTTGTAATTTCGAGACGTTTCTTATCAATAATTGGAACCTCTTTGATTGTATTTTGTACTTTTGAGCTTTTTGGTCGTTTGCGTCTTCAATTCGTCGAATCTATCTTTTGTCTTCACCTTTTAATATTTAAACGAATATCACTTGTAAATAGAACAATTGCAACTAAAAGCTTGTCTTTCTTGAGGAATAATGCTATGAAATATATGTTCGTTTTTAGCATTATCAAATATTCCTACACTTGAGTGTTGTTTGTCCTCAAGCAATATAGTCTTGAAATACTAGAATCACTTCTTTATTCTTCACACTTTGTACATCAGTGATTTCTATACGGCGGTATAAACAATGGTAGTAACGATGTGGTTTACAGTCTCACATGACTATAAAAATTTAGATCCATTAAGGAAATTGGATCTTTATGAAAACATTTGATCTTTTGAAAATTCATTCTAGCTTTTACCCTAGCTAAGTTTTTCCGAATAACCCTTCACCGGTGTTTGCAAATTGTTTTTGTGGGTTTAGTGGGTTTCAGATTTGAAAATTTTAGCTCAAAACTTGTGGTTTTGTGTCACCCACTTGCTAACCTTGTATTGGGAAAGCAACACGTCCAGTATACTTGCTCCGTATATTACCTTTCGGTAAACTACCGTCCGGTTGTAAAGGAAAGCGTTGAACAAGCAACTGTTAAGGCAATGTCCCCTGACATGCTTTTGTTCATGGTCTAAAAGGTGTCGGATGCTATTACTATCCTTTGTAGGAGTAATAGTAAAGACCATCCTATAATTTTTCTGGTCTGGCACAAGGTCCTGTCTTCGACCATGCTATGCAACCACCGTTCTTACGGTTGACACCCGATTTGGTTCAGGTGACCTAATGAATTCCAGGTGAATTCCTAGGATTTTACGTTCAATGGTAATGAACGCATTGAAAATAGGTTTTCAGAAAACAAATCGGTTTGAAATTTTGATCAAAATATTTTCTCGTTCAAGCTCGAGTTTAGATATCATTGAATTCCATGAGTTTGTAATTCTCAATCTTTAAGGTCAATCTCTAGGATTGAGTAATATCAGTCTTAAAAGCTGATTTTTGATCTTTAAGGAGATTATCCTTTCTGGGGATCTGATTCATTAGTCTTATCCAGCTAATTTGCACGGCATCTCCCCATTGTACGAGATAAATCCTTCTCATGGTTAGGATAAATCTGACCACTTGGCGACCCTGTTTGATGTTGAGGTCCGTGGATTTCCTGCTGATTTTAGTGATGACTTTTCTAGATTTTTTGTCAACCTACAGCTGGTCTGGACGACAACTTCTTGACCTAAATCAAGAAGCGCGTTTCTTTTTCGGAAGACTTTACTTCCTTTTAATGATGGAATTGATTCATCGTGTAGATCCATCTTTTCTTTCAAATATATTACAGTAAATTGGGTAAAACTTTTTAGTTTAGTCCAAAGCAAAAGTATCTTCAATTATTTGTTACAGAAATATGTGACTTATGTTTTAAATAACTTGGTAAATTTTCCCACACTTGGCTTTTATTTTCCCTTTTATTGTCCTCTATTTCATTTTAAATGAATTCTAACATTTTAGTTTGTTTCTCAATTTATGTCCTTTCCAAGGTAATAATAATTTCAGTGTTAACACCTAGTTTTATCGTTCTTAAATATGTATAAACATGATTTTGAGTTCATTTAATTGAAAATTTTGAAAATTTTTACTAGAATTGGGTAGTCAGTATATAAGACTAGGGTTGTTCTTTATTATCAGAGAGCACTAGATTCTAATACAACTACTGCTTTACTAGTATTTCTAATGGTAACCAAGTGTTTAAATAAAATTTTTTTAAAATCCGAAAGAATTTAACCCCTTCCCACACTTAAGATCTTGCAATGCCCTCATTTGCAAGAAATCAGTAACAATTTAAATTATTGAGGGTGATTAGCGTAGAAAAATGATCAAATTTTACCAAAGTTTCCAAACATATTGGCGTTTGTTTGCTGAATGATAAATGGTGCCTATCATTTGTTCATTCCGTCTTGTTGTTACATCACATTTATGAAAGGACCCGTTCATATACATTATAAACGATTCACAATAGTTGATTACATCGCGAGGTATTTGACCTCTATATGATACGTTTTACAAACATTGCATTCGTTTTTAAAAGACAAACTTTCTTTACATCAAAAATTGATGGCATGCATACCATTTCATATTACATCCAACTATAATTGACTTAATATTAATCTTGATGAACTCAACGACTCGAATGCAACGTCTTTCAAAGCATGTCATGAATGACTCCAGGTAATATCCTTAAAATGAGCTAATGCACAGCGGAAGATTTCTTTAATACCTGAGAATAAACATGCTTTAAAGTGTCAACCAAAATGTTGGTGAGTTCATTAGTTTATCATAATCAATCATTTCCGTAATAGTAATAGACCACAAGATTTCAGTTTCCATAAATATTTGTACACTCGCAAGTGTTTAAAAGTATTCTATAAGTTGTATTCTATAAGGGAGCAAATGAAACTCACAATACTGTATTTCGTAGCAATTATGTATATGACGGCACTGAACAAGTGCAGGGTTTGTCTCAGATTCACGAACGTATCAATATTGTGATTCAATATTGCAGGAAAGTACGTAGACGCAACGAAAATGATAAACGTTAGGTTGACCTCACGAGCAATACCCTGGATCAATACCCATAACCTCCATAGCTATAACCCATAATTTCCTTAACTCTATCCAGTTTGAAAACTTATTTTGAAATCGTCTGAGTATAACTTCGTCGTAGTATTTTATGTATACTAATAATATCTTGAAATAATACAAAGAAAATATATATATGTAATTCGACTGAGAGAGTTTAGAGAAATATATTTTCAAGTTTCTATGAAATAATGAAACCTATTGAATTCTATTTATAATAGATTTTTGAATTATTAAAGTGAATTATTAAAGTATGAATTATTAAAGTGAATTATTAAAGTGAATTATTAAAGTGAATTATTATAGTATGAATTATTAAAGTGAATTATTAAAGTATGAATTATTAAAGTAAATTATTAAAGTGTAATTATTAAAGTGAATTATTAAAGTATGAATTATTAAAGTTAAAGTAAAATAAAAGTAAAGTAAAGGTGAAGTTAAAGTATAGTAAAAGTATAAAACTATATACGTATAATACGCGTATAAATATATATAATATTAATTTAAGTCGTTATATATATTTAATAAAATAAAATATAAATATCTTTATCTTTATCATACTGGTTAAGTAATGAGTTGTCAAAAGTAGTTCTAGATATTTATAAAAGATATATACGTTTTAATAATAAAGTTCTTTTTAAACTGAAAACGTTTTGTTTTTTTTACTTTTGAAACTAAATCAAATAAATATGATAATTTTGTTTTCCAAAACTAAATATATTTAAGAATCATTTTGTTAAAAGGTTAAAATAATGGAAATCGTTATATCACAAAACATTTTAGAAAAGTAGAATTATATATATTCATAATAGGTTTCAAGTTTTTAAATTACAGTCTGTTGGTGAAGCATGGGATAAAGTCCAAAGGTTAAATAAACGTATGAAATCATCTTAATGAAAAATGTCGAGTTACTTAACTTGTTGATATCCAACATCTAAGTTATTTACACTCCACGTTCTTATTTTCATATTAAATAAAATGAAAGTTAACATAGTTATCTTATCAAGGTTACGAGGAAAATATTATAAAACATGCCTTGGAAATTAAACAGGAATTTCCACTAACCCTTGTCTAGTTCCCGTTAATTGACACATTTGTTCTTATTTTTAAATCACTTTACCATTTTCCGAATGTTGTCAAAAAGAATAGATTTCTTAAATCACAGTAGACCTCATAACATAGGCCCGTAATCATATCATAATGTATCTGATAATTCAATCATTTGATATTATCTCTTAATTCTGTCGATAAATATATCGAAACAAATACGTTCATGTAAAGTATCATATATCTAATACTTTGTTAATGTTTTCAGTTAATATTATATATTATATATACATATCTATATACTCATAATTGTTCGTGAATCGTCGAACACGGTTAAAGGGTAATTGATTACATGAATGTAGTTCCAAACTTTTTGAGATTCAACATTACAAATTCTGCTTATCTTGTCGGAAACATATAAAGCTTAAGTTTAAATTTGGTCGAAAATTTCCGGGTCGTCACAGTACCTACCCGTTAAAGAAATTTCGTCCCGAAATTTGATCGAGGTCGTCATGGCTAACAATAAGAATGTTATTATGATGAATATAAGTTGATTCATAGGGTTTTATCATGATTGAGAAATATGGATAAAATAATTCGATTACTCGAAACGTATGAGTGAAGCTATCGTAAAAGAGTGAAATGAGAAAATAGGGATTCGTCTTATCTTTTGACGTCATCACGGTTGATCTCCGGATTAAAGAAAATCTTTGTAATCTATATAGGATATAGGATTTGATTCTTCGGTGATTAAGGAAATTATGATCCTCTTCGATTTAATGCGATGATTCACCACGATTTTTCTGTCGGATATTTCACTATAAATCCACCTCCTTCGTTTCCTTTTAATTCACACCTTCTATTCTTTCTCCCTCAATTCTTACTTTAAAATTATTCGTCAATATGCTTCATCCAGTGCTGATTCTCGATATACTCCTCACTTTCATATATGTCGTTCTTCTTTTTCATCTACCTCCGGAAGAATCTATTTGCTTCTACTATACTCTTGGTTTTATAGTGTTTTTAGTTCTCCCGTGTCTTTATATTGCTATATGCATCGATATATACGGTTTATAGTTTCTGGGTTGTTGTTGGGTTTTATATCTTCCCTTATATTTCGATGTCCCTGCTTCTGTCTTCTATAATCATTGTCATCCCCAATTAATGCTTTCTTTTATTTGCTGCGATTTATACCCCAATTTCTATTTCGGAGTTTTGTCCTTTCGTTTCTTCTTCTTGCGACTAAGCACCGCTTGTGATGGTCCAGAATTCGCATATATGAATTTTGGAATGAACATTGTTAATGTTCTAAGAAGGAAATTGTAATGGCATGATCTTGACTTGTCAAATTACTAGAATACCTCGGAAAAGGCCGAATCATCAAAAAATATTTTCTTGATATTTTAGAGGTTAAAGAGAATACAAGAGTCGTGTAACATAGCACATGATGACGTTATGATCTGTGAATCATCATGTTCCATTTAGAAACTCAGCATGACTTACTGTAATATAATCACGTTGATCAACTGTCATTATATTATACTAGTTCATGCTTCAGTTCCCAACACTACTTCAAAAATATTCCTATTTTAAATTCGAAAGTTTCAGAATTTAGAAACTAAAATAGTTTCTTTTATGATGTAATACAGTCAGCACGAAGAGGTAAATGATTTCAGATAAGAATAATTATGGAAATATCTTCAGAAATATGGAGGATATTTATAATGAAAGATACGATGATATCTTAAAATTTCTAATATCAGAGGATGATGAAGAATATTGTCCGCAAGGGTTTAGAGTCAGGAGCAAGGTATTCGATAATGACTTCAGCAGACATGGAATCATTTGGATTCTTTGAAGGTAGATTTCATCCTTGTGATTTATCCACAGCCTTCTTCATGGTTTGCTTAATCCGTATTTTTCATTACCAAATTTTCTCTTTTTCTGAGCTTTGCCAACACACTACTCTTTATCATCGAACTTTTTACTGTTAAGGTCATTTATAGTTTTTGCTGCTTCATCAGTATTTCGAGAACTAGTTCGCAGTTTAGGGTGTTTTTCAGAAACTTCACATTCAAAGTATATAAGTCCAGAAGATAGACACATATAATTGTTAGCGTAGACATGCTGCGAGATTTCAAAATACTGATTGCTAATTTCCGATGATTCGTTTGGCAATTCTCGTTACAAGATGCAGATGAGTAAATGATGGGGTTTTGATAAATATAAATATTTTTCGGAAAGTCAAAGATCAATGAAGTTGTTAATAAGTTTACTGCTAATGTGGCGAGATATGAAAGGTTCCCCGGTAATAATGATGAAAGGGTAATCATTATAATAAGGCTTATTCGATTGAACAATTGAAGTTGGTTTGCTGGAGTTGTGACAAAACCGTCTATTTTTAGAAGGGATTTAAAAGTTATTTTAGCTAGTAAATGCCAAAAGGTCTGACATGGATACATGTTAAATTATGACTTTGGTTTCAAGAGTTTTTCAGGTACGTAACTGTGGATAACATGTGGTTGGATCATCATCTCGATTGTTCATTATTTGAAGTGTCTTCAGGTATTTCAAAGGGCTTGAACACAGATTATAATCGTTAATATACATACGATGTTCTAACACAGTTTTGAAGTTAAAGTATAGCTTTGAAAGATGTAAGAATCTAAGAGTGATGATACCGGTTATAACTTGAATTGAATTCTGCGATTTCAAAATCAGAATATGTAATTAGATTTTTGAATGAGTATGGTTGTTTTGATTTCTATAAAAGAATGTATATTGTTGTGAAAGTAGGGAGTATAATAGATGATTTGCTGAATCAGGTTCGAAGAATGTAACATATTAATTGTGAATTTATATATCTCTCGGGTATTACCTACCCATTAAAAATGTCACAATTAATATTTTGTACAAAAGAATTTTATTACAGTCTTTATGGAAATATATGTGTATATTTCTTCAGATGTAATATAGATTTAATGAGTTAATATTAAATTAAACTCACTTGATTTATGGTTAAGGCTAGGATAGATAATTTCTAAACTTTAGAAATTACATAATCGTCGTAGAATGTTTTCACAATGAAGTTATGAATCAATACTTCATCGTTGTGGTATTCCTTAGTATCTATAGGGCGTATGACGTCGATGCTCATGGGACAGATTGTGAAGTTGAGGTTTGCGATGCGGTTGTTGTTGGTGGTGGTAATGGTACTGTTGATGTTGTTGATGGTGGTACTGGTTATGTTGCTGGTGCTGCTGCTGGTGTTTGTAACCTTTGCACCATATTCTCCAAAGCCACTACCCGAGCGCGAAGCTCGTTGACTTCTTCTATTACACCGGGGTGATTGTCGGTTCGGACGAGCGGATAAATAAGATCTAGAATTTGGTGTAGTAT
The DNA here is from genome assembly GCF_046630445.1 of Rutidosis leptorrhynchoides. Taxonomy (NCBI): domain Eukaryota; kingdom Viridiplantae; phylum Streptophyta; class Magnoliopsida; order Asterales; family Asteraceae; genus Rutidosis; species Rutidosis leptorrhynchoides. The sequence goes on along the minus strand of NC_092341.1, from coordinate 206,213,687 downwards.
ATAATCATGACGAGATACTCTGGAAATGAGAGAGAAAATGGTGTTTCGAACAGGTTCGCCGGTAAGTACGTCAGGTTCATTGCCAAGAGGGCAATGTGGTGGATGGAAAGGATCGCCTTCTTCTTGTCTCCAATGATTAAGGAGGCTACGAACCCATCCCCAATTCATCCAGAATAGATTATGGCTGATTGGTTGATCCATTCTAGGTACACTGCTTTCGGAGCTTGAGTGGGATTCCATTTCGGAATTCGAGGAACTTGAACTGATGACGAATTCCATTTCGTACGATTTGATAAAGGATTTTTCGATACGAAATGATTTTTCGGCTATCGGGTGGTATTCTAACTATATAGAATATCTATATATATAGATCAAAAGATTTCATAGATTACAGAGGAATTTACGGAATATGTCAGGCAAAGTTTACGGTAATAGATACGATAAGATATGATTTAGTAGATATGCTAAGATATGAATTTTGTCTATACAATATTCATGCAATCAATGCAGCAAGACATGTCTAGACTAAGAATGATAAGCAGGTAATTTCCTAAGGATGGTAAGTAGATGATTTTTGACTAAAAATGATAAACAAAACTTTTGACATGCAGACACGGTCGAAGTCCAGACTCACTAATGCATCTTAACAACTATCAGTTAGACACACTAATGCAAGACCTGGTTCGCTAAGACCACCGCTCTGATACCAACTGAAAGGACCCGTTCATATACATTATAAACGATTCACAATAGTTGATTACATCGCGAGGTATTTGACCTCTATATGATACGTTTTACAAACATTGCATTCGTTTTTAAAAGACAAACTTTCTTTACATCAAAAATTGAAGGCATGCATACCATTTCATATTACATCCAACTATAATTGACTTAATATTAATCTTGATGAACTCAACGACTCGAATGCAACGTCTTTCAAAGTATGTCATGAATGACTCCAGGTAATATCCTTAAAATGAGCTAATTCACAGCGGAAGATTTCTTTAATACCTGAGAATAAACATGCTTTAAAGTGTCAACCAAAAGGTTGGTGAGTTCATTAGTTTATCATAATCAATCATTTCCGTAATAGTAATAGACCACAAGATTTCAGTTTCCATAAATATTTGTACACTCGCAAGTGTTTAAAAGTATTCTATAAGTTGTAGGCACCCGGTAACAAGCCTTAACGTTCATGTTTTACCCTCTGAAGTACACCAGATCAGGTGTGTTTAAAATAACCTCGAAGTACTAAAGCATCCCATAGTCAGGATAGGGTTTGTCAGGCCCAATAGATCTATCTTTAGGATTCGCGCCTACCGTACATAGACAAGTAGTTTAATGTTACCAAGCTAAGGGTATATTTCTGGTTTAAACCCACATAGAATTAGTTTTAGTACTTGTGCCTACTTCGTAAAACATTTATAAAACAGCGCATGTATTCTCAGCCCAAAAATATTTATTGCAAAAGAAAATAAAAAGGGAGCAAATGAAACTCACAATACTGTATTTCGTAGCAATTATGTATATAACTGCACTGAACAAGTGCAGGGTTTGTCTCGAATTCACGAACGTATCAATATTGTGATTCAATATTGTAGGAAAGTACGTAGACGCAACGAAAATGATAAACGTTAGGTTGACCTCACGAGCAATACCCTGGATCAATACCCATAACCTCAATAGCTATAACCCATAATTTCCTTAGCTCTATCCCGTTTGAAAACTTATTTTGAAATCGTCTGAGTATAATTCCGTCGTAGTATTTTATGTATACTAATAATATCTTGAAATAATATAAAGAAAATATATATATGTAATTCGACTGAGAGAGTTTAGAGAAATATATTTTCAAGTTTCTATGAAATAATGAAACCTATTGAATTCTATTTATAATAGATTTTTGAATTATTAAAGTGAATTATTAAAGTATGAATTATTAAAGTGAATTATTAAAGTGAATTATTATAGTATGAATTATTAAAGTGAATTATTAAAGTATGAATTATTAAAGTGAATTATTAAAGTATAATTATTAAAGTGAATTATTAAAGTATGAATTATTAAAGTTAAAGTAAAATAAAAGTAAAGTAAAAGTGAAGTTAAAGTATAGTAAAAGTATACAACTATATACGTATAATACGCGTATAAATATATATAATATTAATTTAAATCGTTATATATATTTAATAAAATAAAATATAAATATCGTTATCTTTATCATACTGGTTAAGTAATGAGTTGTCAAAAGTGGTTCTAGATATTTATAAAAGATATATACGTTTTAAAAATAAAGTTCTTTTTAAACTGAAAACGTTTTTTTTTTTTACTTTTGAAACTAAATCAAATAAATATGATAATTTTGTTTTCCAAAACTAAATATATTTAAGAATCACTTTGTTAAAAGGTTAAAATAATGGAAATCGTTATATCACAAAACATTTTAGAAAAGTAGAATTGTATATATTCATAATAGGTTTCAAGTTTTTAAATTACAGTCTGTTGGTGAAGCATGGGATAAAGTCCAAAGGTAAAATAAACGTATGAAATCATCTTAATGAAAAATGTCGAGTTACTTAACTTGTTGATATCCAACATCTAAGTTATTTACACTCCACGTTCTTATTTTCATATTAAATAAAATGAAAGTTAACATAGTTATCTTATCAAGTTTACGAGGAAAATATTATAAAACATGCCTTGGAAATTAAACAGGAATTTCCACTAACCCTTGTCTAGTTCCCATTAATTGACACATTTGTTCTTATTTTTAAATCACTTTACCATTTTCCGAATGTTGTCAAAAAGAATAGATTTCTTAAATCACAGTAGACCTCATAACATAGGCCCGTAATCATATCATAATGTATCTGATAATTCAATCATTTGATATTATCTCTTAATTCTGTCGATAAATATATCAAAACAAATACGTTCATGTAAAGTATCATATATCTAATACTTTGTTAATGTTTTCAGTTAATATTATATATTATATATACATATCTATATACTCATAATTGTTCGTGAATCGTCGAACAAGGTCAAAGGGTAATTGATTACATGAATGTAGTTCCAAACTTTTTGAGATTCAACATTACAAATTCTGCTTATCGTGTCGGAAACATATAAAGCTTAAGTTTAAATTTGGTCGAAAATTTCTGGGTCGTCACAGTACCTACCCGTTAAAGAAATTTCGTCCCGAAATTTGATCGAGGTCATCATGGCTAACAATAAGAATGTTATTATGATGAATATAAGTTGATTCATAGGGTTTTATCATGATTGAGAAATATGGATAAAATAATTCGATTACTCGAAACGTATGAGTGAAGCTATCGTAAAAAAGTGAAATGAGAAAATAGGGATTCGTCTTATCTTTTGACGTCATCACAGTTGATCTCCGGATTAAAGAAAATCTTTGTAATCTATATAGGATATAGGATTTGATTCTTCGGTGATTAAGGAAATTATGATCCTCTTCGATTTAATGCGATGATTCATCACGATTTTTCTGTCGGATATTTCACTATAAATCCACCTCCTTCGTTTCCTTTTAATTCACACCTTCTATTCTTTCTTCCTCAATTCTTACTTTAAAATTATTCGTCAATATGCTTCATCCAGTGCTGATTCTCGATATACTCCTCACTTTCATATATGTCGTTCTTCTTTTTCATCTACCTCTGAAAGAATCTATTTGCTTCTACTATACTCTTGGTTTTATAGTGTTTTTAGTTCTCCCGTGTCTTTATATTGCTATATGCATCGATATATACGGTTTATAGTTTCTGGGTTGTTGTTAGGTTTTATATCTTCCCTTATATTTCGATGTCCCTGCTTCTGTCTTCTATAATCATTGTCATCCCCAATTAATGCTTTCTTTTATTTGCTGCGATTTATACCCCAATTTTTATTTCGGAGTTTTGTCCTTTCGTTTCTTCTTCTTGCGATTAAGCACCGCTTGTGATGGTCCAGAATTCGTATATATGAATTTCGGAATGAACATTGTTAATGTTCTAAGAAGGAAATTGTAATGGCACGATCTTGACTTGTAAAATTACTAGAATACCTCGAAAAAGGCCGAATCATCAAGAAATATTTTCTTGATATTTTAGAGGTTAAAGAGAATACAAGAGTCGTGTAACATAGCACATGATGACGTTATGATCTGTGAATCATCATGTTCATTTAGAAATTCAGCATGACTTACTGTAATATAATCACGTTGATCAAGTGTCATTATATTATACTAGTTCATGCTTCAGTTCCCAACACTACTTCAAAAATATTCCTATTTTAAATTCGAAAGTTTCAGAATTTAGAAACTAAAATAGTTTCTTTTATGATGTAATACAGTCAGCACGAAGAGGTAAATGATTTCAGATAAGAATAATTATGGAAATATCTTCAGAAATATGGAGGATATTTATAATGAAAGATACGATGATATCTTAAAATTTCTAATATCAGAGGATGATGAAGAATATTGTCCGCAAGGGTTTAGAGTCAGGAGCAAGGTATTCGATAATGACTTCAGCAGATACGGAATCATTTGGATTCTTTGAAGGTAGATTTCGTCCTTGTGATTTATCCACAGCCTTCTTCATGGTTTGCTCAATCCGTATTTTTCAGTACCAAATTTTCTCTTTTTCTGAGCTTTGCCAACACACTACTCTTTATCATCGAACCTTTTACTGTTAAGGTCATTTATAGTTTTTGCTGCTTCATCAGTATTTCGAGAACTAGTTCGCAGTTTAGGGTGTTTTTCAGAAACTTCACATTCAAAGTATATAAGTCCAGAAGATAGACACATATAATTGTTGGCGTAGACATGCTACGAGATTTCAAAATACTGATTGCTAATTTCCGATGATTCGTTTGGCAATTCTCGTTACAAGATGCAGATGAGTAAATGATGGGGTTTTGATAAATATAAAGATTTTTCGGAAAGTCAAAGATCAATGAAGTTGTTAATAAGTTTACTGCTAATGTGGCCAGATATGAAAGATTCCCCGGTAATAATGATGAAAGGGTAATCATTATAATAAGGCTTATTCGATTGAATAATTGAAGTTGGTTTGCTGGAGTTGTGACAAAACCGTCTATTTTTAGAAGGGATTGAAAAGTTATTTTAGCTAGTAAATGCCAAAAGGTCTGACATGGATACATGTTAAATTATGACTTTGGTTTCAAGAGTTTTTCAGGTACGTAACTATGGATAACATGTGGTTGGATCATCATCTCGATTGTTCATTATTTGAAGTGTCTTCAGGTATTTCAAAGGGCTTGAACACAGATTATAATCGTTAATATACATACGATGTTCTAACACAGTTTTGAAGTTAAAGTATAGCTTTGAAAGATGTAAGAATCTAAGAGTGATGATACCGGTTATAACTTGAATTGAATTCGGCGATTTCAAAATCAGAATATGTAATTAGATTTTTGAATGAGTATGGTTGTTTTGATTTCTATAAAAGAATGTATATTGTTGTGAAAGTAGGGAGTATAATAGATGATTTGCTGAATCAGGTTCGAAGAATGTAACATATTAATTGTGAATTTATATATCTCTCGGGTATTACCTACCCGTTAAAAAAAATGTCACAATTAATATTTTGTACAAAAGAATTTTATTACAGTCTTTATGGAAATATATGTGTATATTTCTTCAGATGTAATATAGATTTAATGAGTTAATATTAAATTAAACTCACTTGATTTATGGTTAAGGCTAGGATAGATAATTTCTAAACTTTAGAAATTACATAATCGTCGTAGAATGTTTTCCCAATGAAGTTATGAATCAATACTTCATCGTTATGGTATTCCTTAGTATCTACAGGGCGTATGACGTCGATGCTCATGGGACAGATTGTAAAGTTGAGGTTTGTGATGCGGTTGTTGTTGGTGGTGGTAATGGTACTGTTGATGTTGTTGATGGTGGTACTGGTTATGTTGCTGGTGCTGCTGCTGGTGTTTGTAACCTTTGCACCATATTCTCCAAAGCCACTACCCGAGCGCGAAGCTCGTTGACTTCTTCTATTACACCGGGGTGATTGTCGGTTCGGACGAGCGGATAAATAAGATCTAGAATTTGGTGTAGTATATAATCATGATGAGATACTCTGGAAATGAGAGAGAAAATGGTGTTTCGAACAGGTTCGCCGGTAAGTACTTCAGGTTCATTGCCAAGTGGGAAATGTGGTGGATGGAAAGGATCGCCTTCTTCTTGTCTCCAATGATTAAGGAGGCTACGAACCCATCCCCAATTCATCCAGAATAGATGATGGCTGATTGGTTGATCCATTCTAGGTACACTGCTTTCGGAGCTTGAGTGGGATTCCATTTCGGAATTCGAGGAACTTGAACTGATGACGAATTCCATTTCGTACGATTTGATAAAGGATTTTTCGATACGAAATGATTTTTCGGCTATCGGGTGGTATTCTAACTATATAGAATATCTATATATATAGATCAAAAGATTTCATAGATTACAGAGGAATTTACGGAATATGTCAGGCAAAGTTTACGGTAATAGATACGATAAGATATGATTTAGTAGATACGCTAAGATATGAATTTTGTCTATACACTATTCATGCAATCAATGCAGCAAGACGTGTCTAGACTAAGAATGATAAGCAGGTAATTTCCTAAGGATGGTAAGTAGATGATTTCCGACTAAAAATGATAAACAAAACTTTTGACATGCAGACACGGTCGAAGTCCAGACTCACTAATGCATCTTAACAACTATCAGTTAGACACACTAATACAAGACCTGGTTCGCTAAGACCACCGCTCTGATACCAACTGAAAGGACCCGTTCATATACATTATAAACGATTCACAATAGTTGATTACATCGCGAGGTATTTGACCTCTATATGATACGTTTTACAAACATTGCATTCGTTTTTAAAAGACAAACTTTCTTTACATCAAAAATTGAAGGCATGCATACCATTTCATATTACATCCAACTATAATTGACTTAATATTAATCTTGATGAACTCAACGACTCGAATGCAACGTCTTTCAAAGTATGTCATGAATGACTCCAGGTAATATCCTTAAAATGAGCTAATCCACAGCGGAAGATTTCTTTAATACCTGAGAATAAACATGCTTTAAAGTGTCAACCAAAAGGTTGGTGAGTTCATTAGTTTATCATAATCAATCATTTCCGTAATAGTAATAGACCACAAGATTTCAGTTTCCATAAATATTTGTACCCTCGCAAGTGTTTAAAAGTATTCTATAAGTTGTAGGCACCCGGTAACAAGCCTTAACGTTCATGTTTTACCCTCTGAAGTACACCAGATCAGGTGTGTTTAAAATAACCTCGAAGTACTAAAGCATCCCATAGTCAGGATAGGGTTTGTCAGGCCCAATAGATCTATCTTTAGGATTCGCGCCTACCGTACATAGACAAGTAGTTTAATGTTACCAAGCTAAGGGTATATTTCTGGTTTAAACCCACATAGAATTAGTTTTAGTACTTGTGCCTACTTCGTAAAACATTTATAAAACAGCGCATGTATTCTCAGCCCAAAAATATATATTGCAAAAGCAAATAAAAAGGGAGCAAATGAAACTCACAATACTGTATTTCGTAGCAATTATGTATATGACGGCACTGAACAAGTGCAGGGTTTGTCTCGGATTCACGAACGTATCAATATTGTGATTCAATATTGCAGGAAAGTACGTAGATGCAACGAAAATGATAAGCGTTAGGTTGACCTCACGAGCAATACCCTGGATCAATACCCATAACCTCCATAGCTATAACCCATAATTTCCTTTGCTCTATCCCGTTTGAAAACTTATTTTGAAATCGTCTGAGTATAACTCCGTCGTAGTATTTTATGTATACTAATAATATCTTGAAATAATACAAAGAAAATATATATATGTAATTCGACTGAGAGAGTTTAGAGAAATATATTTTCAAGTTTATATGAAATAATGAAACCTTTTGAATTCTATTTGTAATAGATTTTTGAATTATTAAAGTGAATTATTAATGTATGAATTATTAAAGTGAATTATTAAAGTGAATTATTATAGTATGAATTATTAAAGTGAATTATTAAAGTATGAATTATTAAAGTGAATTACTAAAGTATGAATTATTAAAGTGAATTATTAAAGTATGAATTATTAAAGTTAAAGTAAAATAAAAGTAAAGTAAAGGTGAAGTTAAAGTATAAGAAAAGTATAAAACTATATACGTATAATACGCGTATAACTATATATAATATTAATTTAAATCGTTATATATATTTAATAAAATAAAATATAAATATCATTATCTTTATCATACTGGTTAAGTAATGAGTTGTCAAAAGTGATTCTAGATATTTATAAAAGATATATACGTTTTAATAATAAAGTTCTTTTTAAACTGAAAACGTTTTTTTTTTTTTTACTTTTGAAACTAAATCAAATAAATATGATAATTTTGTTTTCCAAAACTAAATATATTTAAGAATCATTTTGTTAAAAGGTTAAAATAATGGAAATCGTTATATCACAAAACATTTTAGAAAAGTAGAATTATATATATTCATAATAGGTTTCAAGTTTTTAAATTGCAGTCTGTTGGTGAAGCATGGGATAAAGTCCAAAGGTTAAATAAACGTATGAAATCATCTTAATGAAAAATGCCGAGTTACTTAACTTGTTGATATCCAACATCTAAGTTATTTACACTCCACGTTCTTATTTTCATATTAAATAAAATGAAAGTTAACATAGTTATCTTATCAAGGTTACGAGGAAAATATTATAAAATATGCCTTGGAAATTAAACAGGAATTTCCACTAACCCTTGTCTAGTTCCCGTTAATTGACACATTTGTTCTTATTTTTAAATCACTTTACCATTTTCCGAATGTTGTCAAAAACAATAAATTTCTTAAATCACAGTAGACCTCATAACATAGGCCCGTAATCATATCATAATGTATCTGATAATTCAATCATTTGATATTATCTCTTAATTCTGTCGATAAATATATCGAAACAAATACGTTCATGTAAAGTATCATATATCTAATACTTTGTTAATGTTTTCAGTTAATATTATATATTATATATACATATCTATATACTCATAATTGTTCGTGAATCGTCGAACACGGTCAAAGGGTAATTGATTACATGAATGTAGTTCCAAACTTTTTGAGATTCAACATTACAAATTCTGCTTATCGTGTCGGAAACATATAAAGCTTAAGTTTAAATTTGGTCGAAAATTTCCTGGTCGTCACAATTTATTTTTCATCTTGTCGTCAAAATTAGTTGCTTTTGCTGAACTTAATGCCAGTCTTTGAAAATGCGTTGTTTTACCCTGTTGTGTACATAAGATAAACTGCAAACATATATACATATTTTTGAAGTTTGGTATATTACCCCAGATTCAAAAATTATTAAAATCTAATAATAAAAGTTAGAAAATTATAAAAACTATTACAATATCAACATAAGTGCTAAATGTAGTAACATTACAAAAATAAAATAAATAAAACTAAATAAACTAGGGTTGGTACTGATACCATTAGGGGTTCCATGCATAACCATAAGTAGGATACGGTGGTTGGATCTCTATAGACCAGAGAGAAAATACGGGCTTTGGAGTAGGAATATAGTTTCTACCTATATGTTGGTAATGAGCTATAATGTGGTTTTGATGAACTTGCCAATCTTCAAATGCTCGATGTCTAGCATTTTCATACTCTTGTGAAGCTATAAACCTTTGCATTTTTGTCATTTCATTTCCCCCTCCCACATTACCTGGCTGTTGATCTCTTTCAACCTGTGGATGTCTTCCATTATATTGTACTGCGGCGTTATTTAGCCTCTTCAAAACCGTAGCACCATGATATACATTTAAACCAATTGTATCGTGGGGTTCTGGTTCTTCGATTAATAATTCCCCTCCCCCCCGACTTATATCCACATCGAGATACTCAGCAATTAATGTAATAAATATACCACCTCCTATTATACTGTGCGGTCTCATCCCCCTAACCATAGCTGATAAATAATAACCCACACAATAAGGTATACTTACAGCGCTTTGTGGGTCTCGAATACACATGTGGTAAAATAAATCTTGCTCATTTACCTTTTCCTTATTTTTACCTCGCTGTGTAATCGAGTTCGCTAGAAACCTGTGAATTACTCTTAACTCAACTCTATCTATATCCAAATAAGAGTAATTTCGCCCTTTAAATCGGTGATGGCTAGTCATTTGACTCCATACACCATGCGTATCAAAATTTTCATCAATCTTCCTACCATTTAATATCAACCCTCGACAATCGGCATATGCTAGCTCCTCAGGCGTATATATACGTAAGGCCTGAGCCATGTATAGTAGAGACATGTGGCACATCGAATCTCCTAACAAAAATCTAATAAAAGTTCGATCGGTTAAACTTGCTACCCGATCATTTATTTCTATACTACACAATAATTCTTCACACCATACTTTATATACAGGTCTACGCATGTTGAATAATCGTACCCAATCGTTAAAAGTAGAATTACCATACCTCTGTGTATGTAATTCTCTAATCCGTTCGCCCAATCCTACGGCTTCTAATAGTTCCCATTCTATTACCCTAGGTACTTCAACAACTTTAGAATGAAGAGTGTGCAAGCTCCTTTGGTATTTTGGATAATCTATCCAACGTCTGTCTAATCTCAAGTTCGGGTGCAAATCTTCCACGTGCATATCTGAAAATGTCATAACTGGATGAGGTATATCTTGTTTGTAATAGTTATCAACATCTTGTTGTTCCGCATTCTCAGGAGGAGCAATGCGAGCTTGGGATGAAGATTCACCCCTTTCAGTCTGCAAAACACATCAAACATAATTTTTGTGCATCCAAATATGCATTAGTGTCAGCAAAATCATTAATCAAAATAATTACAATGACATGTTCAATTTATATCAAACTTATGCTCATTTTCATATTTTTATCAAATCTACACTTTTTCAATTAAGCATATACGAAAATGTTTGCCAAGTTCATACGCATTCAACTCAAATAACATGTCAAAATAATCATTATTAGCAATTAAACAAGTTTCAAATGGCATTATCTCTCAAAAATCAAATTCATAAATTTTAAACTTGAAAAAGTCCACTTTAATTCTCAAAAATCATGTTTAGGCTCAAAGTTTGGATCATTTAACTATCTAAACATGTTACACTACTTAATTTAGCAATAATTCATGACAAAAATCGGCCATAACCTGTTTATATCAAAAATCCCCAATTTTGCTCAAGAACACAAACCCTAGATTACTCAAAATTTGAAGTTTAAGGCTTCTAATCATGTTAAATAGCATCAATCTAGGTTATACAAGCATAATACATAAACAATTTAACTATAATTACACTAAAAAGCATCAAAATCGAATTGGGTATAAAATTGCTCAAGAACACTAATTTTTCGGATTAAAGGGTGATTTGGTGTAGAAATTTACCGTTTTCCTTGAGTATTTCCTTGATAACATCCTTCTCAACATGATTTTGTGAAAGATTTGATGAAAAATGGCCAAAAATTGCGAATTTGTGTGTGTTTTCGTGTGTGTTTTTCACAGTATTTGAGTTTGGTTGGGAAGAAACTGGTCTGTTCGATCCCTTTTATTTTTTTCTGGATTTCGCAAACTCCGCGAGTCGCGGTGGTGTTTCCCTTCAAACTCCGCGAGTCGCGGAGCTTATTTCATTTTTTATATATTTTTTTAAATCTTTAACTTATAAAACAAATATTAACTAATTTTAAAAATTTGTTTCCCTTGTTATTTAGGACGAGGTCGTTCCGGATCGATGTCCTAGTCCGTCCCTCGACAAAATTTTAAAATTTGTCTATTTAAAGCGCGGTTTTAAAAGCAAAGATTTTTGGGTTTTTTTAATGTTTTTGGCATACTTTAAATCAATAAGATTAAAAATAATGATAATAAAAATTCTCGTCCCTCCCTCGGGTAAAGCAATTTCGGTTCAACGACCTAGTCTTCAACTTACGACGAATTTTTAAAAATCATATTTTTAACTTAGCAAAATAAATTAAATTTTTGTTTTTAAATTCACACCAAACTTAAATTTAAAATGCATAAAATTAAAAAAAATTCACACCAAACTTAATTAAAAATTCATATTATAAATTCACACCAAACTTAAATTAATTTTTTAAAAACATGGTAAAAATAAAATTAAAAAACTTTTTGGCTTTTATCCCACTTTAATCAATCAAATATTATCAAAAATATGCGCCCCTCTTTTCGGTAAAGTAATTTCTGTTCCATGACCTAATTTAACTCATGACGAATTTTTGAAATATTTTGGGTTGATTGATTAAAGATATTGATACCTTAAGAATAAACGGTAAATTTCGCAGTGATGTAATAAGTTTTTGTATGATATCAACAATTTCGGTCGCAAAACCTAATTTCATCGAATACCAAATTAATACTTTATAGCGAACAAATTAGCGTTTATTATCAAAAGGCTAAAAATAAAAATAAAAATAAAAATAAAAACTGTACAAACTTACCTGTGAAATATATTTCTTAGTGATATGCTCTAGCCCACTCATAAGATAGTCGGACTAATTAATTTTCCATGGCTACATAGGCGTAACCTCGAGCATTTAATGTTTTTTCTTCTAAACATATGAACGGTCCATCTCTGCATAAAGTAACAAATTCTGTGTTTGAATAAGTTTGATTATTTGAACATTTACCTTCGTGTGACCATTTTCCGCATTTGTGACGTCTTTCAAGGTGCCGTGCTCTTCTTTTCGCTGCGGATTTTGATTTTCCTTTACCAAATTATAACTTATTATCTTCGCATCTGGATTCTTTTCTTACTCCATCCAATTTACCTCTGATTAATGATACTATTTCACTTGGAAGTGTATCATTATTACGTTTAGTGATCAAAGCGTGTAGCATTAGACCATGGTTTAGTTCACAGGAAGTCTTCATTTCGTAAAAACCTAAAAAAAATAAAAATTCAGAATGGGGGAAGAAGACTAGTTCTTTAGGGTCTCCTAGGGAAAGACCATTCGGGTTCCATTTTCGAGAACTACACGAAAACAGAAAATCTAACTCTAACAGATATACATATTATCTTTTAAAGACTTGATTCTCCCCACACTTAGTTAGCTGCGGTATTGAAATTGTGATTAACTTCTTTGTCGACTTCCATCGGACTATCTATGTAGTGTTTAATTCTGTGACCATTAACCTTAAATTCAATCCCATTTGAATTTATTAATTCTATCGTTCCGTATGGGAAAACTCTTTTAACTATGAATGGTCCAGACCATCTTGATTTCAATTTTCCAGGAAATAGCTTGAATCGTGAATTGAAAAGAAGAACTTTGTCTCCTTCTTTAAATTCTTTTGAACTTCTGATTCTTTTATCATGCCATTTCTTCGTTCTTTCCTTATAGATTAACGAATTTTCGTATGCTTCTTGTCTTAATTCTTCTAATTCGTTTAGTTGACTTAATCGTAGACGTCCAGCTTCATGTAAATCAAGATTACATTTCTTCAAAGCCCAAAATGCTTTGTGTTCAATTTCTACTAGAAGATGACATGCTTTTCCATAAACGAGTTTAAAAGGTGTGGTTCCAATTGGAGTTTTGTAGGCTGTTCTAAAAGTCCATAGTGCATCCTCCAATTTAATGAACCATTCCTTCAGTTTTGATCCTACGGTTTTCTCTAGAATACGTTTTAAAGCTCGGTTGGTATTTTCAACTTGTCCACTTGTTTGTGGATGATATGCGGTGGAGATTTTATGAGTTACTCCATATCTTTTAAGAACTTTCTCAAGTTGATTATTACAGAAATGAGTTCCCCGATCACTTATTAAAGCTTTCGGTGTTCCAAACCTTGCAAAAGGACATTTTAAAAAGTTGACTACAACTCGTGCATCGTTAGTTGGGAGAGCTTGTGCTTCCGCCCATTTAGATACATAATCAATGGCTACAAGAATATAGAGATTATTATGAGATTTTGGAAATGGACCCATAAAGTCAATACCCCAAATGTCAAATACTTCACATACTTGAATGACATTTTGTGGCATTTCATCACGTTGACTTATTTTTCCGGCCCTTTGACATGCATCACATGATTTGCAAAGAAGGTGTGCGTCTTTGTAAATTGTAGGCCAATAGAATCCAGCATTATAAACTTTTCTTGCTGTTAGTTGAGGCCCATAATGCCCTCCTGTTGGTCCTGTGTGACAATGGTTTAAGATTTTATTGGCTTCATCTCCGAATACACATCGGCGTATTATTCCATCGGGACAACTTTTAAACAAATGTGGATCTTCCCAGAAATAGTGTTTTATATCACTGAAGAATTTCTTTCGTTTTTGGTACGACAATCCTTTTTCAAGGAATCCACATACTAAGTAGTTTGCATAGTCTGCAAACCATGGTATTTCATTATAATCTATCGTCAATAGATATTCATCAGGAAAGTTGTCTTGTATGGCCGATTCATTTATAACTTCTAATTCGGGATTTTCAAGACGAGAAATATGATCAGCGGCGAGATTTTCTGCTCCTCTTTTATCTCGGATTTCAATATCAAACTCTTGTAAAAGTAAGATCCAACGGATTAATCGTGGTTTAGCATCTTGTTTCGAAAATAGGTATCTAAGAGCAGAATGGTCGGTATAGACCACCGTTTTAGCTAGAACGAGATATGAACGAAATTTGTCAAAAGCAAAGACAATAGCAAGGAGTTCTTTTTCAGTAGTTATGTAGTTCGTTTGTGCTCCTTGTAACGTCTTACTAGCATAATATATTGGTTGAAATCGTTTTTCAATCCTTTATCCTAAAACGGCTCCCATTGCAAAATCACTTGCATCGCACATTAGTTCAAACGGTAGATTCCAATTTGGTGTTATCATGATCGGCGCATTAGTGAGTTTCTCTTTAAGAATATTAAAAGATTTGATACATTCATCTGAAAATATGAATGGAGCATCCTTTTCTAGGAGTTTATTCATAGGAGTGGCAATTTTAGAAAAATCTTTTATGAAACGTCGGTAAAAACCGGCATGCCCTAGAAAACTCCTAACTCCTTTAACATTGGTGGGATATGGAAGTTTAGCAATTACATCTACTTTAGCTCTATCCACTTCAATTCCTTCCTTTGAAATTTTATGTCCAAGAACAATGCCGTCTTTAACCATGAAATGGCATTTCTCCCAATTAAGTACTAGATTTGATTGTTCGCATCTAATAAGCATTCGTTCAAGATTAGCTAGACATGATTCAAATGTATCACCGAAGACTGAAAAGTCATCCATGAAAACTTCCATGCATTCTTCTATCATGTCGTGAAAAATCGCCATCATGCACCTTTGAAAGGTTGCAGGGGCGTTCCAAAGTCCAAATGGCATGCGTTTGAAAGCAAAAGTACCATAAGAGCATGTGAATGTGGTTTTCTCTTGGTCTTCGGGTGCTATTGGAATTTGAAAATATCCGGAAAAATCATCTAGAAAACAATAGTAACTGTTTCCTGCTAATCTTTATAACATTTGATCAATGAAAGGTAAGGGAAAGTGATCTTTTCTGGTGGCGTCAGTTAATTTTCTATAATCAATACATACACGCCATCCTGTTACAGTCCTAGTAGGAATAAGCTCATTTTTTTCATTTGTAATAACAGTCATGCCACCCTTCTTAGGCACGCATTGAACTGGGCTTACCCAAGGACTATCAGAAATTGGATAAATTAAACCTGCATCTAGCAGTTTAATAATTTCTTTTTTAACAACATCTTGCATATTAGGATTTAGTCTTCGTTCGCGTTGCACATACGCTTTATGACCTTCTTCCATAAGGATTTTATGTGTGCAATACGAAGGACTTATTCCTTTAATATCATGAATCTTCCATGCAATGGCTAGTTTATGAGCTTTTAACACAGAAATGAGTTATGATTTCTCATTTTCAGTAAGAGAAGACGATATTATTACAGGTAATTCAGATTCACCATGTAAATAAGCGTATTCCAAATGGTTTGGAAGTGGCTTTAAATCTAATGTCGGTGGTTCTTCTATCGATGATTTATATCGATATCTGTCTTCTTCTTTTAGCATTTGAATTTCTTCTGTTGTTGGTTCATATCCATTAGCTATTAGTGTAGCTAACATTTCAGTTTCATCAATTGTTCAGTTCCTTCTCCTAAAGAACATTCTCCTGTTCCTTGTAATTCTGGAAATTCTTCTAACAATTCTGCATGTGAATCTATAGTTTGAATATAATAACATGTATCATCTGCAGATTGCGGTTGTTGCATTGCTCTATCAACTGAAAAGGTAACACTCTCGTCCTCTATACTTAGGGTCAGTTTCTTACCAAACACGTCTATCATTGCTTTAGCCGTGTTTAAGAATGGTCTTCCTAATATGAGAGGAACTTGAGAATCTTCTTCCATGTCCAGAACAACAAAATCTACTGGAAATACTAAAGTACCAACTTTAACTAGCATGTTCTCCATTATCCCTCTAGGATATTTTATTGATCGATCGGCTAGTTATATACTTATTCTTGTTGGTTTCAATTCTCCAAGGTCTAGTTTAGCTTATAGTGAATATGGCATTAGATTTATACTAGCACCTAAGTCTGCCAATGCTTCTATTGAACTAAGACTACCCAGAAAACATGGAATTGCGAAACTTCCTGGATCAGATAGTTTTTCTGGTATCTTATTCAACAGCACTGCTGAACAATTAGCATTCATAGTAACGGCCGAGAGTTCTTTCATTTTCTTTCTATTCGAGATTAGATCTTTCAGAAATTTAGCATATCTAGGCATTCCTGAAATCATATCAATGAAAGGAAGATTTACATTTATCTGTTTAAACATATCCAAGAATTTGGATTGCTCGGTTTCAAGTTTCTCTTTTTTCATTTTACTCGGGTAAGGAAGTGGTGGTTGGTATGGTTTAACATAAGGTTTAGATTTAACTGTGTTATCTACATTAACCTTTTCAACTACCGGTTCTTTTTCCTTATCTTGTTTAGGTTGTGGTTCTTGTGGAGTAGGAATAGCTTCATCAGAAGTTACAGGTATTTCAGGTAGTTTAAGTGTTGTACCATTTCTTGTGGTAATGGCTTTAACTGTTTCATTCCGGGGATTAGCATTTGTATCACTAGGTAAACTTCCCGGTTTTCTTTCACCTATTAACCTTGCTAGGTTACTTACTTCTTGTTCCAAATTTTGAATAGAAGCTTGTTGATTTCTAAATGCTTGAGCATTTTGTTCATTGGTTTGTTTCTGAGAGGTGAAAAACTGCGTTTGAGATTCAACTAGCTTCGTCATCATATCTTCTAAATTTGGCTTTTTATCATCGGTTTGTGGTGGTTTGTTTTGAAAATTAGGTCTTTGCTAGTTGTAAGTATTGTTGGATACTTGTTGATTACTAGGACCTTGTTGGTTGTTGTATAGATCATTTCTGTTATAATTCTGGTTTTGATTGTAGATTGGTCTTGGCAGTTGATAATTATTCTGATAATTATTTCCAGGCCTTTGGTTTAGATATGAAATATTCTCTCTTTGTTCCATTGTTAGTTCAATACTGAGACAATCTTTTGTCAAATGTGGTCCTCTACACTGCTCACAACTAATTCGTATTGAGTGTATATCCTTAGTTATCTTTTTCATTGGTCTCTGGACAGCGTCTATCTTTGCGGAAATGGAATCTAAGTCATGGCTAGAATCGGCTCTAGCTGCTTTAGATGATCTAACGATATCTTTTTCTTGGTGCCACTCATGTGAGTGGGAAGCAGTGTTATCAATAATTTTGTAAGCATCAGTTTCGGTTTTCTTCATAATAGAACCACCAGCTGCTATATCGATGTCTTTCCATGTAGTGATGTCGCATCCTTGGTAGAATATTTGTACTATTTGACAAGTGTCTAAACCATGTTGCGGACATCCTCTTAATAACTTTCCAAATCTTGTCCACGCCTCATATAGACTTTCATTCGGTTTCTGTGTGAACGTAACAATTTCTCCTTGAAGTCTCACGGCTTTAGATGCCGGAAAGAATTGTTTAAGAAATTTTTCAACTAAAACGTCCCATGTATCAATCGCTCCTTCAGGTAACGATTCCAACCAATCTTTGGCTTCTCCCTTTAAAGTCCAGGGAAATAACATGAGATATATCTGTTCATCCTCAACTTCTCTTATTTTAAATAGTGTATAGATCCTATTAAAGGTACGAAGATGTTCATTTGGATCTTCCTTCGGCGCACCACTAAATTGGCATTGATTAGTCACCATATGTAGAATTTGTCCTTTGATTTCATAATCTGGCGCATTAATGTCAGGATGAGTAATTGCGTGACCTTGGCCAGTGCGTTTAGCTCTCATTCGGTCTTCCATACTTAAAGGTTCCAGATTCTTCATGATTGAATTTGTTGAATCTGAATCACTAGAGGATTCTGATTTAATGGTTCGTTCCTCAACAATCTCTGTTTAAATGATTGGTGGTTCCGGAGGAAAAATTAATGGTTCGGGATCTATGAATTGTCCCTGAATATTCTCCGGATTCTAAATTGTGAGGTCGGGTTCAAAAAATGGATTATCGGAAATTTGAATTGGAGTACTTGGTCGACTGGATGACGATTCTAAAGAAAAATCAACGGCGACAATATTAGCTAGATGTCTTAATCGAGTTACAGGTGGTTAACGTACAAAAGGTGGTGAACGTCTTGCTCGGTGCATTCACTGAATATCTTATTAGTTTTTAAAAAGAAAGAAAAATTATATAAGTTATCCAATTAATAGACTTTTCTGATTTTGCCCACGTTTCGAATAGCCAAAAGATGCAGCAGAGGGGCAGGATTCGTTTGGTCTCAATATAATTGAGTACTGTTTGGCTCTAATAACCCGGTCCACGTACAAATCCAACTATTACTACGAACCAGAAAATTTTGATGTCTATCAATTTAACCACTTAAAATAAATTTTCGTAATTTTAAGAAATTTAGATAAGAAGTAGAATAAAAATCTATGTCCTAAAAACTAGGATGGCGAGAAATAAGAAAGCAAAAGAAAGAGCGCGTCGAAAAAGGTCGAAAAAGAAAAGGGTTGAAAAATAAAAGGCGTCGAAAAAGAAAAAAGAAAAAAGAAAAAGAGTGACTTATAAAACTTTAAAACACTCAACTAACCCAACCTTATTACTATCACTAACTTAAAATTAAAATTGCAAATTGAGATTACTAATTGGAGTGATAATTGATACATAGGTAAAAGGCGTCGAAAAATAAAAATTAGAAAGTAGTGCGTCAAAACATAAAAAGGAACTAAAAACTAAGAATTAAAAGTTGCGTCTAAAAATATTAAAGCTTACAAGAAAAACTATATCTCAAATGGCAATATCTTAAAAAGGTACTAAAACTTAAAAAGGCGTCGCAAAATTCTAAAGCACCTAAATCTTAGTCTAAAGAAAAAGCACTTAAGGAATTTTACGGCAAAACCCAAATAAAAATAACTATGGCAAAAACTATGACTTAAAACTAAATATGAGTGAAAAATACAAATATTACGCTAAAACAATTAAAAAGGTACAAAATATAAAAATATACTAAAAGTTGTAAAAAGTACAATTTTTATAAAAAAAAATTATTTTTATATTATTTATTTTATAAAACTATTACTTTTATATATATAAATATAACTAATTAAAATTAATTATTACAAATTAATTAAAACTTAAACTAAATAATAAATTAATTAACTAATTTAGGGTTTATTAATAATAATAATTAATAATACTCCGTAATTAATGCGATTAGGGTTTCTGGTCGTGTCAGGGTGGCTCCGCGAGTTGCGGTACACCTGACAATAAACTCCGCGAGTCGCGGGGTATGAAATTTCAGATTAGGTGGTTTCGTTTGACAGGTTTCGTAATTATTTTTATTTTTCTATTTTTAATTTAATTAATATATTTATATAAATTTAATAAAATTATATTTTAAAAACTAAAATAAAAATAGAAATATTTTATAATTTTATAAATAAAAATCTTAAAACTAGATTTATATATATATATATATATATATATATATATATATATATATATATATATATATATATATATATATATATATATATATATATATATATATATATATATATATATATTTCGGTTTTGATTTTATGTTTTAAATAAACACAAAATATTTAAATAAAACTTATATTTTTATAAAATAAAAATAAAGAAACTTTATAAAACTTAAATATTTAACAAACTCTTAAAAATATTTATATTTTTGTTTTTCTTTTTATATTTTCGAATATTTAAAACGTATTTTTACAAAAACGTATTTTTATAAAAGTAAACTAAAAATAAAAATCTTTTTTTTTATATTAGCGTTGCGCTTCCGGCTTTTAAGCTAGATTTCGTTCTCCGGCAGTGGCGCCAAAAATACTTAATGTGCGCAGAGGTGTATATGAAATAGCTTATATTTTACTAGGAAAAACTATTAAATACGATACAATTTTACACATGATATTTATTTATTTATAGAATGGATATACTTAAACCTTGCTACAACACTTATAGGCAGTGTACCTAATTGTACAGTAGTGTAGTTTTTAGTAAGTCCGGTTCGTTCCACAGGGAAAATCTTTAAACAAAGCTTAACGCTATATTAGTTTTAATTTATAAAAATACAAATATATATATAAGTAATATTATTATTATAAGGGGGGTTTTTACCGTTTAATGACCGGTTTATTGATTTTAAAAACTTTAGTCGCAGTTAAAACCAAATGTAAAATAATAAAAATAAATATAACTTAATTTAAAGCATAAAGTAAATAACGATAATGAAATTACGATAAATAAAAGTGCGATAAAATAAAATTGCGATAATTAAAAAGTACGATAATTAAAAGTGCAATTAAATACAATAACAATAAATAAAAGTGCGATAATTAGAAGTGTAATTAAATATAAAATAAAGGAAATTAAATATGAAATAAAATAATTATGCTTATTTAAACTTCCGTAATCATGATGTTTGACGTGTTGATTTTAGTTTTATGCCCATGGGTTAATTGTCCTTTGTCCTGGATTATTCAATATGTCCGTCTGGTTTTTGTCCATAACAGTCCATCAGTCATAAATATAAAGTCCGAGTATCCTCGTCAAATTATCCTTATACCCGAAGTCAAATATTCCAACTAATTGGGGACTTAAACTGTAACAAGGCTTTAATACTTTGTTATCAATTATTCCAAGTGTCCTTGTACATAATTTCACCCTTGTTTTAATAATTCTAGTGGCTATTAATCCATTCCCGTATCCGATTAAATGAACGATTATTCGTACATATAAATATCCCGCCCATCGTGTCCGATCGAGTGTATATGGTAATTTATAGGGACGTCCAATTGTAAATCTTTATATTAAAATTAACAAACTATCATTTAGTTAAACAAATATAAAGCCGATTAATAGCCCATAGTCTAATTTCCACAAGTGTCGTTCTTTTGTCCAAACCCCATTATGGTACAAACCCAATTACCCAATTTTAGTAATTAGCCCAACATCATGATTACTTCGGTATTAAATAAGCATAATAATAACTTAGCTACAAGACATTAAATTAAAAAGGTTGAACATAACTTACAATGATTAAAAATAGCGTAGCGTTACACGGACAGAATTTCGACTTACACCCTTACAACATTCGCTAACATACCCTTACTATTAGAATTAAAATTAAAATTAAAATTAAAATTATATATATATATATATATATATATATATATATATATATATATATATAATACGTTTGATGAGAGAAGAAGAAAAAGGAAATATAAAACGTTCAGAATGCGCGAGCTTTTATAGGCATTTTTGTCCAGGACAACTCCGCGAGTCGCGGTATTTTTGTTCTTCAAACTCCGTAAGTCACGGAGTTTGACTTTACAGCTCACTCCAATTTGGATCTTTACTTGCCGACGATTTTAATATATAAATATAATATATATATAATTTATATAATTAATTATATATTATATTATATTTATATACATAGTTAACTTGTAATTTTTAGTCCGTTGCGTCGAGCGTTGAGAGTTGACTCTGGTCCCGGTTTCGGATTTTTGAACGTCCTTGCGTACAATTTAATATCTTGTACTTTGCGTTTTGAATCTTGTACTCTTGTAATTTCGAGACGTTTCTTATCAATAATTGGAACCTCTTTGATTGTATTTTGTACTTTTGAGCTTTTTGGTCGTTTGCGTCTTCAATTCGTCGAATCTATCTTTTGTCTTCACCTTTTATTATTTAAACGAATATCACTTGTAAATAGAACAATTGCAACTAAAAGCTTGTCTTTCTTGAGGAATAATGCTATGAAATATATGTTTGTTTTTAGCATTATCACTCTTCATCTTATCCGTTTCCTTAATTGGTAGAAAATGAGCAGACTTTGTAAGACGATCCACGATAACCCATATCGTGTCATAACCTCCTACCGTTTTAGGCAACTTAGTGATAAAGTCCATCGTAATATTCTCCCACTTCCATTGTGGAATCTCTGGTTGTGTCAGTAGTCCTGACGGCTTCTGATGCTTTGCCTTAACTTTAGCACAAGTCAAGCACTTACCAACATAAGTAGCGATTTCAGCTTTCATGTTAGGCCACATATACAGTGCCTTAAGATCTTGGTACATCTTGTCGGATCCAGGATGAATAGAATACCTTGTCTTATGTGCCTCTTCTAGCACTAGTTCCCTTAATCCGCCAAAATTCGATACCCAAACTCTGTCGATAAAATACCGGGTTCCATCATCTTGAGTGACAAACTTCTTATCAATTCCTCGAAGTGATTCAGTAGCAACATTCTCTTCCTTCAACGCTTCTAGCTGTGCGTCACGTATCTGGGAAGTAAGGTTCCTTCGAATAATCAAGTTCAATGCTCTAACTCGAAAAGGCTTAACTCTCTCCTTCCTACTCAAAGCATCTACCACTACATTAGCCTTACCAGGATGATAGATAATGTCGCATCGTAATCGTTTAACAACTCAATCCAATGTCTCTGTCTCATATTAAGCTGTTTCTGATCGAAAATATGTTGCAAACTCTTATGATCCGTGAATACAGTGAACTTCATTCCATACAAATAGTGTCTCCACATCTTCAATGCAAAAACTACAGCACCAAGTTCTAGATCATGAGTCGTATAATTCAATTCGTGTATCTTCAATTGTCGGGATGCATATGCAATCACTTTTGTACGTTGCATTAATACACAACCATAACCTTTCCTTGAAGCATCGCAGTAAACTGCGAAATCCTCGGTTACTTCGGGTAAAGACAAAATCGGCGCAGTCGTTAACTTCTCCTTTAACAACTGAAACGAAGCTTCATGCAATTCTGTCCACTCATACTTCTTACCCTTGTGAGTCAAAGCTGTTAACGGTCGGGCAATAGTAGAAAATCCCTCAATGAATCTCCTATAATAACCCGCAAGACCTAAAAATTGTCGTATCTGAGTTGGCGACTTAGGAGTCTCCCATTTCTTTACTGTCTCTATCTTCGCAGGATCAACTTGAATACCATTGACACCTACAATATGACCCAAGAATTGCACTTCTCGCAACCAAAAGTCACATTTTGCGTACAACTGCTCCTTCCTGAGCATCTGTAGTAACAAACGGAGATGTTGTTCATGTTCTTTCTCACTTCTAGAATATACCAATATATCATCGATAAATACTATAACAAACTTGTCTAGATATGGCTTACACACACGGTTCATGAGATCCATGAACACAGCCGGTGCTTTCGTCAATCCAAACGGCATTACTGTAAATTCATGATGACCATAGCATGTCCTAAACGCTGTCTTCAGTATATCTGATTCCTTCACTCTCATTTGATGATAACCTGACCTTAGATCGATCTTAGAATAACATGCCGATCCTTGCAATTGATCAAACAAGTCATCAATCCTCGACAACGGATATCTATTCTTGATAGTTAACTTATTCAACTCTCTATAATCAATACAGAGTCTCATAGATCCATCCTTCTTCTTCACAAACAGTACTGGAGCTCCCCATGGTGATGAGCTCAGTCGAATGAATCCTTTATCTAAAAGCTCTTATAGTTGACTAGACAACTCTTGTAATTCGGGTGGTGCAAGTCTATACGGCGCACGCGCTACTGATGCCGCTCTGGGAACCAAATCAATCTGGAACTCTACGTCTCTATGCGGAGGTAATCTGGGTAACTCATCTGGAAAAACATCAGGAAATTCTCTAACAATGGCCACATCTTCGAGTTTCTTGCTTCAGATTCAGTTTTACTTACATGAACTAACATAGCAAGACAACCCTTCCTCGTGTGTTTTTGCATCTTCAAACAATTAATAAAATATAACGGCGTATTTCTTCGCTCTCCATACACCAATAAAGGTTCACCTTCAACAACAGGAATACGAATCTCTTTCTGATGACAGACAATGTCGGCTCTATTCTCGGCTAACCAATCCATTCCAACCACTAGGTCGAAACTTCCTAGCTTAATAGGTATCACATCTATCTTAAATGACATTTCAGCCAAAGTCAAAGTACAATCACGGTAAACCTTATCCGCACTCATTAGATTACCATTTCCTAGTTCTATAGAATATAAATTCTCTAATGACGATACAGCATTTCTAAGATTATAATAAAAATCTCTAAACACAGAGCTTCTATCAGCTCCGGAATCAAAAAGTACATAAACAAGTTGATTATCGAGAAGAAACGTACCCGTGACTAGCTTAGGATCATCACGAGCTTCACTGGAGTTAATGTTGAAAGCCCTTCCTCTTGCAGGTTCGTTAGTCTTACTAACAGTTGGGCAATCCTTCCGGAAATGACCTTCTTTTCCGCACCCATAACACATATTCGTACCAGTCTTACACTCGGCAGCCAAATGTCCATTCCTCTTACACTTATCACACTTTTTCAAACAATCCCCCGGATGATGCCTATTACACTTAGCACACAATGGGAACTTTCCCTTATAACCAGAATTAGCATTTGGGATTGCAGCATTACTCTTAGCAGTATCTTGTTTCTTAAAGGGCTGATGGTTCTAATTCTTCCCTGAGTTATTGTTATTCCATTTCCTCTTGTTATCATGAGTTTTAGTCTCATTTGGGGCAGGAGTATTCCCTCGCTGTTCAGCTTGATCGATTAACTCACTAGCCATCTCAACAGCTTCTTGTATAGTTCTCGGCTTCGAAGTATTTACACCACTTTGAATCTTCTCGGTCAAACCGTTCGCATAAAGAGTGATCTTGCGACGTTCGGGAGTAACCATATGCGGACACATAAGGGCAAGGTCAAAGAATCTCTTATTGTAACTAGTCAAATCAGTACCTACTAACTTCAGGTTTTGGAGTTCTCGCTCCATCTTAATAGTTTCGGAGGTATCAAATGCTTGATCCATACCTACTGAGTTTGCATAGGTATTACACCATGTCAACGCACCATCAGATAGCTTACTAGATGCAAACTTCGTTTTATCCGTCTCTCTACAACCACTGATACGAAAAACTGACTCAAGCTTCTCAAACCAATGAGTCAAACCAACTGGACCTTCGGTGCCATTAAATGAGTGTGGTTCACAACTCAAGAAAGTCTTGTACGTACACCCTACTTGTCCATTGTTTTGAGTATTAGTCGCATCTTAATTTCGCTGATTTGTAGCGTTCACGTTGTTACTATTAGTTCCGTTTCGAAGTTCTGCCACAGCTACGGTTATTCCTTCGTAAATCCACCGACGAACATCAGCTTGGGAAACTGGCTTGGGCGGCATTATCTTTCTGGTCAAGATAACACATTCAGTTAGTGTCAATGAAATCGATATATAAAATATACTAGCAACGGAATGATGCATAGTAACTAATATTAAATCATAGCAATTCTAGTAGTACTAGTGATATATAATAGCGATACACAACGTTTAGTAGTAGCAGTAGTAAGAACAATGTACACTAGTAACATTATCACTAACACCAATTGCTATTAGTAACTCAACACTTAACAAAATAAACTTCTTGTTCCAAAATTCATGCATAACTAGTAAAAGTAACATAATTCTCATGTCATAGGTAAAACCACATAAGCAAAACCACAACTAATAATGTATGTGTGAACATCATATGATAAACAGTAATAATCAAATAATGTTTGACTGCGTGAAACAATATAGTCGAGCGATCTTTATTTGCGTTTCTGGAGTTCCTTCATTAAGTACTCGACCATTTTCTCCAAATATTCAACTCGCACGGTGAGATCATTTGGGTTGTTGTCATTAGTAGCAGCAGTGGAGGTACTTGGCTTAGGAGTATATGTAGAAGCATCATAGGGATGAAAACGGTGACACATCTCAAGTGACTGATTATCATAACGAAAACTCTTATAAAATGGGTTATTACGCCGAGCAGGTCCTTTCGGTATCCTACGGTGGCCTCTCGGTCCATAGGGGCTAACACAATCGGGTTTAACAAAAGGTGTTTAAGGTGAATCGGGTACATCAGATTTGGATTCGGATTCGGGTTCCGATTCTTCTCCGGAATCCTCTGCAGGTTCCTTTCCTTTAGGCTCATTCTCATGCACGGTCTCCATCTCGGGTTCCGATTTGGTATCATCCACAAACTCGAGTATCGTGTTCCCTTGCGCTCGTACGGTTTCCTCGGATTTCGTGTCAGAGTGGGTAAGAATGATAGGATTAGAAGAAGTCATCTAGCACTCAAAGAAAACACAAAGTTAGTCACTTAGTAATCATATCATACTAGATACCAAGTAATCATAGCAATTTCATCTATTAGGGTTCATGCAACTTAACGAGTCTACAGTTACAGTCTAGACGCACTAGTTGTCCTAACGTTCGACTCTCTAATGCAGCCTAGTCCTAGGTAACCGATCTGCTCTGATACTAAATGTAATACCCCGTCAGAATCCACTAACAGAATATTAACTCCTGGTCCTACAGTTTAGCGGTCACGCACTTCTATATGAGACGTTTCCGAAAAGTATTCGCATTAATCATTAAAACAAAGTCATTTAATAAATAAAATGTAACTGGAAACATTTGACATAAATGACTAAAGTATATGAACCCAAAACATCAGAGAAAACTGTTTAAATGCGAATATTTGTTCTTGAAATAAAAACGATAAACATGCTGGACGCCGTCCAGTTCTAGCAGCAAACAGCATATAACTTCAAATAAAGCAGAAGCACTAGCTCTATGTACCTGAGATGAAACATGCAAAACGTCAACGAAAACGTTGAGTGAAACTACAGGTTTAGTAAATCATTTGTAAGTTAGGCCACAAGATTTTCTTGGAAAACATCATAGGAAAAGTATACATTATCATGAGCACTTGATTATAAAACTTTAACCTTTGCGTAGGCCGATCCCACGTCTTTCATTTACCCTATACTGGCGATACACTGATCAAGTGTACGTGTAACAACTACATAAGCACCTGTTTAACGTTGCGGTGAGGTTTTCAAAACTAACGGTACCGTCCCTATAAGTCGAGCTTACAAAGTAACTAATATAATCAAGCTAAGGGATTTTTGATCTGAACTCATATGTATATTCTTAGTAAGTTACTCGTGCCAAACACGTAAAACATTTGTAAAAAGCATGCATCTCATCCCTGTAAAAACATAGTAGGGACTGTAGACTCACCTTGGCAAAAGCACTCGTAAAGATCTTAGCGAACTGTACTGTAGTCGAACGCTCTCGACTGAACAACGCAACCTAAATAAGTAAATCATCTTAAGTATACACTAATAGGTCAAACTTAGTCAAACCATAGTGTACGTAAAGTCCTAGTTATCAGACTGACTCAACAAACATGTAAAAGTCAACTAATCCAAGCAAGTCAACCAAAGTCAAACCAAAAGTCAACTCGGTCAAAGTAGTCAACTAAAGTCAAACATCTCATTAAGTCATGAAAACATAGTCAACAAGTCAAAATTAAGTCATATAACATGTTAACGCTCGTAGTTTACCAAATCGCATTTTCCACATCTTAAAGTAAACCTTTGAAAATCATACGTCGTAAAGAAATACACTCATAGCACATAGCACATAATTCATAAAATTATGATCAACTCCAGATCTTAACTAGACTTAAAAAAGATTCCAAAAAGTCCGGCCAGGGCCTCATATGATCAATAGAAGTTCAATATCAGAAAGGCTCAAGTTCAGGTTCATTACATAAAATTCTGCTCGCGCGTCAGTTTTTAAACATTTTTCATAAAATATACAAAATAGATTTTAACGAACGGCCAATTGGCTTCATCTCAAGACATCTCAATATTTAAGTGATAAAATAATCAGAAGCATTACTTTAGCCAATTCATACAGATTTGCAAAATATTACAGACTCATCAGTTTTTGAATATCAACCGGACACATAAAAAATATTAGCATATAACTCATGGAAAATCACGTTCTTGCAAGTTCACATACAAATGAAACATGTCAAGAAACATCTAAAGTAACATATTCCAGAAGCTCAAAGTCTAAAACAATTCCTAGTTCATTCTAGAAATTTTTATATAAACTTAAAAACAGATTCAGCATTCTTTACGAACCAAAACTTCGTTTAATCATATCGGAAGTATTACATAACCTTTTAACGCAAATATTTAGTCTAAATTGCATAAATTTTCACAAGAAATACAGTAGCACAACTTTCATAAGCTAAAACACATAGCATGCAACTCAGAAAATTCGGATTTCATGCAAACCCTAACGTAATCTTCGATTACGCATATCTTGAGCATACGATAACGAAATCACACAAAATCGGAGTCTAAAATTAATAACTTTTCGATATATTTCTAATTAAACATATTAAAAAGTCAGATCTCATATCAATTTAATCAGATCATCAATAAACAAATTCGTTTTTCAATCATACAACGTTAATTTCGCAATAAATCAACAATTAACAACACTAGACATCATTAATTGAGTACTAGACTCTAATACACCATGTAATTGAACAAAAAACTGAATTATTAAAGTTAGGGTTACTAATTATACCTCAAGCGATTAAATCGAACACACTAACGCGTAGAGAACGACACAAGGAATGTCTTTTGTGCACAAGGTTTCTTCCAAAAACAACTTTTGATGGTGGTAAGGTGGTGTTGATGGCCGACGGCCAAAGAGAGGGAGAGGGGAAGGGGGTGTCGACTTGTAGGGGAAACAAATTAGGGTTCTTGTGATTTATTTTCCTTTTATAGTTAGTAATTAGGCCTAAACACCAACCACTAATGATCCACTAGCAAAATTAAGTCCATTAAGGTGCATGGGGGTGGGTTCGGCCGTAGGGCCCTCTAATGGGTATCCTGGGCTCTTTTTGCTAATTTACTTGTACGCGCGTGGTTCTTTTCGAGTGCCGTTAACCGTACCGGGTCTCCGGAACGTTAAATAGTCGTTGAAACGCAATCACCAAGTTTAATTCATTAAATAAATAATAAATTAAAAATAATTTTCTCAAAGCCAATAATTATCGAAAATAATTATTGTGTCGTTTTTCTGAGTTCCGTAAACTGAAAAGTCTTCTAGACGATAAATTTAACTGTAACGTTTTCTAGTTCTTTCGCTATCCGAAATAAATCATAAATTAATATAATATATTAATTCAAACATTCCTCTATTAAGTATGTAATTAAGTCAATTAAATACACAAAGTTTAAGTAATCACCGTTAAACACTTAACAGACAAGTAACGATAGTAAACGGAAAAAGTCGGGTTGTTACACATTACGTGGTCATAGTCCCTAATTGAGACGCGTTTGACCAAAATTATGTCGCATTCATTTGAAACGTACAGGACTTACAAAGTTTAGTTACTAAACGGTTCGACAACAAGTTTAAGTTTACAAAAGTATTGAAGTATAATTGAAATGACTTGCGACATAATAAGTTGAAAATCACGGTTGCTATAAATAGCGTAAGTATGTAAGCTTCAAGTTTGAATCCAAAGGTGATATCAATAGCGTATGCATGTATGCTTGACCTCAAGCAAGTAATCAAAGTATGTGGAAGCATGTATCAAGTAGCCAAGTATGAACCTGAGAAACATATAGAAAACTGTCAACGAAAAACGTTGATGAAATCATAGGTGTTTGTAAACGTTGTTTTTGAACCACAAGATTTTGTATAGTTGATTATCTAAATCATTTATATTCCAAAATAAGTTCGCGAGCACCCAATTATCAAGACTTAACTGTTTTGCACCCTGTTACGTAGTGTTAGAACATACACGAAACCCGAAAATATATTTCATCCACTAACGATAGCGAACCGTCCGAATGAGGCTCGTCAAGCGCATGTGATCACATAATATAAGTTCTCGCTTACACCCTGCAAGTGTAACTAATGATAATCGAATTGAGGCTTTTTGTTCTAACTCGCTGTGGAATGTTTGTTTCCGTACTTGTGTTCAAAGTATAAAAGTATGTAGTATAAAACTGTATATGTTTCTCATCCCATGATTTAAAAGTATAAAAGTTGTTGAAAGATGGGACTATGATCTCACGTCGAGTGCACGAGTATAAATGTACTTCACAAAGTAAACGTGTGCATGAAAGTTGCTTAGCCTCGACCTAAACAAGTAAGTTGTATCAATTAACCGGTTATGACACAAGCTCGGGCGAAATGTGTTCAATTAGTCCTATGGCTCGTTACGACTCGAATATATAGCATGTGAATCACTT
Source organism: Rutidosis leptorrhynchoides (assembly GCF_046630445.1). NCBI lineage: Eukaryota > Viridiplantae > Streptophyta > Magnoliopsida > Asterales > Asteraceae > Rutidosis > Rutidosis leptorrhynchoides. The sequence continues at coordinate 206,182,858 of NC_092341.1, read as the reverse complement.
TGTCAAGTTACATGCAAGAATCAAGTATAAAAGCACGTTAGAACGATTGTAAAAGTGTTTGATTAAGTTTGACTAAAATTCAAACTTGGTTAAAGTTAACGAAAAAGTGAACAGGGTCGGGTTAGGTCCCGAACTATTTTTCTGGGGTTTTTAATCATATACAAGCATGTTGGCCAAGTTTCATGTTGATCGGGGGTGCGTAGCATAGTTAGAATTAATCGAAAATGTGTATTTTTGGACAGCAGGGGCCCGGAGCGGTGCTCCAGGTCCCTGAGCGGCGCTCAATATAGCTGTTCAGCAAGTCTGGTAGTTTTTGAACACTCAAGCACGAATCCAACTTCAAACAATCATAACTTATGAACCGTAAACATTCAAAACACGTATCTTATATCATTGGAAAGGTATTTTGACAAGGAATACAAATAAACACATTTCATAAATCAAATCCAACATTAAAAATAATGAAAACCTCAATAAATGATCGTTAAATGTTCATAATCAAAGTTTCAAGTTCATAAAACGCATTTCTGGACTCGAGAATCCAATTTACACATACGATACGCCGTTTTGAAGGTAGTAAAATATACAATACAACTAAACACTTAATAACAACATTTCATAGCATTCAATGCATCAAAAGTTCGTTTTAAGTCTATCAAACCCTAACCAAGAATCATGAAATCAATAATCATGTTAATGTGAGATTTTCATGTCATCCAACATACCAATTTGAAGCATATGAAGTAACTAACTCTTTAAACACATAAACAATAACATCTAAACACATATCATCATCCAAAATCAAAGATTTAACAAACCCATTTCAAGTGTTCATGCTAGTTACTCAAAACAAGCAAATCGAGCAAACTAATCACATATTCATGTTAGACTCGAGCCATAGACACTAACTAACACCATTTCAAGTCAAAAACACGAATTGGATAAATCTAGAGTTTTAGAAATGTTACCCAAACGAGATGAAATTGGTATCAAATTGTAGAGGATGAAGAGAGGATTCCAAATATGTAAATTGTTTTGATGTAAACGTCCATGAAATGATTTAGATGATGAATGAATGAATTGGGTGGTTGAGTTCAAAAATGGAAGTAGAGAAAGAGATAAAGAGATGTGGAGGTTAAAATGGAATGAGTGGTGGAAAGAGTGGGTTGACTATTTGACCTAGTCAACTAGTTTACCCACTTGGCAACTTCGGTCCCTCAAGTTTGTAAGCGGGTGCGTGAATTAACCGAGCGAATATTTTAAAACGCTAGAGTAAATGAGAGATGTTAAAATCAAATAACGGAAATATTATGAACGTTAGTTAGCGAAAGATGCGAATTTAGATAACGAAAGATATTATCTAAAAAAAAGACGGTGTTAAAAATAAATTTAACAGAAAAATGCGGGATGTTACATTACCCACACCTTAAAAGAAATTTCGTCCCGAAATTTAGTTGGAAGTAGTAGTCGTTGTTTCTTCCTCGAGATCTTGCGTTGTCAATTCTACGGTTAAGTGAAGGTACTTCCTTGGGTATTTCAATGAACTAAAACAGTCGGGATTTTACATTGTTTAAAAGTTTGGTTTCACGATCTATAATTTCAACCGGTTCTCCTAGGAAGTGGAGTTTGTCATTGATAGTAAGTTCATCAAAAGGAATAAAAAGTTCTTGTTCGGCAAGACATTTCTTTAAGTTTGATACATGGAATGTAGTATGAACGGAGACTCAAATGAGTCGAAAAATCTAAACGGTATGCATCGGGTCCAATACGCCCCAAGATTTCAAAAGGATCAAAATATCGCGGATTTAGCTTTCTACGTTTCCCGAAACGGATTACACCTTTTTAAGGTGCGACCTTTAACATTACGCGGCCGCCTACTTGGAATTCAAGAGGTTTACGTCTAACATTGGCATAGCTCTTTTGGCGACTACGAACCGTCTTGAGCCTTTCTTGGATTTGAACGATCTTAACGGTTACTTCATGAATGAGTTCGATTCTGGTGGTTTTCTTGTCGCCTACTTCGACCCAACAATTAAGAGAACGATAATTGTGGCTATATAGAGTTTCGAAAGGTGCGACGTTAATACACGAATGAAAATTATTGTAGTAAGAGAATTCGGCTAAAGGCAACTACTTTTCTCAAGTAAATTTGAAGTTGATAACACAAACTCATATTATGGTTTTCAAGGTTTGAATCGTATGTTTGTTTGGTCCGTCGGTTTGTGATTGATACCGTGCTCATGTCTAAACGTGGTCCCAAGGCTTTTTGTAAGCCACTCCGAAATCTAAAAGTGAAACGAGGTACATTTCTTTAAAGTATATTGAACAGGCTCGTTAGGACTTGAAAACAGTAGTTAGAATAAGTTTCTCAAGAAATTCGCGCCGCGGAGGATTTATCAGTTTCCACAAACGTTCGTTAGGACTATTCACCTTCGTGACGAATGTTAGTATAATGTGAAGAGTCTCTCTCTCCATTGAGAATCTAAATAAAATATTTCCTTAAATGGAAGTATGAGTGTGATGCGAGGGATGTTTCCACCTCGATGTGAGCATAACAAGCATATTGTAGTTCGTCGATAAAATTGTGCGAGAACGAGATAGTATACACGTGTAACATATGTTTGAAGTCGAAAGAATTTGTCGTTCATTCAGAAGCATAAATATGATTCGACAATAATCGAAGGTGTGTCCCTGGTATGGTTGTTATCAGTATTCTCGGAGTTTTCGGATATCCAACAAGAAAAATGAAGTCATGTACATGGCACATGGTGGTGATTAGGTTGATCGAGTCCAATCACCATCACGAGTCATTATAACTTTGGTATGACTTACTATAATATTACCACATTGATCGAGTGTCGTTATATTATACTAACTCATACCTCCATTCCCACATCACTCCATAGATTCAAGTTCGTGTAATCATGAAGATTTAAAATGTATAAAGTATAGCGACATCACTAACGTGACTCGTATTGAATCAAAAGAATTAGTGCAACTTGATGTCAAAGCTAAGGGGTATAAAATACTATTAAATTTTTGCAGAAAATACTATTAAATACGATACATTTTTACACAAGATATTTATTTATTTAGAGAACGGATATACTTAAACCTTGCTACAACACTTATAGGCAGTGTACCTAATCGTACAGTAGTGTAGTTTTTAGTAAGTCCGGTTCGTTCCACAGGGAATCTTTTTTAAACAAAGCTCAATGCTATATTAATTTACTTTTATAAAAATACAAACATATATATAAGTAATATTATTATTATAAAGGGGGGTTTTTACCGTTTAATGACCGGTTTGTCAATTTTAAAACTTTAGTCGCAGTTAAAACCTAATGTAAAATATTAAATAAATAAAAGACTTAATTTAAAGCGTAAAATAAATAACGATAATGAAATTGCAATAAAAGTGCGATAAAATAAAATTGCGATAATTAAAAAGTACGATAATTAAAAGTGCGATTAAATAACAATAAATAAAAGTGCGATAATTAGAAGTGCAATTAAATATAAAATAAAGGAAATTAAATATGAAATAAAAGAATTATGCTTATTTAAACTTCCGTAATCATGATGTTTGACGTGTTGATTTTAGTTTTATGCCCATGGGTTAATTGTCCTTTGTCCTGGATTATTTAATATGTCCGTCTGGTTTTTATCCATAACAGTCCATCAGTCATAAATATAAAGTGCGAGTGTCCTCGTCAAATTATTCTTATACCCGAAGTTAAATATTCCAACTAATTGGGGACTTAAACTGTAACAAGATTTTAATATTTTGTTTAATAATTACACCAGGTTGTCGACTGAGTGTAACCCAAGGTTTTAATATTTTGTTATCAATTATACCAAGTGTCCTTGTACATAATTTCATCCCTGTTTTAATTATTCTAGTGGCTATTAATCCATTCCCGTGTCCGGTTAGATGAACGATTATTCGTACATATAAATACCCCGCCCATCGTGTCCGATTGAGTGTATATGGTAATTTATAGGGACGCCCAATTGTAAATCTTTATATTAACATTAACAAACTATCATTTAGTTAAACAAATATAAAGCCCATTAATAGCCCATAGTATAATTTCCACAAGTGTCGTTCTTTTGTCCAAACCCCAATTATGGTACAAAGCCCAATTACCCAATTTTAGTAATTAGCCCAACATCATGATTACTTCGTTTTAAATAAGCATAATAATAACTTAGCTACGAGACATTAATGTAAAAAGGTTGAACATAACTTACAATGATTAAAAATAGCGTAGCGTTACACGGACAGAATTTCGACTTACACCCTTACAACATTTGCTAACATACCCTTATTATTAGAATTATAATTAAAATTAAAATATAAATTATAAATATATATATATATATATTTTACGTATGAGAAGAAGAAGAAAAAGATGATGAAAATGATCAGAATTCGGTTTACTTTATAGGGAGTTTCAAAACTGGGGGCTCCGCGACTCGCGGCCATTTTGGCCTTCAAACTCCGCGAGTCGCGGAGTTTGCTTTTACAGCTCAGAGGAGTTTGGCTCTTTGTTTACCGACGGTTTATAATATATATATATATATATATAATATATATATATAATTAATATAATTAATTATATATTATATTATATTTAATCCGTTGCGTCGAGCGTTGAGAGTTGACTCTGGTCCCGGTTCCGGATTTTCGAACGTCCTTGCGTACAATTTTATATTTTGTACTTTGCGTTTTGAATCTTGTACTCTTGTAATTTCGAGACGTTTCTTATCAATAATTGGAACCTCTTTGATTGTCTTTTGTACTTTTGAGCTTTTTGGTCGTTTGCGTCTTCAATTCGTCGAATCTGTCTTTTGTCTTCACCTTTTATTATTTAAACGAATATCACTTGTAAATAGAACAATTGCAACTAAAAGCTTGTCTTTCTTGAGGAATAATGCTATGAAATATATGTTCGTTTTTAGCATTATCAAATATTCCCACACTTGAGCGTTGCTTGTCCTCAAGCAATATCGTCTTGAAATACTAGAATCACTTCTTTATTCTTCACACTTTGTACATCAGTGATTTCTATACGGCGGTATAAACAATGGTAGTAACGATATGGTTTACAGTCCCACATGACTATAAAAATTTAGATCCATTAAGGAAATTGGATCTTTATGAAAACATTTGATCTTTTGAAAATTAAATCTAGTTTTTACCCTAGATAAGTTTTCCGGGATAACCCTTTACCGGTGTTTGCAAAATATTTTTGTGGGTTTGGTGGGTTTCAGATTTGAAAATTTTAGTTCAAAACTTATGGTTTTGTGTTACCCACTTGCTAACCTTGTATTTGGAAAGCAACACGTCCAGTTCACTTGTCCCGTATATTACCTTTCGGTAAACTACCGTCCGGTTGTAAAGGAAAGCGTTGAACAAGCAACTGTTAAGGCAATGTCCCCTGACATGCTTTTAATTATGGTTTATAACGTGTCGGATGCAATTACTATCCTTGGTAGGAGCAATAGTAAAGCTCACCCTTATAATTTTTTGGTATGGCACAAGGTCCTGTCTTTGACCACTATGCAACCACCGTTCTTACGGTTGACACCCGATTTAGTTCAGGTGACCTAATGAATTCCAGGTGAATTCCTAGGATTTTACGTTCAATGGTAATGAACGCATTGAAAATAGGGTTTTCAGAAAACAAATCGGTTTGTAATTTTGATCAAAATATTTTCTCGTTCAAGCTCAAGTTTAGATATCATTGAATTCCATGAGTTTGAATTCTCAATCTTTAAGGTCAATTTCTAGGATTGAGTAATATCAGTCTTAAAAGCTGATTTTTAATCTTTAAGGAGATTATCCTTTCTGGGGATCTGATTCATTAGTCTTATCCAGCTAATTTGCATGGTGCCCCCCCATTGTACGAGATAAATCCTTCTCATGGTTAGGATAAATCTGACCACTTGGCGACCCTGTTTAATGCTGAGGTCCGTGGATTTCCTGCTGATTTTAGTGATGACTTTTCTAGATTTTTCGTCAACCTACAGCTGGTCTGGACGACAACTTCATGACCTAAATCAAGAAGCGCGTGTCTTTTTCGGAAGACTTTACTTCCTTTTAATGATGGAATTGATTCATCGTGTAGATCCATCTCTTCTTTTCTTTTATCGGGTAAAACAGTTTAGTTTAGTCCAAAGCAAAAGTATTTTCAGTTATTTGTTACAGATATATGTGACATATGTTTAAGATAACTTGGTAAATTTTCCCACACTTGGCTTTTATTTTCCATTTTATCGTCCTCTATTCCATTTTAAATGAATTTTTAACATTTTGGTTTGTTTCTCAATTTATGTCCTTTCCGAGGTAACAATAATTTCGGTGTTAAAACCTAGTTTTATCGTTCATAAATATGTATAAACATGATTTTGAGTTCATTTAATTGAAAATTTTGAAAAATTTTACTAGAATTGGGTAGTCAGTATATAAGACTAGGGCTGTTCTTTATTATCAGAGAGCACTAGATTCTAATACAACTACTGCTTTACTAGTATTTTTAATGGTAACCAAGTGTTTAAGATAAAAATTTTAAAATCCGAAAGAATTTAACCCCTTCCCACACTTAAGATCTTGCAATGCCCTCATTTGCAAGAAATCAGTAACAATTTAAATTATTGAGGGTGATTAGTGTGAAAATGATTAAATTTTTACCAAAGTTTCCAAATATATTGGCGTTTGTTTGCTGAATGATAAATGGTGCACATCATTTGTTCATTCCGTCTTGTTGTTATTTCACATATATTTTGCATCTTGTCGTCAAAATTAGTTGCTTTTGCTGAACTTAATGCCAGTCTTTGAAAATGCGTTGTTTTACCCTGTTGTGTACATAAGATAAACTGCAAACATATATACATATTTTTGAAGTTTGGTATATTACCCCACATTCAAAAATTATTAAAATCTAAGAATAAAAGTTAGATAATTATAAAAATGATTACAATATTAACAAAAGTATTAAACGTATCAATAATTACAAATTACAAAAAAAAAAAAATAAGTATACTAGGGATGATACTGGTACCAATAGGGGTTCCAGGCATAACCATAGGTGCTATAGAATGCTTCGGCAGGGTCATACGTAGGATACGGTAGCTGCATCTCTATAGACCAGGGAGGGAAGATGGGTTTCGGTGTAGGAATATAGTTTCTACCTATATGTTGGCAATGAGCTATGATTTGGTTCTGATGAACTTGCCAATCTTCAAATGCTCTCTGTCTAGCATTTTCGTATTCCTGAGAAGCTATAAACCTTTGCATTTCTTGCATCTCATTCCCCCCTCCTACATTACCTTGCTGTTGGTTTCTCTCTACCTGTGGATGTCTACCATGGTATTGTACTGCGGCGTTATTTTGCCTCTTCAAAACTTTCGCACCATGGTATACATTTAAACCTATAGTATCGCGGGGTTCCGGTTCTTCTACTAATAATCCCCCCGACTTATATCCACACCGAGATATTCACCAATCAAAGTAATAAAAATACCACCTCCTATTATGCTATGCGGTCTAATCCCCCGGACCATAGCTGATAAATAATAACCCACACAATATGGTATACTTACAGCGCTTTGTGGGTCTCGAATACACATATGGTAAAACAAATCATGTTCATTTACTTTTTCCTTGTTTTTACCCCTTTGTGTAATCGAATTAGCTAAAAACCTATGAATCACTCTTAATTCGGCTCTATCTATATCCAAATAAGAGTAATTTCCCCCTTTGAAACGGTGATGGCTTGTCATTTGACTCCACACACCGTGTGTATCAAAATTTTCATCTATCTTTCTACCGTTTAGTATCAACCCTCTACAATCAGCAGATGCTAACTCCTCAGGCGTATATATACGTAAAGCCTGAGCCATGTCCAGTAAAGACATGTGGCGCATCGAACCGCCTAACAAAAATCTAATAAAAAAATGATCGGTTAAACTAGCTACCCGATCATTCAACTCTATACTACACAACAATTCTTCACACCATACTTTATATACAGGTCTACGCATGGTGAATAAACGTACCCAGTCATTAAAAAGTAGAATTACCATACCTCTGTACAAGTAATTCCCTAATTGGCCCGGCCAATTCTACAGCTTCTAAGGGTCCCCATTCTATGACCCTCGGTACCTCAACAACCTTAGAATGAAGAGTATGCAAACCCCGTTGATATTTTGGATAATCTATCCAAAGTCTGTCAAATCTCAGGTTCGGGTGCAACTCTTCCAAGTGCATATCGGAAAAGATCATGACTGGATGAGGTATATCCTGCTTGTAGTAGTTATCCACCTCCTGTTGTTCCGCATTCTCAGCAGGAGCATTACGGGCTTGGGATGAAGATTCACCCCTTTCAGTCTGCAAAACACATCAAACACAATTTTTGTGCATCCAAATATGCATTAGTGTCAGCAAAATCATCAATCAAAATAATTACAATGACATGATCAATTTATATCAAACTTAAGCTCATTTTCATATTTTCATCAAATCTACACTTTTTCAAATAAGCATATACGAAAATGTTCGCCAAGTTCATAATCATTCAACTCAAATAACATGTCAAAATAATCATTACTAGCAATTAAACAAGTCTCAAATGGCATTATCTTTCAAAAATCAAGTTCATGAATTCTTAGACTTGAAAAAGTCCACTTTAATTCTCAAAATCATGTTTAGGCTCAAAGTTTGGATCATTTAACTACCTAGACATGTTACACTACTTAATTTAGCAACAATTCATGACAAAAATCGGCCATAACCTGTTTATATCAAAAAGCCCCAAATTGCTCAAGAACACAAACCCTAGATTACTCAAAATTTGAAGTTTAAGGCTTCTAATCATGTTAAACTGCATCAATCTAGGTTATACAAGCATAATACATAAACAATTTAAGCATAATTACACTAAAAAGCATCAAAATCAAATTGGGGAAAAAAATGGCTCAAGAACACTAATTTCGGATTAAATGGTGTTTAGGTGTAGAAATTTACCGTTTTTCTTGAGTAATTCCTAGATAGCATCCTTCTCAACATGATTTTAGCAAAAGATTTGATGATTAACGGTTAAAAATTGTGATTTTGGGGTGTATTTTTCGGGTTTTTCGCGCAGGTTTTCGCAGTGTTTTCTTTTTTTTTTTCTGTGTTGGGACTGATCAGTTCGGGTGTTTATATATTTTTTTTCTGATTTTTCGACCCCTCCGCGACTCGCGGTGAAATACCCTTCAAACTCCGCGAGTCGCGGAGTTTGATATTTTTTTTTTTTTTTAATTTTTTTTATAATCATTAACTTATAAAATAATTAGGTACTTAATTTTAAAATTTCGTTTCCTTTGTTATTTAGGACGAGGTCGTTTCGGATCTATGTCCTAGTCCGTCCCTCGACAAAATTTTAAAATTTGTCTTTTTGTAGCGATTGTTTTAAAAGCTAAGATTTTTGGGTTTTTTAATGTTTTTGGCATACTTTAAATTAATAAGATTAAAAATAATGATAATAAAAGTTCTCGTCCTTCCCTTGGGTAAAGCAATTTCGGTTCAAAGACCTAGTCTTCAACTTACGACGAATTTTAAAAATCATATTTTTAACTTAATGAGATAAAGTAAATTTTTGTTTTTAAATTAACACAACTTAAATATAAAATTCAAAATTAATATTAAAAATTCACACCAAACTTAAAATTTGAAATGCATAAAATTAAAAATTCATATTTTAAAAATTAAAAGTTCACACCAAACTTAATTTAAAAATTCAAATATTTACAATTTTAAATATATTGTTTTTACAAAGTTTACAATATTAATTTAAGATTTAAATATTAATTTTAAAAACATGGTAAAAATAAAATTAAAAATCTTTTTTTTTGTCTTTTTATCCCACTTTAATCAATCAAATATTATCAAAAATATACGCCCCTCTTTTCGGTAAAGTAATTTCGGTTCCAAAACCTAATTTAACTCATGACGAATTTTTGAAATATTTTGGGTTGATTGTTTAAAGATATTTATACCTTAAGAATAAACGTTAAATATCACAGTGATGTAATAAATTTTTGAATGATATCAATAATTTCGGTCGCCAAACCTAATTTTATTCAATACCAATTTAATACTTTTTAGCGAACAAATTAGCGTTTATTATCAAAAGGTTAAAAATAAAAATAAAAATAAAAACTGTACAGACATACCTGTAAAATAGATTTCTTAGTTATATGATCTATCCCATTCATAAGATAGTCGGTTTAATTGGTTTTCCATGGCTACATAGGCGTAACCTCGAGCATTCAGTGTCTTTTCTTCTAAACATATGAACGGTCCGTCTCTGCGTAAAGTAACAAATTCGGTATTTGAATAGGTTTGATTATTTGAACATTTACCTCCATGTGACCATTTTTCGCATTTGTGACATCTTTCTAAGTGTCGTGCTCTTCTTTTCGCTGCGGATTTTGATTTTCCTTTACCAAATTGTAACTTATTATCTTCGCATCTGGATTCTTTTCTAACTCCGTCCATTCTTTCTCTAATTACTGATACTATTTCACTCGGTAGTATGTCATTATTACGTTTAGTGATCAAAGCGTGTAGCATTAGACCATGGTTTAGTTCACAGGCAGTCTTCATTTTGTAAAAACCTAAAAAAATAAAAATTCAGAATGGGGGGAGAAGACTAGTTCTTTAGGGTCTGCTAGGGAAAGACCATTCGGGTTCCATTTTCGAGAACTACACGAAAACAGACAATCTAACTCTAACAGAAATACATATTATCCTTTAAAGACTTGATTCTCCCCACACTTAGTTAGCTGTGGTGTCGAAATTGTGATTAACTTCGTTGTCGACTTCCATCGGACCATGTATGTAATGTTTAACTCTGTGACCATTAACTTTAAATTCAATCCCATTTGAATTTATTAATTCTATCGTTCCGTATGGGAAAACTCTTTTGACTATAAATGGTCCAGACCATCTTGATTTCAATTTTCCTGGAAATAGCTTGAATCGTGAATTGAAAAGAAGAACTCTGTCTCCTTCTTTAAATTCTTTTGAACTTTTGATTCTTTTATCATGCCATTTCTTCGTTCTTTCTTTATAGATTAACGAATATTCGTATGCTTCATGTCTTAATTCTTCTAATTCGTTTAGTTGACTTAATCGTAGACGTCCGGCTTCATGTAAATCAAGATTACATGTCTTCAAAGCCCAAAATACTTTGTGTTCAATTTCTACTGGAAGATGACATGCTTTTCCATAAACAAGTCTAAAAGGTGTGGTTCCAATTGGAGTTTTGTAGGCTGTTCTAGAAGCCCAGAGTGCATCCTCCAATTTAATGGACCATTCCTTCGGATTTGATCCTACGGTTTTCTCTAGAATACGTTTTAAAGCTCGGTTGGTATTTTCAACTTGTCCACTTGTTTGTGGATGATATGCGGTGGAGATTTTATGAGTTACTCCATATCTTTTAAGAACTTTCTCAAGTTGATTATTACAGAAATGAGTACCCCGATCACTTATTAAAGCTTTCGGTGTTCCAAACCTTGCAAAAAGACGTTTTAAAAAGTTGACTACAACTCGTGCATCGTTAGTTGGGAGAGCTTGTGCTTCCGCCCATTTAGATACATAATCAATGGCTACGAGTATATATAGATTATTATGAGATTTTGGAAATGGACCCATAAAGTCAATACCCCAAATGTCAAATGCTTCACATACTTGGATGATATTTTGTGGCATTTCATCACGTTGACTTATTTTTTCGGCCCTTTGACATGCATCACAGGATTTGCAAAGAAGGTGTGCGTCTTTGTAAATTGTTGGCCAATAGAATCCAGCATCATAAACTTTTCTTGCTATTAGTTGAGGCCCATAATGCCCTCCTGTTGGTCCTGTGTGACAATGGTTTAATATTTTACTAGCTTCATCTCTAAATACACATCGGCGTATTATTCCATCGGGACAACTTTTAAACAGATGTGGATCTTCCCAAAAATAGTGTTTTATATCACTGAAGAATTTCTTTCGTCTTTGGTACGATAATCCTTTTTCAAGGAATCCACAAACTAAGTAGTTTGCATAGTCTGCAAACCATGGGATTTCTTTATAATCTATTTTCGATAGATATTCATCAGGAAAGTTGTCTTTTATGGCCGATTCATTTAGAACTTCTAACTCAGGATTTTCAAGACGAGAAAGATGATCAGCGGCGAGATTTTCTGCTCCTCTTTTATCTCGGATTTCAATATCAAACTCTTGTAAGAGTAAGATCCAACGGATTAATCTTGGTTTAGCATCTTGTTTTGAAAATAAGTATCTAAGAGCAGAATGGTCGGTATAGACCACCGTTTTTGCTAGAACGAGATATGATCAAAATTTGTCAAAAGCAAAGACAATAGCAAGGAGTTCTTTTTCAGTAGTTGTATAGTTCGTTTGTGCTCCTTGTAATGTCTTACTAGCATAATATATAGGTTGAAATCGTTTTTCAATCCTTTGTCCTAAAACGGCTCCCATTGCAAAATCACTTGCATCGCACATTAGTTCAAATGGTAGATTCCAATTTGGTGTTATCATGATCGGCGCATTAGTGAGTTTCTCTTTAAGAATATTAAAAGATTTGATACACTCATCTGAAAAGATGAATGGCGCATCCTTTTCTAGGAGTTTATTCATAGGAGTGGCAATTTTAGAAAAATCTTTTATGAAACGTCGGTAAAAACCGGCATGCCCTAAAAAACTCCTAACTCCTCTAACATTGGTGGGATGTGGAAGTTTAGCAATTACATCTACTTTAGCTCTATCCACTTCAATTCCTTCTTTTGAAATTTTATGTCCAAGAACGATGCCTTCTTTAACCATGAAATTGCATTTCTCCCAATTAAGAACTAGATTTGATTGTTCACATCTAATTAGCATTCGTTCCAGATTAACTAGACATGATTTAAATGTATCACCGAAGACTGAAAAGTCATCCATGAAAACTTCCATGCATTCTTCTATCATGTCATGAAAAATCGCCATCATACACCTTTGAAAGGTTGCAGGGGCGTTACAAAGTCCAAATGGCATGCGTTTGTAAGCAAAAGTACCATAAGGGCACGTGAATGTGGTTTTCTCTTGATCTTCGGGTGCTATTGGAATTTGAAAATATCCGGAAAATCCATCTAGAAAACAATAGTAACTATTTCCGGCTAATCTTTCCAACATTTGATCTATGAAAGGTAAGGGAAAGTGATCTTTTCTGGTGGCGTCATTTAATTTTCTATAATCAATACATACACGCCATCCTGTTACAGTCCTAGTAGGAATAAGCTCATTTTTCTCATTTGTAATGATAGTCATGCCACCCTTCTTAGGCACGCATTGAACTGGGCTTACCCATGGACTATCAGAGATTGGATAAATTAGACCTGCGTCTAGCAGTTTAATAATCTCTTTCTTAACTACATCTTGCATATTAGGATTTAGTCTTCGTTGGCGTTGCACATATGTTTTATGACCTTCTTCCATAAGGATTTTATGTGTGCAATACGAAGGACTTATTCTTTTAATATCATGAATCTTCCATGCAATGGCTGGTTTATGAGCTTTCAACACAGAAATGAGTTGTGATTTCTCATTTTCAGTAAGAGAAGACGATATTATTACAGGTAATTCAGATTCACCATGTAAATAAGCGTATTCCAAATGGCTTGGAAGTGGCTTTAACTCTAATTTCGGAGGTTCTTCTATCGATGATTTGTATCGATATCTGTCTTCTTCTTTTAGCATTTGAATTTCTTCTGTTTTTGGTTCATATCCATTAGCTATAAGTGTAGCTAACATTTCAGCTTCATCAATTGGTTCATTACCTTCTCCTAAAGAACATTCTCCTGTTCCTTGTAATTCTGGAAATTCTTCTAATAATTCTGCATGTGCATCTATAGTTTGAATATAATAACATGTATCATCTGCAGATTGTGGTTGTTGCATTGCTCTATCAACTGAAAAGGTAACACTCTCATCCTCTATACTTAGGGTCAGTTTCTTACCGAACACGTCTATCATTGCTTTAGCCGTGTTTAAGAATGGTCTTCCTAATATGAGAGGAACTTGAGAATCTTCTTCCATGTCCAGAACAACAAAATCTACTGGAAATACTAAAGTACTAACTTTAACTAGCATGTTCTCCATTATCACTCTAGGATATTTTATTGATCTATCGGCTAGTTGTATGCTTATTCTGGTTGGTTTCAATTCTCCAAGGTCTAGTTTAGCGTATAGTGAATACGGCATTAGATTTATACTAGCACCTAAGTCTGCCAATGCTTCTATTGAACTAAGACTACCCAGATAACATGGAATTGTGAAACTTCCTGGATCAGATAATTTTTCTGGTATCTTATTCAACAGCACTGCTGAACAATTAGCATTCATAGTAACAGCCGAGAGTTCTTCCATTTTCTTTCTATTTGAAATTAGATCTTTCATGAATTTAGCATATCTAGGCATTCCTGAAATCACATCAATGAAAGGAAGATTTACATTTATCTGTTTAAACATATCCAAGAATTTGGATTGCTCGGCTTCAAGTTTTTCTTTCTTCATTTTACTCGGGTAAGGAAGTGGTGGTTGGTATGGTTTAACATAAGGTTTAGCCTTAACTGTGTTATCTTCATTAACCTTCTCAACTACCGGTTCTTTTTCCTTATCTTGATCAGGTTGTGGTTCTTGTGGAGTAGGAATGGCTTCATCAGAAGTTACAGGTATTTCAGGTGGTTTAAGTGTTGTACCACTTCTTGTGGTAATGGCTTTAGCTGTTTCATTCTGGGGGTTAGCATTTGTATCACTAGGTAGACTTCCCGGTTTTCTTTCACCTATTAACCTTGCTAGGTTACTCACTTCTTGTTCCAGATTTTGAATAGAAGCTTGTTGATTTCTAAATGCTTGAGCATTTTGTTCATTGGTTTGTTTCTGAGATGTGAAAAACTGCGTTTGAGTTTCAACTAGCTTCGTCATCATATCTTCTAAATTTGGCTTTTTATCATCGGTTTGTTGTGGTGGTTTGTTTTGAAAATTCGGTCTTTGCTGATTGTAATTATTATTGGATACTTGTTGATTGCTAAGATCTTGTTGGTTGTTGTATGGAATATTTCTGTTATAATTCTGGTTTTGATTGTAAATCGGTCTTGGCGGTTGATAATTATTCTGATAATTATTTCCAGGCCTTTGGTTTATGTATGAAATATTCTCTCTTTGTTCCATTGTTAATTCAATACTGAGACAATCTTTTGTCAAATGTGGTCCTCCACACTGCTCACAACTAATTCGTATTGAGTGAATATCTTTAGTCATCTTTTCGATTCGTCTCTCCACAGCATCTATCTTTGCGGAAATGGAATCTAAGTCATGGCTAGAATCGGCTCTAGCTGCTTTAGATGATCAAACGATGTCTTTTTCTTGGTGCCACTCATGTGAGTGGGAAGCAGTGTTATCAATAATTTTGTAAGCATCAGTTTCGGTTTTCTTCATAATAGAACCACCAGCTGCTATATCTATGTCTTTCCTTGTAGTGATGTCGCATCCTTGGTAGAATATTTGTACTATTTGACAGGTGTCTAAACCATGTTGCGGACATCCTCTTAACAACTTTCCATATCTAGTCCACGCCTCATATAGAGTTTCATTTGGTTTCTGTGTGAACGTAACAATTTCTGCTTGAAGTCTTACGGCTTTAGATGCAGGAAAGAATTGTTTAAGAAATTTGTCAACTAAAACATCCCATGTATCAATCGCCCCTTCAGGTAACGATTCTAACCAATCTTTGGCTTCTCCCTTTAAAGTCCAGGGAAATAACATGAGATATATCCGTTCATCCTCCACTTCTCGGATTTTAAATAGTGTGCAGATCCTATTAAAGGTACGTAGATGTTCATTTGGATCTTCCTTCGGCGCACCACTAAATTGGCATTGATTAGTCACCATGTGTAGAATTTGTCCTTTGATTTCATAATCTGGCGCATTAATGTCTGGATGAGTAATTGCGTGACCTTGGCCAGTGCGTTTAGCTCTCATTCGGTCTTCCATACTTAAAGGTTCCAGATTCTCCATAATTGAATTTGTTGAATCGGTATCACTAGAGGATTCTGATTTAATGGTTCGTTCCTCAACAATCTCTGTTTGAATGATTGGTGGCTCCGGAGGAAAGTTTAATGGTTCAGGATCTACGAACCGTTCCTGAATATTCTCCGGATTCTCAATTGTGAGGTCGGGTTCAAAAAATGGATTATCGGAAATTTGAACTGAAGTATTTGGTCGACTGGATGACGATTCTAAAGAAAAATCAACGGCGTTTATATTTGCTAAATGTCTTGATCTAGTTACAGGTAGTGAACGTACAAAAGGTGGTGAACGTCTTGCTCGGTGCATTCACTGAATATCCTATTAGTTTTTAAAAGGAAAGAAAAATTATAATAAGTTATCCAATCAATAGACTTTTCTGATTTTGCCCACGTTTTGAATAGCCAAAAGATGCAGCAGACGGGCAGGATTCGTTTGGTCTCAATATAATTGAGGACTGTTTGGCTCCAATAACCCGGTCCACGTACAAATCCAACTATTACTACGAACCAGAAAATTTTGATGTCTATTAATTTAACCACTTAAAATAAATTTTCGTAATTTTAAGAAATTTAGATAAGAAGTAGAATAAAAATCTATGTCCTAAAAACTAGAATAGCGAGAAATAAGAAAGAAAAAGAGTTCGTCGAAAAAGGTCGAAAAAGAAAAATGGTTGAAAAATAAAAGGTGACGGAAAAAGAAAAGAAACTTATAAAAACTTAAAAATACTTGACTAACCTAACCTTATTACTACAACTAACTTAAAATTATAATCGCAAATTGAGATTACTAATTGGAATGATAATTGATACATAGTAAAAGGTGTCTAAAAATATTAAAGCTTACAGGAAAACTAAATCCCAAATGGAAATAACTTAAAAAGAAACTAAAACTTAAAAAGGCGTCGCAAAATTCTAAAGTACCTAAATCTTAATCTAAGAAAAAGCACTTAAAGAATTCTACGGCAAAGCCTAAAAATCTAGGAGTAAAAATGACTATGGCAAAAACTAAGTTTAAAATTAAATATGAGCGAAAAAAATACAAATATTACGGTACAACGATTAAAAAGGGACAAAATATAAAAATATACAAAAAGTTGTAAAAATTACAATTTTTATAAAAATATTATTTTTATATTATTTATTTTATTAAACTATTAATTTTACAATTTAATTAAACTAATTTAACTAAAATATAAATTAAATAAAACTTAAATTAAAAATAAACTTAATTATAATAATAATAATAATAATAATAATTATGGTTAATAATAATAATAATTAATAATAATCCGTAATAAATGCAGGATTAGGGCTTCCTGTTCGTGTGTCAGGTCCCCTCCGCGAGTTGCGGTATTTAATGCATCAAACCCCGCGAGTCGCGGGGTTCAGAAATTCAGATGACAGGTTTAATCTTCGACGCGTTTTTCTTTATTTATTTATTTATTTATTTATTTTTTTTAGTTTTCTATTTTTATATAAATAAAAGATATTTAAATAAAACTTATATTTTTATAAACTAAAATAAAAATAAAGAAACTTATAAAACTTAAATATTTAACAAAATCTTAAAAATACTTATATTTTTGTTTTTCTTTTTATATTTTCGAATATTTAAAACGTTTTTTTTTTTTTTTATATTAGCGTTGCGCTTCCGGCGTTTAGAAAATTCCCCGGCAGCGGCGCCAAAAATACTTGATGTCAAAGCTAAGGGGTATAAAATACTATTAAATTTTTGCAGGAAATACTATTAAATACGATACATTTTTACACAAGATATTTATTTATTTAGAGAACGGATATACTTAAACCTTGCTACAACACTTATAGGCAATGTACCTAATCGTACAGTAGTGTAGTTTTTAGTAAGTCCGGTTCGTTCCACAGGGAATCTTTTTTAAACAAAGCTCAACGCTATATTAATTTACTTTTATAAAAATACAAACATATATATAAGTAATATTATTATTATAAAGGGGAGTTTTTACCGTTTAATGACCGGTTTGTCGATTTTAAAATTTTAGTCGCTAAAACCTAATGTAAAATATTAAATAAATAAAAGACTTAATTTAAAGAGTAAAATAAATAACGATAATGAAATTGCAATAAAAGTGCGATAAAATAAAATTGCGATAATTAAAAAGTACGATAATTAAAAGTGCGATTAAATAACAATAAATAAAAGTGCGATAATTAGAAGTGCAATTAAATATAAAATAAAGGAAATTAAATATGAAATAAAAGAATTATGCTTATTTAAACTTCCGTAATCATGATGTTTGACGTGTTGATTTTAGTTTTATGCCCATGGGTTAATTGTCATTTGTCCTGGATTATTTAATATGTCCATCTGGTTTTTGTCCATAACAGTCCATCAGTCATAAATATAAAGTGCGAGTGTCCTCGTCAAATTATTCTTATACCCGAAATTAAATATTCCAACTAATTGGGGACTTAAACTGTAACAAGATTTTAATATTTTGTTTAATAATTACACCAGGTTGTCGACTGAGTGTAACCCAAGGTTTTAATATTTTGTTATCAATTATACCAAGTGTCCTTGTACATAATTTCATCCCTGTTTTAATTATTCTAATGGCTATTAATCCATTCCCGTGTCCGGTTAGATGAACGATTATTCGTACATATAAATACCCCGCCCATCGTGTCCGATTGAGTGTATATGGTAATTTATAGGGACGCCCAATTGTAAATATTTATATTAACATTAACAAACTATCATTTAGTTAAATAAATATAAAGCCCATTAATAGCCCATAGTCTAATTTCCACAAGTGTCGTTCTTTTGTCCAAACCCCAATTATGGTACAAAGCCCAATTACCCAATTTTAGTAATTAGCCCAACATCATGATTACTTCGTTTTAAATAAGCATAATAATAACTTAGCTACGAGACATTAATGTAAAAAGGTTGAACATAACTTACAATGATTAAAAATAGCGTAGCGTTACACGGACAGAATTTCGACTTACACCCTTACAACATTTGCTAACATACCCTTATTATTAGAATTATAATTAAAATTAAAATATAAATTATAAATATATATATATATATTTTACGTATGAGAAGAAGAAGAAAAAGATGATGAAAATGATCAGAATTCGGTTTGCTTTATAGGGAGTTTCAAAACTGGAGGCTCCGCGACTCGCGGCCATTTTGGCCTTCAAACTCCGCGAGTCGCGGAGTTTGCTTTTACAGCTCAGAGGAGTTTGGCTCTTTGTTTACCGACGGTTTATAATATATATATAATATATATATAATTAATATAATTAATTATATATTATATTATATTTATATACATAGTTAACTTGTAATTTTTAGTCCGTTGCGTCGAGCGTTGAGAGTTGACTCTGGTCCCGGTTCCGGATTTTCGAACGTCCTTGCGTACAATTTTATATTTTGTACTTTGCGTTTTGAATCTTGTACTCTTGTAATTTCGAGACGTTTCTTATCAATAATTGGAACCTCTTTGATTGTCTTTTGTACTTTAGAGCTTTTTGGTCGTTTGCATCTTCAATTCGTCGAATCTGTCTTTTGTCTTCACCTTTTATTATTTAAACGAATATCACTTGTAAATAGAACAATTGCAACTAAAAGCTTGTCTTTCTTGAGGAATAATGCTATGAAATATATGTTCGTTTTTAGCATTATCACAACTCTAAAGAAGCGTTCCCCAAGGGAAGGGTATAATGATTTTTCACGTTAAATGCGGTTCAAGTCAAATAGTAATGAATTCCGGTACGAGAAGTGTAACGAATCATGATAACGAGTAGTACGTAACCGTAATGATAAGTAGCGAGGACGATACTCACCTAGAGTAGTGATGGTAGTAACAAGAAGTGGTAGATAGTAAGGAACACCGGTGTGACACCGGTAGTAAGTTGAGACGGTGGCGAATAACAATCTGGGAGACCGAGTTCCCGAACTAGTGTGACTAATGAAGTCGTTGTCATCCTTACACGTATGAATCTTGAATTTACATGTGGTACCAGAAAGGGGTAGAACACGGATTCGTATGATGAAAACTTGGTACCATTAAGAAGTTTGCCTAAGAATGATTCAAGTATAAATGCACAAGTAGTCAAGTAAGTGCCATCTATAGCAAATGTATGTCAGAATGCAATGGCTAACTATCCGGTTGTAGTCTAGATTCACTAATGCGTCCTAACGACTCTGTCAGACACACTAATGCACATCCTAGTTCCCTACAACCAACGCTCTGATACCATCTGTAACGACCCAAAAAAATCGTCATTGCCGGCGCCGTTAACTTAGGTCCCATTACGTGGTCATAGTCCCTAATTAAGACGCGTTTGACCAAAATTATGTCGCATTCATTTGAAACGTACAGGACTTACAAAGTTTAGTTACTAAACGGTTCGACAACAAGTTTAAGTTTACAAAAGTATTGAAGTATAATTGAAATGACTTGCGACATAATAAGTTGAAAATCACGGTTGCTATAAATAGCGTAAGTATGTAAGCTTCAAGTTTGAATCCAAAGGTGATATCAATAGCGTATGCATGTATGCTTGACCTCAAGCAAGTAATCAAAGTATGTGGAAGCATGTATCAAGTAGCCAAGTATGAACCTGAGAAACATATAGAAAACTGTCAACGAAAAACGTTGGTGAAATCATAGGTGTTTGTAAACGTTGTTTTTGAACCACAAGATTTTGTATAGTTGATTATCTAAATCGTTTATATTCCAAAATAAGTTCGCGAGCACCCAATTATCAAGACTTAACTGTTTTGCACCCTGTTACATAGTGTTAGAACATATACTAAACCCGAAAATATATTTCATCCGCTAACGGTAGCGAACTGTCCGAATGAGGCTCGTCAAGCCCATGTGATCACATAATATAAGTTCTCGCTTACACCCTGCAAGTGTAACTAATGATAATCGAATTGAGGCTTTTTGTTCTAACTCGCTGTGGAATGTTTGTTTCCGTACTTGTGTTCAAAGTATAAAAGTATGTAGTATAAAACTGTATATGTTTCTCATCCCATGATTTAAAAGAATAAAAGTTGTTGAAAGATTGGACTATGATCTCACCTCGAGTACACGAGTATAAATGTACTTCACAAAGTAAACGTGTGCATGAAAGTTTCTTAGCCTCGACCTAAACAAGTAAGTTGTATCAATTAACCGGTTACAACACAAGGTCGGACGAAATGTGTTCAATTAATCATATGGCTCGTTACGACTCGAATATATAGCATGTGAATCACGTTGTCAAGTTTCATGCAAGAATTAAGTATAAAAGCACGTTAGAACGATTGCAAAAGTGTTTGGTTAAGTTTAACTAAAAGTCAAACTTGGTCAAAGTCAACAAAAAAGTCAACATGGTCGGGTCGGGTCCCGAACTATTTTTCTGGGTTTTTAATCATATACAAGCATGTTGGCCAAGTTTCATGTTGATCGGGGGTGCGTAGCATAGTTAGAATTAATCGAAAATGTGTATTTTTGGACAGCAGGGGTCCGGAGCGGCGCTCCAGGACCCTGAGCGGCGCTCAGTATAGCTGTTCAGCAAATCTGGCAGTTTTTGAACACTCAAGCACGAATCTAACTTCAAACAATCATAACTTATGAACCGTAAACATTTAAAACATGTATCTTATATCGTTGGAAAGGTATTTTGACAAGGAATAAAACTAAATGCATTTCATAAATCAAATCCATCATTAACAATAATGAAAACCTCAATAAATGATCGTTAAATGTTCATAATCAAAGTTTCAAGTTCATAAAACGCATTTCTTGACTCGGGAATCCAATTTACACATACGATACGCCATTTTGAAGGTAATGAAACATACAATACAACTAAACACTTACTAACAAAATTGTATAGCATTCAATGCGTCAAAAGTTCATTTTAAGTCTACCAAACCCTAACCAAGAATCCTTAAATCAATAATCATGTTAATGTGAGATTTTCATGTCATCCAACATACCAATTTGAAGCATATGAAGTAACTAACTCTTTAAACACATAAACAATAACATCTAAACACATATCATCATCCAAAATCAAAGATTTAACAAACCCATTTCAAGTGTTCATGCTAGTTACTCAAAACAAACAAATCGAGCAAACTAATCATATATTCATATTAGACTCGAGCCATAGTCACTAACTAACACCATTTCAAGTCAAAAACACGAATTGGAGAAATCTAGAGTTTTAGAAATGTTACTCAAACGAGATGAAATTGGTATCAAATTGTAGAGGATGAAGAGAGGATTCCAAATATGTAATTTGTTTTGATGTAAACTTTCTTGAAATGATTTAGATGATGAATGAATGATTTGGGTGTTTGAGTTCAAAAATGGAAGTAGAGAAAGAGAGAAAGAGATGGGGAGGTGAAAATGGAATGAGTGGGTGGAAAGAGTGGAATGAGTTAGCGAAAGATGCAAATTTAGATAACGAAAGATATTATCTAAAAAAAAAAGACGGTGTTAAAAATAAATTTAACGGAAAAATGCTGGATGTTACAAAAGCTAGATTGAATTTTCAAAAGATCAAATGTTTTCATAAAGATCCAATTTCCTTAAGGATCTAAATTTTCATAGTCATGTGAGACTGTAAACCACAACGTTACTATAATTGTTCATACTTCCGTATCAAAATCACAGATGTACAAAGTGTGAAGAATAAAGAAGTGATTCTAGTAAAGTTATATTCAAGTTCTATATTGCTTGAGGACAAGCAACGCTCAAGTGTAGGAATATTTGATAATGCTAAAAACGAACATATATTTCATAGCATTATCCTTCAAGAAAGACAAGCTTTTGGTTGCAATTGTTCTATTTACAAATGATATTCATTTAAATAATAAAAGGTGAAGACAAAGACAGATTCGACGATTTGAAGACGCAAATGACCAAAATGCTAAAAAGTACAAAGTACAATCCAAGTGGTTCAATTTATTGATGAGAAACTTCTAAAAGTTACAAGAGTACGAGCCGCGTTTCGCAAAGTACAAGATATTAAATCGTACGAAAGGACGTTCGAAAATCTGGAACTGGGACATTAACCAACTGTCTGTGACGACTCGTCCTAATCCATTTGGATGAATACATTACATTTGGTTACATCGCGAGGTACTTGACCTCTATATGATACATTTAACAAACATTGCATTCGTTTTTAAAAGACAAACTTTCATTACATCGAAAGTTGACGGCATGCATACCATTTCATAAAATATCCAACTATAATTGACTTAATAATAATCTTGATGAACTCGATGACTCGAATGCAACGTCTTTTGAAATATGTCATGAATGACTCCAAGTAATATCTCTAAAATGAGCAAATGCACAGCGGATGATTTCTTTAATACCTGAGAATAAACATGCTTTCAAGTGTCAACCAAAAGGTTGGTGAGTTCATAGATTTGTCATAAAACAATAAAATTCATCATTTTGATAGACCACAAGATTCAAATACAGTACACCTATCTCGTGTACGAAACCATTATTCATAATGCTTAGCAGAGTAGGTTCGTATCCTTTTCTCCCCCGTAGGTTGCCTCGCGATTTTTAAATAATCGTGCACATATCTCGAGCACAAAACTAATACACATAACCTGTGTATAAAAATCATTCTCTAGATGCATAACATTCATTTTGATTTCATTGCTCAACATGGTAACCGACCTTAACATATAATGCGCATCAATAATATCCCCAAAACAGAACCTCTCGTCTGTATAATATATAAACTTCGAAGTACTAAACACCACGTCCACTAGCTCTTCCGTCTAGTGAACATTCTGGGTTGGGGTGTTAAACCCGGTAGCTACCTTTAGTATTCGCGTGAATTAGAGCCATACCCGATTCTAATTCTTAGGTTACCAAGCAATGATAATCAGGGGAAAAATATTCACATCAATTGGTGGCAATTATCATGTCCACATAAATTCAATAATAATCCACAGAACTTCTGTCTGCATAATAATTCATTCGAGGAATGTTTTGCTTGTGTCTATGTCGTCAAATATTTATAAAAGCATTTCATGTATTCGCAGTTCAAAAATGTATTTTAAAAGCATTTAATTAAGCAGTTGTAAAAATAGCGCATGTATTCTCTGTCCCAAAAATGTAAAGAGTAAAAGGGAGCAAATGAACTCACAATACGATATTTTGTAGTAAAAATATGCATACAACGGAACTGAACAATGCAGGGTTGACCTTGGATTCACGAACCTATATCAAGTATATATATTAACATATATAATGGTAATCGAACAAATTTATATATTATTAGTGATTTAATTGTTATTTTAATTATGTGTTTCATTAATAATTTAATTAACTCTATTTATTTTATATACTTTAGATAAAAATATTAATATAGTTATGTTATATGTAATAATTATATTTTACATAAATAATATTTGTTGTAATAGTAATAATAATACTAATAATTACAAAAATGATACTAATACTAATGTTAACGAAAACAATAATAACTTGTATTATTTATATAATAATAATAATCATAATAATCCTAATCATAATAATAATAATAATACAACTATGAGTAATAATATAATTAATATTCATACTTGTATCTATAATAATAATGATAATAAATAATAATTTTATAACAATACCTATACTAGTAATAATAATAAGAATAATTAAAACTATGATAATAATAATAATTATTACTATAATACTAATACTAATAATAATAAAAATAATAATAATAATAATAATAATAATAATAATAATAATAATAATAATAATAATAATAATAATAATAATAATAATAATAATATAAATTTTAGATTACAACCTTTGAAGAAAACATGCTCCAAAAAAATACGTCCCTACCCGGGCTCGAACCCGCGACCTCCCGTCCCCGTATACGAACACCAAACCAACTGAGATGTCTTGTTGTTCTGTTATAAATTGCAACCACATCTTTTAAAACCCTCTGATTCTATTTTTAATAAATATCATAATAATAATTTAGATATAGATACATATAATAGTGATATATAATAATATTTATACCTAAAAGAAAACGCGTGGGGTTAACTGGAGTTCGATAAAAAAAGGAAACTGGTCGATCATCAATAATCATTATCGATCGTTTCATCATTAATCTTCTTCGATCGCTAATCATCTTCAATCTTCTATCGTGATTTCATCTATTTTCTTATCACTACTTTTCATCATCTCCTTTATTTAACCATCACCATGAAATCACGAATTATCAAATCATTAATCCCCATCGAGCAGTAGCAGAAGCTTCGCTTCGATTAACAGAAAGCGGTACAAAAGAGAAGCAAAATAGCGAATTTCGTGCATTAGCGGTTGCAGGTATGTGGTTTACATGGTGTCGGTTTAGGATGTTACGAAGAAGAAGGAAGAAGAAATAGAAAGGCAGGAAGTAGCAGTTGAAATGGGTGTCTGATAATGGAGTTTATGGTGGTTGAGGTGTGGGCTGTGAAACCGGAAGTAAACAGTGTTGGGGCTGCAAGTCGAGCTAGTGGGGTTTCATGTTTTGGTTGTTTCCAATTAACGGAATCAAGGATCTAATGGTAGCTTCAACTTTGGTATTGCTCACCCGGGAATATAAAGACAATAGTGATAGCAATCGACAAGTGTCTGTGGTGGTGATGGTCTCAAGATGTAGGTGATCGGAAGAGGTGAAGTGGTTATGACGAAGAAGAAGGGTGGAGGATGTGGTCGATGGGTGATGGTCTCGGTGGTAGTAGCCAATGGTCGATGAAAGAAATAAGGTGGTGTGTTGTAGGAATAAGATGGTGTTGTGTGCTTAGTGGTTCACGGCCAAAACAAAAACGAGTAGTAGTTAGTGATAGTTTTTGGATTGGTCCTCGATGATTTTGATATTAGAACATGCAGCATAAAAACGAAGGTGATGTTATTCGTCAATAATTGTCTTTGTCGAGTAACAAGTAATAGATTGCTAGGTGTTTGTTGTTTGTAAATGAATATTCAAGGGTAGTGATGAGATGTATGTTTGAGTGATGATTCATTATCAAATAAGAAAAGTAGAAATAGGGGAGTACTAATAAGAGTTAACAGTAGTGGTGTTGGGATATTTCATGAATTGATATAAAATATGTATGTCGACTAATTGGTGAAACAAAAACTAGTGGTAGTTAATAAGCATTACTAACAGAAATAAAGGAGATTGGGTATGTCTCCAAAAGTTGAAAATATTATAAGGTAATATTTGTATCTATATGATATTGGTATAATATGTCAATCACGAAACATAAATATATATATATATATATATTCTTCTAATCAAATAATTTACAGTCATCGATTTGATGTCATATGGGGACGAGACTATACTCTCTTTATTCATTCATTGAGTGTAACCAAGATAAGTAAATATCTAATTGGTTTTACATGGGTGAACAAATCATAAAATCCCCCACCCATAAGATGATCCGTGACTTTATTTGTTTTATTTATATCACCATGTTTCACGGACTGATTGTAAAATGATCATTTATATTTCCAACTAATTAAAATAATTAATTCATATTAATATATTAGTATTTATATAGAAATGAAATAATATAACATACACACTAAAATTTTTTTATAGATTTAATATTTGAAAACTATACATATAATAAATATGTATAGAAATAAATTATTACATATTAAACTACACTTATATATATATATATATATATATATATATATATATATATATATATATATATATATATATATATATATATATATATATATATATATATATATATATTTATATTTATATATAACTATTTATAAATTAATGTTCGTGAATCATTGGGCAAACAGTCGAAGGTCAAGTGAATATATGAAACAGTTCAAACTTTTTGAGACTCAACCTTACAGACTTTGCTTATCATGTCGAAACCATATAAAGATTAAGTTTAAATTTGGTCGAAAATTTTCGGGTTATCACAGTACCTACCCGTTAAAGAAATTTTGTCCTGAAATTTGATTGGGATGGTCATGGCTGACAATAAGTATGTTTTCATGACGCATACGAGCTGAAAATTAGAGTTTTATCTTCTTCAAGTAATATAGATAATTCAATTTGATCTCGTGAAGAGTACGAGTGCTGCTATCACAACAGATTGAGATAGAGATTTAACTTTTGATGTAGTCACGGTGAATTTCTGGAATTCAAGGGATTTAAAGAAAATCTTCAAAATCTAAAAGATTTGATTCTTCGGTAAATAATTAAATCAAGATCTCTTTAATTGAATACGGTTATCAGCCCTGATTGCCCTGTCGGATATTTTCATTATAAATTAACCTCTTCCGTTCCATTACTTTCACCATTCCAATACTTTCTTTCTTAATTTCTATTTCCAAGAATTGTAAAAATGTTTAATCCAGTTCTAATCCTTGATATTTTCTTGATCATCGTATCTATCACTTTTCTTTTTCAACTACAACCAGAGGAATCTGTTTACTTTTACTATTACCTTAGGGTGGTACTATTCTTAATTCTACCGTGTCTTTATATTGCTATTTGTATTAATATTCACGGTTTGTAACCTCCATGTTGTTATTGGGTTTTATATTTTCTCTTATATTTTAGAGCTCTTTGCCTTTTTATTCCCTTATCGACCTCTAGTGAAGCGAGTAATGGTCCAGAATTTGTGAGTATGGAGTTTCGAATGAACTTAATGTTCTAAACAAGAAAAAATGTAATCGCATGATTTGATTTTTCAAATTACCTGAATCACTGAGAATAGAACTATCAAGAATATACTTTCTTGATATGTTCAGAAGTTAAGCAGAATGAAAGAGTTATGTAACATGGCACATGATGACGTTATGATCTGTGAATCATCATGTCCCATTAGAAACCCAGCATGACTTACTGTAATATAATCAAGTTGATCAAGTGTCATTATATTATACTAACTCATGCATCAGTTCCCAACACTACTTCAAAACATTCATATGTTAAGTTCGAATTTCTCAGAATTTAGAAACTAAAACAGTTTCCTTTCTGATGTAACTCTGATATCACGAAGAGATAAATGATTTCAGCTAAGAATAGTTATGAAAATATCTTCAAAACTATCGAGGATATTTATAATAGAGGATACGATAATATCTTAGAATTTTAGAATCAAATTGTGATGAAGAAATTCATTCACGATGATTTAGAGTGATTAAGGAGCAAGATATTCACTAAAGATTTCATTAGAATCAGAATCATCAGGATTCTTAAGTTTAGTCCTAGTGATTTGTCCAAAGCCTTCTCCATAATTTTGCATAATCCGTTTTTTGGTACAAAATTTTCTATTGAGCGTTTTCAACACTCCATTCTTTATCATCATACTTTCGACGGTTAAGGTCGTTTACGGTGGTCTACAGTTTCTGCTGCTTCATTAGCTTTTTCAAAAATTGGAGTATCGATTCGTAAACTGGGTGTTTTTCAGAATTTCAGAATAGAAGATCATAAATCTAAAATATAAATGTTATATGTATACATATAACTGTTGCTATAGAAACACTACGAGATTCAAAATACTGATTACTGATTTCTAGTAATTGGTATGACAATTCTCGTTACAAGATGCGAATGAGTATATGATAGGGTTTCGATAAATATAATTATTTTTTTTGTAACGTCAAAGATCAACGAAGTTGTTGGTAAGTTTACTGCTAATGTGTTTGGATATAAACGCTTCTCCGGTAACGATGATGAAGGGATAATAAGGTTTATTCGAATGAAAAATTGAAGTTGATTTGATGGAGCTGTGACAAAATTGAGTAATTTGAAAAAGAATTTCAATGTTATTTTCGGTAATAATAATGTCAAAGGAGCTAGCACAGATACGTGTTTAACGTTTACTTAAGTTCCGAGTGTTTTCGGGTGCATAACTATATGCATCAATCGTTTCTTCCGTAGGTGAAGTGCGGTTAGTTCATCCTCTTGATTGAGGTGTTTTCAAGAATCATGAAAGGTTTGAACGCTACAAATGAGGTTTAAGATGAAATCAAGTGGCAAACTTGAAGAATTGTTTAGTTTCATATGTTATAATCAATATTTTAATTCATTTTAATTGTCCAATGTTGGTAGTCCACAGTTAGTAGTCCATAGTTAGCAATTCAATAATTCATATTTAGTTTAATATATAATATTCGAATTAATTAATACGTATCGTGACCCATTGTATACATGTCTCAGACTCGATCACAACTCAAAGTATATATATTATTTTAGAATCAACCTCAACCCTGTATAGCTAACTCGATCATTACCGCATATAGAATGTCTATGGTTATTCCAAATAATATATATAGATGCGTCGATATGATATGTCAAAACATTGTATATGTGTCCCGATGATATTTAAAGTGCGTAAAGTAAATAACAGAAATTAAATGACGATAAATAAAATTATGAGAATTTAAATTACGATAAATAAATTGCGATAATTAAATTGCAATAAATAAATTGCGACAAATAAAATGTAATACGGAATTAAAAGTTAGCTAGGAACAGTTAGCTAGGAATAGTCAGCGTGGATTCTTAAAAAAATTTCTCATAATTAATTTGTTTGTTTCTAACAAATTTTATTTTGTCCAATATTTTCTTCATTATGCCACTTGTTGGATTCTGATAGAACAAAATCCAAATATGAAATTGATTGAAAATGGTTATTCTGCGGTGAACGGATACGTATATCTGCGGATGTAAGTAGGATAGTAAATTACTGTTGAATTAGATTCGAAGAATGTATAGTTTAACTTATTAATGTGAAATCTAAATATTCATCGGGTATAACCTACCCGTTAAAATATTTTCACCATTAACAGTTTGTACAAAAGAATTTTTAATTACAATCTTTATGAAAACATATATACATATATATTTTCTTCAGATGTAATCATGGATTTAATGAGTTAATATGATATTAAACTCATTTGATTTACCGTTAGAACTAGAATACATAATTTCTAAAACATTAGAGATTACATAATCGCCAGGAAGAACGAAGATAAATGATGTAGAACGATACGTAGAACGATGATTATACTTGAGGTATAGAATGAGATGTTGAGGCATGGATTGTTGATGATACTGGTGCTGTTATTGATGGTACTGTTGGTGCCGGTGATGTTGCTGAAGCTGGTACGTTTTGCACCATATTTTCCAAGGCTGCAACTCGGGCGCGAAGCTCGTTGACTTCTTCCATTACTCTGGGATGATTGTCGGTCTGGACGAGTGGATGAATAAGATCTAGAATCTGAGATAGTATATAATCATGACAAGATACTCTGGAAATGAGTGTGAAAATGGTGTTTCGAATAGGTTTGCCGGTAAGTGCTTCAGGTTCTTCGCCAAGAGGACAATGTGGTGGATGGAAAGGATCGCCTTCTTCTTGTCTCCAATGATTAAGGAGGTTACGAACCCATCCCCAATTCATCCAGAATAGATGATGACTGATTGGTTGGTTCATTCCGGTCACATTGCTTTCGGAGCTTGAGCGGGATTTCATTTCGGAATCCGAGGCACTTGAATTAATGATGAATTCCATTTCGTATGATTGAATAAAGGATTTTTCGATAAGAAAGGATTTTTGGATGTCAGATGATATTCTAACTACATAGAATACTTATCTGTAGTACAGAAGATCCCGTGGATTACGGAGGAAATCAAGGAATATATCAGGCAAAGTTTACAGTAACAGATAAGCTAAGATATGATTTAGCAGATATGCTAAGATATGAATTTTGTCTATACACTATTCATGCAATAAATACAGTAAGATGTGTCCAGACTAAGAATGATAAGCATGTAATTTCTGACAAGAAAATGATAAGCAAAACTTTTGACATGCAGACACGGTCAAAGTCCAGACTCATTAATGCATCCTAACAACTACTAGTTAGACACACTAACGCAAGACCTGGTTCGCTAAGACCACCGCTCTGATACCACATGTGATGACCCGTCCTAATCCATCTGGACGAATACATTACATTTGGTTACATCACGAGGTACTTGACCTCTATATGATACATTTTACAAACATTGCATTCGTTTTTAAAAGACAAACTTTCATTACATCGAAAGTTGACAGCATGCATACCATTTCATAAAATATACAACTATAATTGACTTAATAATAATCTTGATGAACTCGACGACTCGAATGCAACGTCTTTTGAAATATGTCATGAATGACTCCAAGTAATATCTCTAAAATGAATAAATGCACAACGGATGATTTCTTTAATACCTGAGAATAAACATGCTTTCTAGTGTGAACCAAAAGGTTGGTGAGTTCATAGGTTTATCATAAAACAATAAAATTCATCATTTTGATAGACCACAAGATTCAAATACAGTACACCTATCTCGTGTACGAAACCATTTTTCATAATGCTTAGTAGAGTAGGTTCGTATCCTTTTCTCCTCCGTAGGTTGCCTCGCGATTTTTAAATAATCGTGCACATATCTCGTGCACAAAACTAATACACATAACCTGTGTATAAAAATCATTCTCTCGATACATAACATTCATTTCGATTTCATTGCTCAACATGGTAACCGATCTTAACATATAATGCGCATCAATGATATCCCCAAAGCAGAACCTCTCGTCTGTATAATATATAAACTTCGAAGTAATAAACACCACGCCCACTAGCTCTTCCGTCTAGTGAACATTCTGGGTGTGGGTGTTAAACCGGTAGCTACCTTTAGGATTCGCGTGAATTAGGGCCATACCCGATTCTAATTCTTAGGTTACCAAGCAATGATAATAAGGGGAAAAATATTCACATCAATTGGTGGCAATTATCATGTCCACATAAATTCAATAATAATCCACAGAACTTCTGTCTGCATAATAATTCATCCGAGGAATGTTTTGCTTGTGTCTATCTCGTTAAACATTTATAAAAGCATTTCATTTATTCGCAGTTCAAAAATGTATTTCAAAAGCATTTAATAAAGCAGTTGTAAAAACAGCGCATGTATTCTCAGTCCCAAAAATGTAAAGAGTAAAAGGAAGCAAATGAACTCACAATACGATATTTTGTAGTAAAAATATGCATACGACAGAACTGAACAATGCAGGGTTGACCTTGGATTCACGAACCTATATTAAGTATATATATTAACATATATAATGGTAATCGAACAAATTTATATATTATTAGTGATTTAATTGTTATTTTAATTATGTGTTTCATTAATAATTTAATTAACTCTATTTATTTTATATACTTTAGATAAAAATATTAATATAGTTATGTTATATGTAATAATTATATTATACATAAATAATATTTGTTGTAAAGTAATAATAATACTAATAATTACAAAAATGATACTAATACTAATGTTAACGAAAATAATAATAACTTGTATTAATTTTATAATAATAATAATCATAACAATCCTAATCATAATAATAATAATAATAATAATACAACTATGAGTAATAATAACATTAATATTCATATATGTATCTATAATAATAATAATAATAATAATAATAATAATAATAATAATAATAATAATAATAATAATAATTATAATATAAATTTTAGATTACAACCTTTGAAGAAAACATGCTCCAAAAAAAATACGTCCCTGCCGGGGCTCGAGCCCGCGACCTGCCGTTCTCGTATACGAATAGCAAACCAACTAAGATGTCTTGCTGTTCTGTTATAAATTGCAACCACATCTTTTAAAACCCTCCGATTCTATTTTTAATAAATATCATAATAATAATTTAGATATAGATATAGATAATAATAATATATAATAATATTTATAGCTAAAAGAAAACGCGTGGGGTTAACTGGAGTTCGATAAAAAAAAGGAAACAGGTCGATCATCAATAATCATTATCGATCGTTTCGTCATTAATCTTCATCGATCGCTAATCATCTTCAATCTTCTATCGTGATTTCATGTATTTTCTTATAACTACTTTTCATTATCTCCTTTATTTAACCATCACCATCAAATCACGAATTATCGTATCATTAATCCCCATCGAGCAGTAGCAGAAGCTTCGCTTCGATTAACAGAAAGCGGTACAACAGCAGAAGCAAAATAGCGAATTTCGTGCATTAGCCGTTGCAGGTATGTGGATTACATGGTGTCGGTTTAGGATGTTACGTAGAAGAAGGAAGAACAAACAGAAAGCCAGGAAGAAGCAGTTGAAATGGGTGTCTGATAATGGAGTTTATGGTGGTTGAGGTGTGGGCTGTGAAATCGGAAGTAAACAGTGTTGGGGCTGCAAGTTGAGCTAGTGGGGTTTCATGTTTTGGTTGTTTCGAATTAACGGAATCAAGGATCTAATGGTAGCTTCAACTTTGGTATTGCTCAACCGGGAATATAAAGACAATAGTGATATCAATCGACAAGTGTCTGTGGTGGTGATGGTCTCAAGATTAAGGTGATCGGAGGAGGTGAAGTGGTTATCACGAAGAAGAAGGGTGGAGGATGTGGTCGATGGGTGATGGTCTCGGTGGTAGTAGCCGATGGTCGATGAAAGAAATAAGGTGGTGTGTTGTAGTAAGAAGTTAGTGTTGTGTGCTTAGTGGTTCACGACCAAAACAAACACGAGTAGTAGTTAGTGATAGTTTTTGGATTGGTCCTCGATGATTTTGATATTAGAACAGGAAGCATAAAAACGAGGGTGATGTTCTTCGTCTATAATTGTCTTTGTCGAGTAACAAGTAATAGATTGCTAGGTGTTTGTTGTTTGTGAATGAATATTTAAGGGTAGTGATGAGATGTATGTTTGAGTGATGATTCATTATCAAATAAGAAAAGTAGAAACAGGGAAGTACTAATAAGAGTTAACAGTAGTGGTGTTGGGATATTTCATGAATTGATATATAATATGTATGTCGACTAATTGGTGAAATAAAAACTAGTGGTAGTTAATAAGCATTACTAACAGAAATAAAGGAGATGGGGTATGTCTCTGTCACGACCCGGAAAAATTCGACTAATTTTGAACCAAACTCTCGATACGATTTAATATTCTTGACACGATAAGAGAAATCTGTTAGTTTGAGTCTCAAAAATTTTGAACTATTTTATATATTCAATTAACCTTCGACCATTCCCGACGATTCACGAACAACTATTTGTGAGTAGATATGTATATATAAATATAAATAAGTATATGTACATAAATGTTATTAATCGTTGTATGAAATTATTATTATAAATAAATATTAAATATGTAAAATAATATACAACTTAATTGTTAGGAATAAGTATGAAAAATGATGTAATTAATAATAAAATTTATTGCCAAAATAAATCTATATACATAAAGTATTTTGAATATATATATTTGGTTTCGAATTCATTTAGTAAACGATAGTAGCACTTGTTCATCATTCAATGGATATTACACAAGTTAAATTCAAACTTATATTATTTTAAAATAAACGGTTAGCCAAAAAAATGAGTTTTATAAAATATAGGCTTATTAAAAATGTATTTAGGAACTAACTGTTGAATTTTAAAACTTTTTATATTTTACCTGGGGTTGGGAGTGAATAACTAATGTAATTTTTTTATTTAATAGTTAATGCTTGAATTTTATATCATAATGACCAAAATAAATAAATATAATTAAGGTAAAAGTTTGAGACTTTTCTGAAGATTTTTATCCACCACTAATTTAACAACGGAGTATTATATTCCAGTGCATGAAAACTGTCCCTACACTTAATTCATTCTTGTGACTCAATAAAGTTTCTCTGCACGTTTCTATTTATTTAATATATTGTATTATTATTATAATTAATAAATTTATTAATTATTAAGATTAAAATATAATATATATAAAAAGATAGATAAAGATACAGTTACATATCAATATCAATGTCATTTTTTTCTTTTTTTCATGTTATCCTGTCGACCAAATAATTAATTGGGATAAAGCGAAGGTATAGAGGCCAAAATGGTTCTATAAATCGTTTTGCTTGTGCTTCCTTTTACCCATCTCTCTAAATTGTATTGCATATACACATACAGATATAAGCAACCATCGAACTACTAACACCATGAACCACCGGTTAGCCACCGCCACCATTTATCTCTCTCATCTTCTCTCTCTTTCCCTCTCTTATTTGTGAATCACGTTGGGGAGTACGATCGTATAACCCGGTTTCTGTTAAAGGTAAATTCTAATCTTACTGTGAATACTAAAATATTACTAGACCCTACTAATCATTCCGGGCTCATACAATTGATCGTATCAAACTGAAACCAACCGATAAAGTCATCGATATCGGTTCGTATTTTAAAGTGATTGGGTTTTTGGGTACATAGTTACTAATGAATTGTATTATGAATATGAATATGGGAAATCTAATAAGTAAACTCTACGTTGATGACTTATCTAGTAAATATATGGTTGCGATAACCAACAAAAGAAAATCATTGGATGTTAAAACTTGAAAACTAAATCTATAAGTTTGGGTCTTTAATCCACAAACATATTTGATTGTAAGAATTTACATTAATAAATTATGTAAGGATATGATAGGATTCCTTAAATATATGATTTTCATATCCAACCGAAATCAACTGTTAACGCGATCGGTTTCGGTTACGATATTGGAAAGTTACAGGTGTTTAAAAGTATCGTTTATGTGTGGATCGGAACCTAAACTAATAAACTACTTCGTTATCTAGTATGATTTACGATTAATAAAAAAAATTAGTTTTGTGAACCGTGTACATATATAAACAAGATAAGAAGATGATATCATGTTATTTTTGAAAATTAGTGTTGGTATTTTTGATTTTAAATCAAACCAAAAATGACTGAAACTAAGCGTTGCACGGTTAGTGTTTTGGTGGTTATTTCCTAAAGTTTTAAAGAGAACATTTTTATATAGAATCAGACCTTAAAGTTTACTAATAATAGGTGATGTGTTATGACTATGATAAGTTGTCTTTTACCAAATTTTAATAAAAAGATTCATGATTTATAAAATAAAAAAAAACTCATTGTCTTACGATATACAAAATGGCAACAAAGAAGATGTAATTCTATGTTTATGTATTTAGTCCCTAGGTTATGATCAAACTTACAAATTAAATACAAGAATATAAAGAAAACTTATAAAGGTGTGGTATGACCTGAGCTAGTTTATTAGACATTATTCTGATCAACATGTTTAATTAGTTTGAAGTCTACGGTTGTACGTTACATTTACTGTCACGTTTAAGTGGTTTATTGCTGAAGCTTTCAGGTGAGTTTCATTTGCTCCCTTTTATATATATTTTTGGGACTGAGAATACATGCGCTGTTTTTATAAATGTTTTACGAAATAGGCACAAGTACTAAAACTAATTCTATGTGGGTTTAAACCAGAAATATACCCTTAGCTTGGTAACATTAAACTACTTGTCTATGTACGGTAGGCGCGAATCCTAAAGATAGATCTATTGGACTGACAAACCCCATCCTGACTATGGGATGCTTTAGTACTTCGAGGTTATTTAAAACACACCTGGTCTGGTGTACTTCAGAGGGTAAACATGAACGTTAAGGCTTGTTACCGGGTGCCTATGTTTTATAGAATACTTTTATACACTTGCGAGTGTACATATATTTATAAACGGAAATCTTGTGGTCTATTAATATATTAAAATGATTGTTACTATAAACTTATGAACTCACCAACCTTTTGATTGACACTTTTAAGCATGTTTATTCTGAGATACGAATTAAGTCTTCCGCTATGCATTTGCTCATTTTAAAGACGTTACTTGGAGTCCTTCATGGCATACTTAGGATAGTGCCTCGCAATGGGACCAAATGATGAAGACTTCGTCCAGGTGGATAAGGACGGGTCCTCACAGGTGGTATCAGAGCGTTGGTCCTAGTGAACCAGGTCTTGCATTAGTGTGTCTAACTGGTAGTTGTTTAGATGCATTAGTGAGTCTGGACTTCGACTTAGTAGTTGTTAGGATATATTAATAAGTCTGGACTTGAACCTGGTCTGCATGTTAAAAGTTTTGCTTATCATTCCTAGTGGAAAATTACCTGCTTATCATTCCTAAGTTTAGACACGACTTCCTGCACTTATTTGATAGATAGTGTATAAATAATTCATATCTTAGCGTATCTATTATTGTAGACTTTGCCTGACAGCTTCCGTAGATTTCTCCGTAACTTATGGGATTTTAGTATTATATATGCATGTGCAAATTATGTATTGTAGGGTACTAATCTATTTTCTATAATCTATTTCTTATCGAAAATCCTTCATATGATCGTACAAGGTGAATCCCTCAACCAGTTTGAATACCTCAGATTCCGACAGCTATTCCGATATGGAGTCCCACTTCAGCTCCAAAAGCAGTGTCACCAGAATGAGTCAATCAATCAGTCATCCCCAATTCATCTGATGAGTTCGTAGTCGACTAAATCAACAGAGACGAGAAGAAGGCGGTCCTTTTCATCAACCAAATTTCCCTCCTGGCGAAGAACCTGAAGCACTTACCGGCGAACCTGTTCGAAACACCATTTTCACTCTCGTTGCCCGAATATCTCGCCACAATTATATTCTATCCACAATTCTAAACCTTATCCATCCCCTTGTTCAAACCGCCAATCATCCTGAAATAATAGAAGAAGTCAACGAATTTCGCGCTCGAGTTGTAGCTTTGGAAAATATGGTGCAGAACCTACCAGCAGCATCACCGTCAATAACAATACCACCGACACCAACAACCCAAGTTTCAACATCACACGCCTCAATATCTCATTCTGTACCTCGAGCATAATCATCGTTCTACGCATCATTCTATCTACTTTATCTTCATTCTACATATCGTTCTACATCGATTATCTTCGCTTGACATGGCGATTATGTAATTTCTAAAGTTTTAGAGATTATGTAATCTAGTATTAACGATAAATCAAATGAGTTTAATATCTTATTGACTCATTAAATCCATGATTACATCTGAAGAAAATATATATGCAAGTATATTTTCATAAAGATTGTAATTAAAATTCTTTTGTACAAACTGTTAATGGTGAAAATATTTTAACGGGTAGGTAATACCCGAGGAATATTTAGATTTCACATTAATCAGTTACACGGTACATTCTTCGACTCTGATTCAACAGTCAGTCACTATCCTACTTGTATCCATAGATATACGTATCCGTTCACCACAGAATCCATTTTTGTTCAATTTCATATTTGGATTTTGACCTATCAAAATCCAACAAGTGGCATAATGAAGAAAACATCGGACAAAGTAAAATTTGTTAGAAACAAACGAACTAACTAATTGAAATATTGTTAAGAATCCATGCTAACTGTTCCTATCTAACTGTTCCTAGCTAACTGGTTACATTTTATTTATGGCAATTTAATTATCGCAATTTACATTCTCGCAATTTTATTTATCGTCATTTAATTTCTGTATTTATTTTACGCACTTTAAATAACGGGACACGTATACAAGGTTTTGACATATCATATTGACCCATCTATATATTTATCTTGGAACAACCATAGACACTCTATATGCAGATGACGGAGTTAGCTACACAGGGTTGAGGTTGATTCCAAGATATATATATAGTTTGAGTTGTGATCAATACTGAGACCGGTACACGGGTCACAATACGTATTAATTAATTCGAATGTTATATATTAAACTATATATGAACTATTAGACTATTAAATGTGGACTATAGACTGTGGACGAATAATATTGGACAATTAAAATGAATTAAAATACTGATTATAACATACGAAACTAAATAATTCTTCAAGTTTGCCACTTGATTTCATCTTAAACCTCATTCGTATCTTGACAATTACAATCTGCGTTCAAACCTTTCACGATTCTTGAAAACACCTCGATCGAGAGGATGAACCAGCCGCACTTCATCTACGGAAGAAAAGATTGATGCATATAGTTATACACCTGAAAAACCCTCGGAAACTGAGTAAACATTTAACACGTAGCTGTGCTAGTTCCTTTAGTGTTATTATTACCCAAAATGATTTGGTAATCCCTTTCAAAGTAGCAAATTTTGTCACAGCTCCAGCAAGTCAACTCCGACTTTTCATTCGAAATAACCTTATTATAATCTTGATATATATGCGTACTCTTTATTGTTACTGGAGAATCTTTTATATTCCACCATATTACCATCAGCGTTTAATCATCTAAAAATACAATTCTCCTGAAACCACCTCAATTTGATAACCGATGACCCAGATCCGTTAACTTTGAAAATGCTGACGAAGTAGCATGTGGAAGATGGTCTTAATGGCCAATAGTTGATGATAAAGAAGGAAGTGTTAGGAACGCTCGATAGAAAATTTGGTACTGAAAATCGGATTGAGCACACCGTGAAGGAAACAAAGAACAAATACAAGGACCAAACTTTATATTCAAAGAATCCAGGTAATTCTGGATCCGATGAAATCTTTAGAGAATATCATGCTCCGAAGTCACGTTAAAATCTTGCGGAAAATTTTTCCTTATCAACTTTCGAACTTAGAAATTCCAAAATATCATCATAAATATCTTTGATATTTTTGAGGATATTTTCATAAATATTCTTGTCCGAAATTATCTACCTCTTCGTGTTTCTGTATTCCATTATACTGAAATTTTTTGTAAAATCTAACTATAAATTATGAATGAATTGTGGAGAAGTGTTGGGAACTGAAGCATGAGTTAGTATAATATAATGACACTTGGCCAACGTGGTTATATTACAGTAAGTCATGCTAAATTTTTAATGGAACGTAATGAGGGTTCACAGACCTTGCCCTCATCATGTGCCATGTTACACGAGTCTTTCATTCTACTTAAGCTTTAAGCATATCACGGAATTATTTCCTTGATATTTTTGTTCTTCCTTAATTCCAACAAATTGCTAATAAATCGTGCTATTACATTTCCTTTATGCTTAGAAGATTTTCTTTAAATCCCCTGAGTTCCAGAAATCCACCATGACAAGTCAAAACTTAAGATGAAACTTTTCACTCTTTTGTGATAGCTTCACTCTTACGCTTCAAGTAATCGAATTATTTTATCCATATTACTCAATGATGATAAAACTCTATTTATCAATTCGTATTCGTCATGAAAACATTTTTAGTGTTAGCCATGACGACCTCGATCAAATTTCGGGACGAAATTTCTTTAACGGGTAGGTACTGTCAAGACTCGGAAAAATTCGACTAATTTTGAACCAAACTCTCTATACGATTTAATATTCTTGACACGATAAGAGAAATCTGTTAGATTGAGTCTCAAAAATTTTGAACTATTTTATATATTCAATTAACCTTCGACCATTCCCGACGATTCACGAACAACTATTTGTGAGTAAATATGTATATAAATATAAATAAGTATATGTACATAAATGTTATTAATCGTTGTATGAAATTATTATTATAAATAAATATTAAATATGTAAAATAATATACAACTTAATTGTTAGGAATAAGTATGAAAAATGATGTAATTAATAATAAAATTTATTGCCAAAATAAATTTATATACATAAAGTATATTGAATATATATATTTGGTTTCGAATTCATTTAGTAAACGATAGTAGCACTTGTTCATCATTCAATGGATATTACACAAGTTAAATTCAAACTTATATTATTTTAAAATAAACGGTTAGCCAAAAAAATGAGTTTTATAAAATATAGGCTTATTAAAAATGTATTTAGGAACTAACTGTTGAATTTTAAAACTTTTTAAATTTTACCTGGGGTTGGGAGTGAATAACTAATGTAATTTTTTTTATTTAATAGTTAATGCTTGAATTTTATATCATAATGACCAAAATAAATAAATAAAATTAAGCTAAAAGTTTGAGACTTTTCTGAAGATTTTTATCCACCACTAATTTAACAACGAAGTATTATATTCCAGTGCATGAAAACTGTCCCTACACTTAATTCATTCTTGTGACTCAATAATGTTTCTCTGCACGTTTCTATTTATTTAATATATTGTATTATTATTATAATTAATAAATTTATTAATTATTAAGATTAAAATATAATATATATTAAAAGACAGATAAAGATACAGTTACATATCAATATCAATGTCATTTTTTTTCTTTTTTTCATGTTATCATGTCGACCAAATAATTAATTGGGATAAAGCGAAGGTATAGAGGCCAAAATGGTTCTATAAATCGTTTTGCTTGTGCTTACTTTTACCCATCTCTCTAAATTGTATTGCATATACACATACATATATAAGAAACCATTGAACTACTAACACCATGAACCACCGGTTAGCCACCGCTACCATTTATCTCTCTCATCTTCTCTCTCTTTC
This sequence comes from Rutidosis leptorrhynchoides, assembly GCF_046630445.1. Classification (NCBI taxonomy): domain Eukaryota; kingdom Viridiplantae; phylum Streptophyta; class Magnoliopsida; order Asterales; family Asteraceae; genus Rutidosis; species Rutidosis leptorrhynchoides. The sequence continues at coordinate 206,141,348 of NC_092341.1, read as the reverse complement.
CCTCTCTTATTTGTGAATCACGTTGGGGAGTACGATCGTATAACCCGGTTTCTGTTAAAGGTAAATTCTAATCTTACTGTGAATACTAAAATATTACTAGACCCTACTAATCATTCCGGGCTCATACAATTGATCGTATCAAACTGAAACCAACCGATAAAGTCATCGATATCGGTTCGTATTTTAAAGTGATTGGGTTTTTGGGTACATAGTTACTAATGAATTGTATTATGAATATGAATATGGGAAATCTAATAAGTAAACTCTACGTTGATGACTTATCTAGTAAATATATGGTTGCGATAACCAACAAAAGAAAATCAATGGATGTTAAAACTTGAAAACTAAATCTATAAGTTTGGGTCTTTAATCCACAAACGTATTTGATTGTAAGAATTTACATTAATAAATTATGTAAGGACATGATAGGATTCCTTAAATATATGATTTTCATATCCAACCGAAATCAACTGTTAACTCGATCGGTTTCGGTTACGATATCGGAAAGTTACAGGTGTTTAAAAGTATCGTTTATGTGTGGATCGGAACCTAAACTAATAAACTACTCCGTTATCTAGTATGATTTACGATTAATAAAAAAATCGTTTTGTGAACCGTGTACATATATAAACAAGATAAGAAGATGATATCATGTTATTTTTGAAAATTAGTGTTGGTATTTTTGATTTTAAATCAAACCAAAAATGACTGAAACTAAGCGTTGCACGGTTAGTGTTTTGGTGGTTATTTCCTAAAGTTTTAAAGAGAAAATTTTTATATAGAATCAGACCTTAAAGTTTACTAATAATAGGTGATGTGTTATGACTATGATAAGTTGTCTTTTACCAAATTTTAATAAAAATATTCCTGATTTATAAAAAAAAAAAAAAACTCATTGTCTTACGTTATACAAAATGGCAACAAAGAAGATGTAATTCTATGTTTACGTATTTAGTCCCTAGGTTATGATCAAACTTACAAATTAAATACAAGAATATAGAGAAAACTTATAAAATTGTGGTATGACCTGAGCTAGTTTATTAGACATTATTCTGATCAACATGTTTAATTAGGTTGAAGTCTACGGTTGTACGTTACATGTTACTGTCATGTTTAAGTGTTTTATTGCTGAAGCTTTCAGGTGAGTTTCATTTGCTCCCTTTTATATATATTTTTGGGACTGAGAATACATGCGCTGTTTTTATAAATGTTTTACGAAATAGGCACAAGTACTAAAACTAATTCTAAGTGGGTTTAAACCAGAAATATACCCTTAGCTTGGTAACATTAAACTACTTGTCTATGTACGGTAGGCGTGAATCCTAAAGATAGATCTATTGGGCCTGACAAACCCCATCCTGACTATGGGATGCTTTAGTACTTCGAGGTTATTTAAAACACACCTGGTCTGGTGTACTTCAGAGGGTAAACATGAACGTTAAGGCTTGTTACCGGGTGCCTATGTTTTATAGAATACTTTTATACACTTGCGAGTGTACATATATTTATAAACGGAAATCTTGTGGTCTATTAATATATTAAAATGATTGTTACTATAAACTTATGAACTCACCAACCTTTTGATTGACACTTTTAAGCATGTTTATTCTCAGGTACGAATTAATTCTTCCGCTATGCATTTGCTCATTTTAAAGACGTTACTTGGAGTCCTTCATGGCATACTTAGGACAGTACCTCGCAATGGGACCAAATGATGAAGACTTCGTGCAGGTGGATAAGGACGGGTCCTCACAGTCTCCAAAAGTTGAAAATATTATAAGGTAATATTTATATGTATATGATATTGGTATAATATGTCAATCACGAAACAAAAATATATATATTCTTCTAATCAAATAATTTATAGTCATCGATTTGATGTCATATGGGGACGACACTATACTCTTTTGTTTCATTCATTGAGTGTAACCAAGATAAGTAAATATCTAATTGGTTTTACATGGGTGAACAAATCATAAAAGCCCCAACCCATAAGATGATCTGTGACTAAATTTATTTTATTTATATCACCATGTTTCACGGACTGATTGTAAAATGATCATTTATATTGTCAACTAATTAAAATAATTAATTAATATTAATATATTAGTATTTATATAGAAATGAAATAATATAACATACACACTAAAATTTTTCTATAGATTTAATATTTGAAAACTATACATATAATAAATATGTATAGAAATAAATTATTACATATTTAAGTACACTTGTGTATATATATATATATATATATATATATATATATATATATATATATATATATATATATATATATATATATATATATATATATATATATATATATATATATATATATATATATATATATATATATATATATAACTATTTATAAATTAATGTTCGTGAATAATTGGGCAAACAGTCGAAGGTCAAGTGAATATATGAAACGGTTCAAACTTTTTGAGACTCAACCTTACAGACTTTGCTTATCATGTCGAAACCATATAAAGATTAAGTTTAAATTTGGTTGAAAATTTCCGAGTTGTCACACTATCAACGCACAAGTCAACGGACCTAAAATTATAAGTCAACGATGCATAAGAATATAATATAATATATATATATATAATTATATTAAATTATATATATTATATTATATATATTAAAAAATACGAGCAGCCCACGTTTTTAATGCATGGTGACCAGTGAAAGGCGGCCATGCGATCGCATAGCCTGGAGGCTTTAAATCCATGCGATTGCATGGATCACTGTACATGGCTAAGTCCTATAAATAGCAGCGAATTCGACGAATTTATGTACACCATATTCAATCAATTACTCTCTATTAATCAATATATATTTATATTTATATTTTATAATTATAATTTTAATATTAAGTTAATAATAATAAGGTTATAGTGGCGAATGTTTTAAGTTTGTAAGTCGAATTTCTGTCCGTATAACACTACGCGATTAATACTCATTGTAAGTTATGTTCAACCTTTTTAAATTAATGTCTCGTAGCTAAGTTATTATTATGTTTTTTTAAGCCGAAGTAATCGTGATGTTGGACTAAATATTAAGACTGGGTTATTGGGCTTTGGACCATAATTGGAGTTTGGACAAAAGACCGACACTTGTGGAAATTGGAATATGGGCTATTAATGGGCTTTATATTAATTAAAGGATATCTCGTTGATTTAATATAGAGATTTATAATTTGAAGTATTTATATTTAACCACATACGCTTGACTGGGTACAGTGGGCGGGATATCTATAAATACTAATAATTATTCATTTGACCGGACACGAGGATGAATTAATAGTCACTGGACTCATTAAAACATGGGTGGATTACATTCAAGGGTAATTGGTGTAATTGTTAACAAAGTATTAAAACCTTGGATTACACACAGTCGATAACCTAGTGTATTCATTAAACAAAGTATTAAGACCTTGTTACAGTTTGAATCCCCAATTAGTTGGAATATTTGACTTCGGGTATAAGGTTAATTTGGCGAAGACTCTCGCGCTTTATAATTATGACCGATGGACTATTATGGACAAAACCAGATGGACATATCGAATAATTCAGGACAGAGGACAATTTACCCATGGTAATAAATTAAAATCAACACGTCAAACATCATGATTACGGAAGTTTAAATAAGCATAATTCCTTTATTTTATATCTCATCGCATTTTTATTTACTGTCATTTTATTTATCGTACTTTAAATTATTGCACTTTTAATTATTGTACTTTTATTTTATCACAATTTTATTTATCGTCATTTACTTTACGCTTTAAATTAAGTTAATATTTTGCATTAGGACTTAAAATCGACAAACCGGTCATTAAACGGTAAAAACCCACTTTTATAATAATAATAATAATACTAATTATATATATATTTATTTTAAACTATATATTTATATATATATATATATATATATATATATATATATATATATATATATATATACATACATATATAGTTTAAAATAAATATAGCGTTAAACTTAGCTAGCTCCCTGTGGAACGAACCAGACTTACTAAAAACTACACTACTCTACGATTAGGTACACTGCCTATAAGTGTTGTAGCAAGGTTTAGGTATATCCATTATATAAATAAATAAATAACTTGTAAAAATTGTATCGTATTTAATATTATTTCATAACAAAAATAATAGTATTTCATACTAAACCTCACAATCCTAATCCTAATCAAAAGTATAAGGCAATTCGAAAAGTACTAGTCCCCAAGCAAGCCCAAGCCGCCACTTGCAACCTATAAAAATATAAATAACAAGAAGGTAAGCTAATTGCTTAGTGAGTGCAATACTTATACGCATACATACATAATTCAATTACTTGCATTCACCTACACAAAAATAACACACGTCATTAGCAAAACATAATATCACGTATTCAATTGTACCACAAGCCAACAACGGTAACATAATGGTCACGGCAATAATACAATGCTAACATGAATACGTACAAACCACCGGTTATAATCAAGATCATGAGGGAAATAAACCCCTTTGAAAAGCCACGGATGTTCATAACATCAAATAGTACCAAATTCCAATTCCATGAGTGGTATCGTCACATCGAACTTCAACCCACTATTTACGCTTCATGTGGTATCGTCTCATCGAACTTTAACCACATAGGAGGTATCGCCACATCGAACTTCAAGCCCTCATCAAGCAATACAATAGTGGTATGGCATCGTCAATATCGAACTTTAAATCCACACACATGAGGTATCGTCACTATCGAACTTAAACCCTCATCAAACAAACAATCGTGGTATGGCATCGTCACTATCGAACTTTAAATCCATACATATGAGGTATATTCACTATCAAACTTAAACCCTCATCGAACAACGTAATGGTAGTATGGCATCGTCCCATCGAACTTTAAGTCCATACATATGAGGTATCGTCACATCTAAATTAAACCCTCATCCCGCATCCCGGTCCTAATGTGGTCCAAGAGAAGTGTATTCTACCGAATGACACTTGCCACGTCGTACACAAGCAACCAAATTATATACATAAACGTATAAATATTCCACTCACATTATCAAGCCGGTGGTGATTAAACACTTCCGTAAGCTTCAAGCGAAGTACCTAATACATTAAGTACCCAAATCAACATATAAACTAGTGGAACTAACCACCAACACTTAACTCTTGAGCATTTAAGGACCCAATTGCATTAAATGACTCATTTACACCAAAATCGCCCATTTAAGGCCAAGACTCATCATTAATCACTAAAAGCTAGTAATTGAAGTCTACTAACACCAACTAACACAAACTTAGGGTATTTCATACCCATCTCACCCAATTAGGTCAACCATTTCCTATTTGACCCATTTTAACACTTAGGCTTACAAATTTGGTCAAAACTTGAACCCATTAACAACCTTTCACTAATTCACAAGTGTACTAGTGTTTTAAGAAACAAAATTAACACTTACAAACACCAAATTCATGACCAAACCCTAGATTACAAGCCTTAGGGTTTTCATGCACCAATTTAACCCAAGTTCACCCATTAAACCACCAAATGGGTCTTACAAGTCTCAAATAAACAAACCCTAGCCATAAATCAATTAAAACTCAAAACATGGAGTTAAGACTTACCAACACTATCACAGCGTAGCTAGAGATGTAAGGAACAACTTTAAAACTCGGGCTCGGGCGAGATTTGGTCTTCTTCTTCCCCAAAGTAAGCTTTCTCTCACTAACACTCCATCTCTCTCTCTAAAATGAATGTGAGTAGATGAAGAAGTGATAAATGTGTTAGGGATAAGATAGTATCAGTTTTATGGATCTAAAACCGGCCATATGTGAATTTACCAAAACACCCCAAAAGATTCCATTAAAATGGGTTAAAATGTCATTACAGCGACAATTGTCGCGTTTCGCGACACTTCATCGTGTTTCGCGACACCAGGACGCGATACACAACACTCAAATGCGACAAAAGGGACAGAAGTCATCATCAGAAGTTGTCGCATTTTGTCCCTGTTTGTCACGGATCGCGACACACCAGAACGCGACAAACCCCCTTCAAACTCGACAGTTTACCTGATGTACTCCAATTTCACTTTTAAAACATCCCAAAGTCAAACGTGGTCAACTCATTACATCCAAACTATCAAATACTCATTCTTGGACTTCGTAGGATGCCACAAGCGTCATGTTTAGAAAAACGGGGTGTTACAACTGGGTGGCAGGCTCAGCTGGACCAGCAAAAAGCAAAATACTATATCCACATCTACTCCAGAAACAGAATATGTCTCTACTGGTAGCTGTACTAGTTCACCATTGGGATTTTATAAAGCAAAATACTATGTCCACATCTACTGCAAAAAGCAAAATATTGTGTCCACATCTACTGCACTATGGTATAATTTTATAAAGACGCCAAACTACTGTGATGACACCAGTGCTATTGCCATCACCAACAATCCTGTGATACACTCAAGGACCAAGCATATTGATGTTCGATACCACTTCATAAGGGATCATGTTCAAAAAGAAAATGTGCAGCTGCACTTCACATCAACTGATCAATAGCTAGAAGATCTATTCATAAAGCCTTTAGATGAGAAACGTTTTACCTACCTCATATCTGAGCTAGGTATGATGGAACTTTAAAATAAAATACAACTTTGTTGTTGTACTAGTTCCACAATGTACAGGACAAGTCAGTATGACATACTTTGTTGTCTACTGCCTGTATGTATAGACCATCCAGCATGACAAGGTCTTTTAATTCGTCATTGTTTGTAGAAAGAAGTAATAAATAGCTCACATAATTAAAAATATACCCTTTTAATGGACCTCATTTAATTCCGATGATTTAAATTAAATTCACGACAAATTAAATGTAACAAAATACTTTTGTATTTATTACAAAAATTATCTTGAGCTTTTAAATCATAAAATTTGAATTAAAACCTACTGCATTTAATGCCTAATGGGATTCATGAGTGTTCAAGCCGGTTAAACATCATTTCAACAGTATGATACACCTCAAAACGGGCGAGACGATCACATCTGCCCACGTGCCTGCAGGTGTCAGTTTCCATTTTCTCTTTCATGTACTTTTTAGCCAATCTGTATGGTTTAAATAGGGTGATTCATTTTCCTTTCAAAACCTTCGGTTAATCAACATTTAAATCCCTATTCTCTCTAAAAAATTCTCAAATCCTCAAATCTTCATCTTCATCTCCCAACTATAATCAATGGAAGAACAACAACAACAACCACTCAAAAACCAACCTAAGGAACAACAGCAACCATAACAACAGCAGAAGGAGGAACCATAACAATAGTAGCAGGAGGAACCACAATAAAAGGCTTTATTCGCTCTTCACCCAAATCTCATCAAGGCAGATCCTGCACCATCTCATGAACATCTTCGCCTTTCAAGAGGCAAAACCGCTCATACTTTGCCTATCCCTAAATCAAAGAAGGATTTGGGATTCGAATCCATGGTAGAATACATCAAGAAGTCCCCCATTGCCAGATCTGTTCTTGGTGTTCCATCTCGATTCTATCCAGCCTATCTTGGCTGATTTTGGTATACGGCAATGATTACCAAAACTTCTGAGGGTAATCCATGCATCTGAGGTATGCATACCGAAGCTATTGATTGTTCTATCACCTGTGAGAATATTCGTCAAGCTCTTCAACTGCCAGCAGGACCATTCGTTGATTCTTTAACGAGTGATGAGTTCAGAAAGGAGGTCCTGCAATTCATCGATTATGAGGGCGGGCTCACTGGTCACATTCCTTTGAGGAAGAATATTCCAGCAATTTGGAACTATTTCTTTGGCATACTGACTCAATGTGTGAGTAAAAAAGATGGTAGCTTTGACCAGTGTTCTGATTTTGAGCTGAAAATTGGTCATGGGTTGATCTTTAATCAAAATATCAATTATGGTGCTGAGATTTACATAAAGCTAAGGGAAATGGTGGTCACACCAATCAAAAGTGAATTGATTCCATTTCCAAGATTTTTAAGTCTCGTATTTGAAAAAAAATCTCGGTGATGTCTATGGGAGCATCACTAATTCGATTGTTGACTTGAAACCAAGAGAGGGAGGAATTCTAAAGTATATACATGTTGAACTTCATACTGGTCCTTCACCATCTATGCTCCAATACCTTGCTACTAAGGGAGGAGCAAACCTTTTGACTACCTTTGGCCATTCACCAGTTGAGGGGGAGGGTTCTCAGCCAAAGCCAGCAGCACCAAAGAAGCAGGCAGTTGCCACAACTAAAATAGCCACCGTTGCAAAAACTGATAAAGCATTAGTTGTATTAGAATCCAGTACTCTCTGATAACAAAGAAAAACCCTAGTCTTATACAATGACTACTCACTTCTAGTTTTGGAACCCATTGTGTATCCATTTATTGGTAACAGGCAAGTCTAAACGTGCAAAAGCTGGCTCCAAGCATGCAAAAGGGGAGAAAGCACCGATCTCAATTGTTGTTCCTATGAAGGAGACGGCTATAGAACCTAGTGCATCTCTAGACCAATTAGCAGCAATCTCTAACATAAGTAAAAATATTTTATCTGCTAACATAAATGTTGAAAGTAGTGTTAAAGGTATTATCTTTGCTCCCAAACTGTTTAGTTTTAAAACTAGTGTTAAGAGAAATAACAACCCATATTCCTCTAACCAGGCACTTCCAAATTTTTCAAAAACATACTTCAAGAAATATCCTCTGCTGAGTACAACTAGCAGAGAACATACTTGACCCCCAAAGCAGACTTGAGTTGGGTCCTCATTGAAATGTCCCGTTCTTATTGATTAAAAACGTTCCATATTAATTGATTTCGTTGCGAGGTTTTGACCTCTATATGAGACGTTTTTCAAAGACTGCATTCATTTTTAAAACAAACCATAACCTTTATTTCATAAATAAAGGTTTAAAAAGCTTTACGTAGATTATCAAATAATGATAATCTAAAATATCCTGTTTACACACGACCATTACATAATGGTTTACAATACAAATATGTCACATCGAAATTAGTTTCTTGAATGCAGTTTTTACACAATATCATACAAACATGGACTCCAAATCTTGTCCTTATTTTAGTATGCAACAGCGGAAGCTCTTAGTATTCATCTGAGAATAAACATGCTTTAAACGTCAACAAAAATGTTGGTGAGTTATAGGTTTAACCTATATGTATCAAATCGTAACAATAGACCATAAGATTTCATATTTCAATACACATCTCATACATAGAGATAAAAATCATTCATATGGTGAACACCTGGTAATCGACATTAACAAGATGCATATATATAAGAATATCCCCATCATTCCGGGACACCCTTCGGATATGATATAAATTTCGAAGTACTAAAGCATCCGGTACTTTGGATGGGGTTTGTTAGGCCCAATAGATCTATCTTTAGGATTCGCGTCAATTAGGGTGTCTGTTCCCTAATTCTTAGATTACCATACTTAATAAAAAGGGGCATATTCGATTTTGATAATTCAACCATAGAATGTAGTTTCACGTACTTGTGTCTATTTTGTAAATCATTTATAAAACCTGCATGTATTCTCATCCCAAAAATATTAGATTTTAAAAGTGGGACTATAACTCACTTTCACAGATTTTTACTTCGTCGGGAAGTAAGACTTGGCCACTGGTTGATTCACGAACCTATAACAATGTATACATATATATCAAAGTATGTTTAAAATATATTTACAATACTTTTAATATATTTTGATGTTTTAAGTTTATTAAGTCAGCTGTCCTCGTTAGTAACCTACAACTAGTTGTCCACAGTTAGATGTACAGAAATAAATCGATAAATATTATCTTGAATCAATCCACGACCCAGTGTATACGTATCTCAGTATTGATCACAACTCAAACTATATATATTTTGGAATCAACCTCAACCCTGAATAGCTAACTCCAACATTCACATATAGAGTGTCTATGGTTGTTCCGAAATATATATAGATGTGTCGACATGATAGGTCGAAACATTGTATACGTGTCTATGGTATCTCAAGATTACATAATATACAATACAAGTTGATTAAGTTATGGTTGGAATAGATTTGTTACCAATTTTTACGTAGCTAAAATGAGAAAAATTATCCAATCTTGTTTTACCCATAACTTCTTCATTTTAAATCCGTTTTGAGTGAATCTAATTGCTATGGTTTTATATTGAACTCTATTTTATGAATCTAAACAGAAAAAGTATAGGTTTATAGTCGGAAAAATAAGTTACAAGTCGTTTTTGTAAAGGTAGTCATTTCAGTCGAAAGAACGACGTCTAGATGACCATTTTAGAAAACATACTTCCACTTTGAGTTTAACCATAATTTTTGGATATAGTTTCATGTTCATAATAAAAATAATTTTCTCAGAATAACAACTTTTAAATCAAAGTTTATCATAGTTTTTAATTAACTAACCCAAAACATCCCGCGGTGTTACTACGACGGTGTAAATCCGGTTTTACGGTGTTTTTCGTGTTTCCAGGTTTTAAATCATTAAGTTAGCATATCATATAGATATAGAACATGTGTGTAGTTAATTTTAAAAGTCAAGTTAGAAGGATTAACTTTTGTTTGCGAACAAGTTTAGAATTAACTAAACTATGTTATAGTGATTACGAGTTTAAACCTTCGAATAAGATAGTTTTATATATATGAATCGAATGATGTTATGAACATCATTACTACCTCAAGTTTAGTAGGTAAACCTACTGAAAGTGACAAGAAATGATCTAGCTTCAAAGGATCTTGGATGGCTTGAAAGTTCTTGAAGTAGGATCATGACACAAAAACAAGTTCAAGTAAGATTTTTACTCGAATTAAGATAGTTTATAGTTATAGAAATTGAATCAAAGTTTGAATATGAATATTACCTTGAATAAGAAAGATAACCTACTGTATATAACAAAGGTTTCTTGATCTTATATGATTACTTGGAATGGATTAGAAAGCTTGGAAGTAAATTAGTAAACTTGAAGGGATTTTTGAAGTGTTCTTGAAGTGTTCTTCCTATGATGATTATAGCTTGATTCTTGAAGTGATTTTTGATGAAGATGATGATTAACTACTGGAAAAATACGTTCATAATAGTGTGTGTGTGTGTGTGTGTTGAGAGAGAATTAGAAAGAGAATTGGAAGTGAAATGGAGTGAATGATGAGTGGTAATTGGTGAGTGGTGAGTGGGGTTAAAAGGAGTTCTAGTTAGTTGACTAGCTCATGGTAGAAGTTAAAATTGATTAGTCATATATGACATAATCAAGAGTGGAATCCCATGCTAGTTCCTATTGGTATATACTCATAGTAAGTACGTTTTGAAGCTGTGTATAATACGGGTAAGAATACGACTAGAATTCTTGATGAAAGAAAAGAATGGAAAAGTAACTGTAACCATTTCCGTTAAGTATGAGTGTTTTGATATATGTCTTGAAGTCTTCCAAAAGTATTTTAATACATCTAAATACACTACATGTATATACATTTTAACTGAGTCGTTAAGTCATCGTTAGTCGTTACATGTAAGTGTTGTTTTGAAACCTTTAAGTTAACGATCTCAATTAATGTTGTTAACCCATTGTTTATTATATCTAATGAGATGTTAAATTATTATATTATCATGATATTATGATATATTAATATATCTTAATATGATATATATACATTTAAATGTCGTTACAACGATAATCGTTACATATATGGCTCGTTTCGAAATCCTTAGGTTAGTAGTCTTGTTTATATGTATATAACTCATTGTTAATATACTTATGGAGATACTTACTTATCATAATCTCATGTTAACCATATGTATATCCATATATATATCATCATGTCGTTTTTACAAGTTTTAACGTTCGTGAATCGCCGGTCAACTTGGGTGGTCAATTGTCTATATGAAACATATTTCAATTAATCAAGTCTTAACAAGTTTGATTGCTTAACATGTTGGAAACATTTAATCATGTAAATATCAATCTCAATTAATATATATAAACATGGAAAAGTTCGGGTCACTACAGTACCTACCCGTTAAATAAATTTCGTCCCGAAATTTTAAGCTGTTGAAGGTGTTGACGAATCTTCTGGAAATAGATGCGGGTATTTTTTCTTCATCTGATCTTCACTCTCCCAGGTGAACTTGGGTCCTCTACGAGCATTCCATCGAACCTTAACAATTGGTATCTCGTTTTGCTTAAGTCTTTTAACCTCACGATCCATTATTTCGACGGGTTCTTCGATGAATTGGAGTTTTTCGTTGATTTGGATTTCATCTAACGGAATAGTGAGATCTTCTTTAGCAAAACATTTTTTAAAATTCAAGACGTGGAAAGTGTTATGTACAGCCGCGAGTTGTTGAGGTAACTCAAGTCGGTAAGCTACTGGTCCGACACGATCAATAATCTTGAATGGTCCAATATACCTTGGATTTAATTTCCCTCGTTTACCAAATCGAACAACGCCTTTCCAAGGTGCAACTTTAAGCATGACCATCTCTCCAATTTCAAATTCTATATCTTTTCTTTTAAAGTCAGCGTAGCTCTTTTGTCGACTTTGGGCGGTTTTCGACCGTTGTTGAATTTGGATGATCTTCTCGGTAGTTTCTTGTATAATCTCCGGACCCGTAATCTGTCTATCCCCCACTTCACTCCAACAAATCGGAGACCTGCACTTTCTACCATAAAGTGCTTCAAACGACGCCATCTCAATGCTTGAATGGTAGCTGTTGTTGTAGGAAAATTCTGCTAATGGTAGATGTCGATCCCAACTGTTTCCGAAATCAATAACACATGCTCGTAGCATGTCTTCAAGCGTTTGTATCGTCCTTTCACTCTGCCCATCAGTTTGTGGATGATAGGCAGTACTCATGTCTAGACGAGTTCCTAATGCTTGCTGTAATGTCTGCCAGAATCTTGAAATAAATGTGCCATCCCTATCAGAGATAATAGAGATTGGTATTCCATGTCTGGAGACGACTTCCTTCAAATACCGTCGTGCTAACTTCTCCATCTTGTCATCTTCTCTTATTGGCAGGAAATGTGCTGATTTGGTGAGACGATCAACTATTACCCAAATAGTATCAAAACCACTTGCAGTCCTTGGCAATTTAGTGATGAAATCCATGGTAATGTTTTCCCATTTCCATTTCGGGATTTCGGGTTGTTGAAGTAGACCTGATGGTTTTTGATGCTCAGCTTTGACCTTAGAACACGTCAAACATTCTCCTACGTATTTAGCAACATCGGCTTTCATACCCGGCCACCAAAAATATTTCCTGAGATCCTTGTACGTCTTCCCCGTTCCAGGATGTATTGAGTATCTGGTTTTATGAGCTTCTCTAAGTACCATTTCTCTCATATCTCCAAATTTTGGTACCCAAATCCTTTCAGCCCTATATCGGGTTCCGTCTTCCCGAATATTAAGATGTTTCTCCGATCCTTTGGGTATTTCATCCTTTAAATTCCCCTCTTTTAAAACTCCTTGTTGCGCCTCCTTTATTTGAGTAGTAAGGTTATTATGAATCATTATATTCATAGATTTTACTCGAATGGGTTCTCTGTCCTTCCTGCTCAAGGCATCGGCTACCACATTTGCCTTCCCCGGGTGGTAACGAATCTCAAAGTCGTAATCATTCAATAATTCAATCCACCTACGCTGCCTCATATTCAGTTGTTTCTGATTAAATATGTGTTGAAGACTTTTGTGGTCGGTATATATAATACTTTTGACCCCATATAAGTAGTGCCTCCAGGTCTTTAATGCAAAAACAACCGCGCCTAATTCCAAATCATGTGTCGTATAATTTTGTTCGTGAATCTTCAATTGTCTAGACGCATAAGCAATCACCTTCGTTCGTTGCATTAATACACAACCGAGACCTTGCTTTGATGCGTCACAATAAATCACAAAATCATCATTCCCTTCAGGCAATGACAATATAGGTGCCGTAGTTAGCTTTTTCTTCAATAACTGAAACGCTTTCTCTTGTTCATCATTCCATTCAAATTTCTTCCCTTTATGCGTTAATGCAGTCAAGGGTTTTGCTATTCTGGAAAAGTCTTGGATGAACCTTCTGTAGTAACCAGCTAGTCCTAAAAACTGGCGTATGTGTTTCGGAGTTTTCGGGGTTTCCCACTTTTCAACAGTTTCTATCTTTGCCGGATCCACCTTAATACCTTCTTTGTTCACTATGTGACCGAGGAATTGAACTTCTTCCAACCAAAATGCACACTTTGAAAACTTAGCGTACAATTCTTCCTTCCTCAATACTTCTAACACCTTTCTCAAATGTTCACCGTGTTCTTGGTCATTCTTTGAATAAATAAGTATGTCATCAATGAAAACAATGTCAAACTTGTCAAGGTATGGTCCACACACTCGGTTCATAAGGTCCATGAACATAGCTGATGCATTAGTTAAACCAAACGGCATGACCATAAACTCGTAATGACCGTAACGTGTTTTGAAAGCAGTCTTTGGAATATCATCTTCTTTCACCCGCATTTGATGATACCCGGAACGTAAGTCAATATTTGAATAAACAGACGAGCCTTGTAGTTGATCAAATAAGTCATCGATTCTCGGTAGTGGGTAGCGGTTCTTGATGGTAAGTTTGTTCAACTCTCGGTAGTCAATACACAACCTGAATGTACCATCTTTCTTCTTGACAAACAAAACAGGAGCTCCCCACGGTGATGTGCTTGGTTGAATGAAACCACGCTCTAAAATTTCTTGTAATTGGCTTTGTAGTTCTTTCATCTCGCTGGGTGCGAGTCTGTAAGGAGCACGAGCTATTGGTGCAGCTCCTGGTACAAGATCTATTTGAAATTCAACGGATCACTGTGGGGGTAATCTCGGTAATTCTTTCAAAAATACATCGGGAAATTCTTTTGCAATGGGAACATCATTGATGCTCTTTTCTTCAGTTTGTACTTTCTCGACGTGTGCTAGAACAGCATAGCAACCTTTTCTTATTAATTTTTGTGCCTTCAAATTACTAATAATATGTAGCTTCGTGTTGCCCTTTTCTCCGTACACCATTAAGGGTTTTCCTTTTTCTCGTATAATGCGAATTGCATTTTTGTAACAAACGATCTCTGCTTTCACTTCTTTCAACCAGTCCATACCGATTATCACATCAAAACTCCCTAACTCTACTGGTATCAAATCAATCTTAAATGTTTCGCTAACCAGTTTAATTTCTCGATTCCGACATATATTATCTGCTGAAATTAATTTACCATTTGCTAATTCGAGTAAAAATTTACTATCCAAAGGCATCAATGGACAACTTAATTTAGCACAAAAATCTCTACTCATATAGCTTCTATCTGCACCCGAATCAAATAAAACGTAAGCAGATTTATTGTCAATAAGAAACGTACCCGTAACAAGCTCCGGGTCTTCCTGTGCCTCTGCCGCATTAATATTGAAAACTCTTCCGCGGCCTTGTCCATTCGTGTTCTCCTGGTTCGGGCAATTTCTAATAATGTGGCCCGATTTTCCACATTTATAGCAAACTACATTGGCATAACTTGCTCCGACACTACTTGCTCCGCCATTACTCATTCCGACACCATTTGTTCCTTTCGTTCTATTAACCCCTGGTCCGTAGACCTCACACTTCGCCGCGCTATGACCATTTCTTTTACACTTGTTGCAAAATTTGGTGCAGAACCCCGAGTGATACTTTTCACACCTTTGGCATAGCTACTTCTGATTGTTGTTGTTGTTGCGGTTATTATTATTGTTGGGATGATTGTTGTAGTTGCTGTTGTTGTTGTTGTTGTTGGGCCGTTTGTTGTAGTTGCGATTGATGTTGCGATTGTTGGGATAATTGTTGCGATTATTGTTGTAATTGCTGTTGTTGTTGTATTGGTGATTCTTATCACCGTTTTCCTCCCACTTTCTTTTGACTTGCTTCACATTGGCCTCTTCAGCAGTCTGTTCTTTAATTCTTTCTTCAATCTGGTTCACTAGTTTGTGAGCCATTCTACATGCCAGTTGTATGGAGGCGGGCTCGTGTGAACTTATATCTTCTTGGATTATTTCCGGTAATCCTTTCAAAAACGCGTCGATCTTCTCTTCCTCATCTTCGAATGCTCCCGGACACAATAGGCACAATTCTGTGAATCGTCTTTCGTACGTGGTAATATCAAATCCTTGGGTTCGTAACCTTCTAAGTTCTGTCTTGAGCTTATTGACCTCGGTTCTAGGACGGTACTTCTCGTTCATCAAGTGCTTGAATGCTGACCACGGTAGTGCGTACGCATCATCTTGTCCCACTTGCTCTAGATAGGTATTCCACCATGTTAACGCAGAACCTGTGAAGGTATGTGTAGCGTACTTCACTTTGTCCTCTTCAGTACACTTACTTATGGCAAACACTAATTCGACCTTCTCGGTCCACCGTTTCAATCCGATCGGTCCTTCGGTTCCATCAAATTCCAAAGGTTTGCAGGCAGTGAATTCTTTGTAGGTGCATCCTACACGATTTCCTGTACTGCCAGATCCAAGGTTATTGTTGGTATGTAGCGCAGCCTGTACTGCGGCTATGTTTGAAGCTAGAAAAGTACGGAATTCCTCTTCATTCATATTCACGGTGTGTCGAGTAGTCGGTGCCATTTCCTTCAAAATAGTCAAATGGAACAAGTTAATCATACAGAATATTAAGAGTAGTTAATAGTATTTCGTAGCATAATATGAACTCATTTATAAAAGCTTTTTCTTCATATTAGCGTTTTATAAGTTTAAATTCGGGTAGTACCTACCCGTTAAGTTCATACTTAGTAGCTAATATACAATTCAACTACTACAATTCTATATGAAAAACTGATTGTAATAATATTTCGCGTTCAAACTTTTATACAATATTTTACAAACTTACAATACCGCTTATTTTACATAAAGCATGAAATATAGCACACAATAACTTTGATACAAGATAGTTGTGAAGATAATTCTAGCTAGTACACAAGTCGTTCAGCAAAGGCAATAAAGACACGTAATTCATACGTCCAGAAACAAGTCATGCATTCTGGTTTTACTAGGACTACTTCCCATCCTTGGTCTTGTGGAACATAACCGTTATGGCCGTTGATAAGACAGCGTGTTGTAACGTCGTCAAAGGGACGAGGGTTACGTAATGACCAACAGTCTTGTAATAACCTAAAAACCTCATTTCTTACCCCAATTACCGACTCCGTCACTTGTGGGACCGTTTTGTTTAATAGTTGTAGCCCGATGTTCCTGTTCTCACTTTGGTGAGAAGCGAACATTACTAACCCGTAAGCATAACATGCTTCTTTATGTTGCATGTTAGCCGCTTTTTCTAAATCACGAAGTCCTATATTCGGATATACTGAGTCAAAATAATTTCTTAACCCGTTGCGTAAAATAGCATTTGGGTTCCCCGCAATATATGCGTCAAAGTAAACACATCGTAACTTATGGATTTCCCAATGTGATATCCCCCATCTTTCGAACGAAAGCCTTTTATAAACCAAGGCATTCCTGGAACGTTCTTCGAATGTCTTACAAACTGATCTCGCCTTAAATAGTTGTGCCGAGGAATTCTGACCGACTCTAGACAAGATTTCATCACTCATGTCTCCGGGTAGGTCTCTTAAAATATTGGGTTGTCTATCCATTTTGTGTTTTTATACTGTAAAATAGACAAGAGTTAGATTCATAAAAAAAATACTTATTAATATAAGCAATTTTTACATATATCATAAAGCATAAGCACACTATATTACATATATTACACCACACGAATACAACTATCTTATTCCGACTCGCTCGTTTCTTCTTGTTCGGTTTTGGTTCGTTTTGCCAAGTTTCTAGGGATATATGATGTTCCCCTAATACGAGCCGTCGTTGTCCACATTGGTTTAGAAAAACCTAGTGGTTTAGAGGTTCCCGGGTCATTGTTACAACTTAAGGACTTCGGGGGTTGACGATACATATAAAGTTCATCGGGGTTGGAATTAGATTTCTCTATTTTTATGCCCTTTCCCTTATTATTTTCTTTTGCCTTTTTAAATTCAGTTGGAGTAATTTCTATAACATCATCGGAATTCTCGTCGGAATCCGATTCATCGGAGAATTGGTAATCCTCCCAATATTTTGCTTCCTTGGCGGGAACACCATTGACCATAATTAACCTTGGTCGGTTGGTTGAGGATTCACTTTTACTTAACCGTTTTATTATTTCCCCCACCGGTTCTATTTCTTCTTCCGGTTCCGATTCTTCTTCCGGTTCCTCTTCGGGAACTTGTGAATCAGTCCACGAATCATTCCAATTTACATTTGACTCTTCATTATTATTAGGTGAGTCAATGGGACTTGTTCTAGAGGTAGACATCTATCACATAATATCAAACACGTTAAGAGATTAATATATCACATAATATTCATATGTTAAAAATATATAGTTTCCAACAAAAATGTTAAGAAATCATTTTTAAAGAAAACACAGTCGAAGTCCAGACTCACTAATGCATCCTAACAAACTCGATAAGACACACTAATGCAAATTTTCTGGTTCTCTAAGACCAACGCTCTGATACTAACTGAAATGTCCCGTTCTTATTGATTAAAAACGTTCCATATTAATTGATTTCGTTGCGAGGTTTTGACCTCTATATGAGACGTTTTTCAAAGACTGCATTCATTTTTAAAACAAACCATAACCTTTATTTCATAAATAAAGGTTTAAAAAGCTTTACGAAGATTATCAAATAATGATAATCTAAAATATCCTGTTTACACACGACCATTACATAATGGTTTACAATACAAATATTTTACATCGAAATTAGTTTCTTGAATGCAGTTTTTACACAATATCATACAAACATGGACTCCAAATCTTGTCCTTATTTTAGTATGCAATAGCGGAAGCTCTTATTATTCATCTGAGAATAAACATGCTTTAAACGTCAACAAAAATGTTGGTGAGTTATAGGTTTAACCTATATGCATCAAATCGTAACAATAGACCACAAGATTTCATATTTCAATACACATCCCATACATAGAGATAAAAATCATTCATATGGTGAACACCTGGTAACCGAGATTAACAAGATGCATATATATAAGAATATCCCCATCATTCCGGGACACCCTTCGGATATGATATAAATTTCGAAGTACTAAAGCATCCGGTACTTTGGATGGGGTTTGTTAGGCCCAATAGATCTATCTTTAGGATTCGCGTCAATTAGGGTGTCTGTTCCCTAATTCTTAGATTACCAGACTTAATAAAAAGGGGCATATTCGATTTCGATAATTCAACCATACAATGTAGTTTCACGTACTTGTGTCTATTTTGTAAATCATTTATAAAACCTGCATTTATTCTCATCCCAAAAATATTAGATTTTAAAAGTGGGACTATAACTCACTTTCACAGATTTTTACTTCGTCGGGAAGTAAGACTTGGCCACTGGTTGATTCACGAACCTATAACAATGTATACATATATATCAAAGTATGTTTAAAATATATTTACAATACTTTTAATATATTTTGATGTTTTAAGTTTATTAAGTCAGCTGTCCTCGTTAGTAACCTACAACTAGTTGTCCACAGTTAGATGTACAGAAATAAATCGATAAATATTATCTTGAATCAATCTACGACCCATTGTATACGTATCTCAATATTGATCACAACTCAAACTATATATATTTTGGAATCAACCTCAACCCTGTATAGCTTACTCCAACATTCACATATAGAGTGTCTATGGTTGTTCCGAAATATATATAGATGTGTCGACATGATAGGTCGAAACATTGTATACGTGTCTATGGTATCTCAAGATTACATAATATATAATACAAGTTGATTAAGTTATGGTTGGAATAGATTTGTTACCAATTTTTACGTAGCTAAAATGAGAAAAATTATCCAATCTTGTTTTACCCATAACTTCTTCATTTTAAATCCGTTTTGAGTGAATCAAATTGCTATGGTTTCATATTGAACTCTATTTTATGAATCTAAACAGAAAAAGTATAGGTTTATAGTCGGAAAAATAAGTTACAAGTCGTTTTTGTAAAGGTAGTCATTTCAGTCGAAAGAACGACGTCTAGATGACCATTTTAGAAAACATTCTTCCACTTTGAGTTTAACCATAATTTTTGGATATAGTTTCATGTTCGTAATAAAAATTATTTTCTCAGAATAACAACTTTTAAATCAAAGTTTATCATAGTTTTTAATTAACTAACCCAAAACAGCCCGCGGTGTTACTACGACGGCGTAAATCCGATTTTACGGTGTTTTTCGTGTTTCCAGGTTTTAAATCATTAAGTTAGCATATCATATAGATATAGAACATGTGTGTAGTTAATTTTAAAAGTCAAGTTAGAAGGATTAACTTTTGTTTGCGAACAAGTTTAGAATTAACTAAACTATGTTATAGTGATTACGAGTTTAAACCTTCGAATAAGATAATTTTATATATATGAATCGAATGATGTTATGAACATTATTACTACCTCAAGTTTAGTAGGTAAACCTACTGGAAGTGACAAGAAATGATCTAGCTTCAAAGGATCTTGGATGGCTTGAAAGTTCTTGAAGTAGGATCGTGACACAAAAACAAGTTCAAGTAAGATTTTTACTCGAATTAAGATAGTTTATAGTTATAGAAATTGAATCAAAGTTTGAATATGAATATTACCTTGAATAATAAAGATAACCTACTGTATATAACAAAGGTTTCTTGATCTTAGATGATTACTTGGAATGGATTAGAAAGCTTGGAAGTAAATTAGTAAACTTAAAGGGATTTTTGAAGTGTTCTTGAAGTGTTCTTCCTATGATGATTATAGCTTGATTCTTGAAGTGATTTTTGATGAAGATGATGATTAACTACTGGAAAAATACGTTCATAATAGTGTGTGTGTGTGTTGAGAGAGAATTAGAAAGAGAATTGGAAGTGAAATGGAGTGAATGATGAGTGGTAATTGGTGAGTGGTGAGTGGGGTTAAAAGGATTTCTAGTTAGTTGACTAGCTCATGGTAGAAGTTAAAATTGATTAGTCATACATGACATAATCAAGAGTGGGATCCCATGCTAGTTCCTATTGGTATATACTCATAGTAAGTACGTTTTGAAGCTGTGTATAATACGGGTAAGAATACGACTAGAATTCTTGATGAAAGAAAAGAATGGAAAAGTAACTGTAACCATTTTCGTTAAGTATGAGTGTTTTGATATATGTCTTGAAGTCTTCCAAAAGTATTTTAATACATCTAAATACACTACATGTATATACATTTTAACTGAGTCGTTAAGTCATCGTTAGTCGTTACATGTAAGTGTTGTTTTGAAACCTTTAAGTTAACGATCTCAATTAATGTTGTTAACCCATTGTTTATTATATCTAATGAGATGTTAAATTATTATATTATCATGATATTATGATATATTAATATATCTTAATATGATATATATACATTTAAATGTCGTTACAACGATAATCGTTACATATATGTCTCGTTTCGAAATCCTTAAGTTAGTAGTCTTGTTTATATGTATATAACTCATTGTTAATATACTTATGGAGATACTTACTTATCATAATCTCATGTTAACCATATGTATATCCATATATATATCGTCATGTCATTTTTACAAGTTTTAACGTTCGTGAATCGCCGGTCAACTTGGGTGGTCAATTGTCTATATGAAACATATTTCAATTAATCAAGTCTTAACAAGTTTGATTGCTTAACATGTTGGAAACATTTAATCATGTAAATATCAATCTCAATTAATATATATAAACATGGAAAAGTTCGGGTCACTACAGTACCTACCCGTTAAATAAATTTCGTCCCGAAATTTTAAGCTGTTGAAGGTGTTGACGAATCTTCTGGAAATAGATGCGGGTATTTCTTCTTCATCTGATCTTCACTCTCCCAGGTGAACTTGGGTCCTCTACGAGCATTCCATCGAACCTTAACAATTGGTATCTCGTTTTGCTTAAGTCTTTTAACCTCACGATCCATTATTTCGACGGGTTCTTCGATGAATTGGAGTTTTTCGTTGATTTGGATTTCATCTAACGGAATAGTGAGATCTTCTTTAGCAAAACATTTTTTAAAATTCGAGACGTGGAAAGTGTTATGTACAGCCGCGAGTTGTTGAGGTAACTCAAGTCGGTAAGCTACTGGTCCGACACGATCAATAATCTTGAATGGTCCAATATACCTTGGATTTAATTTCCCTCGTTTACCAAATCGAACAACGCCTTTCCAAGGTGCAACTTTAAGCATGACCATCTCTCCAATTTCAAATTCTATATCTTTTCTTTTAATGTCAGCGTAGCTCTTTTGTCGACTTTGGGCGGTTTTCAACCGTTGTTGAATTTGGATGATCTTCTCGGTAGTTTCTTGTATAATATCCGGACCCGTAATCTGTCTATCCCCCACTTCATTCCAATAAATCGGAGACCTGCACTTTCTACCATAAAGTGCTTCAAACGGCGCCATCTCAATGCTTGAATGGTAGCTGTTGTTGTAGGAAAATTCTGCTAATGGTAGATGTCGATCCCAACTATTTTCGAAATCAATAACACATGCTCGTGGCATGTCTTCAAGCGTTTGTATCGTCCTTTCACTCTGCCCATCAGTTTGTGTATGATAGGCAGTACTCATGTCTAGACGAGTTCCTAATGCTTGCTGTAATGTCTGCCAGAATCTTGAAATAAATCTGCCATCCCTATCAGAGATAATAGAGATTGGTATTCCATGTCTGGAGACGACTTCCTTCAAATACAGTCGTGCTAACTTCTCCATCTTGTCATCTTCTCTTATTGGCAGGAAATGTGCTGATTTGGTGAGACGATCAACTATTACCCAAACTCTATCTCAATCGAAGGGCTGACTAAAACACAAGTTTATCCCTAGAGACCAACAACAAATGCGATTGTTGAGTCAAATTTATTTGGTTCTACTTTTGCTAACATAAAATGTTACCTTGTTACAGATGATTAACTTGCAGAGGGCAAAGAAGCTGATGCGATTGAAACGTCTACCTCTGCTTATATTGGTACTGGTGCAACTGCTACTGCTGATGAAGAGATAGCTATTGTTGGTGATGTAGTCATTCCTGATATTGTTAAGGATTTTGATGACCAAACTACTGCTGGTGATGTATTTAATTCTAGTGATATGGTCATTGATCCCATCTATTTTGGTGGTAATCTATATGTCGGTGCTCCTATTCATAGGCACTCTATTTCTCGATATGCTGTTGGTAATGTTATTGTTTTTGATGTGGTACCAGATGTTGGTTCTAAGGGTGACTCTATGGGTGCTGATAATCAACCTATTGTTGATGATGATCTTGATACTGTTGATATGGTGTTTGATACCATTCCTCCTAATGAAGCTTGTAATATGGTTATTTCTTATCTGGCTCCAGATGCTGGTACCCATGGTGATAGTGTGGATGCTGGTAGCAATAAAGCTGATACGGTTAATGTTGAATCTGCTAAGGGTGTTGATACTGATCACATGCCCATAGTTGTTGATCCAGATGAGGTTTTTCCAAAGTTTTTCTACAAGGGGCTAACCATTGCTCCACAAATTGCCATACTTGTTGATCAACTGGCTATTGATCCCCAGAGTGCACTAGTTGAAGCCATCAAACTATCCGAAGAGGAGTTGATAGAGTTGCTTCAACAATTAGATGAACCATCTCGAGATGAGGTGTTTGATAGGCTGGCCACTCTTGAAAATGTAAATGAGCAGCCATACTATGATTATTTTGGCGTCCCTGCTGCTCCTTCTCCATGGCATGGTCACTGAAAGCCTCTTAAGTTTCAGCTTGATCCCAATACTGGTAAGGTCACTATTCATGATGTTCCTGATTTGCCAGTACCTTCTGATTCATCGGCTTCTTCCTCATCATCTTCTGATGGTGATGCTGATCAAGGTACTAGTAAGGATGAGATAGTGGCTTCTAATGATTCTACTGGTTCTAAAGACAAACCAGTGGATCTCCTTGATGATGTTGACTCACTTGACAAGGATAATAGTGGTTCTAAGCCTTCGGGCGAAGGTAAAAATGATGGTGATAATGGTGATGAGTCTGATAATGATAATGACCTTCTACCTCCACCACCCCACAATGCTATTCCAGTTCAAGCTTCTTCTCCTCCACTGCCACCCAACAATTTGGATGTTGCAGAAATAAAAGGGTTGTCTACCCTTGCTTTATACAGTGTTGTTGCCAAAATCACACCATCTGTGCAACAAACCATTGAAGAGACTGTTGTCCATTCTGTAGGTAAAGCTATCCAACTTGCTGATCAAGCCACCACTTCTGCTATTGAGGGAAGACTGCATCAGATCACTGCCTTTACTGACCTTGCAGTTGCTGATATCCAACGCCATCATGAACAAAAAGATGCCATTAATAAATGCATTCTTTCTCATGAAGAATACCTTGCTCATCTCAATAAACTACAAGAGGAGTTAGATCTAGAAAGGGAAAGGGTGTACTGTCTGACTGAGGATTATCAACGTCCAATGGCTAATATTGTACCAGTGGCAGAGTACCTTTATCTTATTGAGACTTTACACCGCATGGCTGAACTTCGGTTCGATGTTCGTGCAAATGTTGATAAAATTGCCATGGTTGTGTCCAAGAATGACGTTCGTACTGCTAATCTCTGCCTGAAAAACTATGGTGCTGATCCAGGAGCTCACCTCTCTCCAGCTGATGCTGATTGGAATCACTTTGCCTGGTCTAACCCAAAAAGTGACAGTGATTGTGAAATTATTATTCCCCCAGGCTCCACTTCAACCCCTGCTGATGACAAAAAGGGGGAGAAGAAAGATAAGAAATATAAGAAAAGAAAACCATCTGAGGGGGAGCATGAGCATGAAAAGGCTCTTAAGCAGCAAATGAGAGATGGTGATGGTGATGATCAAGGTAATATTGTCCCTAAGCCCAGCAACGCTCATACTAAGGCAAGTGTAAAAGGTGCTAATACTGGTGATTCTCAAACCAGTATGCCTGATACATCTGCTGATGATATTGGTTTTGGCAGTAAGCCCAGATATGCTATTATAGGTGCTGAGCTGGCTGAATCTTTTGTTGTCTCTCAAACTATTAAAAAGAAGTTAAAATGGAAATTGGAAAGACATCGGAAGAGACTGTAGGAAATCAATGATGCCTTCAATTCAAGGTTTGAGGCTTGTGCTGTCAAGAAGAAGAAGAAAGTAAATTATCGTATAAGTCTCACTGGTGAACCACTAGGAAATTCACAACCAGCTTCTTAGTCACAGGTAGCACTGGAAAGATAAGCGAAAAAGAGAAGTAAAATTCATGGTGAAATATGACAAGAAAAGGGCAAAATTGTATGATGAAAGAGCTGGAAGAATAAGAAACATCACTGCTAAAGAACTTCAAGAGTACATACAGTCTGATAGATCCAGAAAATAAAAATCAGCTGTATTTATGCAGTGGTCAGCTTCTGGGATGAAAACCAGCAAATCAGCTCAACCAACAATTCCAACACAGCAAGCAGCTACAGCAGAACCAGTAGAGGTTGTTCAACCTTCTGCTGGTAATGACGATGTACCAGTAGAGACAAATTAGTCTGCTTCTGAGGGGGAGCAGCATATTTCAACTCCCCTCTTGGTCACACAAGAACCAGTGCTAACACAAGAACCATCACCTAAACCCATGCCAATTGATAAAAAAGGGCAAAATCGACTCCTAAGTATAACCATCATCTAAGAAAAGAGCCCCTATTTTAGGCAGGTGATGAAAGCACTAGGCCAAGTGTTCAACCAGCTGATATGACTAAGTCAGCTGGTACTGAAGACACAACAAGGAGTGCTGTGAATGAAGACCCAGCCAGTAGTGTGTTGATAGGTGAACGAAGTGTTGAAGACCTAGCAAAGGAGGATGAGCTGGGTGTTAATACTGAAGAGGTGACTGCTGCTGATGATTCAATTATCTGTACTGATGGTGATTCCACTTATACTCTCTTACCTCTACCATCAGTCTTCCTTGCCACTTTTGACAGGACACTGGGTGATAAACATACTACTTAGAAAGATGAAACAGTTGTACAAAGAATGCCTTCTCCTCGATAGTTGAACCATGATGAAAGATAGGCTACAAATTACTGTTGATGAATGGCTAAGTAGAGTAGAAGCCAGAAAATCTTAGCACAGATGACAAATCAGAATGATGTATCATCCTCTTGATCAGAAGTTCTACATTGAAGCTTTAGACTTCAACATAGACATTACACAGTATATGAAAGCCAGTGAACTGAGGTTCCATACTGATGAGGAGAAAGCACTGTTTTATGAAGCAGCACAACTGGATATGGATCTTGAACAGTACTACAATCTGATGAGTACTAATGATGGTAGGCAACTTATCAACACAGCACGTTCCCTCAACATCACCATGAAAGAATACATCATGAGTGTTCAATTGGAACAATAAGCAAGGAACGATGTTGAGTATGCTGAAAGAATGAGGCTCAGGGAACAGGAGGAAAGAATGGTTGATGATAACATCAAGCTGAGAAATCACTTAAATTAGCAAAAGCCTTTGCTAAAGTACAGGATAAGGTATTGGACAAAATTGAAGCTGCTGAAAAGGCACCCAAGGTTGGCCCAAAAATGGCTGCCTGTGCACAAGCCTTGACTAAAAAAGCTCTTAGAAGAAAATATGTTGATGTAATGACACGGAGAGAAAATGCTGGTAAAATCATCAAGTGTCATAGAGGATCTAAGAGAACTTTCAGCATCACCAGAGATAATAGAGTTCATGAGCAAGTAGATATGAGAGATCTAAGATTATTTGGTTTCACAAAATGGATGGAAATGTTGCAGTATTTCATTGACAAAGGAGAAAGTCAGCTTAAGGACATGTTGATTCCTGAACTGCAAGAGTGAACTGGGGATAGTAGGTCCTAAATCATTCATGAAACTACAGAGAAAATTGTTCAAATTCAATAGAGGTTGAAAACAGCTCGAAGCCATCAAAAGAGCTATGCTGACGTCTGAAGACGACCTCTAGAATTTCAGATTGGTGACAGGGTCATGCTAAAGGTATCACCCTGGAAGGGTGTGGTACGTTTCAAAAAGCGAGGAAAACTAAGTCCAAGATATGTTAGACCATTCGAGATAACTGAAACGGTTGGACCCGTAGGTTACCGACTGAAGCTACCGCAAGAGCTCAGCGAAATTCATGAAATGTTTCTTGTGTCAAACCTGAAGAAATACTTAGTCGGCAAAAACTTGGTAATTCCTTTAGAGGATATTCGCATCAAAAGTATACTTCATTTTATGGAAGAATCTGTTGAGATCATGGACCGTGAAGTCAAACGTTTAAAGCAGAGTAACATACCCATCCTTAAGGTTCGGTGGAACACCCGTAGAGGACCAGAGGTCACGTGGGAATGTGAAGACCAGATGAAACAAAAGTATCCGCAACTATTTCCTAAAGAAACGATTTTAACGGACGTGCACTAAAATTTTGGGACAAAATTTTCATTAACGGGTAGGTAATGTAACAACCCTACTTTTTCTTTTACTTGCATTAACTATCTGCTAGTTAATCTTAACAATGATTACTTGAATTTTATGTGTTTAGCTTAATAAATGCATACTTAATCCTTTGAGAGATTACTATAATTAATATGATTAGATAAAATTGAATAGCTTATTTCATATATTGAAATACAAAGAAAATGATACGGTTTTGATAACTGCAAAAGATGTTTTTCGGGATAACGAAACACTCGGATTATTTATTATAATTAATTTAATAATTATTAACTTAGAAAAATATAATTAATTTATTAATAGTTTTAATAATTTAAACTTTGTGGATTTGTTTAAACGTCCGGTTAACGTTACTAGAATTCGATTTCGATTAACGGTAACTAGAAACGAGCCACACTTTATGAACTAGTAAACAAAACGAGCCCAGGACTCACCGCATTGGTCCATTCGTCCGAATCACCCACATCCCACCCTTTTATGATTCAATTTGGGCTCTTAATGTTACTAGTGGTCATATTAAACTCACTTAGGCCCTAAGCTAATTGATTGAAAGATCACTGCATGCAATTTTATTCCTCTAAACCTAATTCAGTTGACAGTTTCTCCCTCTCCTCTCCTCTCCTCTCCATCGACAACACACACATACACACATATCATCATCAATTTTTGAGAATTAGCTTGTGCTTCTTAGATCAAACTTGCTCATTGCATCTTCCTCTACACATAGACATAATCAATTTGATTATTTGAGGTATAAATCATGCAACCCTAATTCTTAAAGTTTATATTTTTGATGATTACATATGTATTTAGTGTCTATTGCTCTAGTCCATGTGTGTATGCTTGATTATATTCGTTAAATTGCTCGATTGGTATGTTTATGTATAATCCTGATTTTGAAACATGCCCTAACAGAAACTTAGACTTATAATTTTTAAAATATTATTTCACGTTTGAAATGATCTCGAAAAACTATAGATTTTAGGCCCAAGAATCTCCTTTTTCGATTAACGGTTTGCAAGATATGACTAGTTAAAGTTTTCAGTTTGTGTTTTGTGTAAAGCTGATTTTTGAACGAATTTCTTTGTGTTACTGTATATGAAATGCTCAATAACATATAGCTATTTAAATATCACACAAGTTAGGCTAATATATCACATGAATTGGATTCTTAAAACTCGTTTTATACTCATTTGATTATTCGTGACAACGTTTGTTGATTGTAAATTAAAATAAACTTGTATGGCTTTTTGCTTTGATTTCTGGAACATATACAAATGATATTTTAAAATATGGGATTATTACTTGACTTCATATAGATATTTTATCCTAAATGTTCCTAGATGTTGAGATATATGCATTCGAAAATGACCACCAGAATGGGACCGAATCCGTCTCGAGTGCACATAAAATGGCATAACATGAAATGTGTGTTGTTTTGAGCCATGGCTTCTAATATTTTAGTAATTCATATTAATAACCAAATTAATTTTGTATGACAACATGTAAAACTTTATGCATTGTGTTCTATATGGGTCGTAAAATGATATGTCTAGAATCTGTCGAAATCAAAACACCAGACTTTCGGTGCAAAACCGTACGAATTGGCTTAACCAATAGCTTAGCCCATTTTACTAGTGAAACTTTGGGATGTTTGTGATCACCTCCCACTGGTCTTTTGTGCTTTTAATTTTTCTAGAATAAATGGTTAATGCTTCAAATATGGTGCACGAGCAGAAACTGTTGTATACAAATTGAACTATATATACAATTCTATAAACGATATGACATGGTGGCTTACATTTTTGAAAAGGTAATTGAATGAACTCAATACACCAAGTTCCTCATTTCCAAGTTGTACACATTTTGACTTATGTGCAATTATTTGAGCACCATTGACATGAAACTGTATGGCAATTGTATTAGAAACACTGTAACGATAATTTGAGGCCTGAAAATTGTATATTAGGTTTGACTCCATGACTTTTATAACATGACCTACTGATGTGTTTGACCTCGGTTGACCATCATTGACCAACTTTGACTTTTGTTGACTTGCATGAACTTTGTTGACTATGTGTTGACTTTTACTACATAATCGAGTCGATCTGAGCAATAGGACAACTAATACTATGAATCAACTACTATTTAGAATAGACTTATATGACAACCTATATATGTAATTAGGTTAGTTTACACGGTTGTAACCGTACTCTTTACCTGTGATTTCTGCACTACTTACTGAGCACTCAATGTGAGTCTACAGTCCCATACAAACTTTTCTTTTTGGGATAAGATAACATGCTATTTTAAACTGCTTTACGAATTAAACACGAGTACTAAACTGATATACATATGAGTATGATCAAAAATCCCTTAGCTTGAATATCTTAATCATTTACGTAAGCTCGAATCCTAGGGACGGATTTGTTAGGTTTGACAGCCTCGCTGCTACATAATGTGGTGCTTATTACTTCGTAAATATGTACACATAATCAAGTGTATACTATGATGAGGTAAAGGAAATCGTGTAGTCATAGACTATTTGTGGTGTTAAAGCTTTATATTCAAGTACTCATTAGATTGTATATACTCTTGCAATATTTTGTACGAAATCTAGTGGTCTAATACTTACTACTAGATACTTAAACCTTCACTCAACATTATTTGTTCACCCGTTTTGCATATTTTATCTCAGGTCCATATACGTATAGCTTTCGCTGTAACTAGAGGTGCATGGCATATGTTTGGAGCTCTTCATGCTTTTATAAAGACTCTACTATTACTATTCACATTTGAAACTCTTTATTTCATTAAACACTGTTACTTATTACCAATCCATTTGGTATTTTATTACTTGTGTAGACTTATGTTTTAAGTCAAACTTTTATTAAATAAATGCGAATACTTTGGAAAACGTCTCATTTAGAGGGTGTAACTGTTACTGTGGGACCCGATGATTAACTCACCGTCAAATGGAATTTGGCGGGTGTTATAAATTCCTAATAAATAAAGAAATATGCATATATATTGAAGCGACCCGTCCTAATCCACCTGGACGAAGTCTTCAACATTTGGTCCCATTGCGAGGTATTGACCTAAATATGCCATGAACGACTCCATGTAATATCTTTAAAATGAGCAAATGCACAGCGAAGGATTTCTTTCATACCTGAGAATAAACATGCTTAAAAGTGTCAACCAAAAGGTTGGTGAGTTCATAGGTTTATCATAAACATTGATTTCAATAATTTTAATAGACCACAAGATTTCATTAATTCATAAACATCATACAGGCATTTCACAATCCGTATAAAAATCATTCATATGGTGAACACCTGGTAACCGACCTTACAAGATGCATATAGAATATCCCCATCATTCCGGGACTCTCATCGGATATGATAAAGCGAAGTACTAAAGCATCCGTAACCCGGATGGGGCTTGTTGGGCCCAATAGATCTATCTTTAGGATTTGCATCAATTAGGGGTCATTTCCCTAATTCTTAGGCTACCAAGCTAAAAAGGGGCGATATTCGGTTTAATAATCCAACCATAGAATGTAGTTTTGAGTACTTGTGTCTATTTCGTCAAATATTTATAAAAGCAGCGCATTTATTCTCAGTCCCAAAAATATATATTGCAAAAGCATTTAAAAAGGGAGCAAATGAAACTCATGATACGATATTTTGTAGTAAAAATATGCATACGACTGAACTGAACAATGCGGGGTTGGCCTCGGATTCACGAACCTATATCATTTATATATATATTAACACATATAATTGTAATCGAACAATTTTATATATAATTAGTGATATAAATATTATCTTAATAAATTATGTGTTTCATTAATAACTTAATATTTATTTTATATACTTTATATAAAGAAAATTTTTAATATAGTTTTATTAAGTATATTTTTATATGATTAACTCTTATTGTAATAATAATAATAATAATATTAATAGTAATATTGGTAGTAATAATAATATAGTTGTAATAATAATAATAATGATACTAGTAGTAAAAATAATAATGATAATAATAATATAGTTGTAATAATAATAATAATGATACTAGTAGTAAAAATAATAGTGATAATAATAATATAGTTGTAATAATAATGATACTAGTCGTAAAAATGATAAAAATAATAATAATAATAATAATAATAATAATAATAATAATAATAATAATAATAATAATAATAATAATAATAATAATAATAATAATAATAATAATAATAATAATAATAATAATAATAATAATAATATAGTTTTAATGATAGCAAAATGATAATTTTTGTAAAAATAATAATATTGATAATAACTTTTAATAATAACAATACTAATAATGATAATTATACTTATGTTAATAATGATAATAATACTAATATTAATGATAATAATAATGTTAATTCTAATACTAATGTTAGTAATCATAATAACAATAATTTTATTAATCATTTTAAAACTAATGTCAATAACAAGAATTGAGAGTTCACGCGTTGCTGCTCTAAGGTTTATGCGAATTTAACGCTAGCTATCGATTTACATATCACATTTTACCTGATGATTTTTGGGGCATGCAAACTACAACGAAAAACAATTATATCCTACGCAACCGGCTATCATTTGTTGGCATCCATACAACAACATAAACTATGGTTCAAATCTCCATTGTATCTTATAGTTCAGCTTCAATAGGATTCTGACCCGACTATCTCATAACTATTCCCAACTCTTTAGTAGTGATACAGCCTAAAAAATAAATATTTGATAAGTACCTAGACATAAACACTGAGATAAACTATATACCTTTATACAAATAACCGAAGGTGTCAATAGAAAACTATAAGATGGTGCAAACACATAAACATAAAACTCTAAACATGAAACTCTGATAATATAAATGAAAGTTGCAACTATTAGTTATCATTCATCGTCGCTGCAATTAATAAGCAGTCACACAACTACATGCAATTGTAATGTACAAAAATCAATTTAGTTTTCATCACTGCTACTTTTTACATAGCGTTTTGTGAACCCAATCTAGAAATGTCCTTTGTTTCGTACCTACACAGCCATTAAAAAAAAAAAAAAAAACTGCTCCTTAAACATTCGCAAATGATGTAGCCAAAAAATAAAATAAAAAAAATAGAGAAGCTAGTAAGTAAAAATAAAGTAAAACAACTAAGAAATAGGAAACACTTACTACACGACGACGTAATCAAAATCTAAGGTAACCTGCGATTTCAAAAACAAAAGCATACATGTTAGCCGACAAATACCAAAGGCAACACTCAATTATGCCACAACCAAAACAGCTTTGCAAAAACTAATAATGTTTCGTATATTGATTGCTACTAACGTTTTGTATATCACAAACAAATCATGTTTCATATATTGAAATCAGGTTTCATATATCGATTGCTAACACTTTAACATAATTGTACAACCAATTATAAAAGACACATAGGTCACAATTTTTTAACACATTAATTCTAAATTCTATGAGATCTTGACAGCTACAAACAACATAAGTTTTAGAGTTACCTGCAGCAAATACTTTTACCAACCTCACATGTTGACCATCAGTTTGTGATGAGCAAACATTTCAGAACTTTAAATGGACATTCATCCCACAAAGTGTCCTTTAACTCCACATAACTACAAAACAAAACAAAAACAAAGAATTATTTATAAAAAAATTCATGATCGAAGTTATAAAAAACAAAGAATCAGAATCGGACATGGCTAAACAGCATCTCAACTCTCTTTCTCGACACACACACATACACACACACACATACACACACACACACACACACACTAAATGAAACTATGAATGAATGGACTAATGAGGGTTGTTGAATTGAAGCAAAATTAGAAATCACGGGCTGCGAGAAGGGTAACTACCCTCAGAAACCTCAATTTTCTTTTCACTAGCCTCCTTCGTTCCAAGTTGTTTTGTAAACTGTAACCTTAAAATGGAATGGACTGGTTCAGCTAAAACATGTGATTAAATGTTTAATTTCGTTAAATGATAACTTGGTGGCTCAAATGAAGAGAATTTGGCTCAGATTCTGTAAATGTGAAGTCAGACAAAGGGGTCAGACACCGTCATGGCTACAACACCGGTTGCAATTTATCAAATTACCATCCGAGTTTCCCCGCCAAGATACGGGCCGAATTCAACCCAATGTCCGATTAGGATGCTCGGGAATTCAAACAATCCATACAGAAACTAATATCACCATTGCCATCTATAAATATAAGATTTCATCATTGCCATCTGAAATAGTTGAAACAACAGATAAAAATCAATATATGAACCAACAAAATATATATATATATATATATATATATATATATATATATATATATATATATATATATATATATATATATATATATATATATATATATATATATATATATATATATATATATACTCAGCTTACTAAAACATATTATAATTATAAATACATAACATTAATGACTACAGTTCATAAATTTAAGAAGAATCTATTATGTATTATCTGTATGGTAATAGAAGGTAATGCATTAGGTAATTTAAATGTGAGGTACCAAATTGATAGCAAAATTCTTTTCGTCAATTATGACAAACTGATATGCATATCTTTGTTACAATGGCCAATTAGCACATTATTAATAACATGTACAATTCACATCATTATATGTTAACAGTTACCCGAGTGGTAAAGTCACTTGACCCGACTATTTTGACACCTAAAATGGTACGATTAATGTATGTAAAAACCCAAGTAAATATTTACCTGAATTGCAAGCTCATTTGACCTGGCTATTTTGACACCTAAAATGGTGATCAACTTGTTGACTATATGATTCATGTATCTTAGAACCCATGTAGAAACACATAGCATATGTAAACACATATCATAGAGCAAGCTTTAACATAATTGTACAACCAATTATAAAAGACACATAAGTCACACTTTTTTAACACAGTAATTCTAAATTCTATGAGATCTTGACAGCTAAAACAAACAACATAAGTTTTAGAGTTACCTGAAGCAAATACTTTTACCAACCTCACATGTTGACCATCAGTTTGTGATGAACAAACATTTCAGAACTTTGCATGGGCATTCATCCCACAAAGTGCACTTTAACTCCACACAACTACAAAAAAAAAAAAAAAAAACAAAGAATTAGTTACAAAAAACTTCATGATCAAAGTTACAATGTTAGAGTTTCGGTTAAGGGTGAAGCCAAACCTATTGAAACCCCATTGCCATTACCTGTCATATCTTTTCTTAAGAGAAGACGTACAAATCTTTCCTTAATTTATTGTTGTTGCATCATAAGACAAAAAGAACCTCACATGCTTTAAGAATGCTCAGAATCGAACATGGCTGAACAGCATCTCAACCCTCTTTCTCGACACAAACACACGCACACACACACACACAAAATGAAACTATTAATGAATGGACGAATGAGGGTTGTTGAATTGAAGCAAAATTAGAAATCACGGGCTGCGAGAAGGGTAGCTACCCTCAGAAACCTCAATTTTCTTTTCGCTAGCATCCTTCGTTCCAAGTGGTTTATAAACTGTAACCTTAAAATGGGATGGACTGTGATGTGTACGATCGAGTACTTTATTTATGAACGGATTTGAGTTGTTTTGTTAAACGAATTGATTTATTGTATATGTGGTATTTTATTGATTTTAGGTTGATTTCACACATATATATAGGCAACTAGTCCTATCCGTGTAGTTTAGTTTGTTGGTAAATCCGATTCGTTCCACAGGGAGATGGAGTGTTTAATGGTTTTTAATAGTCTTTGATGTCAAACTTAATTAAAGAGGGTTTTGGATTAGGCAATTGTAAAATAACAGTAAAAGAAAATAACTAAAACTAATTTACTAAATAAAATTACAAGATTACAAAAATTAACTTAAAAAGGAACTAAATGAAAGTATACTAATTATGATGCGACAATTATATTACTAGATGGTAATTAGTAAAATAGTAATTTTTAATAAAACTATATGTTTAGAATTTTGTTTTAAGCAATTATTATATAAACTTAATTAAATTAACTAAATGACATTTTTAATAAAACTAATACAAATTAAAAGGAGAATTAATTAATTAATTATAAACTAATTACAATTTATAAACCTATAATAATTAATATTAATTTTAGGATTAAAACATGTATTTAAGTATTTTACATTAATTAAAACTAGCTATATAATAAATAACCTAAATCTAATAATTAAAATAACTAATAACCTAAATATATAATATTAATTAACTAAAACCCTAATTTTAACCTAGCTGTTACTGTAGCCGCGTTTAATTCCTACACGATTCGTGTGATGATACACGATTCGTGTACGTGTAAAAGTATGTGACAGATTACTGTTACGAGAAATAATTGTTTTATGTACTTTTTTTATATTTTAAAATAATACTTCGTAAATAATAAACTTAATACTTTTATAAGAAATATAAATGAGATAAATGAGAGTGTTTACTTAATTGTGTCACTCCTAGGTCCATGGATTGTTTTAAGTTTTACGCCCTATTAAAATGTTCTAGTATCAAACTTTACATTTTTCTCTCGAATAAATATAAAGTTACAACTTAACTAAATAAAATCTAATTTTCATTGGATTCTTTTTAGAAAGCTACTATTCCCTAAGTATTTAAATTGAGACCTAGCCTAGTTTTGACCTTCGCCAATACCCAAATTATAACGGTTTCCCTTTTTATAATTTCACTGTCATATAACTTATTGATATTACCCAAACCACCGAAGTTTATTTCTAAATTGGTGTCAATAACTTATCCATAAATTCGTCTAGATCATTTTTAATGTTGAAGCTCAATTTATGTAAATAAAAACAACTTTCGTTATTTAAATTTAATAAATTAAGTGGCAAGGGTTAAATACCTAATTACATAAAAATGGTTCTTTTAACTAGACTCAATATTAAAAATACTAAAGTTACATTTTAACTTTTACATATGGTAACAATCCATTTCACTAGGGGCTCTACATTTAAGCAAACACTAGGGAAATTTAGCTATCCATTACACTAAGGTAGACATAAAAATATAGATATGCAAACATAATAACAACACTAATTTTAACAGAGTAAACTTACTAAAATATCTTCACTTGCATTAACTTCAAACGGTAGAAAAATTACAATAATAACACCCCTTTCACGCGTACAATAACACCCTTTATCACGAACAATACACCCTTAAGATTACAACTATTTTTAACCTTGAACTAATAGAGTAATAAAAATTACAGAATAATAACTTGCGTATAATAATTGTATGAAAATATGTGTGTAATATGTTCTCTCTCTCCTCAACTCTCTGCACATACTCCGTATTTAACATGTAATAGTAGTGAGTAGTTGAGTCAAAAGCTTGTCCATTTGCTGCACCACTTTGAAAAGAAGTAATTAAAAACTCCAAAAGTAGCCGCCCCTTATCTGATGAATGATTAAATTCGGCCTAACATTACACGATTCGTGTAGACTTACACGATTCGTGTGAGAATAAATATACTACACGTTTCGTGTAGATATACACGATTCGTGTAAGAGTAAAAGCAGTTTTCTTTATTTTTTTCTTTTTCGTTTGTTCTTTGATGACCTCGTATTGACGTGTACTGACTTGGCACTTTACATTTGAACTCTTTTCTTCATCTATCTTGTACTTTCATTCGGATAAACGTTTCTTGATATAAATCTGGTTAAAACTATCGTTTTATCGTCGAATCTTCAAATAGCAAGCTCTTATCCACTTTTGTCGTTTTTCTCGTGAAATGCGCATTGAATGTCTTTGTAGATAATAAAAACCTATGAAATATAAGTGATATTGCGTCGAATAATATGTATGTTTAGAGCAATATCAAAATACCCCACACTAGAACGTTGCTTGTCCTCAAGCAATTACATCTTTTAACAGAGTTAGAACATTATATATCTTTCTTATCGAACATTTAGATCACACAACACACACTACACGAAATGAAACACACGCTATATGAAATATATTTACACAACACAGTATTTATTGGATCACATGCACACCACACGAAATGAAATTCTGACAACAGAAACAAACATGAAACTCGTGATTAGGGTTTAAAAATTTGGATCCTTAGGGAAAATTGGACCTTGTGAAAACGTTTTATGATTTTATAAAATGTCATGCTAGTTTTTACACTAGACACGTTTTCCGGTTTTAACCTCAAATTCCGGTTGAGGGTAACTGAAAACCGAAGTCTCAGTCGGCGATTAGCAAGCTATTCGCCCCCATGATTGTAGTATCATGGAACTTGAAGCCAAATGTCCAAAAATAGTTTTACACAAATATAATTTATAAAATAGCATAAGTTTTAGAACAAAATTATATCGTGTCCAAATATCATCGGTGAACCATGAGTTTGCACACCTCAATTTGTTATGGCATATGTATGTTGACCGCGGTCAAACATAGATGCAGTTGATCTTTACGGAGATCATCCATCTGGGGATTAGATTCATTAGTCTTAAAAGCTAATTTGCATTGTGCCCCCCATTGTACGGGACATATCCTTCTCATGGTTAGGATAAGTCTGACCACCAAAAACCCTGTTTGATGCTGAGGTTAGGTGGATTTCCAGCCGATTTTAGGGATGACTTTACAAGATTTTTCGTCAACCTACAGCTGTTCTGGACTACATCTTCTAACATAAGTTAGCAAGTGTGTCAATTCGGAAGACTTTACTTCCTTACGGGATGGACTTGATTCATCCTCTATTACTCGTGATAATGGAATATTCAGGTTTATACGTTCCTTAGCAATGATATCTGCAATAAACTTCAAAGAAACATGTGATAAATGGTTCTCAATATAAGGATTTATAAATTCTTGTTATAAATGGTTTTCTTTTATAAGTTTTAAACAAATAAACTTATGTATTTTTAATGTATGGAGACAACAATTTCGGTTTTTACACCTGATCTTTAATTGCTCGTAGTTACCTTAAAAATTGATTAGATACATTTGTTTAAAAATTTTCAAATTTTCATAAAAACCAATAACTTATAAGTTCTCGAGAATTTATATATTCCCACCCCACACTTAAGATTATGTAATACCCTCATTACATAAAATCAGATAATAATGTATAAATTTGAGAGGACAATTAGTGTGAAGTATTTGGAACTTCCTTTGTTAACCGATTTGGATTTTCAAATTGTTTTACCTATGATTTTATCCAACGTTTGTATCGATGTTTCGTTTCGTCTAATTGCATTTTCGTCTGTACCTGTCAAAACCATGTTAAAAACACACAAAATATGGGGTTGTACTTCAATCATACAAAACAATATTACCCCACACTTATTTCTTACTAATATACAATAAAACATTAGAAGTATAAAGAATATCAATACACACCATTCAATTATGTTATTACAAACTAAAAAATAAAAAATAAAAAAAAAAAAAAAAACAATAGAACTAGTCAAATGGGCTCCAAAATGGTCCTCCTCGTTCGCCCTCCTCCTGTTGCTGTCGCTGCCGTTGCTCGTTTAGGCGTTGTTCCTCGTAGAAACGCCTATATGCATCCTGACTCGCGGCTATTGCGGCGTTATGGTCATAGGGTGGAGGTAGAGGGTCATCGGGTGATTGCCATGGGGGATATGATGGAAAGGCTGAGGGTGCGTAGGCTTGCGGGTTAGACGCGTATAGATATGCCTGTTGGTGCGCCCACTCTAATTGATTTCCCATTCCCCTCTGATCATATCGGATGTTGGACAGCATATTATATTGATCTAGCTGGGTATGCCTAATGTCCCCTAATTGCCGAGATAAAGCAGTGTACTGATCTTCTGATCTCGTTCCCCAGTTTTGATATGAATTACGTACATCTAAACTCAATGCGTTAAACGAGTTTTGGAGCATATCGAAATCAGAAGTACCTGTATGAGACGAGCTAGCCTGATCTGTCTCTCGTCGTCTCCTCCTGGCTTCTCTCTCGGGTTCGTCATCCTCTTCCATCGGTTCTTGAGGCGCAACTTCATGTGGCCTTAAACTAATCACCCCAGCCCTCACCCGTATAGCTTTAGCTGTCCTATACACATCCAATCCTAAGGTACGAACCTGTTGATTTATCGGTTGGATTGGAGGTGCAAAGTCGTTCGGGTTGATATCGAACCAGGATGCCAAACATGTGATATAGTGACCCCCCGATATGTCACTGTCTCCTCGAGCACCCTTACCTACATTAGCCAAAAAGTAGGCCACTCCATAGGGTATACTAATATTAGTTTCCCTATCTCTAATAACATCCAAATACCAAAGGTCGACATAATTAATCCTATCTGTAGTAAGGAATGCCCTTTGGTTAATCGTGTTCGCTATAAATTTATGAATTAATCGATAGCGAATATCTTGGATCTTAAGGTATGATTCTCGGCCTGCTGTATATGAATTTCTTCCGGAAAAAGATCGCCAGACGCTGACAGAATCATAATCTCCTGAATACCTAGCTCCTGTAAATATAAATTCCCAAAAACCTGGAGCAATCATATCATCACCCTCATAAATCCCTAAGGCCATAGTTAAGTCGCCTAGGGACATTACTCTATCAACCCCACCCAGTCGGAATTGTAGGAAACTAGTATCTTGGACACTTGCGGGGCTTTTATCCATCCTAACAGTAGAGTAAAATTCTAAACACAAATCCCTATATACAGGAGCAGTCAAACCAAACAATCTCTCCCAGTCATTAAAATACCTAATTACCCCAAATTCATCCGTGTAGCTTTGGGTTAAAATATTCCTTATCTGTGTATCTAAATTAATTGGGTGACCTAAGGGAGTCCAATCAACAACGCAAACTTGATTGATTGTTCGATTTACCAGAGTAAGTAAATCTTTAACTTTTTGTACCCTTTGGCTTATTTCAATAGGGAAATGTAGAATCGGGTGTAGTTGCAACATTTGTTGTTCCATTTCGGGCGTAACTTCCTCTTGTTGGTTAACTGCCCTCATTCTAATTGGTCCCTGCATAACATTTTAAAAACAAGGAAATCATCCCAATAGGATGTGTAAATGTTAGCAAAGATTTTAACTTCAACAGACAACTTGTTTTCAACACCACCTTAATCAATTTAATTCAACAAACTTGGGATATTTAGTTCTATTATCCAAAACAAAGCAAAAACAAACCAAAAATCACAAATCAAAAATCAAGTTTCATATAAAAAGTCTAATTCACAAGTGAAAACACGCAATTTTTCTAAGCATATCTACTTCAATTCAATCACATTGCGCATATCTCAGCTTCTAAATCATCCTTAACATCATTCAAACGCATACTTGATTCATGAAAGTATCAAAAGTTAACAATTTTAGGCTAAAATTAAAAATCACACAATCAAGCAATCAAAAATCATGTTCACAAGTTCTATATACTAACAAAATACTCAAAAACAACTAATTATAACCAAATTAACACACCTCAATTTCAATTTCTCAATTTTCCCCAATTTTGTATAAACCCTAATTTTCAATCACTAATTAAACATCAATTTCTTATGCTAATCGGGTTTATTACCTTACTAACAACATAGATATAGCAGTAATCAAACAAAAATCAACAAAACATGCATATAATTCGTATTAATGCTATAAAGAAAAATTATGAAAAACTTGAAGAACACTAATTAAAATGGGTTAAAAATCCTTACCACTCTTGGCATGATGAAAGATTGAAGAATTAGAGGAGATTGGAGGTGTTAATTTATTGATTTGGTGCGAATTTGAGGATTTTTGGGTGTGTGGTTCGTCAAAGCAGAAAAATTGGGGAGGGATAGAGTGTGAGAAGCAGCCCCTGCCCGATCTGTTATGTTCAGTGTTTTTGGCCTTACACGAATCGTGTAGGGCTACACGATTCGTGTAAGGCTTAATTTCCATTTGTATTTTTTTTTTTTTTTTTTATATAACTTATAATTAATTAAATTTAAAATCTCTTTTATAGATTTATATTTGTAACGGAAATTCGGTTTTTACACCTGTTCTTTATCCGTTTATAAATCTTAAAAATAAATTTATAAAATTCAATTCA
Source organism: Rutidosis leptorrhynchoides (assembly GCF_046630445.1). Taxonomy (NCBI): domain Eukaryota; kingdom Viridiplantae; phylum Streptophyta; class Magnoliopsida; order Asterales; family Asteraceae; genus Rutidosis; species Rutidosis leptorrhynchoides. The sequence continues at coordinate 206,099,590 of NC_092341.1, read as the reverse complement.
TTAATAGTTAAAGTTTTTATAGTTTTTCTGAAAACAAATTAAAAAAAATAAAATAAAAACACTCTATTTTTGTGTTAAAAATATTAACATTTTTAATTTTTAGAACAAAAAAAATTAAAATTACATAATGTAAAATACACTCTATTTTTATTTAACTTAAAATCAATTGAATTCAAAATATCTTTTATAAATTTATATTTGTAACGGAAATTCGGTTTTTACACCTGATCTTAATCCGTTTATAAATTTTTAATTTCAATTTATAAAATTCAATTAATTAAAAGTTTAAAGTTTTTATAATTTTATCGAAAATAAATAAAATAAAAACAAGTACATGAAAAATAAAAATTAAATAAATAAAAATTCACTCTTCTTTTTTTTTTTGTTATATACCCTTAAATCAACTAATTTTCAAACTTAAAACTTTGTTTCCTATCGTCTAGGTAGAGATTAATTTCGGTTGTCAAACCTATCATTATCCACGACAAAGATTTACAAGTTATATATTTTTACGGTTATTGATAAAAGAGTATATTTTTGCAATCTACTATAGACTTTTAGAATTTAACAAATATTCTGTACAATTTTTGAAAAATAAAAAATTCAGTTGTGACACCTAACATTTTCATTTTTAAAGAAACAAGTTAAACTCAAGGCGTTTCACCTCAATTTAGTAGAAAGAATTTTTTTTTATATTTATTTTGTTTTTCGTGGTTTACTATTTAAATGATATCTTAAAATTTTAACAATTAATTGCGTGCAATTTTGAACAACAATAATTCAGTTTTAACACTTTAACATTATCGTTTTTAATGAAAACAGGTTAAATTCAAGTTTAATCAATTTTAAATAGTAGACCTTTTTATAAAACTCACTGCAAACAAATATAAACCAAAATACACACAAAATAAAAAAAAATAAAAATAATATATGCACATACATACAATCGACGAGAAAAAGAATTAGATAGTGAACCCACGTTGACTCGCTTCGTAGTCGAGTCGCGAAATTTCGCTTCCCATTGCCTCGTAGGCGTAACCTCGTGGGTTTAAGAGGTTTTCTTCTAAACATTTGAAAGGCCCTTCTCGGCATAAAGTTACGTACTCGAAATTAGAGTCCGTTTGGTTCTTTGGGCAATCTCCTGAGTGAGCTGGTTTTCCACATTTTTCACATTTACCCAATTGACGTGCCCGACGCCTTTTAGCGCATTTTGATTTGCCTTTTCCATAATTTTTCTCATTATAATCTTGTCTTTCTCCTTTTCTCATCGCATCGCATCTTTTCTTAATATCTAACACCACATCTCTTGGTAAAATCTTATCGCATATTAAAATGAAGTGGTTGTAGATATATTGACCTCGCATCTTGAAAATAAACAATAAAAACAAACCAAAAGAAATTAAAAAGGTAGAATGGAGGGAGAAGACTAGTTCTTTAGGGTCTGCTAGGGAAAGACCAATCTAACCTCACTCTTAAAGCTAAGAATAAAAATCGAGAATGGAGTTTAAAACCTTAGAGTTACCCTGAATTTATTTGTCCTTAGGGTAGAAGGTGGTTTCGTCTCTTTCCGTAGTATTGATTTCTTCAAAGTATAACTTGAGTCTGTGTCCGTTCACTTTGAAAGTTCCGCCGTCTTTACCATACAACTCTGCATATCCAGATGGAAAAACCTGTTTTATTATATATGGCCCATTCCATCGGGATCTAAGTTTACCAGGTGAAAACTTGAAACGTGATTGGAATACCAATACTTTATCCCCTTGCTCAAATTCTTTCTTTTTTAATCGTGCATCGTGCCATACTTTAGTTTTTTCTTTATATGTTTTAGAATTTTCGTAGGCTTGTAATCTTAATTCATCTAGTTCGTTAAGTTGTGATAACCTATTTTCTCCGGCTTGTACAAGGTCGGTATTACATTCTCTCATAGCCCAGTACGCCTTGTGTTCAATTTCAACAGGTAGATGACACGCTTTACCGTATACAAGTCTAAATGGCGTGGTACCTATTGGTGTTTTATACGCAGTCCTAAAAGCCCACAACGCGTCATCTAACTTGCGTTGCCAGATTTTTGGGTTGTTATTAACCGTCTTCTCAAGTATGCGTTTTAAGGCACGATTCGTGTTCTCCACTTGACCACTTGTTTGCGGGTGGTACGGAGTAGAGAAACGATGAGTTACACCATACTTCTTCAACACCTTTTCAAGAAGGTTGTTGGTAAAATGTGTTCCTCGGTCGGATATGAGTGCTTTTGGGATTCCAAAGCGTGAGAAGAGATTTTTCAAGAAGTTTACCACCACCCTAGCATCATTTGTAGGCAAAGCTTTTGCTTCAGCCCACTTGGATACATAGTCAACGGCTACTAGTATGTACTTGCACTTATGTGAACTTGGAAAGGGTCCCATAAAATCGATTCCCCAAATGTCAAAGATTTCACAAACTTGGATGCCGGTCTGAGGCATCTCATCCTTTTTCGTGATGTTACCCGTTCGTTGGCATGCGTTACAAGTCCGAACGAAATCATGGGCATCTTTAAAGATCGTGGGCCAATAAAAGCCCGATTCAAGGATTTTTCTTGCAGTGTGGTTTGGTCCGAAATGACCGCCGGTTGGCCCTTGATGGCAATGCTCAAGAATTTGTTGAGCTTCTTGTCCGTACACACAACGGCGAATTATTTGATCCGCACCAACACGAAATAGGTCTGGGTATTCCCAGAAATAAGATTTTAAATCCGCAAAAAATTTCTTCTTTTGCTGATAAGTAAGTCCTTTTTGTAGTATGCCTGAAGCAAGATAGTTTGCAAAATGGGCAAACCATGGGATTTTAGATTCTTTTTCAACCCTCATTAGAGATTCGTCAGGAAATGTGTCCTTGATGATTGTGTCATCAAGTTTATCTAATTCGGGGTTTTCAAGTCGGGATAAATGGTCGGCAGCTAGATTCTCAGCTCCTTTCTTGTCACGTATCTCAATGTCAAATTCTTGAAGTAAAAGAACCCAACGTATGAGACGATGTTTTGCATCTAGTTTCGAGAATAAATACCTAAGTGCCGAATGGTCCGTGTAAACAATGGTCTTAGACAACACCAAATATGACCGAAATTTATCAAATGCATAAACAACTGCTAGGAGTTCTTTTTCCGTGGTGGTATAATTAATTTGGGCTCCCGTTAGAGTTTTACTTGCATAATAAATCGGAAGAAAATGATTATCGGGACGTTGTCCTAAAACAGCACCTAAAGCATAGTCGCTTGCGTCGCACATTAGCTCAAATGGCATACTCCAATCTGGAGATACCATAATGGGAGCTTGTGTGAGTTTTGACTTAAGAATCGAGAATGCATTCTCGCAATTAGTGTCAAAGTCAAATGGAGCATCCTTTTCAAGAAGCTTCGTCAATGGGCGGCCGATTTTAGAAAAATCTTTGATAAATCGCCTATAGAATCCTGCGTGACCAAGAAAGCTTCTAATTGCTTTAACATTTGATGGTTTAGGTAGCTTAGAGATAACTTCAATTTTAGCTTTATCTACCTCTATTCCCGCACGAGATATTTTGTGACCAAGTACAATGCCCTCCTTCACCATGAAGTGGCATTTTTCCCAATTTAGGACCAAGTTTGCTTTCTCACATCGGATAAGCATACGTTCTAGATTGAAAAGACACGATTCAAAGGAGTCTCCAAACACGGAAAAGTAATCCATGAAGACTTCCATACAATCCTCTACCATATCATCAAAGATTGCCATCATGCACCTTTGAAAGGTTCCGGGTGCATTGCATAAACCAAACGGCATGCGGCGATAGGCAAAGGTACCGAAAGGACAAGTGAATGTGGTCTTTTCTTGGTCGTTGGGATCAATTGGAATTTGGAAGTAACCGGAGAAACCATCTAAAAAGCAATAATATTCTTTTCCCGCTAATCGTTCAAGCATTTGATCAATAAAAGGTAAAGGGAAATGATCCTTTCTAGTGGCATCATTTAGACGTCTGTAATCAATACAGACTCTCCAGCCGGTAACTGTTCTAGTTGGGACGAGTTCGTCCTTTTCATTTAATATAACGGTTGTACCCCCCTTTTTGGGTACTACTTGTACTGGACTAACCCATGGACTATCGGAGATGGGGTAGATTAACCCGGCGTCAAGAAGCTTGACGACCTCCTTTTTAACAACCTCTTTCATGTTGGGATTTAGCCTGCGTTGTCTTTGCACTACGGGTTTGTAGTCATTCTCAAGGAGGATTTTATGTGTACAATAAGACGGGTTTATTCCCGGAATGTCGGTTGTTTTCCAGGCTATAGCCTTTTTATGAGTTTTTAATACAGAAATTAGCTTATCCTTCTCATTATCTGAAAGATGTGAAGCAATAATTACTGGTAATTTAGATGTACCTTCGAGATAAGCATACTCCAAGTGTTTGGGTAGCTCTTTAAGCTCTAGTACGGGTGGTTCTTCTAAGGAATTTTTTATACGAAATCTATCTTCATTTTTGATTTCCTCAAACGATTCCTCTTCCATGGGAATTTCTTCTATTATGGTCTCGTCATCCGTGACCACCTTCATCAACTCATCAAAATCTTTATCAATATTGAAATATTCATTCTCACTTACCGGGGCTAACCCCGGGATATCAATTTCAAGTAGCTCCTTCAATTCATTCTCGACACAAAGATCTATAACATCAATTTGAAAACAAGAGTCATCGGTAGAAGTGGGTCTTTTCATGGCTTTGTCAATGTGACAAATAATTCTCTCGTTTCCCACACCTAGACTTAATTGTTCTTTTTGGACATTGATGATAGCATCTGCAGTATTTAGGAAAGGACGTCCTAAAATGATAGGAACTTTTGTGTCCTCTTGCATTTCTAGAATAACAAAGTCGACGGGAAAGATGAGTGAGCCAACTTTTACAAGTATATCCTCGGCTATACCTATTGGAGTATCAAATGATTGGTTTGCTAATCGAATACCCATTCGGGTTGGTTTTAAGTCTCCTAAGTCAAGTTTTAAATATAACGAGTAAGGCATTAAGTTAACACTTGCACCTAGGTCGGCTAGTGCATCGTACACTACCGAATCACCCATCATACATGGTATGATAAAACTACCAGGGTCTCCTAATTTTGGAGGTACATTTTGTTTCTTTAAGATGGCCGAACATTCCTCATGGAGGAATGTGGCAGAAACGTCGTGGTATTTACCCTTCGAGGATATGAGATCCTTTAAAAACTTCCCGTAATTGGGCATATCCCTAAGAACCTCCGCGAGTGGCATGTTAATGCTAATTTGCTTAATCATGTCCGCAAATTTCTCATACCGCCTTGCGAGTCTGTCTTTCTTTAATGCTTTCGGGTAAGGAATAGGTTCCTTATGCACCTTTACTGGTGGTTCTTCGTTTTTCTTTGGCATGACCTCAGGTGGATCATCTTTCTCTTGTTCTTTGTTATCTTGCTCATTTTCATCAACCGGTATTTGTAAAATAGAAGGAGATAAAGGAACTTCCGGGGATTTTGTAGTCTCCGGTTTAGTAGTTAAACCACTTCTAGTAGTTATAGCATTTACATGCTCGTTCCTTGTTTGAGGGTTGTTGGGATTTACTTGAGTATTTGAGGGGAGAGTACCTGGTGGTCTCTCTGATAGTAACTGTGAGATCCTTCCAACATCTCTTTCTAAGTTTTGTATTGTAGCTTGTTGATTTCGGATTTGCTGAGTTTGGAGCTCTGCATTTTGCTCGTGCTTAACCATAAAATCTCTTAAGAGATCTTCTAAACCAGATTTCCTCTCAGGTTGAGGTTGCATAATTGCTAATGGTTGTGGTTGATTGAATGCTAGTGGTTGTGTGTGTTGGAAATTATTTTGATAATTTCGTTGAGGTTGATTTCGGTTATTATAACCTGGTGGCGGAATTCTTTGATTTTGATTTGGGAAATTCCGGTTATTTTGGTAACCTGGATTTCCTCCTTGATAGTTATTATTATTTGATCCTGAAGGTCCTCCTACTTGATAGCTGTTTATAGGAGGATATTTTCGGTTGTTTGCTTCTATAGCTGGAAAATCACTGAAGTTCATTTCACCTTTTCGTAAGTATCCTAAGAAATTTGCTTGTTCTTCCATTGTACTTTGATCACAATCTCTAGTAAGATGGGGACCTTGGCACAGTTCACATCCTACTCTGATAGCATGCATTTCCTTGGTTACTTTCTCGATTTGCCTTGCTTGATTTGCTATTTGAACTTTTAAAGAAGCAATTTCATCATTGCTTTCAATACTAGCAACATTTGATGATCTAGAAAATTCTATTTCTTGATGCCAATTATGAGAATGGGAAGCTAAATCAGCAATGATTGTGTGAGCATCTTCAGGTGTTTTCTTCATGATCGAACCTCCGGCTGCAACATCTATATCCTTTCTAGTTGTCACATTGACTCCTTTATAGAATATTTGGACCTTTTGGAATGTATTCAACCCGTGTTGAGGACATATTCGAAGCATTTTATTGAATCGGGTCCAAGCTTCATAAAGAGTTTCATTAGGCTTTTGTTTAAAGTGATTTATGTCACTTTGTAATTTTGCTGCTTTTGAAGCAGGAAAGAATTCTGACAAAAATTTATCCATCATATCATTCCAGTTTTCAATATAACCTTCTGGTAATGAGTCTAGCCAATCTCTTGCATCATCTTTTAATGACCATGGAAAGATTTTTAAACATGCAACTTCATCGGTGACATCTTTGATTTTGAAAAGCTTGCAAATGCTTACAAACTTACGAAGATGCTCGTTAGCATCCTCATTTGGGGCTCCACCGAATTGACATGTATTAGTTACCATGTGTAAAAATTGACCTTTTATTTCAAAGCCATCACTCATCGGTGGTTGGATGATTGCGTGGCCTTGACCTTTTCTTGTGGCCTTCATTAATGCTTCCATCGTTTGATTTGTATCAGCCATTTCTTCTTCTTCTTTAATAATCGGCTCTATGATTGGTTGAATTATTGGTTCAGAGTCGGATTCTAAGAGGGTGACTCTAAATTTTTAGCAAGAGATTCTACTTCTTGAGCTCTTAAGCGTTCGTGAAGTTTTCTTTCGGGTTCAGGATGTGAAGGTGTTAATTCAGCGTTGGATGAACGTAAGTTCATACATTAATTTCTTTTATGAAATCACAACACTGAAGGTTTATCTAGGGTTACCTATTTGTTTCTCTTTTTTAGTGTTTTTCGGTGTTTTAAAATTACTAGTACTTCCTATTTCTTTTTGTTGTTTTTTTCCTTTATTAATTCTTTGAGGTTCCGGCTTAAGTTTAACGAGTTTAGGATTGAACGGATCATACAATTTGGGAAATTGTACAAAGAATTAAAGGATTTATTCAAAAACTTTGAACTTTCTTGGAAATAAATTTCCTCGAGAGGATCGAATAACATAAAAACAATGATAAAAACCTTTAAACAAACAGATTATCCTTCTGATTTTTGCCCACGTTTCGAATAGCCAAAAGATGCAGCAGAGGGGCAGGATCCTTCAAAGACCAATAAAATTGGTGATCCAACAACCCGGTCCACGTACAAATCCAACTATTACTACGAACCAGAAAAATTATCTATTTATTTACTGCCAACTCCCCGGCAGCGGCGCCAAAAAGTTGATGTGTACGATCGAGAACTTTATTTATGAACGGATTTGAGTTGTTTTGTTACACGAATTGATTTATTGTATATGTGGTATTTTATTGATTTTAGGTTGATTTCACACATATATATAGGCAACTAGTCCTATCCGTGTAGTTTAGTTTGTTGGTAAATCCGATTCGTTCCACAGGGAGATGGAGTGTTTAATGGTTTTTAATAGTCTTTGATGTCAAACTTAATTAAAGAGGGTTTTGGATTAGGCAATTGTAAAATAACAGTAAAAGAAAATAACTAAAACTAATTTACTAAATAAAATTACAAGATTACAAAAATTAACTTAAAAAGGAACTAAATGAAAGTATACTAATTATGATGCGACAATTATATTACTAGATGGTAATTAGTAAAATAGTAATTTTTAATAAAACTATATGTTTAGAATTTTGTTTTAAGCAATTATTATATAAACTTAATTAAATTAACTAAATGACATTTTTAATAAAACTAATACAAATTAAAAGGAGAATTAATTAATTAATTATAAACTAATTACAATTTATAAACCTATAATAATTAATATTAATTTTAGGATTAAAACATGTATTTAAGTATTTTACATTAATTAAAACTAGCTATATAATAAATAACCTAAATCTAATAATTAAAATAACTAATAACCTAAATATATAATATTAATTAACTAAAACCCTAATTTTAACCTAGCTGTTACTGTAGCCGCGTTTAATTCCTACACGATTCGTGTGATGATACACGATTCGTGTACGTGTAAAAGTATGTGACAGATTACTGTTACGAGAAATAATTGTTTTTATGTACTTTTTTTATATTTTAAAATAATACTTCGTAAATAATAAACTTAATACTTTTATAAGAAATATAAATGAGATAAATGAGAGTGTTTACTTAATTGTGTCACTCCTAGGTCCATGGATTGTTTTAAGTTTTACGCCCTATTAAAATGTTCTAGTATCAAACTTTACATTTTTCTCTCGAATAAATATAAAGTTACAACTTAACTAAATAAAATCTAATTTTCATTGGATTCTTTTTAGAAAGCTACTATTCCCTAAGTATTTAAATTGAGACCTAGCCTAGTTTTGACCTTCGCCAATACCCAAATTATAACGGTTTCCCTTTTTATAATTTCACTGTCATATAACTTATTGATATTACCCAAACCACCGAAGTTTATTTCTAAATTGGTGTCAATAACTTATCCATAAATTCGTCTAGATCATTTTTAATGTTGAAGCTCAATTTATGTAAATAAAAACAACTTTCGTTATTTAAATTTAATAAATTAAGTGGCAAGGGTTAAATACCTAATTACATAAAAATGGTTCTTTTAACTAGACTCAATATTAAAAATACTAAAGTTACATTTTAACTTTTACATATGGTAACAATCCATTTCACTAGGGGCTCTACATTTAAGCAAACACTAGGGAAATTTAGCTATCCATTACACTAAGGTAGACATAAAAATATAGATATGCAAACATAATAACAACACTAATTTTAACAGAGTAAACTTACTAAAATATCTTCACTTGCATTAACTTCAAACGGTAGAAAAATTACAATAATAACACCCCTTTCACGCGTACAATAACACCCTTTATCACGAACAATACACCCTTAAGATTACAACTATTTTTAACCTTGAACTAATAGAGTAATAAAAATTACAGAATAATAACTTGCGTATAATAATTGTATGAAAATATGTGTGTAATATGTTCTCTCTCTCCTCAACTCTCTGCACATACTCCGTATTTAACATGTAATAGTAGTGAGTAGTTGAGTCAAAAGCTTGTCCATTTGCTGCACCACTTTGAAAAGAAGTAATTAAAAACTCCAAAAGTAGCCGCCCCTTATCTGATGAATGATTAAATTCGGCCTAACATTACATGATTCGTGTAGACTTACACGATTCGTGTGAGAATAAATATACTACACGTTTCGTGTAGATATACACGATTCGTGTAAGAGTAAAAGCAGTTTTCTTTATTTTTTCTTTTTCGTTTGTTCTTTGATGACCTCGTATTGACGTGTACTGACTTGGCACTTTAAATTTGAACTCTTTTCTTCATCTATCTTGTACTTTCATTCGGATAAACGTTTCTTGATATAAATCTGGTTAAAACTATCGTTTTATCGTCGAATCTTCAAATAGCAAGCTCTTATCCACTTTTGTCGTTTTTCTCGTGAAATGCGCATTGAATGTCTTTGTAGATGATAAAAACCTATGAAATATAAGTGATATTGCGTCGAATAATATGTATGTTTAGAGCAATATCAGACTGTTTCAGCTAAAACATGCGATCAAATGTTTAATTTCGTTAAATGATACCTTGGTGGCTCAAATGAAGAGAATTTGGCTCAGATTCTGTAAATGTGTAGTCAGACAAAGGGGTCAGACACCGCCATGGCTACAACACTTGTTGCAATTTATCAAATTACCATCCGGGTAGCCCCGCCAAGATACGGGCCGAATTCAACCCAATGTCCAATTAGGATGCTCGGGAATTCAAACAATCCATACAGAAACTAATATCATCATTGCCATCTATAAATATCAGATTTCATCATTGCCATCTGAAATTGTTGAAATAATAGATAAAAATCAATATATGAACCAACAAATATATATATATACATATATATATATATATATATATATATATATATATATATATATATACATATATATATATATATACATATATATATATATATATACATATATATATATATATATATATACATATATATATATATATATATACATATATATATATATATATATACATATATATACTCAGCTTACTAAAACATATTATAATTATAAATACATAACATTAATGACTACAGTTCATAAATTTAAGAAGAATCTATTATGTATTATCTATATGGTAATAGAAGGTAATGCATTAGGTAATTTAAATGTGAGGTACCAAATTTATAGCAAAATTCTTTTCGTCAATTATGACAAACTAATATGTATATCTTTGTTACAATGGCCAATTAGCACATTATTAATAACATGTACAATTCACATCATTATATTCTAACAGTTACCCGAGTGGTAAAGTCGCTTGACCCGACTATTTTGACACCTAAAATGGTACGATTAATGTATGTAAAAACCCAAGTAAATATTTACCTGAATTGCAAGCTCATTTGACCCGGCTATTTTGACACCTAAATTGGTGATCAACTTGTTGACTATATGATTCATGTATCTCAAAACCGATGTAGAAACACATAGCATATGTAAACACATATCGTAGACCAAGCTTTAATAAGACACAACTTGTCAAACTAAAAATGGAGCAATAATCCACTATTGTTATACCAACTAAAAAGAAAAAACTAAAAAGCCTAACACTGCATGAAACTAAAAATGAAAACATCATAAAAAAATATGAGAAGCAAATGAATCAAAAACTTACACTCATATACAAATGAAAGTTTAAGCCTAACTTCAAAAATCATAAGTATGTTTAAAATATTAAACAAACATTAGGATCAATATATGAACCAACAAAAATGAAAAGTATATGTATACTCAGCTTACTAAAACATATTACAAAAACATATCATTAGTAAGTACAATTCATAAATTAAAGACAAATCTGTTTAGATGTCCAAATATAAATGTCAATGTAAATATATTCAGGCAAAAAATAGGTCTTTCAAAACTCATATAAGATAATTAAATTGAGTTTATAGCTTCTTTGATCTTATAAGTATAAACTGATAAGTTCACTAAGTCTTGGTAAACAAATAACAGGTGATACCTTTCCTATTTAGGTTACACGGAGACATCTTGTAAGAGTATAAGGACCTACTGACATTTGACAACAAAAACAAATTGAATGTGAAAACATAATCATGAGAGAATGGAAAAAAAATCCACCTTGAGAAAAACAGCAGCCTGAATCATAAAATCCTTGATAACCCTATGAAATTGCAACCTTAGTATCCACCAGGTAGTCCAACTTTTTTGCACATCAATAATTGAAATTTAGGTTATACCAAAGGGAACTAACTAAATATATGAAGATGACAAAATAATTGACTGATTCAAGTTTCACAAAAATACAGATATGAATATAAATACAAATAAAATAAATAAGGCAGTTTTAGGAGCGATATCAGCATCATCCTTATGAAACAGAAAATGAAACGGGATATAAATTTAAGAAACAAAAATCAAATATAACAAAATCAATAGGAAAACGCTAAATTTTACATACAAAATTACCGTTCATCAGAAAGGGTAAAACCCTAATTTGTCGATCTGGGTGAAAGGATCTACCAGGTTTCTCGATTAAGAAATAAGCCGGTGAGAAAGACACCAACCCTAAAACTGATTCAAGTTACACAAAAACACAGATATGAATATAAATACAAATAAAATAAATAAGGCATTTTTAGGAGCGATATCATCATCATCCTTATGAAACAGAAAATGAAACGGAATCTAAATTTAAGAAACAAAAATCAAATATAACAAAATCAATAGGAAAATGCAAAATACAAAATTACCGTTCATCGGAAAGGGTAAAACCCTAATTTGTCGATGTGGGTGAAAGGATCTACCATGTTTCATCAATTAAGAAATAAGCCGGTGAGAAAGACACCAACCCTAAATTGCTGTTTGGTAGAAAGTAATTGGGTATTGTTAGAAGGGAAAAGTGAAGGTATGGTTGAAGGTAAGGTGGATGAGTTGAAGGTATGGGTCGTAGGTATGGTGTAGAAGATGGAGAATTGTATGGATGAGAATGAATTTTCTTCTCCAGGTTCAAATATTGTGTGCTGGATAGAGGGTGCAAATTGTGAGCAGTAAAAGCTTGTGAGAGGAGAGTGAAACGTGGACCAATGGGAAGCCAAGAAAAGTGGCTGCTATTAGTATGTGGGTAATAATAATAATAATAATAATAATAATAATAATAATAATAATAATAATAATAATAATAATAATAATAATAATAATAATAATATTACTAATTCTAACAATAATAATAATATTAATTGTATTAATGATACTAATAATTATATTTTTAATATTAATAATAACCTAATAACAATAATAGTTAATAATAACAATAATATTAATAATTAAAATAATTAAAATGAGTAAACTACCTTCAAGCTTTTCCTAAAAATAAAATGCCTCAAATCGGGATCGACCCCGTGACCGCTCATTCAAACCTACACGCTCTAACCATTCCTCTGCCTTTGTTTTTTCTGATTATATCTCCACTTAATTTGTATTTAACTCGTTATATTCCGTTTCCATTTTCTTCTTCTTCATGAAACAAAACCCATAACTATTCATGTTCATCATCTTTTTTCGAAACAAAAAACAAATATAGAAGTGAGCAAGAACATCGTTCGTATAGCAACATAGGCCGACCTTGGCCCAACAACATAACCAGATCACAGCTCATATAATACCTAAGCCCACAAATCGATTTTAAAAACATGAATGGCCCAACATATAAATTAGTAATTGACAGCCCATTATAAAAGGAGTTCGATACTCGATAAAAATTTTCAATTTGTACGTGGGATTCTCATTAGGCTGTCACCATCATCTAACAGTCTTCATCTTTGATTTCGTTCACCCTCATTATCATTAGCATTAAGAACAGTAGCAGATGTATATAGCAGTAGCACTGCAACGTAAAAAGAAAATAAAAAAAATTAACACGATAGTGGTTTAGTGTGATTTTCGAACATAACAGTAACAGGTTTAAAAGGTGGTTGATTCTTGGGGTGTTTTGCGATAATTAGTTGTAAACAGAAGCAGGTTCACAAGTGACATGAGGTTCATATTGATGGTGATCAAATCATTTTACAGCTAGAAGTCGAAGGGTTTTCGAGTGAGTGGGTTTTCGATGGTTCATGTTATGGTTGTCAACGGGAGTAGTAGCAGAAAGAGATTTCAAATATTAGGTGATATTGGGGCTGTACAGATAGTAATAACACAAGAAAGGGTCTCGATCATTGCCTTGTTGGGTCAAATAAATACATAAATAAATAAGATAAATGAGTAGTAGTAGTTGAGTTTATAGGGAGGGGTATTGGATTGTGGTGTTGATCATGGATGATGGTTGAGGTTTGTGGGTTTCAGTTTGTAAAGGAAGCAGGAACCTTTAAGTAAAAATGATAAAGTGGTTCAGTGGGTTTGGTGTTCAAAGGTGATGGTGGCGGCTATGGTGGTGTCGGGGATAGAAGGTGGCCGGAGGTTGGTTGATGGAGAGGGTGGTGATCTAAATAACATGTGGTGGTGATGGAGTTCACGAAGGTGGTTAATGGTGGTCATGGGTTTGAAGATTAGAGGTAATCATTTTAGTTGAAACATAAACGAATGGTAGAAAAAAATGGCGGTTGGTCATGGTGTGTTTTGCTCGTGGGTGTTGGTGGCCGGGAATGGTGGTGAAGGGTGATGAATTTAAAGTAGTTGTGGGCTTGCTTGTTCGACAGAATCCAAGAGACGAGGGAGAGATTAATGATGGTTGTGATATATTTTCATATGTATGTATAATTGTTATATATATATATATATATATATATATATATATATATATATATATATATATATATATATATATATATATATATATATATATATATATATATATATATATATATATATATATATATATATATATATATATATAAAAGATAGTGGGATGACAATTGAGTTAGTGGGTTGTCACGAAAAACAAAAACAGTGCACAACTTTTTAAATCTCGTGAATTATATTTGTATGCATTCTGCCGACACTTTCCACAGAGAGGGAATCGTAATTCGTTGTTAATCAGTAGCGGATAAAAGTATTCAAAAAAAATCCTAAATTTTTATAATAATTATCTTTATTTATTTCAGTCATTATGGTGTAAAAACCGGTCATTAATTCTTTAAAATTAAATTAATTGTCCGCGTTCGCTCCTAGGTAAAATAAAAAAATTTTTTAAATATTTACAAATAGCTCCTAAATACATTTTTAATACGCCTATAATTTATATAACTCATTTTCGGATTACCGTTTATTTTAAAATCACATAAGTTCGAATTAAACTTTTCTAAATAATAATCGAAGCATCCAACGAGTATTACAATTATTAAATAATTATATTTGATATACTTTATTTATATATAGATATGTTTTAAATAATAATTATTATAATATCTTATTTTGATTTTATTTTACATAATTAAATCTTAATAGCAATAACATATAATATTTCAAATTATATTTCGAATTACTATTTATATATATATATATATATATATATATATATATATATATATATATATACACACACACACACACACATATTTATCTACAATCAATTGTTCGTTAACCGTCGAAAGCGGTCGAATGGTAATTGTATATATGAAAATAGTTCAAAATTTTTTAGACTTAACCTTACAGACTTTGCTTATCGTGTCATAAATATTAAATCGTGAGAGTTTGGTTTAAAATTAGTCGAAATTTTTCAGGTCGTGACATATATTTTGGACAATATGTATATTTTGATAGGGCAAATTTCATTAAAAGGTAACTTTTTTATTTCAATTTTCTAATTTAAGTACTCTATGTTTAGTTTGACGTTTAAAGAATTATATTATTAAATATTAATCTAAAAAAGGAACTATCGTTACTTTTAAGTTAGAACCCCGTTAAATAATTAACGATACTCCATGTTTGTTAATAAATCATATGCAAGCCTTATTATTAGCACTTACCTGAGGATATGGAAGATCTCGCAAATGAAGATTCTTACGAACTAGATATCTACTTAATTTTCGTTATGTTCGTAATATGATCGTAGAAGATTAACGGCACACGTATGTGCCATTTATCAGGTTGTGCCAAATATCAGGCTTGCATATGTTCGTTATCCTTAGGTAAGTGCCAATGATTAAACTTGCATATGATTTACATAGAAAAAAATGGAGTACGTTAATTTTTTTGACAAATTTCTATTTAAAAGTAACGATACTCCTATTTTTGATTAACAATTAATAAAACAAATATTTAAATATCGAAATAAACATAAATTACCTAAAATAGAAAATTGAGGTAAAAGGGTTATCTTTTAGTGAAATTTGTCCATTATAATAAACTAGTTTATTACTCGTGAATTGAAGGAGCTATAAAATAAAATTAATGTTATATATGATACTAAAAAAAAATTATTATAAATTACAGTTAATGGACAACGTTCATAAGAAAATTAAAATTGAATATGAAATAAATAATAGTTTTAAATAATTATTTTCTAATATTACATGGCTACTATGTTTTTACTGAAACAAAATCAATGTTAAAGGTATAGACGACACTTGTAAGATGATGATTTGAATAGTCCGTTTTATATAAAGCAATAAAAAGTGTCAATAATGACTATAACATCGTATGAAGGAATAGTTACCGATGAACATATCGTCTTTGACCTAACGTGATATGAATTACTGTGTAGTGAGAGATTTCAAAAGAGGTGTAAATGTTGTGAGTCTATTGAAGTATTGGTTGAATGAAAGCAATGTTTCCTCTAATTTTTTTGATATTAGTGTATCATCAAAGTTGTCAAAAGTTTGAATGCACACTTTATTTACCTAAAAAAAGAAGAAGATAAAGTTAGATTATTGTTTCATTATGCAATGATAGTTAATCATTTGAAAATTCTTTCTTTCCATATAACTATTATAGTCATCATAAGTTTACATTTTGTATACGTGATCTATAAAGATATCCATAAATCTAAACTTCTTGAAAACGAATACCATTTGAGTAATGTAATTAGGGAAGGGTCTTCTTTGTCAATAAATCATTCACCTAGAAATGTAGCTGCTAAATCTGCTTGCAATTTGTTTAGCTTTGCTGATATATCGGCTTCTTCTTTTAATGTAGATATATTTAAAGAATGAAGCTTCTTATTTTGTTGACTCATTGATATCGGCTAAAAAGTCACGTTTTTAAAATGTCCCGTTCATATTGATTATAAACGTTCCATATTAATTGATTTCATTGCGAGGTTTGACCTCTATATGAGACGTTTTTTAAAGACTGCATTCGATTTTTAAAACAAACCATAACTTTTATTTTATCGACAAGGTTAAAAGGACACCACCTAGATTACCCATAAATTATAATCTAAAAATATCACACTTACACACTACCAATATATATTGGTTTACAATAAAAATATGTTACAACAAAGTAAATCTCGAATGCAGTTTTAAACAATATTATACAAGCATGCTGACACCAAATCTTGTCCATATTTTAGCATGCAACAGCGGAAGCTCTTAATAATCACCTGAGAATAAACATGCTTTAAATGTCAACAAAAAAATTGTTGGTGAGTTATAGGTTTAAATCTGTATATCAAATTGTAATAATAGACCATAAGATTTCATCTTTCAATAACATGCAATCTACTTAAAAATCATTCATATGTTTGAACACCTGTTAATCGACATTAACAAAATGCATCTAGAATATCCCCATAAATAATATCAAAGTACTAAAGCAGTTCAAATTCTCTGACTGGGGCTTGTCAAAGAACATAGATCTATCTTTAGGATTCGCGTCAACTGGTGGCAATTATAATAAACACCAATTCTTAGGTTACCAAGTTCAACAAGGGCGATATCCGGTATAACGATTCAACATAGAATGTAGTTTCAATTAGTTGTGTCTATTTTATAAATCATTTTCAAATCTACATGTATTCTCATCCCAAAAATATTAGATATTAAAAATGGGACTATAACTCACTTTCACAGATTTTTCCTTCGTCGGGAAAATAAGACTTGGCCACGGGTCGATTCACGAACCTATAACAAATATATACATATATATCAAAGTATGTTCAAAATATATTTACAACATTTTTATTACGCTTTAATGATTTGAGTTTATTAAGTAAGCTATCCTCGTTAGTAACCTACAACTAGTTGTTCACAGTTAGATGTACAGAAATAAATCGATATATATTATCTTGAATCAATCCACGACCCAGTGTATACACGTCTCAGGCTAGATCACAACTCAAAGTATATATATATTTTTTGAATCAACCTCAACCCTGTATAACTAACTCAAACATTACTGCATATAGAGTGTCTATGGTTGTTCCAAATAATATATATACATAGGTCGATATGATATGTCAAAACATTTGTATACGTGTCTATGGTATCCCAAGATTACATAATATATTAGAATATATGTATTATACAATATAAGTTAGCTAGGATATGATTAATATAGATTTGTTACCAGTTTTCACGTAGCTACAACAAATAAAATTATCCAATCTTGTTTTACCCATAACTTCTTCATTTTAAATCCGTTTTGAGTGATTCAAGTTGCTATGGTTTCATATTGAACTTATGTTTATGAATCTAAACAGAAAAAGTATAAGTTTATAGTCGGAAATATAGGTTACAAGTCATTTTTGTAAAGGTAGTCATTTCAGTTAAAAGAACGACGTCTAGATGACCATTTTGGAAAACATACTTCCACTTTGAGTTTAACCATGATTTTTGGATATAGTTTCATGTTCATAAGAAAAAGCATTTTCCCATAAGAACAACTTTTAAATCAAAGTTTATCAAAGTTTTTAATTAACTAACCCAAAACAGCACGCGGTGTTACTACGACGGCGTATATTCGGTTTTACGGTGTTTTTCGTGTTTTCAGGTTTAAATCATTAAGTTAGCATATCATAAAGATATAGAACATGTTCTTAGTTGATTTTAAAAGTCAAGTTAGAAGGATTAACTTTTGTTTGCGAACAAGTTTAGAATTAACTAAACTATGTTCTAGTGATTACAAGTTTAAACCTTCGAATAAGGTAGTTTTATATATATGAATCGAATGATGTTATGAACATCATTACTACCTCAAGTTTTGTGGATAAACCTACTGGAAAATAAAAAAATAGATCTAGCTTCAAAGGATCCTTAGATGGCTTGAGAGTTCTTGAAGCAAAATCATGACATGAAAACAAGTTCAAGTAAGATTTTCACTCGAAATAAGATTGTTATATTTATAGAAATTGAATTAAAGTTTGTGTATGAGTATTACCTTGTATTAGAAAGATATTTTACTGTAAATAAGAAAGATTTATTGAGGTTGTATGATCACTCAAAGTGGATTTGCAAGATTGGAAGTAAGCTAGCAAACTTGGAAGTGTTGTTGGTGTGTTCTTGAGTAGTTGTTTTATAACTTGATTTATGTATGGATTTATGAACTAGATTGAGCTAGATTTTAATGAAGATGATGAAGAACACTTAGAACAATGGAAGAACACTTGAGAGAGAGTAGTTTGATTCAAGAAAATTGAAAAATGATTGTGTTTATGGTGATGCTAGTTCACGTGAATTAGGATGGCAATATAGTCTTCATTAGTTTGTAATTTTGTGAGATATTTCATGCTAGATGTTAAATGATGGTTCCCACATGGTTAGGTGACTCACATGGGCTGCTAAGAGCTGATCATTGGAGTGTATATACCAATAGTACATACCTTTAGAAGCTGGGTCTTGTACGAGTACGAATACGGGTGCATACGAGTAGAATTATTGATGAAAATGAATGAGGATGTAATTGTAAGCATTTTTGTTAAGTAGAAGTACTTTGATAAGTGTCTTGAAGTCTTTCAAAAGTGTATGAATACATATTAAAACACTACATGTAAATACATTTTAACTGAGTCGTTAAGTCATCGTTAGTTGTTACATGTAAATGTTGATTTGAAACCTTTAAGTTAACGATCTTGTTAAATGTTGTTAACCCATCGTTTATTATATCCAATGAGATGTTAAATTATTACATTATCATGATATTATGATATAATAATATATCTTAATATGATATATATACAGTTAAATGTTGTTACAACGATAATCGTTACATATATGTCTCGTTTCGAAATCATTAAGTTAGTAGTCTTTTTTTTACATATGTAGTTCATTGTTAATACACTTAATGACATGTTTACTTATCATTTATTATGATTAAACATAGTGTATCAATATCTTAATATGATTCATATGTATTAAGTAAGACGTTGTTATAACGATAATCGTTATATATATCGTTTTCGAGTTTCTTAATTCAATAGTCTCATTTTTATGTATATAACTCATTGTTAAAATACCTAATGAGATACTTACTTATCAGAATATCATGTTAACTATGTATATATCCATATATATGCCATCATATAGTTTTTACAAGTTTTAACGTTCGTGAATCACCGGTCAACTTGGGTGGTCAATTGTCTATATGAAACCTATTTCAATTAATCAAGTTTTAACAAGTTTGATTGCATAACATGTTGGAAACACTTAATCATGTAAATAACAATTTCATTTAATATATATAAACATGGAAAAAGTTAGGGTCACTACAGTTTTCACCCCGATATTGAGGCCCAAAACAATAAAGTTCCAAGTTTATCGCCAAAATATTCGCTTTGTCGGTTAACTCCTAAATTATACATACTTTTGATAACATTTTAAGGAGTTATCTTATTATTTTAAAGTCATTTTAATACTAAAACATACTAAAATGGGTAAAATGGGAAAAAAGGTATTTCTAATGCTTTTGTTTAAGTTATGTATTAAACATGATCAAAAACAGTTAAATACTATAGAATTTGAGATGAAGCCACCGGCAAGAATGCTCAAAGCTGCCGGCTTGGTGTTTAAAGCTCAGAAAGTTCCAGAACATTGCAAAAAATGCCAGAATTTGAGAAATAGCAGTGAAGCCACTGGCTTGCAGCTGAAGTCACCGGCTTAAGTCAGTTTCGTGTACTTAAAGCCCAAGAAAAAGCTAAAAAAGAAAACATTATCAAAAAGATTGCACGCAACTGAAGCCGCCGGCTTGGCCATGAATCCGTCGGCTTGGCCTAAGGTAGATATGCATTATTCAGCTTTCAAAAACGTAAAACGTGATACGACATGATATTTTCTAATTACTTAAACGTTTTGAACTTTGAAATATAATTAGATAGATATCTCAATTATATATAAGATATACAAAATTATATTTTGAAGTAAGAATATATATATATATATATATATATATATATATATATATATATATATATATATATATATATATATATATATATATATATATATATATATATATATATATATATATATATATAATTTACAAACGCATTAATGTATAATTTAAAACGTTTCAATATTATTAAACGTATTTTAAAAAACAGCGAGCCCCTGATTTATAGAAGCAAATGACCACAATGCTCAAATATATAAGTTACATTTATTATAATATGATTCACCGACGTTAAAGTCTAATTTTTGTAAAAGGTACACGTCGCGTAACGTAAAAGGCTAGTTTTCTAAACGTACGAAAGTGCGCTCGATAAACCGAAAGTGGTACATGAGTCGAGTGACAACGTCCGTGTCATTTGAGTAAAAATTATATTTTTACCATACACGTAAATATAATATAATATATAATTAATTATATAAATTAAATATATTATATATATAATAATTATAAATGCGTATGTCGGTAGAACACAAAATGGATGTAAGATGGATTTGAGTATCATGCAATCACATGAACTTTACTCACAACCCTCATGCAATCGCATGAGGGGGTAGGTGGGGTGACATCCTTTAAATACCGAACGAATGCAGTTTGTAATTCATTTTCATCACTCATATTCGCAAGATAAATAAATATATATATTAATATTATTATTAACAATAAGATTATTAATATTAATCTTATTATTAGTACTAGTATTATTAAGTAGCCGTTATTATTATGTATTAGACATAAAATACAATGACGAGGTCATGAGCGAGCTATTTCAAAACATGTTTTGCGAACGAGATAGGGCTAAGGAAATTATGGGTTATAGCTATGGAGGTTATAGGGAATGTTCGAGGGTATGCTCGTAAGGTCAAACTAGTGTTTATCATCTCCGTTGCGTCTACGTACCTTTCCTGCAATATTGAATCACAATATTGATACGTAAGCACTCATAATTTAACTTTTACATACTAATAGTGTATTCCTGACTAGTGCTCGAGTATATAGGATTATGCATGTTTGTACTTTTGATATTGCCTTTTGTTAGGTTATGTTGAATCCTGAATTAGTTATATATGCGGTTGAGATAAGGTATAAGATATGCATGTCGTTGGAAAGCTAGCGAAAAATTAAGAACTTTTCATTTAGATATCGAATGGTTTCGATGAACGGATTTGAAGTTATAGTCAATTGAAATTTGGTATTATTATTAAGAATGATTATTATTATCGTTGTTATAGTTTTTATCTAATTATTAGTATTAGTATTATTATTATTATTATTATTATTATTATTATTATTATTATTATTATTATTATTATTATTATTATTATTATTATTATTATTATTATTATTATTATTATCATTATCAATAAAAAGTATTATCATTAAAAATTGTTATTATTACTATCGTTATTATCGTTAAAGTTATAATTAGTATTATCATTATCATAATATCTATTATCATTAGTATTATTATAATTAAAAAATTAATATCAGTAACACCTAATTATTATAATTACTATTATTATCATTAACACGAACGCGATATAAAAGACGAT
Organism: Rutidosis leptorrhynchoides; assembly: GCF_046630445.1. NCBI lineage: Eukaryota > Viridiplantae > Streptophyta > Magnoliopsida > Asterales > Asteraceae > Rutidosis > Rutidosis leptorrhynchoides. The sequence goes on along the minus strand of NC_092341.1, from coordinate 206,077,275 downwards.
TAAAAGCTATTAAACAAACCGATTAGAAAATAATGAGTATGAGTATCATGATGAAATTTAAATTATTGAAGGATATTGATTTAGATAAAATTATCATTTTTCATTATTTTTATCACTATTATTATTAAAAGTATTATTAATATTAAAACTATCATTTTTACAAAATTATTATTTAATAAGAATATCATCGTTAATATAAAATTTCATTATTTTTATTAATATGAATTACCATTTTATCATAATATCATTTTAACAAATATAAATATTGTTATTATTATTAATAGAATAATAATTATTATTATTACAAAATAATATAACGTTTACTTACTATTATTATTATCGATATTATTTTATCAAATAAATATGTAATACAAAGATGTTTTACTACGTGTAACATAATTACATTAATACTACCTATCATATTATTTTTATGATGTTAAATGAACTTTATAAATCTTTTTACTTAAGATAATAAAAGTATATTTTATATAAAATTTTATTTATTAATAAATGAATTATATTATTTACTCTAATAGATCTTTTAAAAAATATTTAAAAATATAAAACGATGATATTTAAACTATATATTAGTCATGTATAGATTTTGGAAATCATTTTGAGTCAAATTGATTTTTGTTGACCTTTGCATATTAGTCTCGAGCATTAGGATTGAGATACACTATGACTTGACCTAATTTGTTAGACAAATATTGACCAACATACATATATATAATTAATTTAGGTTCGTGAATCCGAGGCCAACTTTGCAATTGTTCATTGAGGTTATATGTATTTTTACTACGAAATACAGTATGGTGAGTTTCATTTGCCTTTTTACCCTTTATATTTTTGGGCTGAGAATACATGCGCAATTTTTATAATGTTTTACCAAATAGACACAAGTAATCGAAACTATATTATATGGTTGAATGATCGAAGCCGAATATGCCCTTTTTGCTTGGTAGCCTAAGAATTAGGGAACATCACTAATTTTGAGAATTAGTGCACCCCTAATTGACGCGAATCCTAAAGATAGATCTATTGGGCCTAACAAACCCCATCCAAAGTACCGGATGCTTTAGTACTTCGAGTTTTTATATCATGTCCGATGGATGTCTCGGAATGATGGGGATATTCTTATATGCATCTTGTTAATGTCGGTTACCAGGTGTTCAATCCATATGAATGATTTTTGTCTCTATGCATGGGACGTATATTTATGAGAACTGGAAATGAAATTTTTGTGGTCTATTAAAATGATGGAAACGAATGATTATGATAAACTAATGAACTCACCAACCTTTTGGTTGACACTTTAAAGCATGTTTATTCTCAGGTAATAAAGAAATCTTCCTCTGTGCATTAGCTCATTTTAAAGATATTACTTGGAATCATTCATGGCAAATTTCAAAAGACGTTGCATTCAAGTCGTTGAGTTCAGTAAAGATTATGATTAAGTAAATGACAGATTAGATCATTTATAGATGGATATTACGAAATGGTATGCATGCCTGTCAACTTTCGATGAAATGAAAGTTTGTCTTTTAAAACGAATGCAATGTTTGTAAAATGTATCATATAGAGGTCAAATACCTCGCGATGTAATCATATGTTATCGTATTCGTTCTTATGGATTAGGACGGGTCTTTACATGTGGTATCAGAGCGGTGGTCTTAGCGAACCAGGTCTACATTAGTGCGACTAACTGATAAGTCATTAGGATGAATTAGTGAGTCTGGACTTCGACCGTGTCTGCATGTCAAAAGTTTTGCTTATCATTTCTAGTCGGAAATCATCTGCTTATCATCCTTAGAAAATTACATGCTTATCATTATTAGTCTAGACACGTCTTGCTACATTAATTGCATGAGTAGTGTATAGACAAAATTCATATCTTAGCATATCTGCTAAATCATATCTTATCGTATCTGTTACTTTAAACTTTGCCTGATATATTCCGTAAATTCCTCCGTAATCTACGAAATATTTTGATCCATATATATAGATATCCTATGTAAATAAGAATACCACCCGATAGCCGGAAAATCATTTTTTTATCGAAAAATCCTTTATTCAATCGTACGAAATGGAATTCATCATTAATTCAAGTTCCTCGGATTCCGAAATGGAATTCCACTCCAGCTCCGAAAGCAGTGTGACCGGAATGGATCAACTAATAAGCCATCATCTATTCTGGATGAATTGGGGATGGGTTCATAGCCTCCTCAATCATTCAAGACAAGAAGAAGGTGATCCCTTCCATCCACCACATTGCCCTCTTGACGAAGAACCTGAAGCACTTACCGGCGAACCAATCCGAAACATCATTTTCTCTCTCATTTCCAGAGTATCTCGACACGATTATATACTACATCAAATTCTAGATTTTATTTATCCGCTCATCCGAACCGACAATCACCCCGGTGTAATAGAAGAAGTCAACGAACTTCGCGCTCGGGTAATGGCTTTGGAGAATATGGTGCAAAGATTACAAACACCAGCAGCAGCACCAGCATCATAACCAGTGCCACCATCATCAAAGCCAATAGTACCATTACCACCACCAACCACAACCGCGTCGTAAACCTCAACTTCACAATCTGTCCCACGAGTATCAACATCATACGCACCATGGATACCAAGGAATACCAACAACAATAACTGACGAAGTATTAATTCATAACTTCATCGAAGAAACATTCCGCGGCGATTATGTAATCTCTAAAGTCTTAGAGATTATCTAATCTAGCCCTAACCATAAATCAGTTAAGCAAACCAAAATGATAGAAGGAAGAGTAGAAACCCTGACAAAAATGGTGTGTGGATAACAAGCTAAACTTGTTTTACCAACGTCATCATCAGTACCGTCAGCGTCACCAGCATCGTCAGTGCAGTCAGCATCAGAATCAACAACACCTATAACATCACAAACTCCGTCAGTTCAAGAATCAATGTGGACATCATTATGAATCAATAACGCGTATATTGTATCAACGAGTTAAGAAGAATTAACTCATTCCCTCTGAAGAAATTATATGTATATTATATATATATATATATATATATATATATATATATATATATATATTGAAATAAATATAAATCTTTCCGTGCTAAGCTATTGTGTGTGAATCTTAACTACTTGGTTAATTCATATTACAAATATGCAATAATATACGTCCTTCGCCCGCAACATAACCATCGTTAACTACAATCTCTGTCTCAATTCAATAAATTCCAATTCATAATAAATCAAGTATATATTTGATTTTACACTTTCATCATCGATGTACCCGAAACTTTTCAGATAACATCATTCGTACTTTGCGAAGTTCACAAGAATTTAACGAAAACCAACATCACGCCTCAACAAATAACGAAGTATTGATTCATAATTTCAATATTATTGAAGAAATACTTATGTAATCTCTAAAGCCTTCAAGGGATTATTCAATTCTAGTTCCAACCATAAATCGAATGAGTTTAATTTAGTATTAAAATCTATGTTACATCTGAAGAGAATATATACATATATATTTTCATAAAGACTGTAATAAAATTCTTTTGTACAAAATATTAATTGTGAAAATTTTTTTTAGCGGGTAGGTAATACCCAAGATATATATATATATATATATATATATATATATATATATATATATATATATATATATATATATATATATATATATATTCACAATTAATATGTTACATTCTTCGAATCTGATTAAGCAAATTATCAACTATACTTCCTACTTTCACAATAATATACATTCTTTCATAGAAATCAAAACAACCATACTCATTCAAACCTAATTACATATTCTGATTTTGAAACTTCAGAGTTCAATTCGAGATATAACCGGTACCATCACTTGTAGATTTCTACATCTTTCAAAGCTATACTTTGACTTCAAAACTGTGTTAGAACATCAAATGTATATTAACGATTACAATCTGTGTTCAAACCCTTCGAAAATTTCTGAAGACACTTCAAATAATGAGCAATCGAGATGATGATCCAACCACATATTACCCACAGTTATGTACTTAAAAAGCTCTCGAAACCAAAGTCATAATTCAACATATATATGTGTCAGATCCTTTGACATTTATTAGCAAAAATAACTTTTCAATTCCTTTTCAAAGTAGCAAATTCTATCACAGCTCCAGCAAGACAACTTTGATTTTTCATTCGGAGTAGCCTTATCTTAATCTTGATATATATGATTACCCTTTTGTTACCGGAGAACCTTTCATATTCCACCACATTAGCAATAAACTTATTCACCACTTCACTGATCTTTGACCTTCCGAAGAATCATTATATTTATCGAAACCCCATCATTTACTCATTCGCATCTTGTAACGAGAATTGCCATATGAATCATCAGGAATTAGCAATCAGTATTTTGAAATCTCGCAAGCATGTCTACGCCAACAGTTATATGTGTACGTACAACGTCTATCTCCTGAACTTACATACTTTGAATGTGAAATTTCTGAAAAACACCTTGAACTGCGAACTAGTTCTTGAAATGCTGACGAAATAGCAACAACTGTAAATGATCTTAACAGTAAAAAGTTTGATGATAAAGAATAGTGTATTGGCAAAGCTCAGAAAAAGAGAAGTTTTGGAACTGGAAAACGGATTGAGAAAAGTATGAAAGAGGCTGTGGACAAATCACAAGGACGAAACCTACATTCAAAGAATCCAAATGATTCAGTATCTGCTGAAGTCATTAACAAATATCTTGCTCCTGATCATAAACCCCTGCGAACAATCATCCTCTGATATTAGAAATCCTAAGATATCATCATATCTTTCATTATAAATATCCTCCATATTTCTGAAGATATTTTCATAATTATTCTTATCTGAAATCATTTACCTCTTCGCGCCATCTGTATTACATCATAAAAGAAACTATTTTAGTTTCTAAATTCTGAAACATTCGAGTTTAAAATAGGAATATTTTTGAAGTAGTGTTGGGAGCTGAAGCATGAGTTAGTATAATATAATGACACTTGATCAACTTGATTATATTACAGTAAGTCATGCTGAGTTTCTAAATGGAACATGATGATTCACAGATCATAACATCATTATGTGCCATGTTATACGACTCTTGTATTCTATTTAACCTCAAAATATCAAGAAAATATTTCTTGATGATTCGGCCTTTTCCGGGATATTCTAGTAATTTAACAAGTCAAGATCGTGTCATTACAATTTCCTTCCTAGAACAGTAACAATGTTCATTCTGAAATTCATATCTGCGAATTCTGGACCATTACAAGTGGTGCTTAATCGCAAGAAGAAGAAACGAAAGGACAAAACTCCGAAATAGAAATTGGGGTGTAAATCGCAGCAAAAAAAAAGGAGAGCATTAACTATGGATGACAATGATTATAGAAGACAGAAGCAGAGACATTGAAATATAAGGGAAGATATAAAGCCCAAGGACAAACCAGAAATTATAAACCATATATATCGATGCATATGGCAATATAAAGGCACGGGAGAACTAAAAACACTATAAAACCAAGTGTATAGTAGAAGTAAATAGATTCTTCCGACGGTAGATGAAAAAGAAGAATGACCGATATGAAGGTTAGGAATATATCAAGAAGCAGAACTGGATGGAGCATATTGATAAATGCTTTAAAGTATGAGTTGAGATAGAAATAATGGAAGGTGTAAGTTAAAAGGAAACGAAGAAGGTGGATTTATAGTAAAATATCCGACAGAGCAATCAAAACAGATAATCGCATTTAAAGCAGATTCTAATTCCCTTAATTATCGAAGAATCAAATCCTATTACGAAGATTTTCTCCAAATCTATTTAACTTTGAAATCCACCCTATCTACGTCAAAAGATATGACGAATCACTATTATATTATTTCATTCATTTACGATAACTTCACTCATACGCTTCGAGAAATTGAATTATTTTATCCGTATTTCTTAATCATGATAAAACTCTATGTATCAGCTTACATACGTCATAATAACATTCGCATTGTTAGCTGATAGTTAAAGCTAAGGGGTATAAAATACTATTAAATTTTACAAGGAAATACTATTAAATACGATACAATTTTACACAAGATATTTATTTATTTAGAGAATGGATATAGTTAAACCTTGCTACAACACTTATAGGCAGAGTACCTAATCGTACAGTAGTGTAGTTTTTAGTAAGTCCGGTTCGTTCCACAGGGAAAATCTTTAAATAAAGCTTAACGCTATATTAGTTTACTTGTATAAAAATACAAATATATATATAAGTAATATTATTATTATAAAGGAGGGTTTTTACCGTTTAATGACCGGTTTGTCGATTTTAAAACTTTAGTCGCAGTTAAAACCAAATGTAAAATAATAAATAAATATAAGCCTTAATTTAAAGCGTAAAGTAAATAACGATAATGAAATTGCGAATAATAAAAGTGCGATAAAATAAACTTGCGATAATTAAAAAGTACGATAATTAAAAGTGCAATTAAATACAATAACAATAATAATGCGATAATTAGAAGTGCAATTAAATATAAAATAAAGGAAATTAAATATGAAATAAAAGAATTATGCTTATTTAAACTTCCGTAACCATGATGTTTGACGTGTTGATTTTAGTTTTATGCCCATGGGTTAATTGTCCTTTGTCCTGGATTATTTAATATGTCCGTCTGGTTTTTATCCATAACAGTCCATCAGTCATAAATATAAAGTGCGAGTGTCCTCGTCAAATTATCCTTATACCCGAAGTTAAATATATTCCAACTAATTGGGGGCTTAAACTGTAACAAGATTTTAATACTTTGTTTAATAATTACACCAGGATGTCGACTGAGTGTAACCCAAGGTTTTAATATTTTGTTATCAATTATACCAAGTGTCCTTGTACATAATTTCACCCCTGTTTTAATTATTCTAGTGGCTATTAATCCATTCCCGTGTCCGGTTAAATGAACGATTATTCGTACATATAAATACCCCGCCCATCGTGTCCGATCGAGTGTATATGGTAATTTATAGGGACGCCCAATTGTAAATCTTTATATTAACATTAACAAACTATCATTTAGTTAAAAAAATATAAAGCCCATTAATAGCCCATAGTCTAATTTCCACAAGTGTCGTTCTTTTGTCCAAACCCCAATTATGGTACAAAGCCCAATTACCTAATTTTAGTAATTAGCCCAACATCGTGATTACTTTGGATTAAATAAGCATAATAATAACTTATCTACGAGACATTAAATTAAAAAGGTTGAACATAACTTACAATGATTAAAAATAGCGTAGCGTTACACGGACAGAATTTCGACTTACACCCTTACAACATTTGCTAACATACCCTTATTATTAGGATTAAAATTAAAATTAAAATTAAAATATAAATTATAAATATAAATATTACGTATATAGATAGAGAGATTGATGGATATTGGATTAAAAATTGATCAGAATTCGTTGGGCTTTATAGGGAGTTTCAATTTTTGGGGCTCCGCGACTCGCGGCCCATTCCTTCTTCAAACTCCGCGAGTCGCGGAGTTTGTAATTACAGCTCACTCCATTTTGGCTCTTTGTTTACCGACGGTTTATTATATAAATATAATATATATATATAATTTATATAATTAATTATATATTATATTATATTTATATACAAAGTTAACTTGTAATTTTTAGTCCGTTGCGTCGAGCGTTGAGAGTTGACTCTGGTCCCGATTCTGGATTTTCGAACGTCCTTGCGTACAATTTAATATCTTGTACTTTGCGTTTTGAATCTTGTACTCTTGTAATTTCGAGACGTTTCTTATCAATAATTGGAACCTCTTTGATTGTCTTTTGTACTTTTGAGCTTTTTGGTCGTTTGCGTCTTCAATTCGTCGAATCTGTCTTTTGTCTTCACCTTTTATTATTTAAACGAATATCACTTTTAAATAGAACAATTGCAACTAAAAGCTTGTCTTTCTTGAGGAATAATGCTATGAAATATATGTTCGTTTTTAGCATTATCAAATATTCTCACACTTGAGCGTTGCTTGTCCTCAAGCAATATCATCTTGAAATACTAGAATCACTTCTTTATTCTTCACACTTTGTACATCAGTGATTTCTATATGGCGCTATAAACAATGGTAGTAACGATATGGTTTACAGTCCCACATGACTATAAAAATTTAGATCCATTAAGGAAATTGGATCTTTATGAAAACATTTGATCTTTTGAAAATTAAATCTAGTTTTTACCCTAGATAAGTTTTCCAGAATAACCCTTCACCGGTGTTTGCAAAATATTTTTGTGGGTTTGGTGGGTTTCAGATTTGAAAATTTTAGCTCAAAACTTATGGTTTTGTGTCACCCACTTGCTAACCTTGTATTTGGAAAGCAACACGTCCAGTTTACTTGTCCCGTTTATTACCTTTCGGTAAACTACCGTCCGGTTGTAAAGGAAAGCGTTGAACAAGCAATTGTGAAGGCAATGTCCCCTGACATGCTTTTAATTATGGTCGATAACGTGTCAGACGCAATTACTATCCTTGGTAGGAGCAATAGTAAAGCTCACCCTTATAATTTGTAGGTTTGGCACAAGGTCCTGTCTTTGACCACTATGCAACCACCGTTCTTACGGTTGACACCCGATTTGGTTCAGGTGACCTAATGAATTCCAGGTGAATTCCTAGGATTTTACGTTCAATGCTAATGAACGCATTGAAAATGGGTTTTTAGAAAACAAATCGGTTTGTAATTTTGATCAAAATATTTCTCGTTCAGGCTCGAGTTTAGATATCATTGAATTCCATGAGTTTGTAATTCTCAATCTTTAAGGTCAATCTCAAGGATTGAGTAATATCAGGCTTAAAAGCTGATTTTTGATCTTTTAAGGAGATTATCCTTTCTGGGGATTTGATTCATTAGTCTTATCCAGCTAATTTGCATGGTGCCCACCATTGTACGAGATAAATCCTTCTCATGGTTAGGATAAATCTGACCACTTGGCGACCCTGTTTAATGCTGAGGTCCGTGGATTTCCTGCTGATTTTAGTGATGACTTTTCTAGGTTTTTCGTCAACCTACAGTTGGTCTTGACGACAACTTCCTGACCTAAATCAAGAAGCGCGTTTCTTTTTCGGAAGACTTTACTTCCTTTTAATGATGGAATTGATTCATCGTGTAGATCCATCTCTTCTTTTTTTCTTTCATCGGGTAAAACAGTTTAGTTTGGTCCAAAGCAAAAGTATTTTCAGTTATTTGTACAAAAATATGTGACATATGTTTTGAATAACTTGGAGAATTTTCCCACACTTGGCTTTTATTTTCCTTTTTATTGTCCTCTATTCCATTTTAAATGAATTTTAACATTTTGGTTTGTTTATCAATTTATGTCCTTTCCGAGGTAACAATAATTTCGGTGCTAAAACCTAGTTTTATCATTCATAAATATGTATAAACATGATTTTGAGTTCATTTAATTAAAAATTTTGAAAAATTTTACTAGAATTGGGTAGTCAGTATATAAGACTAGGGTTGTTCTTTATTATCAGAGAGCACTAGATTCTAATACAACTACTACTTTACTAGTATTTCTAATGGTAACCAAGTGTATAAAGTAAAAATTTTAAAATCCGAAAGAATTTAACCCCTTCCCACACTTAAGATCTTGCAATGCCCTCATTTGCAAGAAATCAGTAACAATTTAAATTATTGAGGGTGATTTGTGTGACAATGATTAAATTTTACCAAAGTTTCCAAACATCTTTGTGTTTGTTTGCTGAATGATAAATGGTGCACATCATTTGTTCATTCCGTCTTGTTGTAATTTCACATATATTTTGCATCTTGTCATCAAAATTAGTTGCTTTTGCTGAACTTAATGCCAGTCTTTGAAAATGCATTGTTTTACCCTGTTGTGTACATAAGATAAACTGCATACATATATACATATTTTTGAAGTTTGGTATATTACCTCACATTCAAAAATTATTAAAATCTAAGAATAAAAGTTAGAAAATTATAAAAACTATTACAATATTAAATAAGTATTAAACGTATCAACATTACAAATTACAAAATAAATAAAACTAAGTAGACTAGGGATGATACTGATACCAGTAGGGGTTCCATGCATAACCATAGGTGCTATAAAATGCTTCGGCTGGGTTATACGTAGGATACGGTGGTTGAATCTCTATAGACCAGGGAGGGAATATGGGCTTTGGAGTAGGAATATAGTTTCTACCTATATGTTGGCAATAAGCTATGATTTGGTTTTGATGGACTTGCCAATCTTCAAATGCTCTATGTCTAGCATTTTCGTACTCCTGTGAAGCTATAAACCTTTGCATTTCTTGCATTTCATTTCCCTCTCCTACATTACCTTGCTGTTGGTTTCTCTCAACCTATGGATGTCTACCATAGTATTGTACTGCGGCGTTATTTCACCTCTTCAAAACTTTCGCACCATGGTATACATTTAAACCTATTGTATCGCGGGGTTCTGGTTCTTCGACTAATAATCCCCCCCGACTTATATCCACACCGAGATATTCAGCAATCAAAGTAATAAATATACCACCTTCTATTATACTATGCGGTCTCATCTCCCTAACCATAGCTGATAAATAATAACCCACACAATAAGGTATACTTACAGCGCTTTGTGGGTCTCGAATACATATGTGGTAAAACAAATCCTGTTCATTTACCTTTTCCTTGTTCTTACCTCTTTGTGTAATCGAATTAGCTAAAAACCTATGAATTACTCTTAATTCAGCTCTATCTATATCCAAATAAGAGTAATTTCCTCCTTTGAATCGGTGATGGCTAGTCATTTGACTCCATACACCATGCGTATCAAAATTTTCGTCTATCTTCCTACCGTTCAATATCAACCCTCTACAATCGGCAGATGCTAACTCCTCAGGCGTATATATACGTAAAGCCTGAGCCATGTCTAGTAAAGACATGTGGCGCATCGAACCTCCTAACAAAAATCTAATAAAAGATCGATCGGTTAAACTAGCTACCCGATCATTTAATTCTGTACTACACAACAATTCTTCACACCATACTTTATATACAGGTCTACGCATGGTGAATAAACGTACCCAGTCGTTAAAAGTAGAATTACCATACCTCTGTGCAAGTAATTCCCTAATTGGCCCGGCCAATTCTACAGCTTCTAATGGTCCCCATTCTATGACCCTAGGTACCTCAACAACTTTAGAATGAAGAGTATGCAAACCCCTTTGGTATTTTGGATAATCTATCCAAAGTCTATCAAATCTCAGGTTCGGGTGCAAATCTTCCAAGTGCATATCAGAAAATGTCATGACTGGATGAGGTATATCTTGTTTGTAGTAGTTATCCACCTCCTGTTGTTCCGCATTCTCAGCAGGAGCATTGCGAGCTTAGGATGAAGATTCACCCCTTTCAGTCTGCAAAACACATCAAACACAATTTTTGTGCATCCAAATATGCATTAGTGTCAGCAAAATCATCAATCAAAATAATTATAATGACATGATCAATTTATATCAAACTTAAGCTCATTTTCATATTTTCATCAAATCTACACTTTTTCAAATAAGCATATACGAAAATGTTCACCAAGTTCATAAGCATTCAACTCAAATAACATGTCAAAATAATCATTACTAGCAATTAAACAAGTTTCAAATGGCATTATCTCTCAAGAATCAAGTTCATGAATTTTAGACTTGAAAAAGTCCACTTTAATTCTCAAAATCATGTTTAGGCTCAAAGTTTGGATCATTTAACTACCAAAACATGTTACACTACTTAATTTAGCAACAATTCATGACAAAAATCGGCCATAACCTGTTTATATCAAAAAGGCCCAAATTTGCTCAAGAACACAAACCCTAGATTACTCAAAATTTGAAGTTTAAGGCTTCTAATCATGTTAAATAGCATCAATCTAGGTTATACAAGCATAATATATAAACAATTTAAGCATAATTACACTAAAAAGCATCAAAATCAAATTGGGGAAAAAATTGCTCAAGAACACTAATTTTCGGATTAAATGGTGTTTAGGTGTAGAAATTTACCGTTTTTCTTGAGTAATTCCTTGATAGCATCCTTCTCAACATGATTTTAGTAAAAGATTTGATGATTAACGGTCAAAAATTGTGAATTAGGGGATGTTTTTTTCGGGTTTTTGCGGTTTGTTTTCGCAGTATTTTTTGTGTTGTGGTGTGCAACTGAGCTGTTCTGGCATTTTATTTTTTTTCTGTATTTCGGTCCCTCCGCGAGTCGCGGTGTTTGAACCTTCAAACTCCGCGAGTCGCGGAGTTTGTATTTTTTTTTTTTAACATCTTATACTAATTAAAACAATTAAGTAATTAATTTTAAAATTTTGTTTCCCTTGTTATTTAGGACGAGGTCGTTTCGGATCGATGTCCTAGTCCGTCCTTCGAAAAAATTTTAAAATTTGTCTTTTTCAAGCGATTGTTTTAAAAGCTTAGATTTTTTTAGTTTTTTAATGTTTTTGGCATACTTTAATTCAATAAGATTAAAAATAATGATAATAAAAGTTCTCGTTCCTCCCTCGGGTAAAGCAATTTCGGTTCAACGACCTAGTCTTCAACTTACGACGAATTTTAAAAATCATATTTTTAACTTAATGAGATAAAGTAAATTTTTGTTTTTAAATTCACACAACTTAAATATAAAATTCAAAATTAATATTAAAAATTCACACCAAACTTAAAATTTGAAATGCATAAAATTAAAAATTCATATTTTAAAAATTAAAAATTCACACCAAACTTAATTTAAAAATTCATATTATAAATTCACACCAAACTTATATTAATTTTTCAAATATTTACAATTTTAAATATATTGATTTTACAAAGTTTACAATATTAATTTAAGATTTATATATTAATTTTAAAAACATGGTAAAAATAAAATTAAAAATCTTTTTGGCTTTTTATCCCACTTTAATCAATCAAATATTATCAAAAATATGCGCCCCTATTTTCGGTAAAGTAATTTCGGTTCTAAGACCTAATTTAACTCATGACGAATTTTTGAAATATTTTGGGTTGATTGATTAAAGATATTTATACCTTAAGAATAAACGTTAAATTTCACAGTGATGTAATAAATTTTTGAATGATATCAATAATTTCGGTCACCAAACCTAATTTTATTCAATACTAATTTAATACTTTATAGCGAACAAATTAGCGTTTATTATCAAAAGGTTAAAAATAAAAATAAAAATAAAATAAAAACTGTACAAACATACCTGTGAAATAGATTTCTTAGTTATATGATCTATCCCATTCATAAGATAGTCGGTTTAATTGGTTTTCCATGGCAACATAGGCGTAACCTCGAGCATTCAGTGTTTTTTCTTCTAAACATATGAACGGTCCGTCTCTGCATAAAGTAACAAATTTGGTGTTTGAATAGGTTTGATTATTTGAACATTTACCTCCATGTGACCATTTTCCGCATTTGTGACATCTTTCTAGGTGTCGTGCTCTTCTTTTCGCTGCGGATTTTGATTTTCCTTTACCAAATTGTAACTTATTATCTTCGCATCTGGATTCTTTTCTAACTCCGTCCAATCTTTCTCTGATTACTGATACTATTTCACTCGGAAGTGTGTCATTATTACGTTTAGTGATCAAAGCGTGTAGCATTAGACCATGGTTTAGTTCGCAGGCAGTCTTCATTTCCTAAAAAAAATAAAAATTCAGAATGGGGGGAGAAGACTAGTTCTTTAGGGTCTGCTAGGGAAAGACCGTTCGGGTTCCATTTTCGAGAACTACACGAAAAAAGACAATCTAACTCTAACAGAAATACATAAACCCCCTATACTTAGTTAGCTGTGGTATCGAAATTGTGATTAACTTCCTTGTCTTCTTCCATCGGACCATGTATGTAATGTTTAACTCTGTGACCATTAACTTTAAATTCAATCCCATTTGAATTTATTAATTCTATCATTCCGTATGGGAAAACTCTTTTGACTATGAATGGTCCAGACCATCTTGATTTCAATTTTTCAGGAAATAGCTTGAATCGTGAATTGAAAAGAAGAACTATGTCTCCTTCTTTAAATTCCTTTGAACTTCTGATTCTTTTATCATGCCATTTCTTCGTTCTTTCTTTATAGATTAACGAATTTTCGTATGCTTCATGTCTTAATTCTTCTAATTCGTTTAGTTGACTTAATCGTAGACGTCCGGCTTCATGTAAATCAAGATTACATGTCTTCAAAGCCCAAAATGCTTTGTGTTCAATTTCTACTAGAAGATGACATGCTTTTCCATAAACAAGTTTAAAAGGTGTGGTTCCAATTGGAGTTTTGTAGGCTGTTCTAAAAGCCCAGAGTGCATCCTCCAATTTAATGGACCATTCCTTCGGATTTGATCCTACGATTTTCTCTAGAATACGTTTTAAAGCTCGGTTGGTATTTTCAAGTTGTCCACTTGTTTGTGGATGATATGCGGTGGAGATTTTATGAGTTACTACATATCTTTTAAGAACTTTATTAAGTTGATTATTACAGAAATGAGTACCCCGATCACTTATTAAAGCTTTCGGTGTTCCAAACCTTGCAAAAAGACGTTTTAAAAAGTTGACTACAACTCGTGCATCGTTAGTTGGGAGAGCTTGTGCTTTCGCCCATTTAGATACATAATCAATGGCTACGAGAATATAGAGATTATTATGAGATTTTGGAAATGGGCCCATAAAGTCAATACCCCAAATGTCAAATACTTCACATACTTGTATGACATTTTGTGGCATTTCATCACGTTGACTTATTTTTTCGGCCCTTTGACAAGCATCACAGGATTTGCAAAGAAGGTGTGAGTCTTTGTAAATTGTAGGCCAATAGAATCCAGCATCATAAACTTTTCTTGCTGTTAGTTGAGGCCCATAATGCCCTCCTGTTGGTTCTGTGTGACAATGGTTTAATATTTTACTGGCTTCATCTCCGAATACACATCGGCGTATTATTCCATCTGGACAACTTTTAAACAAATGTGGATCTTCCCAAAAATAGTGTTTTATATCACTGGAGAATTTCTTTCGTCTTTGGTACGATAATCCTTTTCAAGGAATCCACAAACTAAGTAGTTTGCATAGTTTGCAAACCATGGAATTTCATTATAATCTATCTTCAATAGATATTCATCAGGAAAGTTGTCTTGTATGGCCGATTCATTTAGAACTTCTAATTCGGGATTTTCAAGACGAGAAAGATGATCAGCGGCGAGATTTTCTGCTCCTCTTTTATCTCGGATTTCAATATCAAACTCTTGTAAGAGTAAGATCCAACGGATTAATCTTGGTTTAGCATCTTGTTTTGAAAATAGGTATCTAAGAGCAGAATGGTCGGTATAGACCACCGTTTTTGCTAGAACGAGTCATGATCGAAATTTGTCAAAAGCAAAGACAATAGCAAGAAGTTCTTTTTCAATAGTTGTATAGTTCGTTTGTGCTCCTTGTAACGTCTTACTAGCATAATATATAGGTTGAAATCATTTTTCAATCCTTTGTCCTAAAACGGCTCCCATTGCAAAATCACTTGCATCGCACATTAGTTCAAATGGTAGATTCCAATTTGGTGTTATCATGATCGGTGCATTAGTGAGTTTCTCTTTAAGAATATTAAAAGATTTGATACACTCATCTGAAAAGATGAATGGAGCATCCTTTTCTAGGAGTTTATTCATAGGAGTGGCAATTTTAGAAAAATCTTTTATGAAACGTCGGTAAAAACCGGCATGCCCTAGAAAACTCCTAACTCCTCTAACATTGGTGGGATGTGGAAGTTTAGCAATTACATCTACTTTAGCTCTATCCACTTCAATTCTTTCTTTTGAAATTTTATGTCCAAGAACGATGCCCTCTTTAACCATGAAATGGCATTTCTCCCAATTAAGTACTAGATTTAATTGTTCGCATCTAATAAGCATTCGTTCAAGATTAGCTAGACATGTTTCAAATGTATCACCGAAGACTGAAAAGTCATCCATGAAAACTTCCATGCATTCTTCTATCATGTCATGAAAAATTGCCATCATACACCTTTGAAAGGTTGCAGGGGCGTTGCAAAGTCCAAATGGCATGCGTTTGTAAGCAAAAGTACCATAAGGGCACATGAATGTGGTTTTCTCTTGGTCCTCGGGTGCTATTGGAATTTGAAAATATCCGGAAAATCCATCTAGAAAACAATAATAACTATTTCCGGCTAATCTTTCCAACATTTGATCAATGAAAGGTAAGGAAAAGTGATCTTTTCTGGTGGCGTCATTTAATTTTCTATAATCAATACATACACGCCATCCTGTTACAGTCCTAGTAGGAATAAGCTCATTTTTCTCATTTGTAATGACAGTCATGCCACCCTTCTTAGGCACGCATTGAATTGGGCTTACCCATGGACTATCAGAAATTGGATAAATTAGACATGCGTCTAGCAGTTTAATAATTTCTTTTTTAACTACATCTTGCATATTAGGATTTAGTCTTCATTGGCATTGCACTTACGCTTTATGACCTTCTTCTATAAGGATTTTATGTGTGCAATACGAAGGACTTATTCCTTTAATATCATGAATCTTCCATGCAATGGCTGGTTTATGAGCTTTCAACACAGAAATGAGTTGTGATTTCTCATTTTCAGTAAGAGAAGACGATATTATTACAGGTAATTCAGATTCACCATGTAAATAAGCGTATTCCAAATGGTTTGGAAGTGGCTTTAACTCTAATTTCGGTGGTTCTTCTATCGATGATTTATATCGATATCTGTCTTCTTCTTTTAGCATTTGAATTTCTTCTGTTGTTGGTTCATATCCATTAGCTATAAGTGTATAAAACATTTCAGCTTCATCAATTTGTTCTGTTCCTTCTCCTAAAGAACATTCTCCTGTTCCTTGTAATTCTGGAAATTCTTCTAATAATTCTGCATGTACATCTATAGTTTGAATATAATAACATGTATCATCTGCAGATTGTGGTTGTTGCATTGCTCTATCAACTGAAAAGGTAACACTCTCATCCTCTATACTTAGGGTCAATTTCTTACCGAACACGTCTATCATTGCTTTAGCCGTGTTTAAGAATGGTCTTCCTAATATGAGAGGAACTTGAGAATCTTCTTCCATGTCCAGAACAACAAAATCTACTGAAAATACTAAAGTACCAACTTTAACTAGCATGTTCTCCATTATCTCTCTAGGATATTTTATTGATCTATCGGCTAGTTGTATGCTTATTCTGGTTGCTTTCAATTCTCCAAGGTCTAGTTTAGCGTATAGTGAATATGGCATTAGATTTATACGAGCACCTAAGTCTGCCAATGCTTCTATTGAACTAAGACTACCCAGAAAACATGGAATTGTGAAACTTCCTGGATCAGATAGTTTTTCTGGTATCTTATTCAACAGCACTGCTGAACAATTAGCATTCATGGTAACAGCCGAGAGTTCTTCCATTTTCTTTCTATTTGAGATTAGATCTTTCAAGAATTTAGCATATCTAGGCATTCCTGAAATCACATCAATGAAAGGAAGATTTACATTTATCTATTTAAACATATCCAAGAATTTGGATTGCTCGGCTTCAAGTTTCTCTTTCTTCATTTTACTCGGGTAAGGAAGTGGTGGTTGGTATGGTTTAACATAAGGTTTAGCCTTAACTGTGTTATCTTCATTAACCTTTTCAACTACCGGTTCTTTTTCCTTATCTTGATTAGGTTGTGGTTCTTGTGGAGTAGGAATAGCTTCATCAGAAGTTACAGGTATTTCAGGTGGTTTAAGTGTTGTACCACTTCTTGTGGTAATGGCTTTAGCTGTTTCGTTCCGGGGGTTAGCATTTGTATCACTAGGTAGACTTCCCGGTTTTCTTTCACCTATTAATCTTGCTAGATTACTTACTTCTTGTTCCAGATTTTGAATAGAAGCTTGTTGATTTCTAAATGCTTGAGCATTTTGTTCATTGGTCTGTTTTTGAGATGTGAAAAACTGCGTTTAAGTTTCAACTAGCTTCGTCATCATATCTTCTAAATTCGGCTTTCTATCATCGGTTTGTTTTGGTGGTTTGTTTTGAAAATTAGGTCTTTGATGGTTGTAAGTATTATTGGATACTTGTTGATTGCTAGGACCTTGTTGGTTGTTGTATGGAATATTTCGGTTATAGTTCTGATTTTGATTGTAAATTGGTCTTGGCGGTTGATAATTATTCTGATAATTATTTCCAGGCCTTTGGTTTATGTATGAAATATTCTCTCTTTGTTCCATTGTTAATTCAATACTGAGACAATCTTTTGTCAAATGTGGTCCTCCACACTGCTCACAACTAATTCGTATTGAGTGAATATCTTTAGTCATCTTTTCCATTCGTCTCTCGACAGCATCTATCTTTGTGGAAATGGAATCTAAGTCATGGCTAGAATCAGCTCTAGCTGCTTTAGATGATCTAACGATATCTTTTTCTTGGTGCCACTCATGTGAGTGGGAAGCAGTGTTATCAATAATTTTGTAAGCATCATTTTCGGTTTTCTTCATAATAGAACCACCAGCTGCTATATCTATGTCTTTCCTTGTAGTGATGTCGCATCCTTGGTAGAATATTTGTACTATTTGACAGGTGTCTAAACCATGTTGCGGACATCCTCTTAATAACTTTCCAAATCTTGTCCACGCCTCATATAGAGTTTCATTTGGCTTCTGTGTGAACGTAACAATTTCTCCTTGAAGTCTTACGGCTTTAGATGCAGGAAAGAATTGTTTAAGAAATTTTTCAACTAAAACGTCCCATGTATCAATCGCCCCTTCAGGTAACGATTCCAACCAATCTTTGGCTTCTCCCTTTAAAGTCCAGGGAAATAATATGAGATATATCTGTTTATCCTCCACTTCTAGGATTTTAAATAGTGTGCAGATCCTATTAAAGGTACGTAGATGTTCATTTGGATCTTCCTTCGGCGCACCACTAAATTGGCATTGATTAGTCACCATGTGTAGAATTTGTCCTTTGATTTCATAATCTGGCGCATTAATGTCTGGATGAGTAATTGCGTGACCTTGGCCAGTGCGTTTAGCTCTCATTCGGTCTTCCATACTTAATGGTTCTTTTACTTCCATAATTGAATTTGTTGAATCGGAATCACTAGAGGATTCTGATTTAATGGTTCGTTCCTCAACAATCTCTGTTTGAATGATTGGTGGTTCCGGAGGAAAGTTTAGTGGTTCAGGATCTACGAATCGTCCCTGAATATTCTACGGATTCTCAATTGTGAGGTCAGGTTCAATAAATGGATTATCGGAAATTTGAACTGGAGTACTTGGTCGACTGGATGACGATTCTAAAGAAAAATCAACGGCAGTAATATTTGCTAAATGTCTTGATCTAGTTACAGGTGGTGAACGTACAAAAGGTGGTGAACGTCTTGCTCGGTGCATTCACTGAATATCCTATTAGTTTTTAAAAGGAAAGAAAAATTATAATAAGTTATCCAATTAATAGACTTTTTTGATTTTGCCCACGTTTCGAATAGCCAAAAGATGCAGCAGAGGGGCAGGATTCGTTTGGTCTCAATATAATTGAGGACTGTTTGGCTCCAATAACACGGTCCACGTACAAATCCAACTATTACTACGAACCAGAAAATTTTGATGTCTATCAATTTAACCACTTAAAATAAATTTTCGTAATTTTAAGAAATTTAGATAAGAAGTAGAATAAAAATCTATGTCCTAAAAACAAGAATATCGAGAAATAAGAAAGAAAAAAAATTCGTCGAAAAAGGTCGAAAAAGAAAAATGGTTGAAAAATAAAAGGTGACGGAAAAATAAAAGAAACTTATAACACTTAAAAACACTTGACTAACCTAACCTTATTACTACAACTAACTTAAAATTATAATCGTAAATTGAGATTACTAATTGGAATGATAATTGATACATAGGTAAAAGGCGTCTAAAAATATTAAGGCTTATAGGAAAAACTATATTCCATATGGCAATATCTTAAAAAGGTACTAAAACTTAAAAAGGCGTCGCAAAATTCTAAAGCACCTAAATCTTAATCTAAAGAAAAAGCACTTAAGGGATTCTACGGCAAAGCCTAAAAATCTAGAAGTAAAAATAACTATGGCAAAAACTAAGTTTAAAACTAAATATGAGCTAAAAATACAAATATTACGCTAAAACGATTAAAAAGACAAAATATAAAAATAAACTAAAAGTTGTAAAAAGTACAATTTTTATAAAAATATTTATTTTATTTATTTTATAAAACTATTAATTTTATATATAATAAAACTAATTAAAATTTAAAATACAATTTAATTTAAAAACTTAAACTAATTATATTAATAATTAAGTAATTAGGGTTTATTAATAATAATAATTAATAATTACCCGTAATAAATGCTGATTAGAGTTTCTGTCGGTGTCAGGGTGGCTCCACGAGTTGCGGTATTCGAGGCTGCAAACTTCGCGAGTCGCGGGGTTCCAATTTTTAACTCAGGTACAGTTTAAAATTTGACGCGTTTTTTTTTCTTTTTTTTCTGTTTTAAAATCTAAAATATTTATATAATAAAAACTTATATTTTTATAAAATAAAAATAAAGAAACTTTATAAAACTTAAATATTTAATAAAATCTTAAAAATATATAAATTTTTTGTTTTTCTTTTTATATTTTTGAATAATTAAAAACGTATTTTTACAAAAGTGAATTTTAATAAAAGTAAACTAAAAATAAAAATCTTTTTTTATGTAGCGTTGCGCTTCCGGCTTTTAAGCTAGATTGTTCCCCGGCAGCTGCGCCAAAAATACTTGATAGTTAAAGCTAAGGGGTATAAAATACTATTAAATTTTACAAGGAAATACTATTAAATACGATACAATTTTACACAAGATATTTATTTATTTAGAGAATGAATATACTTAAACCTTGCTACAACACTTATAGGCAGTGTACCTAATCGTACAGTAGTGTAGTTTTTAGTAAGTCCGGTTCGTTCCACAGGGAAAATCTTTAAACAAAGCTTAACGCTATATTAGTTTACTTTTATAAAAATACAAATATATATATATATAAGTAATATTATTATTATAAAGGGGGGTTTTTACCGTTTAATGACCGGTTTGTCGATTTTAAAACTTTAGTCGCAGTTAAAACCAAATGTAAAATAATAAATAAATACAAGACTTAATTTAAAGCGTAAAGTAAATAACGATAATGAAATTGCGAATAATAAAAGTGCGAAAAAATAAACTTGCGATAATTAAAAAGTACGATAATTAAAAGTGCAATTAAATACAATAACAATAATAATGAGATAATTAGAAGTGCAATTAAATATAAAATAAAGGAAATTAAATATGAAATAAAAGAATTATGCTTATTTAAACTTCCGTAACCATGATGTTTGACGTTTTGATTTTAGTTTTATGCCCATGGGTTAATTGTCCTTTGTCCTGGATTATTTAATATGTCCGTCTGGTTTTTGTCCATAACAGTCCATCAGTCATAAATACAAAGTGCGAGTGTCCTCGTCAAATTATCCTTATACCCGAAGTTAAATATTCCAACTAATTGGGGACTTAAACTGTAACAAGATTTTAATACTTTGTTTAATAATTACACCAGGATGTCGACTGAGTGTAACCCAAGGTTTTAATATTTTGTTATCAATTATACCAAGTGTCCTTGTACATAATTTCACCCCTGTTTTAATTATTCTAGTGGCTATTAATCCATTCCCGTGTCCGGTTAAATGAACGATTATTCGTACATATAAATACCCCGCCCATCGTGTCCGATCGAGTGTATATGGTAATTTATAGGGACGCCCAATTGTAAATCTTTATATTAACATTAACAAACTATCATTTAGTTAAACAAATATAAAGCCCATTAATAGCCCATAGTCTAATTTCCACAAGTGTCGTTCTTTTGTCCAAACCCCAATTATGGTTCAAAGCCCAATTACCCAATTTTAGTAATTAGCCCAACATCATGATTACTTCGGATTAAATAAGCATAATAATAACTTAGCTACGAGACATTAAATTAAAAAGGTTGAACATAACTTACAATGATTAAAAATAGCGTAGCGTTACACGGACAGAATTTTGACTTACACCCTTACAACATTTGCTAACATACCCTTATTATTAGGATTAAAATTAAAATTAAAATTAAAATATAAATTATAAATATAAATATTACGTATATAGATTGAGAGATTGATGGATATTGGATTAAAAATTGATCAGAATTCGTTGGGCTTTATAGGGAGTTTCAGTTTTTGGGGCTCCGCGACTCGTGGCCCATTCCTTCTTCAAACTCCGCGAGTCGCGGAGTTTGTAATTACAGCTCACTCCATTTTGGCTCTTTGTTTACCGACGGTTTATTATATAAATATAATATATATATATAATTTATATAATTAATTATATATTATATTATATTTATATACATAGTTAACTTGTAATTTTTAGTCCGTTGCGGTGAGCGTTGAGAGTTGACTCTGGTCCCGGTTCCTGATTTTCGAACGTCCTTGCGTACAATTTAATATCTTGTACTTTGCGTTTTGAATCTTGTACTCTTGTAATTTCGAGACGTTTGCGTCTTTAATTCGTCGAATCTGTCTTTTGTCTTCACCTTTTATTATTTAAACGAATATCACTTTTAAATAGAATAATTGCAACTAAAAGCTTGTCTTTCTTGAGGAATAATGCTATGAAATATATGTTTGTTTTTAGCATTATCATTAGCCATAACGACCTCTATCAAATTTTGGGGACGAAATTTCTTTAACGGGTAGGTACTGTGACAACCCAAAAATTTCTGAACAAATTTAAACTTTAATCTTTATATATTCCCGACACGATAAGCAAAGATTGTTAAGTTGAATCTCAAAAATTTTAAATTGTGTTCATACATTCATTTAACCTCGACCAAATTCCAAAGATTCACGAACCATTATAGGAGCGGATATGATTATATATGTATATATGTATATATTATAACTTGAAAACATTAACAAAGTATTAGACGTATAATACTTTACATGAACGTATTTGTTTTAAAATATATTTAAAATAATTATTGACGGAATTAAAAGATAATATCAAATGATTGAATTATCAGATACATTGAATTATGGCTACGAATCTCTATTAGGAGGTCCACTTTGATTTAGGAAACCTTTCTTTTTTAACCATATTCGGAAAATGGTAAAGTGATTTTACAAATAAGAACAAAGTGTCAACTAACGAGAACTAGACAAGAGTTAGTGAAGATTCTTATTTGATTTTCAATTCATACCTTACAACATTTTCCTCGTGATATTAATAAGATAACTATTATGATTATCATTTTAAAGTTGAAATGTGGAATGTAAATAACTTAGACATTGGGTGTCGACATTTTACATTAAGGTGATTTCGTACGTTTATCTAACCTTTAGACTTTATATCACGTTGCACCAACAAATGTTAAGAACTTGAAACCTATGAAAAGTATATTTAATTTTATTTCTCTAAAATCCTTTATGATATAACAACCTCTACTAATATAATTTTTTAGTAAAATGATTCTTAAAAAAATACTTAGTTTTGGAAAATAACGTTTTCATATTTATTTAATATTGTTTCAAACGTACAAAAACAATTTTTAAAGAACTTTATTAGTGAAACGTTTTATAAGATAAATTGTTCATAAGTTTTAAAAAACTAATTAAAGCTTGTATTATAAATTACATATATATATATATATATATATATATATATATATATATATATATATATATATATATATATATATATATATATATATATATATATATATATATATATATATATATATTCAGAAATTTCCGATCAAATTTAAACTTAATATTTATATGGTTTCGACACGATAAGCAAAGTCTGTTAGGTTGAGTCTCAAAAATTTTGAACTGTTTCATACATTCAATTGACCTTCGACCATTACCCGAGGATTCACGAACAATAGTTGTAAATAAATATGTATATATTGTATATATATATATATATATATATATATATATACAATATATACATATTTATTTACAACTATTGTTCGTGAATCCTCGGGTAATGGTCGAAGGTCAATTGAATGTATGAAACAGTTCAAAATTTTTGAGACTCAACCTAACAGACTTTGCTTATCGTGTCGAAACCATATAAATATTAAGTTTAAATTTGATCGGAAATTTCTGAATATATATATATATATATATATATATATATATATATATATATATATATATATATATATATATATATATATATATATATATATATATATATATATAAGTTTATATAATAAATTGAAATAATAAAATACAATTTAAATAAATGAGTTAATTATGTAAAACATTACATAAGATAAAAAGTTATTATTAAAAATGAAGCTATATATAAATATATATAATTTATATGTATAATTATTATTATATAATAATATATATAAGATGTATAAATAATAATCATTCAATAAAAGTTATTATATAATATATTATATGATTATAAAAAATATATATATATAGTTGTTATAATAACACTAACATTATTATTATTACTTTTTAATATTAATACTAATATCAATATTAGTATTATTAATAGTATTATTATTATTATTAGTATTTTTATTATTAATAATAAATAATAATATTAACAGTATTTATAATTATTAATTATTAATTTTAGTTAAAACCTATAAAGTCAGCTAATGAGACGAAATCTGTTTTATGTCAATCAAATGCTTGTGATTTTCCAATTACCCGTGATATTCTGTCTCAACAATTGAAAATTTACTTGGATCATTTTTTTTGGATGATAACTATAATACCTAGACTATATATATACATATACACCCATGTATTGTAGCCCAAAATCATAATCCATCACTTGAAACTCATATTATTTCTCGTTGTTGAATAACACATTACACGCACACCATCAAGTTACCTTGTTCTTTGCTCAATACAAACCACAACCACTTAACAATTAAATCGCCATCCCATCATACTTCTCTCTTTCTTCTTCTTAATAAATTGGCCGAGAACTACCAAAACAACCATACGTCACTGTATCGTTATGTTTCTGTCCAAAACTCGCCCAACAAACCATCTTTGTAGACCACTAAAACATCACCTCTTCATCAAACGACCCAAACCGATCACACAAGTTGTTTGTCTTTTGTTTCTTCTTGTTCAAGTTCAATCAGCCACCATAGCCACCAACGATAACTCCCTCCTCTCAACCTCTCTCTCTCTCCCTCTCACACCACCTTAATTCCTTGTGAATTTAAAATCACCACAAACATTAAACCAACTGTTGAGAGTCTAAAACCCAATAAATACCGCCACCATATAGTCACTATTACAGCTGCTATGGTGGTCACCATCCCCCCAATGTTGTCGCTATAAAACACCATTGAACTACCATGATCAACCTGCTACTGTTCGATGCTATATTAATCACTTATGTTGCTGCTATAACGTTGCTACTGCTGTAGCTGAATAACGATTATGATTATATGCAATATTAAATGATATGGTAGGATGAGGGTGAACCAGTAATGCATGATGACAATCGAACAAAGTTATTACTTTGGCAAATTAAATAGATGGAAGATACTATATGGCCCATTATAAAAGTTTAAGCTAGTGGATTTAGATAGAGGTTATGGTCGACATTTGTTTTTGCTGATAAATCATTCCACTTTAGTGGTGGGACAAAGGAAAACCCATCCAATTGTTTCCCTTAAAACCGTGAGAAGTGAAAACAATAATATCATACGCGATAATTTTTTTTTTATATGAAATCACAATAAGTTTTATAATGGGGATGCATACTATATTGCAAGGTAAACCCACGTCTACAGCTTGCTTGTTCTATCCCTTTCAAACCATAGCAGACCCACCTTGTGTATTTTTTTCACCTACGAGTTATTTGTGGCTGCTACGGTTTCTTGTTTTTGATCAATAAACAACCAACCCACTTCTATTGATACATTACTACTCCATTATCATTACCTATACCCAAAAGTGCAACTAGTGGATTAATAAAGTAATACAAGTGGGAAAGAATTCATGGTCGACAACATGGTTAGACATTTGGATATTTTTTTATTATGATGATGATACATTTAAATTATAATGGACGATGAGGTGGTGATGGAGCATAATGATGATGATTAGTGGTGAACGTTGAATGATGATGATGGTTATGGAAAAGGCGAGGAGTAATGGAAGAATAAAGATAATGAATTACAAGATAGAGATGAGAAGTAGAATGATTCGGTTATGATACATATAAACCGAAAAGCTTTAGGGTTTCATGGGCTATTACGTTTATTGGGTTTGTGAAGAGATTAGGCTTAGAACCTGCTGGTGGGCCGAAAATAAAGCTGGGATGAGATCTGTTTATTGCTTCAGTTTGGGCATAGGACTTGTGAGGATACTATGAAGGGTTAAATGAAATTTAATCCGAGTTATAATAAATAAATTGAAATAGAAAAATGGTTAGGTTGTAGTGTTGTTGAACAAGGGGTCGCAGGTTCGATCCCTGCCACTGGTTGTTTTTATATTTTTGAAGCTTGTCCCCTTTTAAAGGTATTATTATTATTATTATTATTATTATTATTATTATTATTATTATTATTATTATTATTATTATTATTATTATTATTATTATTATTATTAGAATTCCCATTTAACATTGATATCAGTATTATTATTAATATGACTATTAAAACTATCATTATTAATAAAATTACCATTATTATTAAAAATATTATTTTTATAAAAACTATCATTTTTATCGTATCATTATGATCATTTTTATTAAAAAATAGTATTACTACTATTATTATTAATTAATAGTATTAAAATTATTATTACTATTATTATACTTATTCTAGTATTATTATAAATATTATTTTGCAAACAAAAGAAATTTTATATAAAAAAAAATATATTACATAAGTATACTAATATTACTAAATATTGTGATATAATATTATTATATATTAATGTAACGTTAACTAAATCATATATATCAAATAAGAATTATAATATATCATACGTATTAATAAAATTATATATAAATATTAATCTTAATACATAACTAAATATATATAAATCTGTTTGATTACTATCATATGTGTTAATATATATAAATGATTTAGGTTCGTGAATCCGAGGCCAACCCTGCATTTTTCAGTTGCGTCGTATGCATATTTTTACTACAAAATATCGTATTGTGAGTTCATTTGATTCCCTTTTACTCTTTACATTTTTGGGACTGAGAATACATGCGCTACTTTTACAACTGCTTTATTAAATGCTTTTGAAATACATTTTGAACTGCGAATACATGAAATGCTTTTATAAATGTTTGACGAGATAGACACAAGTAAAACATTCCTCGAATGAATTATGTGGACGTGATAATTGCCACCATTGAATTATGTGGACGTGATAATTGCCACAATTGATATGAATATTTTTCCCCTGATTATTATTGCTTGTTAACCTAAGAATTAGGGAACATCACTAATTTTGAGAATTAGTGCACGCCTAATTGACGCGAATCCTAAAGGTAGCTACCGGGTATAACACCCCCACCCAGAATGTTCACTAGACGGAAGAGCTAGTGGGCGTGGTGTTTAGTACTTCGAAGTTTATATGATTATTATACAGACGAGATGTTCTGTTTTGGGGATATTATTATGCGCATTATATGTTAAGGTCGGTTACCAAGCCAAGCTATGAAAGAAATGAAAAGTGAATGTTATGTATCAAGAAAATGATTTTATACACAGGTTATGTGTATGTTATTTTTGTGCACAAGATATGTGTACGGTTACTAAGATTTATGAAAGATGATTTCGTACACGAGAAAGGTGTACTGTATTTAAAAGATATCGCATGTACATTACATGTGGGTATAGGATTCAGGCCCATTTGTACCATGCAGGATTTAAATCTTGTGGTATATCAAAATGATGAATTTTATTATTTTATGACAAATCTATGAACTCACCAAACTTTTGGTAGACACTTGAAAGCATGTTTATTCTCAGGTATGAAAGAAACCTTCCGCTGTGCATTTGCTCATTTTAAAGACATTATTTGGAGTCAATCATCGCAATGGGGCCAGATGTTGGTGACTTCGTCCAGATGGATTAGGACGGGGTATGACATATATATTGTTTCAAAAACGTAAAACGTGATACGACATGATATTTTCTAATTACTTAAACATTTTGAACTTTGAAATATAATTAGATAGATATCCCAATTATATATAAGATATACAAAATTATATTTTGAAGTAAGAATATATATATATATATATATATATATATATATATATATATATATATATATATATATATATATATATATATATATATATATTTTACAAACGCGTTAATGTATAATTTAAAACGTTTCAATATTATTAAACGTATTTTAATAAACAGCGAGCCCCTGATTTATAGAAGCAAATGACCACAACGCTCAAATATATAAGTTACATTTATTATAATATGATTCACCGACGTTAAAGTCTAATTTTTGTAAAAGGTACACGTCGCGTAACGTAAAATGCTAGTTTTCTAAACGTACGAAAGTGCGCTCGAAAAACCGAAAGTGGTACATGAGTCGAGTGACAACGTCCGTGTCATTTGAGTAAAAATTATATTTTTACCATACACGTAAATATAATATAATATATAATTAATTATATAAATTAAATATATTATATATATAATAATTATAAACGCGTATGTCGGTAGAACACAAAATGGATGTAAGATGGATTTGAGTATCATGCAATCGCATGAACTTTACTCACAACCCTCATGCAATCGCATGAGGGGGTAGGTGGGGTGACATCCTTTAAATACCGAACGAATGCAGTTTGTAATTCATTTTCATCACTCATATTCGCAAGATAAATAAATATATATATTAATATTATTATTAACAATAACATTATTAATATTAATCTTATTATTAGTACAAGTATTATTAAGTAGCATTATTATTATGTATTAGACATAAAATACTATGACGAGGTCATGAGCGAGCTATTTCAAAACATGTTTTGCGAACGGGATAGGGTTAAGGAAATTATAGGTTATAGCTATGGAGGTTATGGGGAATGTTCGAGGGTATGCTCGTAAGGTCAAACTAGTATTTATCATCTCCTGCAATCTTGAATCTCAATATTGATACGTAAGCACTCATAATTTAACTTTTACATACTAATAGTGTATCCCTGACTAGTGCTCGAGTATATAGGATTATGCATGTTTGTACTTTTGATATTGCCTTTTGTTAGGTTATGTTGAATCCTGAATTAGTTATATATGCGGTTGAGATAAGGTATAAGATATGCATGTCGTTGGAAAGCTAGCGAAAAATTAAGAACTTTTCATTTAGATATCGAATGGTTTCGATGAACGGATTTGAAGTTATAGTCAATTGAAATTTGGTATTATTATTAAGAATGATTATTATTATCTTCGTTATTATCATCGTTATAGTATTTATCTAATTATTATTATTATTATTATTATTATTATTATTATTATTATTATTATTATTATCATCATGATTATCAATAAAAAGTATTATTATTAAAAATTGTTATTATTACTATCGTTATTATCGTTAAAGTTATAATTAGTATTATCATTATCATAATATCTATTATCATTAGTATTATTATAATTAAAAATTAATATTAGTAACACCTAATTATTATAATTACGATTATTATCATTAACACGAAAGCGATATAAAAGACGATTAAAAGCTATTAAACAAACCGATTAGGAAATAATGAGTATGAGTATCATGATGAAATTTAAATTATTAAAGGATATTGATTTAGATAAAATTATCGTTTTTCATTATTTTTATCACTATTAATATTAAAAGTATTATTAATATTAAAACTATCATTTTTACAAAATTATTATTTAATAAGAATATCATCGTTAATATAAAATTTCATTATTTTTATTAATATGAAATACCATTTTATCATAATATCATTTTAACAAATATAAATATTGTTATTATTATTAATAGAATAATAATTATTATTATTATTATAAAATAATATAACTTTTACTTACTATTATTATTATCGATATTATTTTATCAAATAAATATGTAATACAAAGATGTTTTACTACGTGTAACATAATTACATTAATACTACCTATCATATTATTTTTATGATGTTAAATGAACTTTATAAATCTTATTACTTAAGATATATAAAAGTATATTTTATATAAAATTTTATTTATTAATAAATGAATTATATTATTTACTCTAATAGATCTTTTAAAAAATATTTAAAAATATAAAACGACGATATTTAAACTATATATTAATCATGTATAGATTTTGGAAATCATTTTGAGTCAAATTAACTTTTGTTGACCTTTGCATATTAGTCTCGAGCATTAGGATTGAGATACACTATGACTTGACCTAATTTATTAGACAAATATTGACCAACATACAAATATATATAATTAATTTAGGTTCATGAATCCGAGGACAACCTTGCATTTGTTCAATGACGTTATATGTATTTTTACTACGAAATACAGTATGGTGAGTTTCATTTGCCTTTTACCCTTTATATTTTTGGGATGAGAATACATGCGCCATTTTTATAAATGTTTTTTGAAATAGACACAAGTAATCGAAACTACATTATATGGTTGAATGATCAAAGCCGAATATGCCCCTTTTGCTTGGTAGCCTAAGAATTAGGGAACATCACTAATTTTGAGAATTAGTGCACCCCTAATTGATGCGAATCCTAAAGATAGATCTATTGGGCCTAACAAACCTCATCCAAAGTACCAGATGCTTTAGTACTTCGAGTTTTTATATTATGTCTGATGGATGTCCCGGAATGATTGGGATATTCTTATATGCATCTTGTTAATGTCGGTTACCAGGTGTTCAATCCATATGAATGATTTTTGTCTCTATGCATGGGACGTATATTTATGAGAACTGGAAATGAAATTCGTGTGGTCTATTAAAATGATGGAAACGAATGATTATGATAAACTAATGAACTCACCAACCTTTTGGTTGACACTTTAAATCATATTTATTCTCAGGTATTAAAGAAATCTTCTGCTGTGCATTAGCTCATTTTAAAGATATTACTTGGAATCATTCATGGCATATTTCAAAAGACATTGCATTCAAGTCGTTGATTTCAGTAACGATTATGATTAAGTAAATGACAGATTAGATCATTTATAGATGGATATTACGAAATGGTATGCATGCCTGTCAACTTTAGATGAAATGAAAGTTTGTCTTTTAAAATGAATGCAATGTTTGTAAAATGTATCATATAGAGGTCAAATACCTCGCGATGTAATCATATGTTATCGTATTCGTTCTTATGGATTAGGACGGGTCTTTACACAAGCCGCCGGCTTCGTGCTTCATTATGTGCAGTTTCTGGTTTTTTCGGATCTGTATAGATTGAGTTTCTGTGATGATTATTTAAATTGTTTTGAATCTGCTATGTTTTAATATGCTTGTTTTCCATGATTAATGATTAGATAACTTGATTTTAGGATTGATTAGCACTTAACCCAACAATCTATTATTTGATTCATACTACTTGTTTAGATCTAGACAATCAAACTTGTTAAATTGATTTGCATGAAATTAAGTTAAACAACATGGTTAGTGATAAATTATTGAATTTGAGTTACGCTTATATATTAGAGTTTAATATTGTTAGGCTTAGTCGAAGAACCTTTGTTTGGATGTGTTTGATTAATGATTGCATGAGAACCAAGTAATAATTGACTTTCAGCTAGTAACTTGAGTTGATCTACTTATCGTTTAATAGTTTATATAATTTGTCAGTCTATTTGTATGTTAATCATCATCATAAGATTGATATGTATCATGTAATTGAATTGAACACTAAGAATTGAGATGCTAGCCATGCACATCACGTGTCTAGTATATGCTTTAAGTCCTGCTTATTAAATGATATGCAACACTTGTCTTAACCTATTTAAGGATAATAGTTGGTCTATGATTATTATCTTGATTGGTGTTGATATACGTTATGAAACTTTCCTATGATGATTCCCGTATAAGTTATTCGTTCATGTAACTGCTTTTATTTATAATTGTTTATTTTAATCTTTATCCCTTGCTTTCTATTTTGTTACTCAATTTCTTAAAAACGTTTTATTAATCATCTCTTTTCTAAGAGATAAGAATCAGCAACCTAAAAATACATAAAAATCTATTTTTAGTTCTTTAATAAGAGCTAAGCTATATAATAAACCAACTTAAAAACGCATCTACGCTCTCTTGGGACGATAACCTAAAATACTACATCTGATCGGGTTTTGTTGCTCGTTAGGGTGTTAAAAGTGAATTAAAAGGTTATATAAATTTAAAAGTTTGAAAGGCAAATTAAGCACTGCACACTTTTGCACATCACCTATCACTCCAAAAGGAGAAAATTTCAAAAGTGCTTCTCACAAAAATATCAGCACTCCTGTCTATTTTTTCTTTCCGAAATTTAGAATAGAAGTCTTTAAAAAGACTATTTCACCCTTCACACCCTTTAAACAACTTCACCACCACTCTAAAATTCCTTTCTCACCCTTTCAAATTGACAAATGACCTAGAAGCTATGGTTATTACCGCCTTCACATTAGTGGCAAGGATTTGAGTCTTTATCAAGTCTATGACGATGGGGGCAACATGACTCTATGAGTGAATTCATTTATTAGATCTATAGGGAACCCTAAACACTTGAGTGATTTGAGTGACCCGTGAAAGCTAGCCTAAGTCATGTAACCTCCTCGCATGCTTGCAGTGATAGTTTCAACCCTAAAATAGAGGACTCGCCTTACTCTTATAATGAAAAAGCAAAACCCTCAGAAAAATAGAAAGGAAACTCCAAAAAGATTTCTTGAAGTTTGAAACGAGAAGTTTGCTTGAGGATAAGCAAAGTCTAAGCGTGGGATATTTGATATCGGCTAAAAAGTCACGTTTTCACCCCCAAAATTGAGGCCTAAAAACAATAAAGTTCCAAACTTTATTGCCAAAATATTCACTTTATCGGTTAAAATTGAAACTTAAGAAATTACAAAGACGATGCAAAAATAATTAAGAGTATCGGAACTAAAACGAAGATTCTAGAGCGAAAATGGTGAAAGACAAGTTACGACCCCGGAAACCAAGTTACGCTCCCGGGAATGAGCAAGACGATCCAAGAAAACAGCAAACCAGGGCCTGGAATTGGCTAGCCACGCTGGCCTGCCACATAGGCGCCGGCCTGCCACTCGACTTGGCCACCGAGCACAGGAAACGGTCTAGGAAAATGGCTTGCCTGGCACCGGCCTCTGGTGCCGACCTTCCACGCCGGCTTGCCAGCCATTTCCTAACAAAATCCAACTATAAAATGGGACATTTGTCATCCATTTTTCTACACACTTCAACTCACTTCTTTCTCTCTCTTTCTACAATAATTAGTCATACTTTCAAGGTCTTCGACTCTGAGCGGGAAAATTAGTACCCGGGGAAGAATGCCGAAGATTATTAGGAGCGGTCTGGAGTTTGAAGTTGTCACTTTTGTATTTTCGGAACTCGTTTAATCTAGTGGTACTTCTATCATTTGTCTTTATATAATGTCTTCCATTATTATGATTTATGATATTGTTACTATGATTAGCGAGTAGTTATCTTTAGTGTATGCTATGATGTAATTAGTTATAATGTTGAAATATTTAAATGGGTTGTGTATGTTATTGAGATGCTTTCCGATTATGCTTTAAACTCAGTCGCTTTTCCAACTAATAGAACGTAGTTATCGGCTCTGTTATTGGGAAGTCGCGAACCCCGATTCAGAGTACACTATCTATGTCACCCCTTGGTAAGAGAAGTCTATCGGATACAACATAAGTTTGACTGAGACACACCGGTTGTAGTAAGTCTACCGAGCTTTGGATTCCGACTGAGGACTCTTTCGTAGTGAAACATCTAACTAGGCCCATAG
The DNA here is from genome assembly GCF_046630445.1 of Rutidosis leptorrhynchoides. Lineage (NCBI taxonomy): Eukaryota > Viridiplantae > Streptophyta > Magnoliopsida > Asterales > Asteraceae > Rutidosis > Rutidosis leptorrhynchoides. The sequence goes on along the minus strand of NC_092341.1, from coordinate 206,043,132 downwards.
TACATTGTCGGTCTTAGACCATGATAGAGTAGTCACTAAGCATATAAACTTCGTACGTGCACGCTGAAGCACAACGGTTGTTGTAAGTTGTACCTCTGCTAAGTAAGGCAATGAAACCCAGTCAGCGCCGATTAGTACACTTCACCATAACGCGGTCTCAAGCATTTCACCCCGCTTGAGGGAATTTTAGGTTAATTAAGAAACTGTTTGTTTAAACTCATAAAGGATTGGACCGTTAGGATAACCGAACGTGTTCATGGAAGTCAAACCGACTTGGCCATGGTGTTCTTTATGGTTGAACCCTTTTTAAGGGCCTAACTATCTTTTAAACCCAATCAATAACGAAAGCATCGAAGCACATCACGTCTCTCGGAATTGGCATACCTTGTACTTCATGTGCTTAAGAAAGTTTAGACCTTTGTGAAATGTTAATACGTCACCCAACCGAGTCGCTCAATTGGATGAGCCGTTTGAACGTGTATGCCTGTAGTCAAGCTGCACGGGCGTCGGGGGTATGAGACGTTGCTGTATATTCAGAATCTTCAAGCCTAACGCATTACCCAGTGACATGTCTTATGACATGGGCGGTAGGACCAGTGTAATGAATACAAGGTCACTACCTATTCATGAGCCAGCATTTCATAATCTCGGCAAATAACTAACGAAATCATAGTATGCACTTGCTTTAACCTTATCTGAATTAAAAAATTTATCGTATTTAATTTACTTTATCTTATAAACTAGAAAACCTAAATTTAGGTAATTTACAACTACTCCTCCACTTTAGAATTATCTTAACTTATAAATATATGTTCGATTCTACTGATCTCTTAAAAATTTGACCCTAGGTCATACTTCCCTTACTCACCACAATAAGGAGTAGTACGCTTTAGGCCCCGCTAAATATAAATTTATAACTATTACCTCTCTCCTGATAGCTGATTCTGACGTCTTGCGACCTAACGACACCGCATAAATAAAACCGTCCGTTTTAGTCATATCACTCATCACTTCAACATGACTTAGGATCAGCTATTTTTCAAATGAAAACAAAATTCATAAACTGTTTAATATGTAATTGAATGAAAGAAAACGTAAGAATTGAGATGTGTATATTTAAGTTAACCTGAATCAAGTTTGAAGAGCGGAATAACAACTAGAGCCATAAGTTCGCATCTTTTATGAAATCGTATAAATTTAGTTTTAACTCCATAGAGCCATAAATTCGTATCTTTTATGAAATCGCATAAATTTAGTTTTAACTGCATTATGCATTTGCTAGCATGCTTTCATACTAAGATAAATCGAACTAAAATATATAAAAATCATCCAAAAGAAGGTGGAGCAACCTCAAATAGAATATTAGGTTCTCAAGACATTGACAAAGTATACCCATGAACTGCGTTTGTGGTATACTTTTGCATTTCATTAGTTGTCTTGTAAGGTCACTTGTCAACCGCTACTGGCGTCCTTTTTTCTTTACTTCGTCTTCGATGTTAGTTGTATAGCACGCTTAATGTAGACAACACAAAAAATAATTATGTATTTAATGAACATAATTCGTCTAAGTGTTTTGTGTTAGTTCTTCTTCTGTTGGTTCTTCTATGGTCTTCTGCTAGGTCATCATACATCCTTCTGCTGCTGGTTACCAAGAACCCATTATTCTTCAACTATTATGTGCAGCTAGTAAAAGCAACATAATAAAACACTAAGATACATCATACAATGATGTTTAAAGATTTAGAACTATTTAAGTAAATTTATGCATGCTGCACATTACAGTTACTGTTAATAATCGAGTTTTGTCATAATTAAATTACTTTGGGGACTCAATAGTAATTTACAAGATCCCCGCACCACTGACTAAAACGTTTGTGGTGGTCTTCAATTTATAGATTCTTCAATGTCTTGTGGTTTATGCTTTTTACCAATGGTCAAGAACACACTCGCCCTTTGATTGAAAGCTTGATAAAAAGGTTGCAGTACTCTTTAGCGTGTGATATCTTCTGCATTCCTTAAGTTATGTGTAAGGTTATGTCACCGCTGACGAGTAACCTTCTATCTTCGACTTCGTCTTTGAGTTAGTCGAATGTCACATGTGGACGTGTGGTTCGATAACTTTAGGAAAAACAATCTATGTCTTTGAATTGGACATAATCTATCCAAGTGCATATTGTACTGGTTCTTCTTCTGGGTCTTTTATGATCTTATGATGTTTCTTCAAATTCCCAATTGTTGACTATTCTTGTGCTGATAAGTCATACAGTACAATCAAATACATTCCGACAGAACATGAAAAGTTGTTTACGGTATTTTGAAAATTTAAGCATATGCGTGTCTCACATAACATTAATTAGCTATAATGTAAATGTTTTGTCATAATTCTTTAATATTGGTAATTGACTCAAAAAAATTTAGTTTATAAAACCAGCTTAATAGCACAACTCCACACAATATAGTTTCTTGTTCCTTTTTAACATTTGAATAATAAAAGAAGTACTCGAAGTATCAGCAGCATGCAAATATAATGAAACATTAAATTCTAGTGTACTTAAATAAATGACAATTTGAAGATGAATCATCAATAACCATTCTATCAATCAAGAAAGCAACAACAAGTAATATAAAAGAGATTGATAACGAATAAGAACATGAAAAGAGTTTTCACTTCCGTTAAGGTTTACCCTAAAGGGCCAAACTCTTCACACAAAGTGAATAAAGTATAAGCGAAGAATCACCAACAAGATTCCTAACTAATCATGTTTTCCAGTTAAGTATGATACCTTTCACTTTATCTACTCTCAGAATACGAGACAAAAGAAAAAAAGCCTCACGAATGTAAGAATTTAAATAGAAGACTTACAGTGTGAGTGTTTACAACAAATATGATAAACAATACCTAGAACAATGACAATGGTAAAACAACCCAAGGTTTTGAAAACCCTACATCGCTTTAGGGTTTTGAGATAAAAAGTCTAGACATATAAACAGGTCACCCAAAATAACCTTCACAAGTCCATGTCGAACCCAAACACAATCAATAACAAGACAGATCTAAACACAAAACCTCGAAAACCTAATTTATCAAATTTCAAAGAACAGAGAAAACGAAGGATCAACGGCCTACAACTCTGATACCATGAACAAATATGTGATGATATCTAACAACAACACAAATACATAATCAAATGACTTCAACCAGGGGAATAAATATCGAATAAAGATAAGAGTTTATTAACAATGTATCACTTACTCTCTCACACGAATAATCACGCACACAAGTTCAAGAAATATGACCTTATCTCTTAAATCCAGAGTAGAATTTAAGAAGAACCAATTATGGTTCATAACTACACACATAATTGAATGAAGGAAAAAAGAGTGAGCTTTTTATGAATAATAAAGAAAAGAAATAGAAATGATCTATTGATAAAGGCAAAATTGCTGAAATGGTCCATGTGGTTTGTACCAAAATGCTGATTTAGTTCCTGTGCTTTTTTTTATGGATTTCGTCCTCGTGGTTTGTAAATATTGCTGATTTCATCCCTCCGGCTAACGATCGTAGAAAAATTTCGTTATATGCACATGAGGGCATTTTTGTCTTTTTTGCTTTTTTTCGTTGGTAACCCTAAAATCTCCTTCTTCCTCTCAAATATCTCACTTCATTTACAGAAAAAATGGAAAACTCATTGAAACCCACCACCACCCTTAATTATTATCAGAAAAAACGTTTATATAAAAATCCCTTGTATATAAAATTAGATCGAACAACCACCTACCCCCATCAAACCCTTTTAACTTCAGTAAGTCAACAAAATAACCCATTTATCAATTGTTTAGAACATGAAATTAAAATCTGGATTTACATACAAGAAACATCATCATTTTCCTTGCCCCAAATTTGGGTTCAGATACAGACGGCGATGGTAGTGGTCGCCACTGTTAGAATGAGGCGGTGGTGGTGGTGGTGATGGTCAGTGAGCCATGATCGATCATAGATTATCCAATAAAGGCTAATCAAGGATTGAGTGCAATGAGGGGGTACAATGGATGTCGATTAGGATTTTGGGACCTTATTGTCATATTTCGTTAAGTGCTAAACGATCAACAACCATGTCCCAGTCTTCATAAATTACCTTAACCAACAAAGATCAAGTCTCAGGCGAATTCACAAGAGAGATCAATATGGCTACGGCAATCCTTCCAGAATCAACAACCTCAAATTAGAGGCCAAGCTCCCTATTTATAGGTTTGAGATCTGCGCGGAAGTAAGATGCACGCGCACTTAGGCATTCTGCACAAGTATTACGAGAAGCCTACGCACTCTTTAATATTCCGCGCAATCCCACCGCGTAAATTTATACTTACCACGGTTTAATATCTTGTGTCTTTTGCCTTTAAGTAGCTTTTCGCACTAAAAATATACATATACATATGTATGTATATGATCAAGTCCCCCCAGTTTATTGTGTTACATTTTTGCAGAAAATGTAAGACAATAAACTCTAAAAATAAAAATTGTAGTTTTCGGGATCTTCAAAAAGTATTCACATATCTATACTTCCATACGCAGTTATGCGCATTTTTCAAATAATCTGCATGCGTCGTATCATTAATCCTAACGACTATATATTTAACCGTTGATATTCTGACGCATTTTACTAGCCGTTGATTTGTGATGATTACACATAAACGACACTTTGCAATCTTGAGGGTATAAATAAAGGATGTAGCCGCATATTTCAAAGCTTACTTTCTCTTGCCATTTTCTGTCTCAAAAAATTGCATTCATAATTTTCATCATATTCATCAAATTTCGGCGTTTATTTTGCATACTTCTGATCACATAGTTTTTTTTTATTCTTATTTCATTATGTCTGCATCTCCTTCTCCATCTGTTTCTGGGCCATCTGTTAATGATTTTGACTCATACATTACAGATGAAAAGCTTACGCAGATCCAGCTCAATTACCCAATGCTTGATATATTTGAGCCAATTGCACCTTCAACGGGTATCAAGGCCAACAATCCATCAAAAGATTATTTTGCCATTTACGAAACGTCGCTATTTTTGGGTAACCTTAGGTTCCCTCTTACAGACTTTTTTCTAAGTGCGTGCCAGTTCTTCGCAGTTAGCCCTGGACAATTTCATCCTAACACGGTTGCAAAGCTCATTCTTTTTTAAATGTATTGCAGCGCGATTAATAGGCCAGTCTCATTAGATGTCTTTTGTAGGTTTTCCACCATTCTTACACATGATCCAAGCTGGTTTACACTTAAGTGTCGCAATGGAGTGATGGACACTCCTAAAGAAAACGTTGGTAACTAGCAACAGTCCTTCTTTTTCATCAAGAAGACTGCGCTTCACGAGTACCAAAACGTCGATACTTGGGCAACCACATATGCAAAGAACAGCAAAGACCGCGCTGAGCTTGATGAGTATCAGCAAGAAACTCTAAAGTTGGTTACAAATGCGCGCTTACAAATCCGCCCATATGGGATTGTGCCTCTTCACGTAGGCAGAGTTTTAATTCATTGGTTGTGGCCCAATCAAATAGGCATCTTCAAAGATGCAGATGGTGATGGTATGCTTGCAACATTTTGCAATTTATTCTCAATTCATTTATATCTTTACATGTTATCATTATTAACACATTTGCTCTGTTTTTGCAGGGATTCCTCTCTCAAATCTTATGCGCGAGAAAGACATTAGAGGATTCACCTCATACCGCCGCTCTCTAGAGGATGGTAATGAAAACACTGATATTGAAGAGCCATTGATAAATACTAATATCATCCCTGATGACCTTGACAAATGCAAACGTAAAAGCACTACAGCTAAAACTGCAACAACAGCGAAGAAATGCACTAAACGCGTTACCCGTGAAGAGATTGAAGAAGGTATGCAACTTACTTACCCATGTTTTTCTGCTTTCCTTCGCATTCTTACTGCATTTATTAATAACATCTTTATTGATTATGTTGTGCAGAGCCTATTGATCTTACTAAAAGTTCTCAAGAACATGAGGGACCTCAATTCAACATATCCCAAGAAATCCCTGATGATGTTTTTGGCAAAACCTTTGCACCACCAAGTCCGATCACATCTGTAAAATTCGACCATCTTTGCGAACATGTTTATATTGACAGAGAAACAGCCGCAGATCAGATCAAGCAACTTGGCAATGCGGTTCCTGAAGACGTTCTTGTGAAATTGCACAAAATCGACGATGAAACTATGGAAAGTGCTAGAGTGCAGAACTGCTATTCTGCAGTGTGTTTTTTAGTTGACGACATTCGTCGCCGTGATAGCTTAGTCAATGAAGTTGAAGCACAAACCAACGCAGCAAAGCAAGCTAGTAAAAAAGCTTCACGGCTTGAGAAAGAAAATGCTAAGCTAAAGAAAGAACTTAAAGATGCGCAAACCGCACTTAGAGCTTCTGAGGCTCAAGTCACTACTCTTATCACGGCCGCAGAATCTCAATCTTTGCATCCAACCGCAAATGATCAGTTTAAGCAGCTTGTCACCTACTTACCCGAACTTGGTCATAAAATCATGGATTCTAAGACCGTTACTGAGTAATTTGAATCATATCTCAATGCGGTTAAACTCCGTGAACGTTGCAAGTTTTTGGCCACAATCTCAGCTGCATATGGTATTGGTGCACCATATCCAGAAGTGATTGAGAAGGAGATCTGTGATATAGAGGTTGCGAAAGATATTTACGCAGAAACCAGCAAAGCGGTAGAACGTATTGACATTCCTGAACTTAACACGTTCAGCAACCAGGAAGATTTCACTTTTAAAGATGTTGTGGAATTAAAATTGAAACCTTTTAGTTATTTCGAAATAAGCTTTGCGTTTTGTTTTGTAACTTGTAACCTCCAACTTACGTGGTTTTATTAATGTTAATACTTTCTTATCAGTTGCAACAGTTTACTTTTATAGCGCTTAAGTACTTTATCAATATTCATAATTACTAGCATTGTCTTTTACAATTTCATTGTTTATTATTGTGCACATAATAAACAATTACTCATGTGAAACAACCTGTCTGCGCGTGCTTATGCATATTATGAATCTTCTAAGTTCGCCGAAATGATCCTTAGGCTAATATGTGTTTTATGCGAAGCATCCAAGTATTGCTAAATCAAATAATGTGGGAAAATTATAAGTATCAAATCTTTTCGCATACACTTTTAAATTATTTTAATGAAATAATAAGTGGTCTTTACCATCGCTTACGCAATTGCGAACTTTTTACTTATGCCATGCAATCATATATTTCTGATCATTATTTATTTCGCATAAGATCATAAATGCGGTTTTACAACATTGAATCTTTCAATAGCATTATTTTCTGATGATCAATTGCACAATGAATCTTATTGTAATGTTTGAATTTAGTGGGCTTTTCCATCACTTATACCTTATTTATTAAATTTTTTCATTATTTCATGAAGTCAACATGCATAATTTACCATGTTACTTATTAACTATCATTATTGCAGTTTGCGCAATATAACTTTGTCCGCGTATAATGACATCAAAATAGAACTCGAAAAACTTTCTTTATTTATTCACATTCTTGCATTTAGCAAGCACCAATCATCGCCAAGATACATTTGTCATATTTCATGACACCCACTTCTAAACAATAATATCTTCAACAAATACTATTAATATTCGCACTAACAACATTTGTGTTATAACTTCTCATTTGAACTTCAAATTTTTGTTATCAAAATAATTTGATCATCATCATATATGCATTAGCAACAACAACAACAACAACATGGCCTTCTGTTCCAATATTTTCACCCACCATGATAGATGCGCATAATGGTTCTGGAATCGCAGATGTAACCGTCGCGATACCTTTGGAAGTTGCAAATTTTACCATGCCATGAATTGTTGAGGAAATTATACCGAACTTACACACAGTTGTGCGCCCTAGAAGGATATTATAGCGCGACACAGTGTTCATGACATACAGGTTTAAAAAGGCCGTGCGCACTAACATTGCGTTTTGCTCATCCATGATTTCAATTTCTAACTCCAACTGCCCTATAGGCCACGCGGATTCTCCTGAAAAACCTGACAAAGACATTGCGGTTGTCCTGAGTTTTGACTGAATATCTTTTGGAAGTTTGTGGAAACATTGATTGTACATAACGTCAACACTACTGCCAGTATCAACATGCACTTTCATTACTTGTATACCAGCTCCCGCAATCTTGCACGATATTACTATTGGTTCTTCCGACAATCCGCAATCTTTTATCGACGTAAAAGTTATAGGCTCGAGCTTCCATTTTTCATAGTCTTCAAAAGGTTTCTGCTTTTGCACATTACCATTAATATTCACCATACTAATTACTTGAATTTCTTGCAAGCTGTCCTTCTTGCCTACCACCTTTGCACCCAAGTTCCTAACCGCCGGTGCTTTGCGTTCTTTTTGTACCACTGTATTAACATTTGGTGTCTTTGGCGTGCTTGCTAATGCGGGTATAGCTATTGCATCTGTTGTGCTTGTTTCTTTGCTAAGTAACATATGATTCAATTTCCCTTGCCCAACCGCGTCTGTAATTAGCTCAACAAGGGCGCGACATCTATTCGTATCGTGACCATAATCATCATGAAAGATACAAAATTTAGATTTGTCACGCCTATTATTATCACTTAACTGCGGAGGGTCTGGAAATGCCTTAGCAACACGCTCTTGTAAAAGTATCTCTTTTGGCGTTTTTGATAATGTTTGGATGATGGCAAAGGAATCATTATTACACTTTCACGTGGAATTCATGTCACGGTTATTATAACCTTGATTGCCACCATCCCTATTATTTTGCTTTCGATCGTTACGCCAATTTCCACCATTATTATTTCTTCTTTGCTGCCCAGATTCGCGTTTATAATCACGGTACCCATCCCCGTTACCATCACGGTACGTGTCATTATCATCGCGCAAATTCCTATCCTTGCCCCAACTACAATTTTGCACTATATTACTGTCTTCTCCACAGCGAATATAGTCATATGTTTCTTGCATAACTTTGGAAAAATTACGCGGTACATCTCTTCACAAACGACGTACAAGAGTTGGGTGCTTCTGTGGATTTATCGTATTTACAAATCCAGAAATTTTCTGGTCTTCATTGAGGTTTGGGATTTTCTGGCACTCATAAATGTATCTTGTCAACAAACTTCCCAACGTTTCTTTGAAGCCTTGCTTGATATCATGGCACTCAATGTGCGTCTTCTTTTGCGGCAACAAATTTTGAAATTGGAAAAGGAATTTTTCTCTTAAGTCCACGAATCCAATGATGCTTCTTGCTCTTAAATTGTGAAACCATTCACGCGCTAATCTTTGTAGCACCATTGAGAATACGCGGCACGCAACCGGTGCATCTCAATTATATGTACTTACAACTCCTTCAAATCTCTACAAAAAGTCGAGCGGATCTGTTAACCCCGAATATACACCCAGAGTTGCGGGCACAATGGGTGGTGTAGTAATCGGGTAATCAGATATGTGCTCTACAAATTTATCTATTGCGAACGTTATTTCAGTTGCCTTTTTTGGCCGTGCATCTTTGTTATCCGCGCAATATTTTTCAATCATTTGCTAAATAACATCTGGTAGTTCAAACTTGTGTTGCATATCTTTTGGTGCCAACTTCTTGAACATATCCGCCAAAAATGTCTGCGCATTCTCCATTTTTGCGACCTGAGATGTTTCTCCTTCTTCAAAATAACACGGAACGGGCGTGGGAGGCCTTTTGCATTTTAATTTGGCAATTTCGACCACCTCCTGATCACTTTCAGAATTTTCAGAATTATCAGAATTCTGCAATGGAGTTTTAATGCTTCTTGCCTTTTTAAAAATTAATACCGGCGAGCCAAAAGCATTTTGGTCTTAAATGTCATCTCGCGCACTTTCATCATGATTTATTATTAATCTTTGCGCATTTGGTGATATATCATTGAGCGGCCATTCATAGTTATTTGGGATGTGGAGGTCAAAACCTCTCTCCATCAATAATTGTTTTGCCTCTAAAGGCGTAAGTGTGAAGACCCATCCTAATCCATCCGGACGAAATCCATATCGATTATAAAAAATTCACAACAGTTGATTACATCGCGAGGTACTTGACCTCTATATGATACATTTTACAAACATTGCATTCGTTTTTGAAAAGACAATCTTTCATTACATCGAAAGTTGACGGCATGCATACCATTTCATAATATATCTAACTATAATTGACTTAATAATAATCTTGATGAACTCAATGACTCGAATGCAACGTCTTTTGAAATATGTCATGAATGACTCCAAGTAATATCTCTAAGTTGAGCAAATGCACAGCGGAAGATTTCTTTCGTACCTGAGAATAAACATGCTTTAAAGTGTCAACCAAAAGGTTGGTGAGTTAATTAGTTTATCATAAATAATCATTTCCATCATTTTAATAGACCACAAGATTTCATATTTCCATTTCTCATAAACATACGTCCCATGCATAGAGACAAAAATATCATTCAAATGGATTGAACACCTGGTAACCGACATTCACAATATGCATATAAGAATATCCCCATCATTCCGGGATCCTCCTTCGGACATGATATAAATTTCGAAGTACTAAAGCATCTGGTACTTTGGATGGGGCTTGTTGGGCCCGATAGATCTATCATTAGGATTCGCGTCAATTAGGGTATCTGTTCCCTAATTCTTAGATTACCAGACTTAATAAAAAGGGGCATATTCGATTTCGATCATTCAACCATATAATGTAGTTTTGATTACTTGTGTCTATTTCGTAAAAACATTTATAAAAATTGCGCATGTATTCTCAGCCCAAAAATATAAAGGGTAAAAAGGCAAATGAAACTCACGCATATAAATATTGTAAAAACAGTTAATAAAGCATTTGCATGTATTCTCAGCCCAAAAATATATATAAAAAGGGAATAATAAAACTCACCTAATGTATTTTGTAGTAAAAATACATATGACTATATTGAACAACTGAACAATGCAGGATTGGCCTCGGATTCACGAACCTATAACATTTGTATATTTATTAATACATATAATCGTATTTGAATGAATATATATATATATATATATATATATATATATATATATATATATATATATATATATATATATATATATATATATATATATATAATATATATATATATATATATATATATATATATATATATATATATATAAATTTATTAATTACATTATTTTTATATTAATAACATATATTTTTAATTTGTATGTACATTCAAATGGTTAATATTTTTATAGTTATATTAATATATTCATATACATACTTGTTTAATGTTATATTTAAAAATCGATAATTTGTTGTTTGTAAGTGTTTATATAAATAATTTTAGTAGGTTTTATATATATATATATATATATATATATATATATATATATATATATATATATATATATATATATATATATATATTTATGTGTAGTTTTAATATAAGTATAGTATATATAATAAATATATTTTATGTACAAAATATTTATTTGCTTAAAAATGATAGTTTCGATATTAACGATTTACTAATAATAATAATCATAACAATAATAATAATACCACTTTATTTATTTTCATGATACTAATAATTTTAATAATAAGGATATTGTTAACAATGATAATTATGTTAATGATAATAATACTAGTATTTATAGAAAAGATACTAATACAAATGTTAGTGAAAATAATAATAATTTGCATTATTCTCTTAATAATAATAATTTTATTCATTGTTTTTATGTTTACATAATAATAATGATAATACATACATTAGTTTGTCCATAGATATCATAATAATAATTATAATAGCAATACTCTTAATTTTAACTATGATCATAATAATAATAATGATAACCATGATAATATTAATAGTGATACTTATATTAATAATCTTATACAATTAATAATATTACTAATTCTAATAATAATGATAATTATAAAAATGATACTAACTAAATATAATAAAAAAATTTATTGTTTTCATATTAATGATAATAATAATAATCCTAAATATGTTAATAATATTAATACATATATTAGTAATGATATTAATTTTTGTAATAACAAATATATATTATCATTGTAATCAAAATTACGATAATAATTATTAATGGTGACAATACTTTCATTAGTGAAGATAATAGGACTAATAACCATAACAATAACAATAACAATAACAATAACAATCATAATGATAATAATAAATAATAATAATAATAATAATAATAATAATAATAATAATAATAATAATAATAATAATAATAATAATAATAATAATAATAATAATAATAATAATAATAATAATAATAATAATAATAATAAGATTACTACGTCAATAAAAAGTCCTTAAAAAAAATATATGCCACTGGCGAGAATCGAACCCGGGACCTCTCATATAATACCAACACCCTAGACCACTCATCTGATTCAGCTTTTCCAGATTTAATCTGTAACCCACACGACTTAAACCCGCTATTTCTGTTATTATTTCATCACCATCTTCTTCGCTATTACAAGTCGACAGAGGCAATCAATCTATCTTAACAGCGAAGTAATACATCGATTTATGATTTGAAAATTAATTACAAACACTCTGTATTCATTGTTTTTAATTACCAGAACCAAAATGAACTAAAAATAAAAACCGTGACATTTTCCTGTTAACAACTCGATCATTGATTTAAAAATTTAGGTTGTTTCAGCAAATATTTACAACATGAATTGTGTTGTAAATGGATCATAGAAACTTTAGAAATTATCAATTCAACCAAAAACAAAACACAGTTGTTGAATTCGAGGATTGAAGAACCGTTTGACTTTTGAACTTAAATCTTTGACTCCTAAATTAAAACTCAGTTTGAAGAATTGGAGTTTGAGATTTGGTAGGTAGATCAAGTGAATGATTTTGAAGACAACTGCATTTATAATTTTTGAAATTGACTATCAAATTGAATTATGAATTTAAAGGTTGCCAAGAACAGGGCCGTTTGGTCTGTTCTTCAATTTTCTGTTTTATTTTCAGTTTGTAGTGAATGAAATATGCTGGATGATTGAGGTTGGATTATAAATGATTATAAAGAATTTCGAAGAACACTCAACTGATTTGTGGTGTTATTAAAGTCGTGAGAATAATCAAACAGGAATCTAAATAATTATAAAAAAAAATAGAATTGAAAAATAACAGTTAACTGTAATTGTCTGCAACTGATTTGGAATGAATCTGGTAGCGAATTTTGGAGTCCCAAATCAGAATAAAAATCTGCTTGATAGGTACTTGTAACCATTTCGTACGATTTTTATCTTTATTTATAGTTTATTTAATAATACCAATATTTAATAGATATATTAGTTTTAATAATAATAATTGTTTTAATTATAATAATCATAATCACAATATTATTTATAAAGTATTAATAATAATAATTATGATAACAATGCTACTAAAGGATCATAATCTTTAAATTAGTAATAATGATACTAATAATAAATTGTATCATTTTCTAAGAATATTTATAATATTAATAATATTGCTAATATTAGTCATTATAATTAAAATTATAACTTAAATTTTAGTTATATTATTATTGACATTAACATTGATAAAATAAAAAAAAAATGTGACAAGTCACATGTACCAATTTTTTTATAAAAAAAACAACACTCATAATATCAATATTATTATCATTATTAATATTTATTTTAATGATAATAAAAGTTATAATAACTATATTTTAATTTGTATTTACATATATTAATATTACATACTATTAATTATGTAATGTTTAAGAATTTTATGATATATACCATATATACATAATATTCATACCTTTTAACAACATACATATATTAATAGTTATATATTCAAACTATTATGTGTAATTATATTTTTAAATATTAAGTTTTATGTATAAATTACATATATTAACAATTAGTCTCAAAGTATAACATTTGTTACTTAGTTCATATTGACAATTTTATACATTTGATTTACTTCTCCATTTTCAATTATCAATTTTTACATATATGATTAGGTTTTCCTTCAATACAATTAAATCACATAATATTTCAGTAATATAATTATTTTATAATATATAATTATTTACATGTAAAGTTATATATATATATATATATATATATATATATATATATATATATATATATATATATATATATATATATATATATATATATATATATTCTATTTACGATTAAAGGTTCGTGAATCATCGGGCATGGTCAAGGTCAAATGTATACAGGAACACAGTTCAAAGTTTTTGGAATTCAGTTTAACAGACTTTGCTTATCGTGTCGAAATCATATAAGATTAAGTTTAAATTTGGTCGGAAATTCCCGGGTCATCACAGTACCTACCCGTTAAAGAAATTTCGTCCCGAAATTTGAGTGAGGTGGTCATGGCTAACAATAAAATTGTTTTCATGATGAATATAAGGTGATAAATAGAGTTTTATCATTATTGAGTAATACAGATAAAACAATTCGATTATTCGAAGCGTATGAGTGAAGTTATCACAAAATAGTGAAATGAAAGGATAAAGGTTTGTCTTAGCTTTTGAGAGAGTCAGGGTTGAATTTAGAAAATAGAGTGCGTCTTAACTTTTGACGTAGAGGGTTGAATTCTGGAATTCAAGGGATTTAAATAAAATCTTCAAAATCTTAAAAGATTTGATTCTTCGGTGAGTAAGGAAATTAAGATCCCTATAATTAAATACGGTGATCTATCTCGATTATTCTGTCTGACATTTCCTTTATAAATTTACCTTTTCCGTTCCATTAGTTTTCACCACTTTTATACTCAATTCCCAAATTCAAAAGATTTATGAAAATGCTTAATCTTGTTCTGATCCTTGTTCTTATTCTAACTATCGCAATGATCGTTCTTCTTTTCCAACTCCCACCTGAAGAATCTATTTATTTCTACTATGCTCTATTGGTTATTGTATATATAATCCTCCCGTATCTTTATATTGCTATACGCACTGATATCCACGGTTTGTAATTTTGGTGTTATTGTTGGGCTTTGTATTTTCTCTTATATATCGGAGTTTCATGCTCTTGTCTTCTTTTCCCGACTTTAAGTTAAGCGAATAATGGTCCAGAATTCGTAGCTATAGAGTTTCGGATGATTATAACGTTCTAAGCAGGAAGGAACGTAATAGCACGATTTGATTTTTCAAATTTATCAAAAATACAGACGATAGAATTATCAAGAATATAGTCTTCTTGATATGTTTGGAGGTTATGTAGAATGAAAGAGTTATGTAACATGACACATGATGATGGTATAATCTACTGTAAACCATCATTACGTTTCATTAGAAACTCAGCATGACTTACTGTAATATAATCACGTTGATCAAGTGTCATTATATTATACTAACTCATGCATCAATTTCCAACACTACTACAAAATCATTCATAATTCAAACTCAAATTTTAAGAAAATTTAGAAACTAACGTAGTTTCCTTTATGATGTAATATAGATAGCACGAAGAGATAAATAATTTCGAACGAGAATAATTATGGAAATATCTTCAGAAATATCGAAGATATTTATGATGATATTTTGGAATTTCTAAGTTCGATGGTTGATGAGGAAGATTTTCTGCAAGATTTTAACATGAGTACAGAGCAAGATATCCATTGAAGGTTTCATCGGATCCAGAATTACCTGAATTCTTTGAATATATGGTATGGTCCTTGTATTTGTCCTTTGTCTCCTTCGTGGTTAGCTCAATCCGTTTTGCAGTTCCAACTTTTCTGAGCTTTTCCAACATATTATTCTTTATCATCAAACTTCTGATGATTAAAGTCGTTTACGGTTGTCTATGGTTTCTGCTGCTTCATTCAGCTTTTTCAACATTCAGAGTATTGATTTGTGACTGAGTGCTTTTCAGAATTTCAGAATGAGAGATCATAATTCTAAGATATAAATGTCATACATATAACTGTTGATGTAGATATGCTGTGAGTTTTTAAAGTACTGATTGCTGATTCCCGGTATTTGGTATGTCAGTTCTCGTTACAAGATGCGGATGAGTACATGATGAGACTTCAATAGATAAATATAGTGATTTGTCAGAGAGATTTAAACCAAGGAGAAATGAGGTTGCTGGTACATCTGCTGGAAATATGATGGAATATAAAAGGATTTCCTGGTAACAATAAAAGAGTACGCATATATATCAAAGTTATATTAAGGTTGTTTCGAACGAAAAGTCGAAGTTGACTTGCTGGAGCTGTGACAAAGTTGGCCAATTTGAAAAGAGATTTGAAAAGTTATTTTCGGTAATAATAACGTTAAAGGAATTAGCACAGTTGTGCGTTAAACGTTTACTCAGTTTCCGAGAGTTTTCATGTGCATAACAATATGCATCAAACTTTCCTTCCCGTAGATGATGTGCAGTTAGTTTATCCTCTCGATTGAGGTGTTTT
Source organism: Rutidosis leptorrhynchoides (assembly GCF_046630445.1). Classification (NCBI taxonomy): domain Eukaryota; kingdom Viridiplantae; phylum Streptophyta; class Magnoliopsida; order Asterales; family Asteraceae; genus Rutidosis; species Rutidosis leptorrhynchoides. Next base: position 206,026,601 of record NC_092341.1, on the reverse strand, counting down.
CGAGAATCATGAAAGGTTTGAACGCAGATTATAATCGTCAAGATACAAATGAAGTTTAAGATGAAATCAAGTGGCAAACTTGAAGAATTGTTTAGTTTCATATGTTATAATTAATATTTTAATTCATTTTTAATTGTCCAATCTTGATAGTCCACAGTCGATAGTCCACAGTTAACAGTCCAATAATTCATATATAGTTTAATTTATAATATTTGAATTAATTAATACGTGTCGTGACCTGTATACGTCTCAGACTTGATCAAAACTCAAAGTATATATATTATTATAGAATCAACCTCAACCCTGTATAGAGAACTCGATCATTACTGCATATAGAGTGTCTATGGTGATTCCAAATAATATATATAGATGCGTCGATATGATAGGTCAAAACCTTGTATACGTGTCCCGATATTTAAAGTGTGTAAAATAAATAACAGAAATTAAATAACGATAAATAAAGTGCGTAAAGTAACTAACAGAAATTAAATGACGATAAATAAAATCGCGAGAATGTAAATTGCGATAAATAAAATGTAATCAGTTAGCTAGGAACAATTAGCTAGGAACAGTTAGCGTGGATTCTTAACAAAATTTCTCATAGTTAATTTGTTTGTTTCTAACAAATTTTATCTTGTCAAATGTTTTCTTCATTATGCCACTTGTTGGATTCTGATAGGTCAAAATCCAAGTATGAAATTGAATGGAAATGGTTATTCTGCAGTGAACGGATATGTATATCTGTGGATGTAAGTAGGATAGTAAATGACCGTTGGATCAGATTCGAAGAATGTACAGTGTAACTTATTAATGTGAAATCTAAATATTTCTAGGGTATTACCTACCCGTTAAAATATTTTCACCATTAACAATTAGTACAAAAGAATTTTTTTTTTAGTTACAATCTTTATGAAAACATACATACATATATATTTTCTTCAGATGTAATCATGGATTTAAATGAGTCAATATGATATTAAACTCATTTGATTTACCGTTAGAATAAGATTATATAATCTCTAAAACATTAGAGATTATATAATCATCATGTTGAACGAAGATAAATGATGTAGAACGATTCTTAGATTGATGATTATGCTCGAGGTACATAATGAGATTTTGAGGCATAGATTGTTGATGGTACTGGTGCCGTTATTGATGGTACTATTGGTGTCGGTGATGTTGCTGAAGCTGGTATGTTTTGCACCATATTTTCCAAGGCTACAACTCGGGCGTGAGACTTGTTGAATTATTATTCCGGGATGATTGTCGGTCGTAACAAACGAATGAATAAGGTTTAAAATTTTAGATAGAATCTACTCGTGGCGAGGTATTCGGGAAATGAGTATGAAAATGGTGTTTCTAATAGATTCACCGGTAAGTGCTTCAGTTTTTTTTTTTTTTTTTTTTTTGCCAAGAGGGAAATTTGGTTGATGGAAAAGATCACCTTCTTCTTGTCTCCATTGATTAAATAGGCTACGAACTCATCAGATGAATTGGGGATGACTGATTGATTAATTCATTCTGGTGACGCTGCTTTCGGAGCTGGAGTGGGACTTCATATCGGAATCCGAGGGACTTGAACTAGTTTTGAGTTCCATTTCGTACGATTGAATAAAGGATCTTTCGATATGAAATGATTTTTGGATATCGGATGATATTCTAATTACATAGAATACCTATACATAGTACAGAAGATCCCGTAGATTACGAAGGGAATTAAGGAAACGTGTCAGATAAAGTCTACAGTAACAGATATGCTAAGATATGAATTTTGTCTATACACTATTCATGCAATCATTGTAGTATGATGTGTCTAGACTAAGAATGATAAGCAAGTGATTCCCTAAGATTAATAAGCAGGTAATTTTCGACACGAATTGATAAACAAAACTTTTGACATGCAGACACGGTCGAAGTCCAGACTCACTAACGCATCAAAATAACTATCAGTTAGTCACACTAATGCAAGACCTGGTTCGCTAAGACCACCGCTCTGATACCAACTGTGAAGACCCATCCTAATCCATCCGGACGAAGTCCATATCGATTATAAATGATTCACAACAGTTGATTACATCGCGAGGTACTTGACCTCTATATGATACATTTTACAAACATTGCATTCGTTTTTGAAAAGATAATCTTTCATTATATCGAAAGTTGACGGCATGCATACCATTTCATAATATATCAAACTATAATTGACTTAATAATAATCTTGATGAATTCAACGACTCGAATGCAACGTCTTTTGAAATATGACATGAATGACTCCAAGTAATATCTCTAAGATGAGCAAATGCACAGCGGAAGATTTCTTTCGTACCTGAGAATAAACATGCTTTAAAGTGTCAACCAAAAGGTTGGTGAGTTCATTAGTTTATCATAAATAATCATTTCCATCATTTTAATAGACCACAAGATTTCATATTTCCATTTCTCATAAACATACGTCCCATGCATAGAGACAAAAATATCATTCATATGGATTGAACACCTGGTAACCGACATTCACAATATGCATATAAGAATATCCCCATCATTCCGGGATCCTCCTTCGAACATGATATAAATTTCGAAGTACTAAAGCATCCGGTACTTTGGATGGGGCTTGTTGGGCCCGATAGATCTATCTTTAGGATTCGCGTCAATTAGGGTGTCTGTTCCCTAATTCTTAGATTACCAGACTTAATAAAAAGGGGCATATTCGATTTCGATCATTCAACCATATAATGTAGTTTTGATTACTTGTGTCTATTTTGTAAAAACATTTATAAAAATTGCGCATGTATTCTCAGCCCAAAAATATAAAGGGTAAAAAGGCAAATGAAACTCACGCATATAAATATTGTAAAAACAGTTAATAAAGCATTTGCATGTATTCTCAGCCCAAAAATATATATAAAAAGGGAATAATGAAACTCACCTAATGTATTTTGTAGTAAAAATACATATGACTATATTGAACAACTGAACAATGCAGGGTTGGCCTCGGATTCACGAACCTATAACATTTGTAAATTTATTAATACATATAATCGTATTCGAATGAATATATATATATATATATATATATATATATATATATATATATATATATATATTTATTAATTACACTATTTTTATATTAATAACATATATTTTTAATTTGTATGTACATTTAAATGGTTAATATTTTTATAGTTATATTAATATATTCATATACATACTTGTTTAATGTTATATTTAAAAATCGATAATTTGTTGTTTGTAAGTGTTTATATAAATAATTTTAGTAGGTTTTATATATATATATATATATATATATATATATATATATATATATATATTTATGTGTAGTTTTAATATAAGTATAGTATATATAATAAATCTATTTTATGTACAAAATATTTATTTGCTTAAAAATGATAGTTTCGATATTAACGATTTACTAATAATAATAATAATCATAACAATAATAATAATACCACTTTATTTATTTTCATGATACTAATAATACTAATAATAAGGATATTGTTAACAATGATAATTATTTTAATGATAATAATACTAGTATTTATAGAAAAGATACTAATACTAATGTTAGTGAAAATAATAATAATTTGCATTATTCTCTTAATAATAATAATTTTATTCATTGTTTTTATGTTTACATAATAATAATGATAATACATACATTAGTTTGTCCATAGATATCATAATAAAAATTATAATAGCAATACTCTTAATTTTAACTATGATCATAATAATAATAATGATAACCATGATAATATTAATAGTGATACTTATATTAATAATCTTATACAATTAATAATATTACTAATTCTAATAATAATGATAATTATAAAAATGATACCAACTAAATATAATAAAAAATTTTATTGTTTTCATATTAATGATAATAATAATCCTAAATATGTTAATAATATTAATACATATATTAGTAATGATATTAATTTTTGTAATAACAAATATATATTATCATTGTAATCAAAATTATGATAATAATTATTAATGGTGACAATACTTTCATTAGTGAAGATAATAGTACTAATAACCATAACAATAACAATAACAATAACAATAACAATAATAATAATAATAATAATAATAATAATAATAATAATAATAATAATAATAATAATAATAATAATAATAATAATAATAATAATAATAATAATAATAATAATAATAATAATAATAATAATAATAATAATAATAATAAGATTACTACCTCAATAAAAAGTCCTTAAAAATTTATATGCCACCGGCGAGAATCGAACCCGGGACCTCTCATATAATACCAACACCCTAGACCACTCATCTGATTCAGCTTTTCCTGATTTAATCCGTAACCCACACGACTTAAACCAGCTATTTCTGTTATTATTTCATCACCATCTTCTTCGCTATTACAAGTCGACAGAGGCAATCAATCCATCTTAACAGCGAAGTAATACATCGATTTATGATTTGAAAATTAATTACAAACACTCTGTATTCATTGTTTTTAATTACCAGAACCAAAATGAACTAAAAATAAAAACCGTGACATTTTCCTGTTAACAACTCGATCATTGATTTAAAAATTTAGGTTGTTTCAGCAAATATTTACAACATGAATTGTGTTGTAAATGGATCATAGAAACTTTAGAAATTATCAATTCAACCAAAAACAAAACACAGTTGTTGAATTCGAGGATTGAAGAACCGTTTGACTTTTGTACTTAAATCTTTGACTCCTAAATTAAAACTCAGTTTGATGAATTGGAGTTTGAGATTTGGTAGGTAGATCAAGTGAATGATTTTGAAGACAACTGCATTTATAATTTTTGAAATTGACTATCAAATCGAATTATGAATTTAAAGGTTGCCAAGAACAGGGCCGTTAGGTCTGTTCTTCAATTTTCTGTTTTATTTTCAGTTTGTAGTGAATGAAATATGCTGGATGATTGAGGTTGGATGATAAATGATTGTAAAGAATTTCGAAGGACACTCAACTGATTTGTGGTGTTATTAAAGTCGTGAGAATAATCAAACAGGAATCGAAATAATTATAAAAAAAATAGAATTGAAAAATAAAAGTTAACTGTAATTGTCTGCAACTGATTTGGAATGAATCTGGTGGCGAATTTTGGAGTCCCAAATCAGAATAAAAATCTGCTTGATAGGTACTTGTAACCATTTCGTACGATTTTTATCTTTATTTATAGTTTATTTAATAATACCAATATTTAATAGATATATTAGTTTTAATAATAATAATTGTTTTAATTATAATAATCATAATCACAATATTATTTATAAAGTATTAATAATAATAATTATGATAACAATGCTGCTAAAGGATCATAATCTTTAAATTAGTAATAATGATACTAATAATAAATTGTATCATTTTCTAAGAATATTTATAATATTAATAATATTGCTAATATTAGTCATTATAATTAAAATTATAACTTAAATTCTAGTTATATTATTATTGACATTAACATTGATAAAATAAAATAAAAATGTGACAAGTCACATGTACCAATTTTTTTATAAAAAAAAAAACACTCATAATATCAATATTATTATCATTATTAATATTTATTTTAATGATAATAAAAGTTATAATAACTATATTTTAATTTGTATTTACATATATTAATATTACATACTATTAATTATGTAATGTTTAAGAATTTTATGATATATACCATATATACATAATATTCATACCTTTTAACAACATACATATATTAATAGTTATATATTCAAACTATTATGTGTAATTATATTTTTAAATATTAAGTTTTATGTATAAATTACATATATTAACAATTAGTCTCAAAGTATAACATTTGTTACTTAGTTCATATTGACCATTTTATACATTCGATTTACTTCTCCATTTTCAATTATCAATTTTTACATATATGATTAGGTTTTCCTTCAATACAATTAAATCACATAATATTTCAGTAATATAATTATTTTATAATATATAATTATTTACATGTATATATATATATATATATATATATATATATATATATATATATATATTTCTATTTACGATTAAAGGTTCGTAAATCATCGGGCATGGTCAAGGTCAAATGTATACAGGAACACAGTTCAAAGTTTTTGTAATTTAGTTTAACAGACTTTGCTTATCGTGTCGAAATCATATAAGATTAAGTTTAAATTTGGTCGAAAATTCCCGGGTCATCACAGTAAGTACTCTTTTCGCAGTCTTTTTCGGCATTTCCTTTTCCGCGTTTTCAGTGGTATTACGCGCATTGCTTTCATTGGCTAGACTTTTGTTTGCCTTTGCTTGTGCACTTGTAGAGGCTAATTTTAACCTCATTTCTTCTGCTTTTTGTTCCTCACGTGCTTGCTGGACATTCCGTTTGCCATGTTCATTTTTTCAATCATGACATTTGATTGTGTTTCTTCATTTGCTTTGGCGTTTGCGGATGCCTTTGTAAGTAACTCTTTAGTTTGTTGGATAACTTCAGGACTTGCTTGAAAGTCAAAATTCGAGGCATTTTTCGGGTCAGATGCACCTATAGTGCTTGTACTCTTCTTTTTGTTGCACGTAGTCATTTTCACTCAAGAATACTTTCAAGCTTTTCGCTTCTTTTTAATCAAGAACACTTTCCTGCAATGTAACAAAGATTAGAATTAAGAAATGAGTTTAATAGCTAGATTAAAATGAACATTAATATCTCATTTCAATTCTATTCGTGTCCCACGGATGGCGCCAATTGATTAATCCTAGATTATCCAATAAAGGCTAATCAAGGATTGAGTGCAATGAGGGGGTACAATGGATGTTGATTAGGATTTTGGGACCTTATTGTCATTTTTCGTTAAGTGCTAAACGATCAACAACCATGTCCCGGTCTTCATAAATTACCTTAACCAACAAAGATCAAGTCTCGGGTGAATTCACAAGAGAGATCAATATGGCTAGGGAAATCCTTCCAGAATCAACAACCTCAAATGAGAGGCCAAGCTCCCTATTTATAGGTTTGAGATCTGTGCGGAAGTAAGATGCACGCGCACTTAGGCATTCCGCACAAGTATTGCGAGAAGCCTACGCACTCTTTAATATTCCGCGCAATCCCACAGCCTAAATTTATACTTACCGCATTTTAATATCTTGTGTCTTTTGCCTTTAAGTAGCTTTTCGCACTAAAATTGTAAGACCCTGTTTCTGTTTCAGTACATCGGGACGCCGTCCCGGTTATTGGACGTCGTCTTATCTTTTGAAGCTGGACGCCGTCCCACTTTCTGGACGTCGTCCAAACGTACTGACGGGCTGGCTAGGTACTTTGTTTTAAATTGAATGGGCATTTTTGTCTTTTCACTTGGTGGCCGGTTCTAAGCCACAAAACTGGATCCAAGGCTCAAAATATCTCACTTTTCATCTCTATCTTCAAGTCTTAGAGAGAGAGGGTGACTCCTAGAGAGAGAGAGAGAGAGAGCTTGATTTGGAGAAGAAGGAGTTGATTTCTCTCCAAGGTCTGAGAGTTAAAGTTGTTCATCTCGCTCCTAGCTACGTTTTGATTGTGGTGGTAAGTTCTAAACCTAATTTCCTTGTTTGATTAGTGATAAGGGTTAGGGTTTGGGTAGTGATGAACATAAAACCCATTTGATAGTGATTTGGGGGCTTATGGGTAAGATTTGGTCATGAGGACTCAAAGATGTCAAACCTAGGGTTTCGAAATGATGAATGAGTTTATGGGTCTTAAATGTTTAGTAAATCACTAGCACACTTAGTGGTTAAAGTGAATGGGTGTATGTAAGACCCTAATATTTATTATGCGGACGTGTAATTATGCTACATAGAGTGCAGGAAGTATTTCATAATTAAACCAAGCTCAGATTCTGCTCAGACATGGGTGCGCGCCGAGCACACCCATGGGTGCGCGCCGCGCACTAGCCCAGCGACAGAATCTGTCTTTTTCTAATTTTGAGTTTAATGAGGGGCTTTTTGGTCTTTTCACTTAAGGCCGGATGTGAGGCTTTATCAGTTGGTTTGGATCCAATTTTGGGTCATTTTCACATCCACTAAACACTCTCATTCATTCTTAGAGAGAGAGGGAAGTCTAGAGAGAGATTTGGGGTTTTGGTGAAGAAGGAGCTTGATTTGATCAAAAGCTCGGGTTTTAAAGTTGTTCACCTCGTTACTAGCTACGTTTTGGTTGTTGTGGTAAGTTCTAACTCCAAATTTCATTGTTTGATTTTGATATTCAAGTTAGGGTTTGAACTTAAATTGTTAAGAAACCCATTTAAACTCATGGAGTGGGTTTAGTAATGCTAGTAATCGGGTTTATTGTTATTGTTGGTGGATTATGGGTTGGTGAACAAATTGATTATGATTGGAACTTGTAATTGGGTTTAATCACTAGGTTTAGTGATTATGGATGTGTTAGAACCCATTTGTGTATTTGAAAGACTAATTTTGGAATTGGGTCAAAATTAGGGTTCATGGGTGATTATGAGAATTATAAGTGTTTTACACTTATGATTGGGTTAACTTGGCATATTAGAACCATTGTCACTAGTGTTAGTGATTATTGGTTAGTTTGGACGCGTTTTGTGCTTGGAAGTGCTTTTGGGTCGAAATTGCACTAAGTGTCGAATTGGGTTGGTTTGTAAGTCAACCCTAATTGTGTTGCTTGTTTCGTGATAATGGAATAGGTACTTTCCATTGACGTATTGCAGATTACTTGGAAGCATTCATCAAGGCGAAAAGGTGAGTGTTAATATCCTATGTGCATATGTATGTGTAGGATGGGTGCGGGTCGGGTGAAGGGATTCTCGGCTATAGAGCTCACTTCACATATAGGTGGATTTGATGGACTTGTGTATGGGTCCAATTAGCACGGTTGTGCGTTTTGGTTGACCACCTTTGGCGAAGTACACACTTTGGGTGTACGTTATCACACGTGGTTGTGAGTGGAATAAGTATACATGTATGTATATAATGTATTTATTTGTAGGAACGGATATGTGATGTCCAAGTTAGTGATATATGTCGTTGTACACTAACGACCTTTATGAACGGATGTATGTAGTCCGAGTTAGCAATATATGTGTTGTATGCTAACGGTTTATTGTATGGATATGTGTTGTCCAAGTTAGTGATATATGCGTTGTACACTAACGGTTTTATGAATGGATATATGTTGTCTAATTTAGTGTTATATGTGTTGTACACTAATGATTTATGAATGGATATATGTTGTCCAATTTAGTGTTATATGTGTTGTACACTAATGATTTATGAATGGATATGTGTTGTCCAATTTAGTGTTATATGTGTTGTACACTAACGATTTTATAAACGGATATGTGTTGTCCAAGGGTTAGTGATATATGTGTTGTACACTAACGGTTGTTATGAACACCGATGGGAAATTCGAGTACCATTCCTTTTTACGATTGGTTAACCTTGGGCGTTTATATATTGTTGTATATATATATATATATATATATATATATATATATATATATATATATATATATATATATATATATATATATATATATATATTGACGTATTGTTGTGATGTAGCTAACCCTCCGGGTGTAGCTTATTTGGCGTTGTTCACATCGTCGTTGGTGAACTTATATTTTATTGATATCTTTAGCTTGTTACTTAGAGATCGTACGGTATGCTTAGTGTAGTTGCCTTATTCATGGATGCTTCGGTATGCGGTATTTGATATTGGTGTGGCGTGTCCATTTTATACATATATATGTATGTAGTATATTATCACTCACTAAGCATTAGCTTACCCTCTCATTGTTTATATTTTTATAGATTTGCTTGGATGCGATGGCTCGGGTAAGTGTGGGAACTAGTGGCTCGCATAGTAGCTTTAGAAAGCTTGCTTTTGGATTAGTTAGGATTGGGTAGCGTATTCCCAATCGCCATGCTCGGCTTTATTTTGTGTTAAAAATCATGTGGTTGAAAACTTGTATTTTCGTACGGAAGTCGTAAAACGGCCGATGTGGGTCCGGTGTCGTAGAACCCTTTTTATTAATGGAACGTGTAAATTTTAACTATTGTAATATGTTGTGAAAAGAATTTGGTCTAAATGTGTCGGGAAGTCGAAGATCTTTTCGCGTAAAATGGAAATTTTGATCAGAACTGTCATAGGCCTTGTGCGCGCCGCGCACAGGCAGTGGTGCGCGCCGCGCACCCTCCAGATCAGTTTTAAATTTTTTTTATTCCGCGATTTTGGTTGGTTAACGGGTTGGGATGTTACAAGTGGTATTAAAGCATGGTCTAAGGGATTTAGGTAACTTGAGATAGGTGCCTAGACTTAGACTTTTGTGTGTGCATAATTTTGTTGCGGGACTTGTAGGAGTACGGGTCGGAATAGGTTATAGTTAGTGCCTTGTTTGTAGGTGGACTAACGTTTATATTAGTAATGCGGATATTATTAATATGCTTTTGTGTTGTGATAATAATTCTCGCGTGTGTTTATATCGCGTAGAATTTTGTTTGTGTTTGTTTATATCATCAAGCGAGGCGGTCGTTTTACTAACAAGTTGATACGGCGTGTATGCGTAATAAGGACTTGCAAACCTTATTACGGGTGCAAATCATGTCTAAAAAGTGATGTACGACGAGTGTTTAGCAAGATGGGACGGTGTTGTGCGTGTGGTCTATACGTTCGTAATCTAATCGTTTGCATCCCTTAGAATGAAAACGGAAGATGGATGCGGAACGAGTGAGCCTATTCACGAAGGGAAGGATGAGTTAACGTTAAATATTGAGGCCGTGTTTGAACAATATGTCTCGGTTTTCACCGGCAAAGTTAGAGAAGTAACCAAGGAGTTGGTCGAAGGACAAATGACGGAAATGGTCCGAGACCAAGTGACTAAAGTTGTAAAGGAAGAGTTTAAAAAGAGGTTTCCCAAACCTCGAGGTAGCGATGATGAAGATGTACTTGCAAGGTTAGGATTACATGGTGCTCATGGTAAGAGGGCACGAAGTACGCCTGAAGGCATCGGGAATGTGAAGAAGAAGAGTAAGAAGGGTTACAAGCTCACGTGCTTTAAGTGTGGGGAACGGGGTCATTTGGCACAAGATTGTACGGTGGTGCCTTTAGGCTCAATCAGGTGTTTCATTTGCCGGATGGAGGGACACTGGAAGTCAGAGTGTTCCGAATCGCATGACGATCGGGTTAGGAGGTTAGAGCGCGAATACATGATGGGTAGTGGTGCACGGAAGCCCAACAGCGCTACATCAGGAACCTTTAGTACGAAATTATATGTTGTTCGTTTGTAATAACATGCGGTATGTGCGTAAGTCTTAGCTAAACTTTATTTTCCATTTGAGATAATTCGTAGCAAGCGGGCGATTTACGTTTATGGTTCCGGTTTGCTCTCAGTAGAATGTATAAGTGGTGTGTTGTGCCTTGATCCTATGGTGCGAATCCTTGGGTGCTTAAGCATTTTGGTTGGTATCGGGTCGTTAAGCTCGTTTGAGTGAGACCCTTAAAGTCTCAATGGTGTTGTGCATGTTATTGATATGGGTGACGTTCCTAATGGAAGTACCCTATGGTGACGTTTGATTGTCGGGCGAAGGGCATAAGACTTGGTGCAACCAAGCATTCCTTAGTATTTGGGAAATGTTTCTACCAAACCATGGAAATGGGTTTTGGTGTTCGGTCGTTAAGTGCGTGTTCGCTTTCGTGTTGAAGTTGATGAACCATGAGGTTCGTCGGGTGGATTGAAACTCTTGAAATCGAGTGTTGATCTCGATGCGTGTTGGTAAAGGAGTCTACGTGACGCGACATTAGGTGCCTTTTTATACCTACTAGCGTGGTGTTCGACTCCGATTGTGTTGCGGTTACATTGTACTTAGGGTACCGAAGTGAAACCCTTAGGTTCATGAGCGATCGGGTGAAATTCGACAAACTAAAGCAATTGGATGATTGCGAGTGTATAGTTCGTGTAATTTGTGGTACACTTTTTGTTTGAAGTGTTTAAGGATAGGTTAGGATCCTTGGTATGCTCAAAGTTGAAGCAAGACGTGGTGATGGACAGTGTGAACCCAATTATTGGTAAAGTCTAACTTTGGTAGCATTGTGCGGGTGTACGAGATGCGGTTATGGAACGTAGTTCCAAGTGGGGGAGTTACACTCCCGCACGAGGAGATTTTAGTGTGAGATTTCGGACAATGCTTTTGGTAGATCCGAAATTTGTGTCGGGACCTAGATTTGGTCGATTTGTGGTAGGGTAAAATTTTGGTTAAATTGTACTTATGATTTTGGATTTGAAATATCACCAAGGTAGTAATGTGGTAAATCTCGTTGAGAGATAATGGACGGGTATGGTGAGCAAGGTGAAATCCCTCGGTTAAGGGATGTGCGTATCGGATCCTCTTTTAGAAAATTATTGTTTTGTGCCTATGTTTGATATAGGCGGTTCTTGCTCGATTGTGTGAATGGTTAGTGGTATCCGTTAGGATTCACTATGGCGTAGCAGAGCGCGATGTTACGGTACTCGTTGTTCGAGGCCAAAAAAGGATCGTTGACTGGTGAAGCATGACCTTCGGGGTCCTCTGACTTCATCATGAGATCATTGATTGGTGAAGCATGACCTTTGGGGTCTGCTGACTTCATCATGGGATCGTGGATTGGTGGAGCATGACCTTCGGGGTCCGCTAACTTCATCAAGAGATCGTTGATTGGTGAAGCATGACCTTCGGGGTCCGCTGACTTCATCATGGGTGTAGTGTTATATCGGTGAAGCATGACCATTGACGGGGTCCGCTGACTTCATCCGGTGTTGAGATTTGGGAAGTGGGTCGCGTGTAGTTTTCTGCCAGCCTTCATGTTGTTGGATGTGTGATCTATTGGTTATTTGATACACCAATGGTGGGGTCGTAAGGACCATGTTGTGGGAACTATCGGTTGTTTTATACGCCGATGGTGGGGTCGTGAGGACCATGTTGTATGATTAGTGATGCGATAACCGTGTTTCGCTTACATGTTGCTACGGGTGTGACGATAGTCGATTTTGTACACCTTGGGATTTGCGTTGCCATAGTCGTTTTGGGCGCTATCGGTTTTAGCCGTTAGATTATGATGTTACGGTAGTTGCGTATTGGTCGTATTGAGCACTACAAGGGATGTTTAGTGATTGGTGTTATCCGTAAGGATTCGCTTCTATTCGATCTTCGTCGGTTTAGATGGTTGACTTTATTCTGATATGCGGTTGATACTAGCGATGTACTTGGTATAGTATGCTAGGGGTTGATATCACGGTTCGAGATTGGTTGAGCTTTTCCCGATGTGAGGGATTGAGCATGGTTTTAGTGCTCGGATTGGTGGATTTGATAATTCGCGAGTGACGAATTTAGTTGTTAAGGCGATTCATTGGGAAGAGTTGCCTAGGAAAGTCGGTTTGGGACTTATGTTTGAGGACCGTGGAGTGTCGTCCGTTCGGTTAAGTGACGAGGATCACGAGGACGTGATCGATTCTAAGTGGGGGAGAGTTGTAAGACCCTAATAGTTATTATGCGGACGTGTAATTATGCTACATAGAGTGCAGGAAGTATTTCATAATTAAACCAAGCTCAGATTCTGCCCAGACATGGGTGCGCGCCGCGCACACCCATGGGTGCGCGCCGCGCACTAGCCCAGCGACAGAATCTGTCTTTTTCTAATTTTGAGTTTAATGAGGGGCTTTTTGGTCTTTTCACTTAAGGCCGGATGTGAGGCTTTATCAGTTGGTTTGGATCCAATTTTGGATCATTTTCACATCCACTAAACACTCTCATTCATTCTTAGAGAGAGAGGGAAGTCTAGAGAGAGAATTGGGGTTTTGGTGAAGAATGAGCTTGATTTGATCAAAAGCTCGGGTTTTAAAATTGTTCACCTCGTTCCTAGCTACGTTTTGGTTGTTGTGGTAAGTTCTAACTCCGAATTTCATTATTTGATTTTGATATTCAAGTTAAGGTTTGAACTTAAATTGTTAAGAAACCCATTTAAACTCATGGAGTGGGTTTAGTGATGCTAGTAATCGGGTTTATTGTTATTCTTGGTGGATTATGGGTTGGTGAACAAATTGGTTATGATTGGAACTTGTAATTGGGTTTAATCACTAGGTTTAGTGATTATGGATGTGTTAGAACCCATTTGTGTATTTGAAAGACTAATTTTGGAATTGGGTCAAAATTAAGGTTCATGGGTGATTATGAGAATTATAAGTCTTTTACACTTATGATTGGGTTAACTTGGCATATTAGGACCATTGTCACTAGTGTTAGTGATTATTGGTTAGTTTGGGCGCGTTTTGTGCTTGGAAGTGCTTTTGGGTCGAAATTGCACTAAGTGTCGAATTGGGTTGGTTTGTAAGTCCACCCTAATTGTGTTGCTTGTTTCGTGATAATGGAATAGGTACTTTCCATTGACTTGTTGCGAATTAGTTGGAAGCATTCATCAAGGCGACAAGGTGAGTGTTAATATCCTATGTGCATATGTATGTGTAGGATGGGTGCGTGTCGGGTGAAGTGATTCTCGGCTATAGAGCTCACTTCACATATAGGTGGATTTGATGGACTTGTGTATGGGTCCAATTGGCACGGTTGTGCGTTTTGGTTGACCACCTTTGGCGAAGTACACACTTTGGGTGTACGTTATCACACGTGGTTGTGAGTGAAATAAGTATACATGTATGTATATAATGTATTTATTTGTAGGAACGGATATGTGATTTCCAAGTTAGTGATATATGTCGTTGTACACTAACGGCCTTTATGAACGGATGTATGTAGTCCGAGTTAGCGATATATGTGTTGTATGCTAACGGTTTATTGTATGGATATGTGTTGTCCAAGTTAGTGATATATGCGTTGTACACTAACGGTTTTATGAATGGATATATGTTGTCCAATTTAGTGTTATATGTGTTATACACTAATGATTTATGAATGGATATATGTTGTCCAATTTAGTGTTATATGTGTTGTACACTAATGATTTATGAATGGATATGTGTTGTCCAATTTAGTGTTATATGTGTTGTACACTAACGATTTTATAAACAGATATGTGTTGTCCAAGGGTTAGTGATATATGTGTTGTACACTAACGGTTGTTATGAACACCGATGGGAAATTCGAGTACCATTCCTTTTTACGATTGGTTAACCTTGGGCGTTTATATATTGTTATATATATATATATATATATATATATATATATATATATATATATATATATATATATATATATATATATATATATATATTGATGTATTGTTGTGATGTAGCTAACCCTCCGGGTGTAGCTTATTTGGCGTTGTTCACATCGTCGTTGGTGAACTTATATTTTGTTGATATCTTTAGCTTGTTGCTTAGAGATCGTACGGTATGCTTAGTGTAGTTGCCTTATTCATGGATGCTTCGGTATGCAGTATTTGATATTGGTGTGGCGTGTCCATTTTATACATATATATGTATGCAGTATATTATCACTCACTAAGCGTTAGCTTACCCTCTCATTGTTTACATTTTTATAGATTTGCTTGGATGCGATGGCTCGGGTAAGCGTGGGAACTAGTGGCTCGCGTAGTAGCTTTAGAAGGCTTGCTTTTGGATTAGTTAGGATTGGGTAGCGTATTCCCAATCGCCATGCTCGGCTTTATTTTGTGTTAAAAATCATGTGGTTGAAAACTTGTATTTTCGTACGGAAGTCGTAAAACGGCCGATGTGGGCCCGGTGTCGTAGAACCCTTTTTATTAATGGAACGTGTAAATTTTAACTATTGTAATATGTTGTGAAAAGCATTTGGTCTAAATGTGTCGGGAAGTCGAAGATCTTTTTACATAAAATGGAAATTTTGATCAGAACTGTCACAGGCCTTGTGCACGCCGCGCAAAGGCAGTGGTGCGCGCCGCGCACCCTTAGATCAGTTTTAAATTTTTTTTATTCCGCGATTTTGGTTGGTTAACGGGTTGGGATGTTACAGTGTATTTGGGTATGATGGTGACCCAAATGAGTGTGTTAACTTTGAAATGGGTCAAATGAGTCTTTGATGACCTAAGTGGGTTAATGTGTGCGAAAATGCTATAACCTTGTGTTAAAAGGTGTATTAGGACTATAATCGAATTGTTGGTAAGGGTTTGACATAATCCCGACCTAGTGTTAGAGTTAATGGTGCAAATGGGTCACGTTAGCACTATGGGTCAAATGACACTTGGATGGCGTGTAAGTTGGTTGACCAACTTGAATGTATGATTGATATATGTGCATAATGTAATAGGTACGTTATTTTGAAGTTGCGAGCTTGGTTTATCAATTCACCGAAGGCGTAAGGTGAGTGGAATAATTATGCATGTATGTATATATTGTATTTATTTGTGTGGCGTGAAATGTGGATTAGTCGCGTTGTTAAGACGCCACATAATGCGTAACGAGTGGGGTAGTCGCGTTGTTAAGACACCACTCCGAAATTTAATGAAATGTGGGGTAGTCGCGTTGTTAAGACACCACATAATGCGTAACGAGTGGGGTAGTCGCGTTGTTAAGACATCACTCCGGAATTTAATGAAATGTGGGGTAGTCGCGTTGTTAAGACACCACATAATGCGTAACACTCCAGAAATTAATGAAATGTGGGGTAGTCGTGTTGTTAAGACACCACTCCATAAATTAATGAAATGTGGGGTAGTCGCGTTGTTAAGACACCACTACGAAAATTAATGAAATGTGGGGTAGTCGCGTTGTTAAGACACCACTCCGGGAATTAATGAAATGTGGGGTAGTCGCGTTGTTAAGACACCACTCCGGAAATAAATGGCATGTGGGTTAGTCGCGGTGTCAAGACACCACATTTTCTCAAAGGGTGGGTGAGTCGCGGTGTTAAGACACCACCCGGGGTTAGGGTTTTAGCGATACACGGTGTTAAGTACGCTAATGAATGTTACGAATTCCAATGGTCCTTTGCAATTACCATCTTCTTGAATGATTGGGTTGACCATGTTTTGTGAAGTAGTATAGCATATTGTATTGTTGGAATATATGCTAATATTTGTGCTAGCTCGTGATTTGGAGACTTAGCGTTATACTTGTGATGGCATGCTATTTAGTGGCTAGCGTTTATACGGTAAGGTGTAAGTGGTTGCAAATAGGTATATTATATATGTATGTGTATAACTATTGCATTCACTAAGCATTTTGCATACCCTCTCGTTGTTTACCTTTTTAGGCTCCGGCTTGGATAAAGGCAAGGGCATTCGATTGGATTAGTGGCCTCCCGCTTTGTTTTGATAGGGGATGCTTTTGGTTGATTAGCTTTTGAAGTTTGACCGAGAATTGGGTAGTTTAACCCACAAACACCATGCTCTAGTGTCGTTTGGATATTAAACTCTAATGGTCGAAACTTGTATTTTGTACGAAAAGTATAATTCGGTTCGATGTGGGCCTGGCGATGTAAAACTTGTTTTGATGATGGAAATCTCTTAGTTTTACTTATTATGACATGTTGTAAAAGGGGTTTCGTTTAAAAGTGTCGGGAAGCGGGTTTTCCGCTCATGTAAGTTGAACCCCGGAAGCAGAATTCTGCAGTTCAATTGGACGCCGTCCAATATGCTTGGACGCCGTCCTGGCCTTCAATATTGGACGCCGTCCAGATAACTGGACGCCGTCCAGATGTACTGATCCAGAAAAAAAATTAAGGCGTGTTTTTGGTATAACGAGGTTGGGTCATTACAATTGGTATTAGAGAATGGTCTAAGGGATTTAGGCGACTTAAGATAGGTGCCTAGACTTAGACTGTATTGTGTATGCGCTTTATGCGGGACTTGTATAATTTCGGGTCGAACCGGGATTGGGTAGTGCCTAGGTTTAGGTGAACTTACTTGGAATTAATTGTTCCTTATTGTATTTGCAATCATCAAGCGAGATAGATGTCGTACTAGCGAGTTAATGCGACATGCTACCGTAACAATGACTAGCTACCATTGTTACGGGTTCAGATCGTGTAAACAAGCGATGTACGACGATTGTTGAGCAAGATGGGGCGGTGTGATATGAAATGTCCCGTTCTTATTGATTAAAAACGCTCCATATTAATTGATTTCGTTGCGAGGTTTTAACCTCTATATGAGACGTTTTTCAAAGACTGCATTCATTTTAAAACAAACCATAACCTTTATTTCATCAATAAAGGTTTAAAAATTTTACGTAGATTATCAAATAATGATAATCTAAAATATCCTGTTTACACACGACCATTACATAATGGTTTACAATACAAATATGTTACAACAAAATAAGTTTCTTGAATGCAGTTTTTACACAATATCATACAAGCATGGACTCCAAATCTCGTCCTTATTTAAGTATGCGATAGCGGAAGCTCTTAATAATCACCTGAGAATAAACATGCTTAAAATGTCAACAAAAATGTTGGTGAGTTATAGGTTTAACATATATATATCAAATCATAATAATAGACCACAAGATTTCATATTTCAATACACATCCCATACATAGAGATAAAAACCATTCATATGGTGAACACCTGGTAACCGACATTAACAAGATGCATATATAAGAATATCCCCATCATTCCGGGACACCCTTCGGATATGATATAAATTTCAAAGTACTAAAGCATCCGGTACTTTGGATGGGGTTTGTTAGGCCCAATAGATCTATCTTTAGGATTCGCGTCAATTAGGGTGTCTGTTCCCTAATTCTTAGATTACCAGACTTAATAAAAAGGGGCATATTCGATTTCGATAATTCAACCATAGAATGTAGTTTCACGTACTTGTGTCTATTTTGTAAATCATTTATAAAACCTGCATGTATTCTCATCCCAAAAATATTAGATTTTAAAAGTGGGACTATAACTCACTTTCACAGATTTTTACTCCGTCGGGAAGTAAGACTTGGCCACTGGTTGATTCACGAACCTATAACAATATATACATATATATCAAAGTATGTTCAAAATATATTTACAACACTTTTAATATATTTTGATGTTTTAAGTTTATTAAGTCAGCTGTCCTCGTTAGTAACCTACAACTAGTTGTCCACAGTTAGATGTACAGAAATAAATCGATAAATATTATCTTAAATCAATCCACGACCCAGTGTATACGTATCTCAGTATTGATCACAACTCAAACTATATATATTTTGGAATCAACCTCAACCCTGTATAGCTAACTCCAACATTCACATATAGAGTGTCTATGGTTGTTCCGAAATATATATAGATGTGTCGACATGATAGGTCGAAACATTGTATACGTGTCTATGGTATCTCAAGATTACATAATATACAATACAAGTTGATTAAGTTATGGTTGGAATAGATTTGTTACCAATTTTCACGTAGCTAAAATGAGAAAAATTATCCAATCTTGTTTTACCCATAACTTCTTCATTTTAAATCCGTTTTGAGTGAATAAAATTTCTATGGTTTCATATTGAACTCTATTTTATGAATCTAAACATAAAAAGTATAGGTTTATAGTCGGAAAAATAAGTTACAAGTTGTTTTTGTAAAGGTAGTCATTTCAGTCGAAAGAACGACGTCTAGATGACCATTTTAGAAAACATACTTCCACTTTGAGTTTAACCATAATTTTTGGATATAGTTTCATGTTCATAATAAAAATCATTTTCTCAGAATAACAACTTTTAAATCAAAGTTTATCATAGTTTTTAATTACCTAACCCAAAACAGCCCGCGGTGTTACTACGACGGCGTAAATCCGGTTTTACGGTATTTTTTCGTGTTTCCAGGTTTTAAATCATTAAGTTAGCATATCATATAGATATAGAACATGTGTTTAGTTGATTTTAAAAGTCAAGTTAGAAGGATTAACTTTTGTTTGCGAACAAGTTTAGAATTAACTAAACTATGTTCTAGTGATTACAAGTTTAAACCTTCGAATAAGATAGCTTTATATGTATGAATCGAATGATGTTATGAACATCATTACTACCTTAAGTTCCTTGGATAAACCTACTGGAAAAGAGAAAAATGGATCTAGCTTCAACGGATCCTTGGATGGCTCGAAGTTCTTGAAGCAGAATCATGACACGAAAACAAGTTCAAGTAAGATCATCACTTGAAATAAGATTGTTATAGTTATAGAATTTGAACCAAAGTTTGAATATGATTATTACCTTGTATTAGAATGATAACCTACTGTAAGAAACAAAGATTTCTTGAGGTTGGATGATCACCTTACAAGATTGGAAGTGAGCTAGCAAACATGAAAGTATTCTTGATTTTATGTAACTAGAACTTGTAGAATTTATGAAGAACACTTAGAACTTGAAGATAGAACTTGAGAGAGATCAATTAGATGAAGAAAATTGAAGAATGAAAGTGTTTGTAGGTGTTTTTGGTCATTGGTGTATGGATTAGATATAAAGGATATGTAATTTTGTTTTCATGTAAATAAGTCATGAATGATTACTCATATTTTTGTAATTTTATGAGATATTTCATGCTAGTTGCCAAATGATGGTTCCCACATGTGTTAGGTGACTCACGTGGGCTGCTAAGAGCTGATCATTGGAGTGTATATACCAATAGTACATACATCTAAAAGCTGTGTATTGTACGAGTACGAATACGGGTGCATACGAGTAGAATTGTTGATGAAACTGAACGAGGATGTAATTGTAAGCATTTTTGTTAAGTAGAAGTATTTTGATAAGTGTATTGAAGTCTTTCAAAAGTGTATAAATACATATTAAAACACTACATGTATATACATTTTAACTGAGTCGTTAAGTCATCGTTAGTCGTTACATGTAAGTGTTGTTTTGAAACCTTTAGGTTAACGATCTTGTTAAATGTTGTTAACCCAATGTTTATAATATCAAATGAGATTTTAAATTATTATATTATCATGATATTATCATGTATGAATATCTCTTAATATGATATATATACATTAAATGTCTTTACAACGATAATCGTTACATATATGTCTCGTTTAAAAATCATTAAGTTAGTAGTCTTGTTTTTACATATGTAGTTCATTGTTAATATACTTAATGATATGTTTAATTATCATAGTATCATGTTAACTATATATATATCCATATATATGTCATCATATAGTTTTTACAAGTTTTAACGTTCGTGAATCACCGGTCAACTTGGGTGGTCAATTGTCTATATGAAACCTATTTCAATTAATAAAGTCTTAACAAGTTTGATTGCTTAACATGTTGGAAACATTTAATCATGTAAATATCAATCTCAATTAATATATATAAACATGGAAAAGTTCGGGTCACTACAGTACCTACCCGTTAAATAAATTTCGTCCCGAAATTTTAAGCTGTTGAAGGTGTTGACGAATCTTCTGGAAATAGATGCGAGTATTTCTTCTTCATCTGATATTCACGCTCCCAGGTGAACTCGGGTCCTCTACGAGCATTCCATCGAACCTTAACAATTGGTATCTTGTTTTGCTTAAGTCTTTTAACCTCACGATCCATTATTTCGACGAGTTCTTCGATGAATTGGAGTTTTTCGTTGATTTGGATTTCATCTAACGGAATAGTGAGATCTTCTTTAGCAAAACATTTCTTCAAATTCGAGACGTGGAAAGTTTTATGTACAGCCACGAGTTGTTGAGGTAACTCAAGTCGGTAAGCTACTGGTCCGACACGATCAATAATCTGAATGGTCCAATATACCTTGGATTTAATTTCCCTCGTTTACCAAATTGAACAACGCCTTTCCAAGGTGCAACTTTAAACATGACTATCTCTCCAATTTCAAATTCTATATCTTTTCTTTTAATGTCAGCGTAGCTCTTTTGTCGACTTTGGGCGGTTTTCAACCGTTGTTGAATTTGGATGATCTTCTCGGTAGTTTCTTGTATAATCTCCGGACCCGTAATCTGTCTATCCCCCACTTCACTCCAACAAATCGGAGACCTGCACCTTCTACCATAAAGTGCTTCAAACAGCGCCATCTCAATGCTTGAATGGTAGCTGTTGTTGTAGGAAAATTCTGCTAACGATAGATGTCGATCCCAATTGTTTCCGAAATCAATAACACATGCTCGTAGCATGTCTTCAAGCATTTGTATCGTCCTTTCGCTCTGCCCATCAGTTTGTGGATGATAGGCAGTACTCATGTCTAGACGAGTTCCTAATGCTTGCTGTAACGTCTGCCAGAATCTTGAAATAAATCTGCCATCCCTATCAGAGATAATAGAGATTGGTATTCCATGTCTGGAGACGACTTCCTTCAAATACAGTCGTGCTAACTTCTCCATCTTGTCATCTTCTCTTATTGGCAGGAAGTGTGCTGATTTGGTGAGACGATCAACTATTACCCAAATAGTATCAAAACCACTTGCAGTCCTTGGCAATTTAGTGATGAAATCCATGGTAATGTTTTCCCATTTCCATTCTGGGATTTCGGGTTGTTGAAGTAGACCTGATGGTTTCTGATGCTCAGCTTTGACCTTAGAACACGTCAAACATTCTCCTACGTATTTAGCAACATCGGATTTCATACCCGGCCACCAAAAATGTTTCTTGAGATCCTTGTACATCTTCCCCGTTCCAGGATGTATTGAGTATCAGGTTTTATGAGCTTCTCTAAGTACCATTTCTCTCATATCTCCAAATTTTGGTACCCAAATCCTTTCAGCCCTATACCGGGTTCCGTCTTCCCGAATATTAAGATGCTTCTCCGATCCTTTGGGTATTTCATCCTTTAAATTTCCCTCTTTTAAAACTCCTTGTTGCGCCTCCTTTATTTGAGTAGTAAGGTTATTATGAATCATTATATTCATAGATTTTACTCGAATGGGTTCTCTGTCCTTCCTGCTCAAGGCATCGGCTACCACATTTTCCTTCCCCGGGTGGTAACGAATCTCAAAGTCGTAATTATTCAATAACTCAATCCACCTATGCTGCCTCATATTCAGTTGTTTCTGATTAAATATGTGTTGAAGACTTTTGTGGGCGGTATATATAATACTTTTGACCCCATATAAGTAGTGCCTCCAAGTCTTTAATGCAAAAACAACCGCGCCTAATTCCAAATCATGCGTCGTATAATTTTGTTCGTGAATCTTCAATTGTCTAGACGCATAAGCAATCACCTTCGTTCATTGCATTAATACACAACTGAGACCTTGCTTTGATGTGTCACAATAAATCACAAAATTATCATTCCCTTCAGGCAATGACAATATAGGTGCCGTAGTTAGCTTTTTCTTCAATAACTGAAACGCTTTCTCTTGTTCATCATTCCATTCAAATTTCTTCCCTTTATACGTTAATGCAGTCAAGAGTTTTGCTATTCTAGAAAAGTCTTGGATGAACCTTCTGTAGTAACCAACTAGTCCTAAAAACTGGCGTATGTGTTTCGGAGTTTTTGGGGTTTCCCACTTTTCAACAATTTATATCTTTGCCGGATCCACCTTAATACCTTCTTTGTTCACTATGTGACCGAGGAATTGAACTTCTTCCAACCAAAATGCACACTTTGAAAACTTAGCGTACAATTCTTCCTTCCTCAATACTTCTAACACCTTTCTCAAATGTTCACCGTGTTCTTGGTCATTCTTTGAGTAAATAAGTATGTCATCAATGAAAACAATGACAAACTTGCCAAGGTATGGTCCACACACTCGGTTCATAAGGTCCATGAACACAGCTGGTGCATTAGTTAAACCAAACGGCATGACCATAAACTCGTAATGACCGTAACGTGTTCTGAAAGCAGTCTTTGGAATATCATCTTCTTTCACCCGCATTTGATGATACCCGGAACGTAAGTCAATCTTTGAATAAACAGACGAGCCTTGTAGTTGATCAAATAAGTCGTCGATTCTCGGTAGTGGGTAGCGGTTCTTGATGGTAAGTTTGTTCAACTCTCGGTAGTCGATACACAACCTGAATGTACCATCTTTCTTCTTGACAAACAAAACAGGAGCTCCCCACGGTGATGTGCTTGGTCGAATGAAACCACGCTCTAAAAGTTCTTGTAATTGGCTTTGCAGTTCTTTCATCTCGCTGGGTGCGAGTCTGTAAGGAGCACGAGCTATTGGTGCAGCTCCTGGTACAAGATCTATTTGAAATTCAACGGATCGATGTGGGGGTAATCCCGGTAATTCTTTCGGAAATACATCGGGAAATTCTTTTGCAATGGGAACATCATTGATGCTCTTTTCTTCAGTTTGTACTTTCTCGACGTGTGCTAGAACAGCATAGCAACCTTTTCTTATTAGTTTTTGTGCCTTCAAATTACTAATAAGATGTAGCTTCGTGTTGCCCTTTTCTCCGTACACCATTAAGGGTTTTCCTTTTTCTCGTATAATGTGAATTGCATTTTTGTAACAAACGATCTCTGCTTTCACTTCTTTCAACCAATCCATACCGATTATCACATCAAAACTCCCTAACTCTACTGGTATCAAATCAATCTTAAATGTTTCACTAACCAGTTTAATTTCTCGATTCCGACATATATTATCTGCTGAAATTAATTTACCATTTGCTAATTCGAGTAAAAATTTACTATCCAAAGGCGTCAATGGACAACTTAATTTAGCACAAAAATCTCTACTCATATAGCTTCTATCCGCACCCGAATCAAATAAAACGTAAGCAGATTTATTGTCAATAAGAAACGTACCCGTAACAAGCTCCGGGTCTTCCTGTGCCTCTGCCGCATTAATATTGAAAACTCTTCCGCGGCCTTGTCCATTCGTGTTCTCCTGGTTCGGGCAATTTCTAATAATGTGGCCCGGTTTTCCACATTTATAACAAACTACATTGGCATAACTTGCTCCGACACTACTTGCTCCGCCATTACTCGTTTCGACACTATTTGTTCCTTTCGTTCTATTAACCCCTGGTCCGTAGACCTCACACTTCACCGCGCTATGACCATTTCTTTTACACTTGTTGCAAAATTTGGTGCAGAACCCCGAGTGATACTTTTCACACCTTTGGCATAGTTGCTTCTGATTGTTGTTGTTGTTGCGGTTATTATTATTGTTGGGATGATTGTTGTAGTTGCTGCTGTTGTTGTTGTTGTTGTTGTTGTTGTTGTTGTTGGGCCTTTTGTTGTAGTTGCGATTGATGTTGCGATTGTTGGGATAATTGTTGCGATTATTGTTGTAATTGCTGTTATTGTTTTCCTCTCACTTTCTTTTGACTTGCTTCACATTGGCCTCTTCAGCAGTCTGTTCTTTAATTCTTTCTTCAATCTGGTTCACTAGTTTGTGAGCCATTCTACATGCCTGTTGTATGGAGGTGGGCTCGTGTGAACTTATATCTTCTTGGATTCTTTCCGGTAATCCTTTCACAAACGCGTCGATCTTCTCTTCCTCATCTTCGAACGCTCCCGGACACAATAAGCACAATTCTGTGAATCGTCTTTCGTACGTGGTAATATCAAATCCTTGGGTTCGTAACCCTCTAAGTTCTGTCTTGAGCTTATTGACCTCGGTTCTGGGACGGTACTTCTCGTTCATCAAGTGCTTAAATGCTGACCACGGTAGTGCGTACGCATCATCTTGTCCCACTTGCTCTAGATAGGTATTCCACCATGTTAACGTAGAACCTGTGAAGGTATACGTAGCGTACTTCACTTTGTCCTCTTCAGTACACTTACTTATGGCAAACACCGATTCGACCTTCTCGGTCCACCGTTTCAATCCGATCGGTCCTTCGGTTCCATCAAATTCCAAAGGTTTGCAGGCAGTGAATTCTTTGTAGGTGCATCCTACACGATTTCCTGTACTGCTAGATCCAAGGTTATTGTTGGTATGTAGCGCAGCCTGTACTGCGGCTATGTTTGAAGCTAGAAAAGTACAGAATTCCTCTTCATTCATATTCACGGTGTGTCGAGTAGTCGGTGCCATTTCCTTCCAAATAGTCAAATGGAACAAGTTAATCATACCGAATATTAAGAGTAGTTAATAGTATTTCGTAGCATAATATGAACTCATTTATAAAAGCTTTTTCTTCATATTAGCATTTTATAAGTTTAAATTCGGGTAGTACCTACCCGTTAAGTTCATACTTAGTAGCTAATATACAATTCAACTACTACACTTCTATATGAAAAACTGATTATAATAATATTTCGCGTTCAAACTTGTATACAATATTTTACAAACTTACAATACCGCTTATTTTACATAAAGCATGAAATATAGCACACAATAACTTTGATACAAGATAGTTGTAAAGATAATTCTAGCTAGTACACAAGTCGTTCAGCAAAGGCAATAAAGACACGTAATTCATACGTCCAGAAATAAGTCATGCATTCTGGTTTTACTAGGACTACTTCCCATCCTTGGTCTTGTGGAACATAACCGTTATGGCCGTTGATAAGACATCGTGTTGTAACGTCGTCAAAGGGACGAGGGTTACGTAATGACCAACAGTCTCGTAATAACCTAAAAAGCTCATTTCTTACCCCAATTACCGACTCCGTCACTTGTGGGAACGTTTTGTTTAATAGTTGTAGCCCGATGTTCTTGTTCTCACTTTGGTGAGAAGCGAACATTACTAATCCGTAAGCATAACATGCTTCTTTATGTTGCATGTTAGCCGCTTTTTCTAAATCACGAAGTCCAATATTCGGATATATTGAGTCAAAATAATTTCTTAACCCATTGCGTAAAATAGCATTTGGGTTCCCCGCAATATATGCGTCAAAGTAAACACATCATAACTTATGGGTTTCCCAATGTGATATCCCCCATCTTTCAAACGAAAGTCTCTTATAAACCAAGGCATTCTTGGAAAGTTCTTCGAATGTCTTACAAACTGATCTTGCCTTAAATAGTTGTGCCGAAGAATTCTGACCGACTCTAGACAAGATTTCATCAATCATGTCTCCGGGTAGGTCTCTTAAAATATTGGGTTGTCTATCCATTTTGTGTTTTTATACTGTAAAATAGACAAGAGTTAGATTCATAAAAAAATACTTATTAATACAAGCAATTTTTACATATATCATAAAGCATAAGCACACTATATTACATATATTACACCACACGAATACAACTATCTTATTCCGACTCACTCGTTTCTTCTTCTTCGATTTTGGTTCGTTTTGCCAAGTTTCTAGGGATATATGATGTTCCCCTAATACTAGCTGTTATTTTCCACAACGGTTTAGAAAAACCTGGTGGTTTAGAAGTTCCTGGGTCATTGTTACAACTTAAGGACTTCGGGGGTTGAAGATACCTATAAAGTTCATCGGGGTTGGAATTAGATTTCTCTATTTTTATGCCCTTTCCTTATTATTTTCTTTTGCCTTTTTAAATTCAGTTGGGGTAATTTCTATAACATCATCGGAATTCTCGTCGGAATCCGATTCATCGGAGAATTGGTAATCCTCCCAATATTTTGCTTCCTTGGCGGAAACACCATTGACCATAATTAACCTTGGTCGGTTGGTTGAGAATTTTCTTTTACTTAACCGTTTTATTATTTCCCCCACCGGTTCTATTTCCTCCTCCGGTTCCTCCTCTTCCGGTTCTGATTCTTCTTCCGGTTCTGATTCTTCTTCCGGTTCTTCTTCGGGAACTTATGAATCAGTCCAATATATATTCGACTCTTCGTTATTATTAGGTGAGTCAATGGGACTTGTTCTAGAGGTAGACATCTATCACATAATATCAAACATGTTAAGAGATTAATATATCACATAATATATACATGTTAATAATATATAGTTTCCAACAAAAATGTTAAGCAATCATTTTTCAAGTAAACACGGTCGAAGTCCAGACTCACTAATGCATCCTAACAAACTCGATAAGACACACTAATGCAAATTTTCTGGTTCTCTAAGACCAACGCTCGGATACCAACTGAAATGTCCCGTTCTTATTGATTAAAAACGTTCCATATTAATTGATTTCGTTGCGAGGTTTTGACCTCTATATGAGACGTTTTTCAAAGACTGCATTCATTTTAAAACAAACCATAACCTTTATTTCATCAATAAAGGTTTAAAAACTTTACGTAGATTATCAAATAATGATAATCTAAAATATCCTGTTTACACACGACCATTACATAATGGTTTACAATACAAATATGTTACAACAAAATAAGTTTCTTGAATGCAGTTTTTACACAATATCATACAAGCATGGACTCCAAATCTCGTCCTTATTTAAGTATGCGATAGCGGAAGCTCTTAATAATCACCTGAGAATAAACATGCTTAAAATGTCAACAAAAATGTTGGTGAGTTATAGGTTTAACCTATATATATCAAATCATAATAATAGACCACAAGATTTCATATTTCAATACACATCCCATACATAGAGATAAAAATCATTCATATTGTGAACACCTGGTAACCGACATTAACAAGATGCATATATAAGAATATCCCCATCATTCCGGGACACCCTTCAGATATGATATAAATTTCGAAGTACTAAAGCATCTGGTACTTTGGATGGGGTTTGTTAGGCCCAATAGATCTATCTTTAGGATTTGCGTCAATTAGGGTGTATGTTCCCTAATTCTTAGATTACCAGACTTAATAAAAAGGGACATATTCGATTTCGATAATTCAACCATAGAATGTAGTTTCACGTACTTGTGTCTATTTTGTAAATCATTTATAAAACCTGCATGTATTCTCATCCCAAAAATATTAGATTTTAAAAGTGGGACTATAACTCACTTTCACAGATTTTTACTTCGTCGGGAAGTAAGACTTGGCCACTGATTGATTCACGAACCTATAACAATATATACATATATATCAAAGTGTGTTCAAAATATATTTACAACACTTTTAATATATTTTGATGTTTTAAGTTTATTAAGTCAGCTGTCCTCGTTAGTAACCTACAACTAGTTGTCCACAGTTAGATGTACAGAAATAAATCGATAAATATTATCTTAAATCAATCCACGACCCAGTGTATATGTATCTCAGTATTGATCACAACTCAAACTATATATATTTTGTAATCAACCTCAACCCTGTATAGCTAACTCCAACATTCACATATAGAGTGTCTATGGTTGTTCCGAAATATATATAGATGTGTCGACATGATAGGTCGAAACATTGTATACGTGTCTATGGTATCTCAAGATTACATAATATATAATACAAGTTGATTAAGTTATGGTTGGAATAGATTTGTTACCAATTTTCACGTAGCTAAAATGAGAAAAATTATCCAATCTTGTTTTACCCATAACTTCTTCATTTTAAATCCGTTTTGAGTGAATCAAATTGCTATGGTTTCATATTGAACTCTATTTTATGAATCTAAACAGAAAAAGTATAGGTTTATAGTCAGAAAAATAAGTTACAAGTCGTTTTTGTAAAGGTAGTCATTTCAGTCGAAAGAACGACGTCTAGATGACCATTTTAGAAAACATACTTCCACTTTGAGTTTAACCATAATTTTTGGATATAGTTTTATGTTCATAATAAAAATAATTTTCTCAGAATAACAACTTTTAAATCAAAGTTTATCATAGTTTTTAATTAACTAACCCAAAACAGCCCGCGGTGTTACTACGACGGCGTAAATCCGGTTTTACGGTGTTTTTTCGTGTTTCCAGGTTTTAAATCATTAAGTTAGCATATCATATAGATATAGAACATGTGTTTAGTTGATTTTAAAAGTCAAGTTAGAAGGATTAACTTTTGTTTGCGAACAAGTTTAGAATTAACTAAACTATGTTCTAGTGATTACAAGTTTAAACCTTCGAATAAGATAGCTTTATATGTATGAATCGAATGATGTTATGAACATCATTACTACCTTAAGTTCCTTGGATAAACTTACTGGAAAAGAGAAAAATGAATCTAGCTTCAATGGATCCTTGGATGGCTCGAAGTTCTTGAAGCAGAATCATGACACGAAAACAAGTTCAAGTAAGATCATCACTTGAAATAAGATTGTTATAGTTATAGAAATTGAACTAAAGTTTGAATATGATTATTACCTTGTATTAGAATGATAACCTACTGTAAGAAATAAAGATTTCTTGAGGTTGGATGATCACCTTACAAGATTGGAAGTGAGCTAGCAAACATGAAAGTATTCTTGATTTTATGTAACTAGAACTTGTAGAATTTATGAAGAACACTTAGAACTTGAAGATAGAACTTGAGAGAGATCAATTAGATGAAGAAAATTGAAGAATGAAAGTGTTTGTAGGTGTTTTTGGTCGTTGGTGTATGGATTAGATATAAAGGATATGTAATTTTGTTTTCATGTAAATAAGTCATGAATGATTACTCATATTTTTGTAATTTTATGAGATATTTCATGCTAGTTGCCAAATGATGGTTCCCACATGTGTTAGGTGACTCACGTGGGCTACTAAGAGCTGATCATTGGAGTGTATATACCAATAGTACATACATCTAAAAGCTGTGTATTGTACGAGTATGAATACGGGTGCATACGAGTAGAATTGTTGATGAAACTGAACGAGGATGTAATTGTAAGCATTTTTGTTAAGTAGAAGTATTTTGATAAGTGTATTGAAGTCTTTCAAAAGTGTATAAATACATATTAAAACACTACATGTATATACATTTTAACTGAGTCGTTAAGTCATCGTTAGTCGTTACATGTAAGTGTTGTTTTGAAACCTTTAGGTTAACGATCTTGTTAAATGTTGTTAACCCAATGTTTATAATATCAAATGAGATTTTAAATTATTATATTATCATGATATTATCATGTATGAATATCTCTTAATATGATATATATACATTAAATGTCTTTACAACGATAATCGTTACATATATGTCTCGTTTAAAAATCATTAAGTTAGTAGTCTTGTTTTTACATATGTAGTTCATTGTTAATATACTTAATGATATGTTTACTTATCATAGTATCATGTTAACTATATATATATCCATATATATGTCATCATATAGTTTTTACAAGTTTTAACGTTCGTGAATCACCGGTCAACTTGGGTGGTCAATTGTCTATATGAAACATATTTCAATTAATCAAGTCTTAACAATTTTAATTGCTTAACATGTTGGAAACATTTAATCATCTAAATATCAATCTCAATTAATATATATAAACATGGAAAAGTTCGGGTCACTACATGATATATATATGTATATATATATGTATATATATATATGTATATATCTATATATATATATATATATATATATATATATATATATATATATATATATATATGTGTGTGTATATATATATGTATATATATGTATATGTCGTTTCCTTTTTGTTTCGTTGATTAATATATTTTATTTCTTAAGAATGAAGACGGAAGATGGAATCGGAACAGACGCGCCTACTCATGAAAGAAAGGATGAGTTAATGGTGAGGGTGGAGGCCGTGCTCAGACATTATGTCTCGGGTTTTGCCAACAAAGTTAGACAAGTAGTCAAGGAGTCAATCAAAGGACGAGTAACCGAAATGGTCCGATACCAAGTGACTAAGGTCGTAAGGGAAGAGTTTGATAAGAGGTTTCCCAAACTTCAAGTTGATGGCGATGAAGGAGTATTAGTGAGTTTTGAATCACATTCTTCGAAAATATTCGATCACTTTTCGGGTAAGGAGAAGTTTGAGTCACAAGGTGCTCCTAGTAAGAGGGCAAGAAGTACGCCCGAGGGTGTTGAGAATGTGAAGAAGAGGAGTAAGGGAGGTTATGGACCTACGTGCTATAATTGCACACAAAAGGGCCATTTGTCGTGTGATTGCACAAATGCGCCTTCGAACAATGACATATGTTTTAAGTGTCGGAAAGAGGGACACCGCAAGTTGGAGTGTCCCGATTTGTTTTATGATCAAGGTAAAGGTGTAATTGAGAGCACAGGTAGCATAAGGAAGGGAGTGTCGGGCTTCAGTATGTCTAAATGTTACAATTGTGGGCAAGAGGGACATAAGTCTCGTGAATGTCTGTCGGACAAGACTGCATGTTTTTATTGTCGAAATGAAGGGCATCGAAAGTCAGAGTGTCCCGACTGGGTTGCTAAACAGACTAGAAAGTTGGGAGGTTTCATGCCTACGAGTTATAATTGTCTACAACAAGGTCATATGGCGCAGGATTGTACGGGTATACCTTTAAGCACGATCAGGTGCTTTAATTGCCAGAAGGAGGGACACCAAAGGTCAGAGTGTTCCGAATCATTTGTTGATTGGGTTAGGAGGTTAGAGCTCGACTAGTCGATGGATAGTGAAGCACGGAAGTCCAACGATGCTACTTCAGGTACTTTCGCTTTCGATACAAATATGCCTTATTATTATTTGTTGTGTGCCGATGGATTCGGTTATGAATTTAGAGACTTAAATTTCGTTTCGAGACCTAGTTAGTCTCGAGTGAGCATATATTTTCACTAGCACCCTTATAGGTGCGGGGTTAGTAATTTCGATGACGGTGCACTAGGGTAGCGCTTGAGTTGTTGACTCGTGAGAGTTGACCTGGGTCGAATGCATTGTGTAAATACGTAGTATAGTTATGGGTAGCACTCCTGATGGAATTACCCTACATTGACGATTGGATGGACGGACGAAGGGCATAAGACTTAATCTTTCTAAGCATTCCTTGGCATTGAGTAAAGGGTTGGCTTTACCAACCTATATAAATGGGCTTAGGTGTTTGGTTGATAACGCATGCTCGTTGTGGTGCCGGAAGTTGAAAAACCGTAAGGTTCATAGGTTGGTTTTGATTGAAGTCATTTAGTCGTGAGATACTAGACCGGTAATTTTCATCTCCCTTTAACGAGATGGTTGTTCAAGATTGTCGAGGATACGGACAGGGACCTGACAGTCGAACAAGTCAAGGATGGTGTGCGACGGCAATGATACGGGTAACGAAATTGTTAAGTTAACATTGGTTGGAGAAGTCTGCTTTGCGGGTAACGGCATTTTTGATATACAAGGTACGAGTTATGTTAGCGTTAGGTCGTTGCTTAATTGATGCCAACGGATGAAAGCGAGCGTCGGTTTTATGGTGAAATGAACTCGCGAGAGTTCGTGGGCTATGATCGATGAGGAGATTGGTCGTATAGGTCAGTGTGGTGTGCCTTGACTCTATTGTTTGAGTCTGTTGTTGTCTAGACTTTTTGCGTTGTGGCTTTTGGGTCGCCAAAATCCGGTCGAGTGAGACCCGTAGGAATTGTTGATTGGGTCGTGTATTGTCGCGCGTGTATGAGTTAAACAACTAAACGTATGGTGATGAAACCATTTAGGGCGTAGCCATAATTCAAATGTATGTTGGATGATTTTTACATGTTAATTTGGTGAGTTGGTAAGTAAAGTGTTGGGTGACATCCTGGCGTAAGGATTTTGCTTTCGAAGGCTACATGATATAATGTGGTGAGTGATTCCGTAAGAATCAACCACGATTGCAGTTCGATACGGTGCATGCAGCGAGTGTTCATAGACTTGATGTGAGAGGATGACCGTGAGAATGGTTATGACAAAGTTGGAAGAGTATAAGCCTTGGTGTACAAAGCATCTCCTTAGGGATGAGTTGAAAGGTTAATAGGCTGGTTGTGCGACCTAGATGAATTGTGACTAGTGGGTGTCGCTAGAAAGTTATGGGCATTGATCCATAAGGATCTAGGAAATTGCTTGACTTCGAGTAGTCAGAAGACGCGGGACACCGAAAGTAGACCCCATAAAGGTCAAGCTCTTGTGGCTCGGTGGTAGTGAAGGGAGTTGCATAACACTGCGTCAGGTGCCTCCTCATACCTGCTAGTGAAATGCTCCACTCCAATGGTGTGAGTATTATGTATTTGGGTACCGGGAAGAAACCCGAAGATACAACTGTGGTTTACTGCAGTGTTTAGCGCGCGTTAGCGTTTGACCAATTTGAAGGATCGAGGTTCAAATACCTTGTTATAGGTCCGCAAAGAATCGTTGAGTATGACCAGCGTCGAGACCGGCATGTGGGTTGTGTTATGTCAGGATTTCGCGAAATTTTATCACCTTGGCGGTAGGTGTACGGGATTAGAATCCTAAGTGGGGGAGTAGGTGCCGGAGATTTCGGAATAATCCCTATCTAGTAGACGTGATGGGCGGACGGGTGTCACTTATTTAGGAAAGGAAGACTTCGATGGTCTTCGGAGAAGTCCCAAGTTGGACTTTGGAATAAATTGTGACGGTATTTTTGCGACATGAGTTAGAATGGCGAAGTTCCCGAATGGCGGATACGGGAGATTTTCGGAAAGCGTCGGGATGACTCCCGAATATTCCACGATTGAAAGGCGCGACGACGATGATTGTCGGTGAATTGTTCTACTTTTAGGATGATTGTGAAGTGTATGGTACGAGTTTGGATACTCGGCGTAGGAGCAAACGGTTGCGGTTGTTTTGTCTCGTGGGTTGAATACCCGATATCGTTGTAAAATGATGCGTTAATGTACGAAGCGAGAATTCGGATGCGTGATTACTACATGTGTAACTCCGCGTTGGAAGCGGAAATGTTCGGGGGAGAAGTGCTTAACTTCTAGTGTTGGTACGGATCACAAGGACATGATCCAACTTAAGTGGGGGAGAGTTGTAAGACCCTGTTTCGGTTTCAGTGCATCGGGACGCCGTCCCAGTTATTGGACGCCGTCCTGTCTTTTGAAGCTGGACGCCGTCCAAACGTACTGACGGGCCAGCAAGGTAATTTGTTTTAAATTGAATGGGCATTTTGGTCTTTTCACTTGGTGGCCGGTTCTAAGCCACAAAACTGGATCCAAGGCTCAAAATATCTCACTTTTCATCTCTATCTTCAAGTCTTAGAGAGAGAAGGTGACTCCTAGAGAGAGAGAGATTGATTTGGAGAAGAAGGAGTTGATTTCTCTCCAAGGTCTGAGAGTTAAAGTTGTTCAACTCGCTCCTAGCTACGTTTTGATTGTGGTGGTAAGTTCTAAACCTAATTTCCTTGTTTGATTAGTGATAAGGGTTAGGGTTTGGGTAGTGATGAACATAAAACCCATTTGATAGTGATTTGGGGGCTTATGGGTAAGATTGGTTCATGAGGACTCAAAGATGTCAAACCTAGGGTTTCGAAATGATGAACGAGTTTATAGGTCTTAAATGTTTAGTAAATCACTAGCACACTTAGTGGTTAAAGTGAATGAGTGTATTTGGGTATGATGGTGACCCAAATGAGTGTGTTAATCTTGAAATGGGTCAAATGAGTCTTTGATGACCTAAGTGGGTTAATGTGTGCGAAAATGCGATAACCGTGTGTTAAAAGGTGTATTAGGACCATAATCGAATTGTTGGTAAGGGTTTGACATAATCCCGACCTAATGTTAGAGTTAATGGTGCAAATGGGTCACGTTTGCACTATGGGTCAAATGACATTTGGATGGCGGGTAAGTTGGTTGACCAACTTGAATGCATGATTGATATATGTGCATAATGTAATAGGTACGTTATTTTGAAGTTGCGAGCTTGGTTTATAAATTCACCAAAGGCGTAAGGTGAGTGGAATAATTATGCACGTATGATTATAATGTATTTATTTGTGTGGCGTGAAATGTGGGTTAGTCGCGTTGTTAAGACACCACATAATGCGTAACGAGTGGGGTAGTCGCGTTGTTAAGACACCACTCCAGAATTTAATGAAATGTGGGGTAGTCGCGTTGTTAAGACACCACATAATGCGTAACGAGTGGGGTAGTCGCGTTGTTAAGACACCACTCCGGAAATTAATGAAATGTGGGGTAGTCGCGTTGTTAAGACACCACTCTGAAAATTAATGAAATGTGGGGTAGTCGCGTTGTTAGGACACCACTCCGGAAATAAATGGCATGTTGTTAGTCGCGGTGTCAAGACACCACATTGTCTCAAAGGGTGGGTGAGTCGCGGTGTTAAGACACCACCCGGGGGTTAGGGTTTTAGCGATACACGGTGTTAAGTAAGCTAATGAATGTTGCGAATTCCGATGGTCCTTTGCAAGTACCATCTTCTTGAATGATTGGGTTAACCATGTTTTGTGAAGTAGTATAGCATATTGTATTGTTGGAATATATGCTAATATTTGTGCTAACACGTGATTTGGAGACTTAGCGTTATACTTGTGATGGTATGCTATTTAGTTGCTAGCGTTTATGCGGTAAGGTGTAAGTGGTTGCAAATAGGTATATTATATATGTATGTGTATAACTATTGCATTCACTAAGCGTTTTGCTTACCCTCTCATTGTTTACCTTTTTAGGCTCCGGCTTGGATAAAGGAGGGCATTCGATTGGATTAGTGGCCTCCCGCTTTGTTTTGATAGGAGATGATTTTGGTTGATTAGCTTTTGAAGTTTGACCGAGAATTGGGTAGTTTAACCCCCAAACACCATGCTCTAGTGTCGTTTGGATATTAAACTCTAATGGTCGAAACTTGTATTTTGTACGAAAAGTGTAATTCGGGTCGATGTGGGCCCAGCGATGTAAAACTTGTTTTGATGATGGAAATCTCTTAGTTTTACTTATTATGACATGTTGTAAAAGGGGTTTCGTTTAAAAGTGTTGGGAAGCGGGTGTTTCGCTCATGTAAGTTGGACCCCGGAAGCAGAATTCTACAGTTCAATTGGTCGCCGTCCAATATGCTTGGACGCCGTCCTGGCCTTCAATACTGGACGCCATCTAGATAACTGGACGCCGTCCAGATGTACTGATCCAGAAAAAAAAAATTTAAGGCGTGTTTTTGGTATAACGAGGTTGGGTCGTTACAAAAAATATACATATACATATGTATGTATATGATCAAGCCACATCCGTCGTTGAGTCAAAACTGTCGCCGGAATAACAGACCACCAACAAATCTGGTATTGTACCGGTTAATCAATCGTTGATCCCTTTAAATACGCCTGAATCAAACGTCGGTCAACGAAATCAAACATCGTCATACTCAATTTTTCAGGTCTGTTTCAGATCTGGATTTGACACTAGGTGATTTTAATTATTGAGTGTTTTGCATTTTGGATTCATGTGTCTTTGGTAAGTGGTTTTAGTTTTGGGAATGGAATAAAGACTAAAATTGCTTGGTTGCAGCATGGTTTTAGGGAATGCAAAACTCATTTTTTTGTTATTGAATTTTGTTCATAAATTTTTGATTAAAATTTAGGGTTCTGATTTGAATTTGGTTAAAGTTTTTGATTTGATTTTACTTTAATTTAGTTTTGAATTTGGATATGTTTAAGGTTTAATTTGGGTTTGATTTTTGAGGAAGAGATATTTTAGTTAGACATGAAAGAGATGTAAATGATGATGATTCTGCAAAAAAGACAAAAATGCCCTCATGTGTGTGGCATGTCACTCGAGTTAACGGAATTTTTTGACGATCGTTAGCCAGAGGGATGAAATTAGCAACATTGGCAAGCCACGAGGACGAAATCCATCAAAAAAAGTACAGAGACTAAATCAGCATTTTGATACAAACTACAGGGATCATTTCAGAAATTTTGTCATTTATAAATATTGCATTCTCACATTGCACATTGTAGGTCCACTTCATACACCTTCAGTCCCTCAACATCTAACAGTATCAATAAAACCTTCAACTATCTATAAATTGTATTCAGGACGTGCAATTAAGCTTAATTCATAAATGAGTGAAAATTACAAATAGATTCATGTTGGATTGCTAAGACATACGGAGTAATAATACTTTCAATATATATACATATGAGCAAATTGTGACTTCTATTTTGGCAATTGATCCAAGTGTTATAGGAGGTCTAGTATGACTAAATTAGTGAGTATTTTTCTCTCAAATCCATTTTGTATTTTTTTTTTAATACAAAATCTCACTAAATAAAAAAATTTCATAGAGTAGGATTCAATTAGCAAACCCATGAAAACCGCAATCAAATTTGGTAGTCCAATTAAGTAAGTAAAGTACTTTACGGAAAATCACACAAGTCTACCCACTACAAAATTAATTAAATTAAATTAAATATTATATTATAGAGTAATAAAATAATAAAATATAATGAATGATGGATATGCTATCGTACATTACACATGTATACATATACTTGGATAAGTGTACTGGAGATGCTTTTCGTACACTGCAGATATTGGATTTGCATAACTTTTTTTTTTTTACTATTACAATTTCCTGTTTGGGTATTGAATTAATGTTGGTATATTTACTGCACACCATTAACAGCAAAAGGACTAAAACAAGATGATTCATAGAAGTAATAAGTTCTTGTTAGCTTCAATGAGTGAACCTGAATCCATCAGTCCGCAACATCATCAGATTAATATTCAATCTTCTTCACATGATGAACCTTCACTACCATTAAATATGCCCCGTCCAGATCTACTCATTGGTAAGTTTTTCTAATAATCCATTCCAATTTTTATATATTTCTTTACATAAAAATATATAACCAATAACCTCATCTTTTGAATAATTTAATATGAAGGAAGAGAAGATTACAATGAAATTTTGGTCCCATCGTATAAAGCGACAATAACAGGCGATTGGAAAGCGGCTAAAGTCATACTTGACAAGCGTCCGGAGCTCGTACGGTTTAGTATAACCGAAACTTGTGAAACGGTACTTCACATTGCAGTTTTAGGAAAATCATACTGGTTTGTTGAATATTTGGTGAGTTTGATGGAAAAAGAGGATTTAGAACTTCAAAATGTGAACGGTCAAACCGCTCTGTGTTTGGCAGCTATGGCTGGTAATGTTAAAATAGCTAAGATTTTGGTACAAAAGAACCATGCCTTACTTGATTTACCCGATAGTAGGGGAATGATGCCTCTTTATATGGCTGCTTTACATGGAAAGCATGAAATGGTGAAGTATTTATATCATAATTCTCGTAAAATGACTGGTGATTTTTGGACACATGAGAATCGAGTTTGTGTTCTTGTGAAATCTGTTGAGTCCAATCTATTTGGTAAGTAGCATTTTGTTTAAGTGACTACACTTTTTTGTGAAATTACTTGGTTTCATGAAGAAACTGTTAACTTTTCTTTTGTAGATTTTGCGTTACAAATTGTGACTGACCGGCCGGAACTTGCTATAAATGGGAGGGTACTCGCACTATTGGCTCGAAAACCTTATGCATTTAAAGCTACAAGACCTAATATTATCTTGAGAATCATATATTCGTGTAAGAATCACATTTCATTGTTTTTTTACCTTGCACTTTTAGGGTATTAGTTTATATGATATTCTATATATATATATATATATATATATATATATATATATATAGTGGTAGGATCAAGAGAGAAGTAACCATTCGGGGGAAGCGGGGGAAGCAAATTTTTTTTTTTTTTTTCGTTTTTTGAAAAAACTTTATTCACGAACATTATAGATGAGATGAAAATATGAACATTTTGTAGAGACACTTTGTGATAAATGTTTATTTTGACGGGAAAACGCTCGAAGAAGTAATATATAACAATTATCGTGTTTTTCGAGCGTATTTTGAGGTTTTACCTATTGGGGTTTAGATATTAGGGTTTAGATATTAGGGTTTATAGGGTTTAGATATTAGGGTTTAGAAATTTAGTGTTTAGGGTTTAGATTTAGGGTTTAGATTTAGGATTTAGATTGAGTTTTTAACACGAACGGTTTAGAGTTTAGGGTTTAGGGTTTAGGGTTTGGTGTTTTGGGTTTATTCCAAAACATCAAACCCTAAACCCTAAACCCTAAACCCTAAACTCTAAATCGGGCTAAATTTTACTTCACAAAACATGAAAAAAAAAACGTTCATATTCTTCACGAACAATATTATCTTGAATGTTATTTTTGTCGATCGTTTTCCCGCCTAAATAATAACATTCATCACCAAGTGTCTCTTCTAAATGTTCATATTTTCGTGTGATCTTGATGCCGGAAAAAAAAAATTTTGAAAAAAAACGAAAAAAAAAAATTTTTTTTGCTTCCCCCGCTTCATCCCGATTTGTTACTTCCCCATTGATCCTGCCCTATATATATATATATATATATATATATATATATATATATATATATGCTGATATTAGTTT
Organism: Rutidosis leptorrhynchoides; assembly: GCF_046630445.1. Classification (NCBI taxonomy): domain Eukaryota; kingdom Viridiplantae; phylum Streptophyta; class Magnoliopsida; order Asterales; family Asteraceae; genus Rutidosis; species Rutidosis leptorrhynchoides. The sequence goes on along the minus strand of NC_092341.1, from coordinate 205,986,607 downwards.
ATATATGTAGTGATAGCTCTGGTCAGTAGCTTACTAGTACTATTGCAAACGACTAGAATTTTGATATTTTAATACATCATTTGTAAGCAATTGACAAACATACTTGAGGCAGAGTATATAAACAACACCATTTGACTTAAAGATTGTAAGAGTACTTACTATTAACTTTAAGAAGAAACTACACTATTTTGTTCTTAAAAAGTACAATGACATTTTCACCATCCAGAGATTGATAAATTCACTGAAAGCATTAGCTATTTGTACTGTACAAGTACATTGTGGATTTATCAATATTAATATTAATGGTGAAAATATCAATTCCCTTTTGAAAGGGGTGATATCTAATCATCTCTACCAGTTCTATTAAAAAAGCTAATCACTTTATTTACTTTGATGAATCATTTCTGAAGTATATAATTTGCTGTGTGTTTTTGTTTTTAGTTTTAGCAGTTTGCCATTTGAAGGTTGCAATTCCTGATATGGAAAGTCATGCCCTGCAGTTGTTAAGAATTATGTGGGCAGAGATTGTGAAACTGCCCAAAACTCAAATCGATGACATAATAAGAGGGCCGCCTGACCAAATTAACGGATATGAAAAACGAACACGTTCTGAAAAGGAACAGCAAGAAACGCTTCAACTGCTAAGAACCATTTCCGACAACATTACAAACATGCCTTTTAAAATATTTAATCTATTCAAAGGTCCAGCTAATGAGATGACATCAGCACCAAAAGACAAAAAGAATAAGTATTCATCACGAGTACTGTTTCTTGCTGCTGAAATGGGGAATACTGCATTTGTAGTAGAAATTATTCGACAATATCCACATTTAGTACGGGAGGTAAATGATGATAATCAAAGTATATTTCATGTTGCTGTCTCGCATCGTCATGAGGGTATATACAATCTGTTATATGACATTGGATCACTCAGGAATTTGATAATTACTTTAGAAGATAAAAATGGGAACAATATTTTGCATTTAGCTGGGGAGAGTGCTAAAATGAATAGGCTACAAAACATCCCTGGAGTTGGTCTGCAATTGCATTTAGAAACCTTATGGTTCAAGGTAATTCTTTTACTCTACCTAGGATTATGTCTTCTAAAGTATAATTTTACTTTATATCACTTGTCCATTGATTTAGATACTGGGAGATTTGGGTTAGACTTAACCTACCAGGTTGAAGAATCTTTAGTGACGTGCGTTTAATCTTTTGAATTAACTAAATAGGAGTCGGTAGGCATGAATTAGATATGACTAAAATGGTGAAAGCTCGCAAATTCTTTGATCCTCTACCATTTTGGCCATATCTCCCCTTCATATGGACTCCAATTTAGTTGATTCAAAAGCCCAAATGTGCATAACTCATAAGACTACAAACTACATTAACTACTAAAGTTTTGAGATGGCCAGGGCCCTTCCTTGCCCTCATTAAGCTCTGCCTTCAATGCAGAGGACAACAACTTAAACAAACAGTTCAAATGGGTTTATGCCATTTTTTTTAAAGGCATTTATGCCATTTTTTGAAGTAATTAAAATAGATGAAGATGATAAATAATACTTGTAATAAATAGATAAACAATTAAAAAAACAACGGATCACTCAAAGTGGCGGAGCCACTACTTTGATCCTACCACTTTAATAACAGCCTCAAAGGCGGAATTGTGTACATAAGTGTGGTCCTATGCTCCAAGGGATGGATTGATTTCTTTTTTATATCTTTTGGACCATCTTTTCGCACGTTTTAATTTTTTTCCGCACGTTTTAATTAATATGATACTTGATAGATAACGATGTGTGTAACATTTGTGACGTATGTTATGTTAGGAAGTAGAAGCGATGCTGCCTCCTCCATTTCGGGAAAAGAAGAACGCGGCTGGTCTAACACCACATGAAGTATTCACAAAGAACCACAAAATCCTCTTTTCAAAAGGCGAAGAGTGGATGAAAGAAACAGCTGCTCAGTTAATGGTGGTTGCGTCACTAATAGCCACTATATCATTTGCAGCTGCATTTACGTTTCCAGGTGGATATGACCAAGTAACTGGTATGCCCATCTTCCTCAAAAAAGAACTATCCAAAATCTTCATCATATTTGATGGTTTGTCATTTATATCGTCGACAACATCAATCCTTCTGGTTTTGACTATACTCGGTTCTGATTACACTGAACACGATTTCATGATTTCGTTACCTCAAAAGTTGATGATATGTCTCGCATCACTTTTCATCTCTATAGCAACCATGATCCTCACTTTTATTATCAACTTTTTATTACTTTATCAAAATAGTTCCAAGTGGATACCTATTTTTATCATCTCTTTTGCTGCAGTCACCTACATGATTTTTGGTAGCCCAAAATTTCCACTTATAGGTCGCTTTCTATACGGTTCTAGATTTCTTTTCCAAAGGGAGACACGAATGCTTAAGAAACCAATCTTCTAGACATTATTATCTTTGAATTTTAGTTGATGTAAGCTTAACATTAAGATATTTGTTATATACTACGGATATACCTTATATACACCGTTTTTTAGAGCGCTGTTAGCTCAAATTCACATAAGCTTTCAATTCAATATCAATATTAAATGTTAATGTTAATGTTAATTGGATGTGTTATTTATAATTAAAATGATTACATCTATATATAATATATTATGGTTCTACAAAATAAACAACATAATATTCACCCGGTACCAGGTCTCGCGCTCGGGAGGCTTGATTACCCGAGGTTTTACCTTCTATGGGGGAGCCAATGTGCTCGTTCATAGGAGGGTTTCCTTGCTTACCAAATAAATAAAAATAAACAACATAATCATATATAATCGAAGATGAGATCATTACAAGTCGGTTTGACGACTCTTAAGCGTTTTAAGATAAAAATTTTTATTAAACATATCAACATAATTGTCAAGATATCTAATTATAAGCATTAAACTATCCAACGACAACAATAACATAACCTAATCTCACAAATTAGAGATATGGGGAGGTGAGACGTAGACAATCCTTCCTCTATGAGAAGTCATTTCTTCACCCGAGTGAAACACTCCAGGAGTAGAGAAAGTCCTCCCCCTTTTTATTCGACGGGTAAAGAGATTGCTTCCAAAAGAACGTCCGGCCAAAAATAAAATAAAATAAAATAATAAAACATCATTAATTATGTATTTATAACGTTACTGACATATAGTAACATCAAATAAGAAAAATAATAATAATAAAATACCTAAATATATGACAGAATTAAATGTATTGGAATTGACTTGAAAATTGCAAAGAAAAGGTGATAAGAGTATGTAGGTTGATTTGGGAAAAAAACGATTGTCAATTTAAGGGGGCCCAATAAGCAATATTTTTTTTATCTCTTGATTTGCTACACAAATTATAATACTAGCCCAACAATTTAGGAGGGCCATGGCACTTTTGGCCTAACATATTTCCGCCATTGGTTCTATGCTTATAGTTCAAAACTAGTTTTCGAACCCTCGTTTCGCGCTGGGGGTTCGATTTTCAATGTATTTTATTGCGTTTAGTTTGTAAAATTATTTTGTGGCTAACGATGATGTCGTTGAAGCGCAACTCGAGTCTAGGGATGGCAATGGGCGAGAAAAAACCCGTGACCCGCGAGTATCCGATCCGTGATGTGCGGGTAAAATCATAAAATCTTACCCGCGGGCACAGGTACGGGTAAAAAATTATACCCGCCAATGGGTCGCGTGCGGGTCGCGGGTATATACTACCCGTCGCGGGTAAAACCCGATCCGTTAATTCATGAGATTTTTTCTATTTTATCCGCGAGTTTATACATACAATTATGAATTTAAAAGGAATTTTACTTGTAATGCAATAATGATTAAAAATATAATATTACATATAAGTAAAAAAGATTGACTTTCACATCATTTTACACATGTTAATTGTACATATTGTTTATAATTAATAAAATTTCTTAACTTTTGTAAAAATAATTTAACGAAGTTGTATATTATTATTACCCGCAGGTTTACCCGCGGGTCACGGGTATCCGAGGGTCATGGGCATGGGCGAAATATTTTTACCCGCGGGCGGGTAACGGATCTCTACGAGCAAAAAAACCAGGGTCGCGGGTATATAGAACCCGTGCCTGTTACCCGCGGGCGCCATCCCTACTCGAGTCGAACTAAAAGGTATAACCCACGAAAGATTTAAATGTTATTTTAAATTAACAATATATGTGCATCTCCGCGTTTCGCTATAGAATTTTCGACTTTTAAAAATTTAACGCAAAATCAACATGTATGAAAAGTACCTCAAATATTTAGCGTTTTTTAAAAAGCGTCCGTTTTGCTTATAGTTAGTTACATTGTGTTCATAAAATTATTTCAAATTTAACGATAGTGTCGGAAAAATTTAACTCGTTGCGAGCGAGAAGCTATAACCCGTTGAATATTTGGGTGGAGTTTATTTAAGATTTTTTATGAAAATAAATATTTGGGGGTCGTTTGAATTTTTGAAAAAAGTGTAAAGGGTTTTGTTGGTGTAAAGAAATTTAATTAAAACTAAAAAAAAGGTGAAATGACAAAAATACCTCTGATTACTATTCACCATTTTTGTGTATTAAATAACAAGTTTTCGGGTCGGCCCGCTTTGCTGGGCCCGAAATCAGTAGCTTGAAAAAAAAAAGACAACTTCAAGGTTCGAACCTGCGTCCCTTAAGCTTTCAACAAATATCCTTAAAATAATGGAAGTGGAAAAACTGAAATATTATGAAAAATTAAACAAAAAGTGAAGGATTAAAAGGGTAAAAATGAAAAAAGAACAAAAAGGGATACAGGTCAACACAGTCTCGAACCCTAGACCGTTCAGTTCACGATAGACAAATTTAACCACTCGACCATTGCTACACATGATTTATTGTTACAAAACTTAATATTTAAATCCTTAAAAAAAGTGGAGGGATCTTGCATACTGGGTTTTTACCCTTCAATTTGAAGTTTATTGCAATAAGGTCCTAATTAAATAGTAACTTTTTTTTTGTCTTTTTCTGTTTTCTAATCGATTCGATGTATAATATAGTAATAGAGTAAACAACTCTTTGACTTGAGTCTAAAAGGGTGTTTGAGAAAGCGATTTGAGTTTGATTTTTTGATTATTACGTTTTCAAACTGTAAATATAAATAATTAAATTATAGTGTTTGGCAAATATCATTCTAAAATCAATTATTTGCGTTTTTGTACGATTAGAACGCAGTTTTGAAGAAGTAAGTACCACCTTACTGTTTGAAAACGCAATTTTGAGATATGTTGTCAATGCCCAATATTCCCTTAATTGGATAAACTGGCTAGTCTCTACATTTATTTTTATCATTTTCCTTTTCACTCACCAATAAACAATAAAGTATATACTACTATGCTGCGATTTACAAGCAAATAAATTCATACTGTATTTTATTTCCTCAGTTTATTCTCCATTTCATTCAATTCTATATGTATCAGTTTATTTATAAATTATAAATTATATTATACGGAGTATATATATTATCAATAGGAAACTGCTCATTACGTACTTTTGTTAGTTTATTATTTCTCAATGACATCTATATCATTCAACTTAGATAATTTGTCAAAAATAATTAAGAGTATTACTAGTAGTTCTTAAATATAAAGCTACAATTAAAATTGTTAGTCGATCATTTTTCTTACGGAGTATTAAGTTATAGTAAAATATTTATTTAAGTTAAATTTAATAAATAGTTATATGTAAGTGATAATGCTAAAAACGAACATATATTTCATAGCATTATCCCTCAAGAAAGACAAGCTTTTAGTTACAATTGTTCTATTTACAAGTGATATTCGTTTAAATATTAAAAGGTGAAGACAAAAGACAGATTCGACGATTTGAAGACGCAAACGACCAAAAAGCTCAAAAGTACAAAGTACAATCAAAGTGCTTCAAATTATTGATAAGAAACGTCTAGAAATTACAAGAGTACGGGCCGCGAAACGTAAAGTACAAGATATTAAATAGTACGAAAGGACGTTCGAAAATCCGGAACCGGGACCAGAGTCAACTTTCAGCGAGCGACGCAACGGACCAAAAATTACAAGTCAACTATGCACAAGAATATAATATTATATATAATTAATTATATATATATTATATGTTATTTTAATCAAAGCAGCCCACGTTTAATTCAATTTGTGAGCAGGATTCCAGACCTCCGCACTCGCGGAGGTTTAAAGCTTAAAAATTCAGCACTCGCGGAGCTCTACAGTACAACATGGGCCTATAAAAGGCATCGAATTCTGCACGAAAAATCACACCTTTTTCTAATCTATCTCTCAATCTCTACGATATATATATATATATATATATATATATATATATATATATATATATATATATATATATATATATATATATATATATATATATATATATATATATATATATATATATAATTTATAATTTTAATTTTAATTTAATAATAATAAGGGTATGTTAGCGAATGTTGTAAGTGTGTAAGTCGAAATTCTGTCCGTGTAACGCTACGCTATTATTAATCATTGTAAGTTATGTTCAACCTTTTTAAATTAATGTCTCGTAGCTAAGTTATTATTATGCTTATTTAAATTGAAGTAATCGTGATGTTGGGCTAAATATTAAAGAAGTGGTAATTGGGCTTTGTACCATAATTGGGGTTTGGACAAAAGAACGACACTTGTGGAAATTAGACTATGGGCTATTAATGGGCTTTATATTTGTTTAATTGAATGATAGTTCGTTAATTTAATATAAAGATTTACAATTGGCCGTACCTATAAATAACCATATACACTCGATCGGACACGATGAGCGGGATATTTATAAGTACTAATAATCGTTCATTTAACCGGACACGGGAATGGATTAATAGTTAATAGACTTATTAAAACAGGGCTGAATTACATACAAGGAATATTGGTGTAATTATAGTTTAAGTCCCCAATTAGTTGGAATATTTGACTTCGGATATAAGAATAATTTGACGAGGACACTCGCACTTTATATTTATGACCGATGGACTGTTATGGACAAAAACCAGATGGACATATCGAATAATCCAGGACAAAGGACAATTAACCCATGGTAATAAACTAAAATCAACACGTCAAACATCATGATTACGTAAGTTTAAATAAGCATAATTCCTTTATTTCATATTTCATCGCACTTTTATTTACTGTCATTTTATTTAATTGCACTTTTAATTATCGTACTTTTTAATTATCGCAATTTTATTTATTGTCATTTTATTTATCGCATTTTAATTTATCGCACTTTAATTATTGTCATTTACTTTACGCTTTAAATTAAGTCTTTCATTATTTAATATTTTACATTAGGTTTTAACTGTGAATAAAGTTTTAAAATCTGCAAACCGGTCATTAAACGGCAAAAACCCCCTTTTATAATAATAATATCACTTATGTATATATATATATATATATATATATATATATATATATATATATATATATATATATATACAAATATAGTTTTTAAAAAATATAGCGTTAAACTTGGCTAGATCCCTGTGGAACGAACCAGACTTATTAAAAACTACACTACTGTACGATTAGGTACACTGCCTATAAGTGTTGTAGCAAGGTTTAGGTATATCCACTCTATAAATAAATAAATAACTTGTGTAAAATTGTATCGTATTTAATAGTATTTCCTAGTAAAAATTAATAGTATTTTGTACCCCTTCGCTTTAACATCAAGTATTTTTGGCGCTGCTGCCGGGGACTCCTAAACGCCGAAAGCACAACGCTATAAAAAAAAGTAATAAGTTATATTTATATTTTATATATATTAAAAACAGAAAAATAAAAAAAAACACTGAACCTGCACAAATTCGACCTGCACCTCAGCTGAATCTGTATCATCCGCACTAGCGGTACTTTTTGCCAGCTTTGATCCGCACTCGCGGAGGTCACTGACAGGTCAAACATTGGACAGTAATTATTACGATTTAGGGTTTAAATTAATAATAATTATTATTATTAAACCCTAATTAGGGTTAGTTATTTTATTAATTAGTTTTAATTTTATTTAATTTGTAATATTTAGTTTAAATTAGTTTTATTATTTATAAAATTAATACTTTTATAAAAATAAAATATAAAATAATATTTTTATAAAAATTAGTAATTTTATCATTTTTTGTCTCTTTTTATAAATTGTATATTTTTATTATTTAGTACGTAATTTGTATTTTTATCCTTTGTAACTAGTTTTGAGATATAGTATTTACCGTAGTTATTTTTATTTCTAGATTTTTAGGCTTTGCCGTAAAATCCCTTAAGTGCTTTTTCTTTAGACTAAAATTTAAGTGCTTTAGAATTTTGCGACGCCTTTTTAAGATTTTAGTACTTTTTAAGTTATTGCCGTTTTGGATATAGAATTTTCTTTAAGCTTTAATACCTTTAGACGCAACTTTTAATTCTTAGTTTTTAGACTTTTAAGTTTCGACGCGCTACGTTCTTTTTATTATTTTTTGACCTTTTATTTTTTGACATTTTTCGACGCGCTCTTTTTCTTTCTCATTTCTCGACGCTATAGTTTCTAGGACATAGAATTTTCTTTAATTTCTTTAAAATTTCAAAGAAAAATTATTTTAAGCGGTTAAATTGATAGACATCCAAAATTTTCTGGTTCGTAGTAATAGTTGAATTTGTTAGTGGCGAGTTGTGGGCTTCCGATTTAAAGGGTCCTGGCTACCTGCTGCATCTAGTGGCTATTCGAAACGTGGGCAAAATCAGAAAAGTCTATTAATTTGATAACTTATATAATTTTTATCTTTTATAACTAATAGGATATTCAGTGAATGCACCGAGCAAAACGTTCACCACCTTTCATACGTTCACCACCTGTAACTCGATCAAGACATCTAGCCAATATTGTCGCCGTTAATTTTTCTTTAGAATCGTCATCCAGTTGACCAAGTACTCCAATTCAAATTTCTGATAATCCATTTTTTGAACCCGACCTCACAATTGAGAATCCGGAGGATATTCAGGGACAATTCAGAGATCCTGAACCATTAACCTTTCCTCCGGAACCACCAATCATTCAAACAGAGATTGTCGAGGAACAAACCATTAAATCAGAATCCTCTAGTGATTTAGATTCAACAAATTCAATCATGGAAAATCTGGAACCTCTAAGTATGAAGACCGAATGAGAGCTAAACGCACTGGCCAAGGTCACGCAATTACTCAACCAGACATTAATGCGCCAGATTATGAAATCAAAGGACAAATCCTACACATGGTGACTAATCAATGCCAATTTAGTGGTGCGCCGAAGGAAGATCCAAACGAACATCTTCGTACCTTTAATAGGATCTGTACTCTATTTAAAATCCGAGAAGTGGAGGATGAACAGATATATCTCTTGTTATTTCCCTAGACTTTAAAGGGAGAAGCTAAAGATTGGTTAGAATCGTTACCTGAAGGGGCGATTGATACATGAGATGTCTTAGTTGAAAAATTTCTTAAACAATTCTTTCCGGCATCTAAAGCCGTTAGACTTCAAGGAGAAATTGTTACGTTCACACAAAAGCCAAATGAAACTCTATATGAGGCGTGGACAAGATTTGAAAAGTTATTGAGAGGATGTCCGCAACATGGTTTAGATACTTATCAAATAGTACAAATATTCTACCAAGGATGCGACATCACTACAAGAAAAGACATCGATATAGCAGCTGGTGGTTCCATTATGAAGAAAACCGCAACTGAAGCTTACAAAATTATTGATAACACTGCTTCCCACTCACATGAGTGGCATCAAGAAAAAATATCGTTAGATCATCTAAAGCAGCTAGAGCCGATTCTAGCCATGACTTCGATTCCATTTCCGCAAAGATAGATGATGTCGAGAGACGAATGAAAAAGATGACTAAGGATATTCACTCAATACGAATTAGTTGTGAGCAGTGTGAAGGACCACATTTAACAAAAGATTGTCTCAGTATTGAACAAACAATGGAACAAAGAGAGAATGTTTCATACATGAACCAAAGGCCTGGAAATAATTATCAAAATAATTATCAACCGCCAAGACCAATCTACAATCAAAACCATAATTATAACTGAAATGTTCCATACAACAACCAACAAGGTCCTAGCAATCAGCAAGTATCCAACAATATTTACAATCAGCAAAGACCTATTTTTCAAAACAAACCACCACAAACCGATGATAAAAAGTCAAATTTTGAAGATATGATGTCAAAGCTAGTTGAATCTCAAACGCAGTTTTTCACATCTCAGAAACAAACCAATAAACAAAATGCTCAAACATTTAGAAATCAACAAGCTTCTATTCAAAATCTGGAACAAGAAGTAAGCAACCTAGCAAGGTTGATAGGTGAAAGAAAATCGGGAAGTCTACCTAGCGATACAAATGCTAACCCCCGGAATGAAACAGCTAAAGCCATTACCACGAGAAGTGGTATTACGCTTAAACCACCTGAAATGCCTGTAATTTCTGATGAAGCTATTCCCACTCCACAAGAACCACAACCTGAGTAAGAAAAGGAAACAGAACCGGTAGTTGAAAAGGTTAATGAAGATAACACAGCTAAGGCTAAACCTTATGTTAAACCATACCAACCACCACTTCCTTACCCGAGTAAAATGAGAAAAGAAAGACTTAAAGCCGAGCAATCCAAATTCTTGGATATGTTTAAACAAATAAATGTCAATCTTCCTTTCATCGATGTGATTTCAGGAATGCCTAGATATGCTAAATTCTTGAAAGATCTAATCACAAATAGAAAGAAAATGGAAGAACTATCGGCTGTTACTATGAATGCTAATTGTTCTGCAGTGCTGTTGAATAAGATACCAGAAAAATTATCAGATCCAGGAAGTTTCACAATTCCATGTTTTCTGGGTAGTCTTAGTTCAATAGAAGCATTGGCAGACTTAGGTGCTAGTATAAATTTAATGCCGTATTCACTATACACTAAACTAGACCTTGGAGAATTGAAATCAACACGGATAAGCATACAACTAGCAGATCGATCAGTAAAATATCCTAGAGGGATAATGGAGAACATGCTAGTTAAAGTTGGTACTTTAGTATTTTCAGTAGATTTTATTATTTTGGATATGGAAGAAGATTCTCGAGTTCCTCTCATATTAGGAAGACCATTCTTAAACACGACTAAAGCAATAATAGACGTATTTGGTAAGAAACTGACCCTAAGTATAGAGGACGAGAGTGTTACCTTTTCTGTTGATAGAGCCATGCAACAACCGCAATCTGCAGATGATACATGTTATTATATTCAAACTATAGATTCACATGCAGAATTGTTAGAAGAATTTCCAGAATTACAAGGAACGGGAGAATGTTCTTTAGGAGAAGGAACTGAACCAATTGATGAAGCTGAAATGGTAGCCGCACTCATGGCTAATGAATACGAACCAACAACAGAAGAAATTCAAATACTAAAAGAAGAAGACAGATATCGATACAAATCATCGATAGAAGAACCACCGACATTAGAGTTAAAGCCACTTCCAAACCATTTGGAATATGCTTATTTACATGGTGAATCTGAATTACCTGTAATAATATCGTCTTCTCTTACTGAAAATGAAAAATCTCAACTCATTTCTGTGCTAAAAGCTCATAAACCAGCTATTGCATGGAAGATTCATGATATTAAAGGCATAAGTCCTTCATATTGCACACATAAAATCCTTATGGAAGAAGGTCATAAAACGTATGTGCAACGCCAACGAAGACTAAATCCTAATATGCAAGATGTTGTTAAGAAAGAAATTATTAAACTGCCCGATGCAGGTTTAATTTATTCAATCTCTGATAGTCCATGGGTAAGCCCAGTTCAATGCGTACCTAAGAAGGGTGGCATGACTGTCATCACAAATGAAAAAAATGAGCTTATTCCTACTAGGACTGTAACAAGATGGTGTGTTTGTATAGATTATAGAAAATTAAATGACGCCACCAGAAAAGATCACTTTCCCTTACCTTTCATTGATCAAATGTTAGAAAGATTAGCCGAAAATAGTTACTATTGTTTTCTTGACGGTTTCTCCGGATACTTTCAAATTCCAATAGCACCCGAAGATCAATAGAAAACCACATTCACATGCCCTTATGGTACTTTTGCTTACAAATGCATGCCATTTGGACTTTGCAACGCCCCTGCAACCTTTTAAAGGTGCATGATGGCAATTTTTCACGACATGATAGAAGAATGCATGGAATTTTTCATGGATGACTTTTCAGTCTTCGGTGATACTTTTGAAACATGTCTAGTTAATCTTGAACGAATGCTCATTAGATGCGAACAATCAAATCTAGTTCTTAATTGGGAGAAATGCCATTTCATGGTTAGAGAAGGCATCGTTCTTGGTCATAAAATTTCAAAGGAAGGAATTGAAGTGGATAGAGCTAAAGTAGATGTAATTGCTAAACTTCCACATCCCACCAATGTTAGAGGAGTTAGGAGTTTTCTAGGGCATGCCGGTTTTTACCGACGTTTCATAAAAGATTTTTCTAAAATTGCAACTCTTATGAATAAACTCCTAAAAAAGGATGCTCCATTCATCTTTTCGGATGAATGCATCAAATATTTTAATATTCTTAAAGAAAAACTCACTAATGCGCTGATCATGATAACTCCAAATTGAAATCTACCATTTGAACTCATGTGCGATGCAAGTGATTTTGCAATGGGAGCCGTTTTAGGACAAAGGATTGAAAAACGATTTCAACCTATTTATTACGCTAGTAAGACGTTACAAGGAGCACAAACGAATTACACAACTACTGAAAAAGAACTCCTTGCTATTGTCTTTGCTTTTGACAAATTTCGTTCATATCTCGTTCTAGCTAAAACGGTGGTCTATACCGACCATTCTGCTCTTAGATACTTATTTTCAAAACAAGATGCTAAACCACGATTAATCCGTTAGATCTTACTCTTACAAGAGTTCGATATTGAAATCCGAGACAAAAAGGGAGCAGAAAATCTCGCCGCTGATCATCTTTCTCGTCTTGAAAATCCCGAATTAGAAGTTCTAAATGAATCAGCCATACAAGATAACTTTCCTGATGAATATCTATTGAAGATAGATTATAGTGAAATTCCATGGTTTGCAGACTATGCAAACTACTTAGTATGTGGATTCCTTGAAAAAGGGTTGTCGTACCAAAAACGAAAGAAATTCTTTAGTGATATAAAATATTATTTCTGGAAAGATCCACAATTATTTAAAAGTTGTCCCGATGGAATAATACGTCGATGTGTATTCGGGGATGAAGCTAGTCAAATATTAAAACATTGTCACACAGGACCAACATGAGGGCATTATGGGCCTCAGCTCACAGCAAGAAAAGTTTACGATGCTGGATTCTATTGGCCTACAATTTTCAAAGACGCACACCTTCTTTGCAAATTCTGTGATGCTTGTCAAAGGGCCGGAAAAATAAGTCAACGTGATGAAATGCCACAAAATGTCATTCAAGTATGTGAAGTATTTGACATTTGGGGTATTGACTTTATGGGTCCATTTCCAAAATCTCATAATAATCTCTACATTCTCGTTGCCATTGACTATGTATCTAAATGGGCGGAGACACAAGCTCTCCCAACTAACGATGCACGAGTTGTAGTCAACTTTTTAAAACGTCTTTTTGCTAGGTTTGGAACACCAAAAGCTTTAATAAGTGATCGGGGTACTCATTTTTGTAATAATAAACTTGAGAAAGTTCTCCAAAGATATGGAGTAACTCATAAAATCTCAACTGCTTATCATCCACAAACAAGTGGACAAGTTGAAAATACCAACCGAGCTTTAAAACGTATTCTAGAGAAAACCGTAGGATCAAATCCGAAGGAATGGTCCATAAAATTGGAGGATACACTCTGGGCTTTTAGAACAGCCTACAAAACTCCAATTGGCACCACACCTTTTAAACTCGTTTACGGAAAAGCATGTCATCTTCCAGTAGAAATTGAACACAAAGTATTTTGGACTTTGAAGACATGTAATCTTGATTTACATGAAGCCGGACGTCTACGGTTAAGTCAACTAATTGAATTAGAAGAATTAAGACATGAAGCATACGAAAATTCGTTAATCTATAAAGAAAGAATGAAGAAATGGCATGATAAAAGAATCAAAAGTTCAAAAGAATTTAAAGAAGGAGACAGAGTTCTTCTTTTTAATTCACGATTCAAGCTATTTCCTGGAAAATTGAAATCAAGATGGTCTGGACCATTCATAGTCAAAAGAGTTTTCCCGTACGGAACAGTAGAGTTAATAAATTCAAATGGGGTTGAATTTAAAGTTAATGGTCACAGAGTTAAACATTACATAGATAGTCCAATGGAAGTTGAAGATGAAGTTAATCACAATTTCGACACCACAGCTAACTAAGTGTGGGAAGATTCGAATCTTTTTAGGGTAATATATTTTTCTGTTAGAGTTAGATATTCTGTTTTCGTGTAGTTTCCGAGAATGGAATCCGAATGGTCTTTCCCTAGCAGACCCTAAAGAACTAGTCTTCTCCCTCCATTCTGAATTTTTATTTTTTTTTAGGTTTTACGAGATGAAGAATTCCTTTGATCTGAACCATGGTCTAATACTACACGCTTTGATTACTAAACGTAATAATGACACACTCCCGAGTGACCTGGTGTCAGTAATAAGAGGCAGATGTGACAAAGTAAGGAAAGAACTCAGGAAAGATCATCATAAGATACATTTTGGTAAAGGAAAATCAAAATCCGCAACAAAAAGAAGAGCACGACACCTTGAAAGATGTTATAAATGCAGAAAATGGTCACAAGAAGGTAAATGTTTAAACAATCAAACATATTTGATAGTGCTCCAAATGAACATATATTTAGTATCAATATCCTTCCGATATGTAAAGTTTTCAGTTGCAATTGTTCTATTTTCAAGTGATATTCGTATATAATAAATAAGTGCAAAGACAAAAGGCGAAAACGAAGATTCGAAGACAAAAACGTCCAAAAAGCTCAAATGTACAAGATACAATTCAAGTGGTTCAATTTAATGATGAGAAACGTCTAAAATTGACAAGAGTACAAGTTACGAAACGAAAAGCACGAAGATTAAAGAATTGAAGAAAAAGTGCCACTAAAGCCTGAAAAGTGCCACTAAAGCCATAGTGCACTCAAAAGTGCCACTAAAAGTGAGTTAAAGACTTGCGCGGATTTTGGGAGTTAAGGAAAATAATTTTTTGTGCAAATTACAAATTGCAAAACGCAAAGTACAAGATATTAAATAGTACGAAAGGACGTTCAAAAATCCGGAACCGGGACCTGAGCCAACTATTAATGCGCGACGCAACGGACCTAAAATTACAAGTCTGCTATGCACAAGAATAAAATATAATATATAAATAATTATATAAATTATTTATATATTATAAATATATATTAAATCATGTCGACAAGCTATGAGACAAAGGATCCTGAGCTGGAAAACCAGGCCATGCAATCGCATGGCCAGCATGAGATAATCTCATGCGATAATATGAGCAAAAAAGGCTGGCCACATTCCTATAAAAGCCAGCGAATTCGATGTATTTTAAAAACGATTAATCTATCTCTCTGTCTATAATATAATATATATATATATATATATATATATATATATATATATATATATATATATATATATATATATATATATATATATAGTATAGGTTAGTTTTATATTAGATTAGTTTGGGTTATGTAAAGGTTATTTTACGGGTTTTGAAGTCGAAGCTCTGTCCATGTAACACTACACGATAAATAATCAATGTAAGCTATGTTCTTCTTTTTAAATTAATGTCTCGTACTTAAGTTATTATTATGCTTATTTGAGCCGAAGTAATCGTGATGTTGGGCTAAATATTAAGATGGGGTAATTAGGCTTTGGACCATAATTGGGGTTTGGACAAAAGAACGACACTTGTGGAAATTAGACTATGGGCTATTAATGGGCTTTATATTAAATTAACGATACCTCGTTAATTTAATATAAAGGTTACAATTTGACGTATCTATATATAACCACATACGCTTAATCGGATACGATGGGCGGGATATTTATAAATACAAATTATTGTTCATTTGACCAGACACGGGGATGGATTAATAGTCAATGGAGTCATTAAAATAGGGGTGGATTACATTCAAGGGTAATTGGTGTAATTGTTAACAAAGTATTAAAACCTTGGTTTACACACAGTCGATAACCTGGTGTATTCATTAAATAAAGTATTAAGACCTTGTTACAGTTCGAATCCCCAATTAGTTGGAATATTTGACTTCTGGTATAAGGTTAAATTTGTCGAGCATTTTATAATTATGACCGATGAACTATTATGGACAAAACCAGATAGGTTTCAAATACATCCAGGACAAAGGACAATTAACCCAGGGTAATAAATAATCAAAACGTCAAACATCATGGTTACGGAAGTTTAAATAAGCATAATTATTATATTGTTATTTATTTTACGCACTTTAATTATTGTCATTTATATTTACGCTTAAGTTTTAAAATCGACAAACCGGTCATTAAACGGTAAACCTCCTTTTATATATTATTACTAAAGATAATATATTTTGTACAAATATAATTGTTTAAAAATATAGTGTAAAATAAGTCGTCTCCCTGTGGAACGAACCGGCCTTACTAAAAACTATACTACTCTACGATTAGGTACACTGCCTATAGTGTTGTAGCAAGGTTTAGGTATATCCCATCTGTAAATAAATAAATAACTTGTGTAAAATTGTATCGTATTTAATAGTATTTCACAATAAAAATATAACTATTTTGTACACCACCTCGCACACATCAATATTCAAATACCGAATTTGTTACTCTATGCAGAGAAGGACCGTTCATATGTTTAGAAGAAAAGATATTGAAGAATCGAGGTTACGCTTATGTAGCTATGGAGAACCAAATCACACGACTCTCCTATGAGTCGGCTAAAGCAGGTCTCTGAGAATTCTATCTCACAGGTAAGTATGTACAGTTTTTATTTTTATTTTTATTACTTTTAACCTTTTGATAATAAATGCTGAATCGTTCGCTATAAAGTATTAAATGGATATTCAATAAAATTAGGTATGCGTAACCGAAATTATTGATATCATACAAAAATTTATTACATCACTGCGAAATTTACCGTTTATTCTTAAGGTATAAATATCTTTAATTAATCAACCTAAAATATTTCAAAAACTCGTCAGGAGTAAAACTAGGTTATGGAACCGAAATTACTTTACCGAAAAGAGGGGCGTATATTTTTGATAATATTTGATTGATTAAAGTGAGATAAAAAGACTAAAAAGATTTTTAATATTTAATTTTTACTTTGTTTTTAAAATTAATATTAAATTATTATTGAAAATTTCTAAAACCAATATATTTAAGTTTGTAAATATTTTAAATATAAGTTTGTAAAATTAATGTATAAAAATATCAATGATATTTATATGAATTTTTAGTTTTATGCATTTTAAATTTAAGTTTGGTATGAATTTAAAAACAAAAAAATGTACTTTATTTCACTAAGTTAAAAATATGATTTTTAAAATTCGTCGTGAGTTGAAGACTAGATCGTTGAACCAAAATTGCTTTACCCAAGGGAGGGACGAGAACTTTTATTATCATTATTTTTAATCTTATTAAATTAAAGTATACCAAAAATATTTAAAAAACTCAAAAATCTTGCTTTTAAAACAACGCTTTGAAATGACAAATTTTTAAAAATATTGTTGAGAGACGGACTAGGACAACGATCCGTAACGTCCTCATTCTTAAAAGAAAAAAATTTATAAAAATTTATTAATCTATGTTTTATTAGTTAAAGATTAAAAAAAAAAAAAACTGCACTCGCGGTACTTGAAAGTGGCCCACATCCGCACTCGCGGAGATATCAAAACCCAGATGAGGTTAACAGACCAGTCCCCAACACACCACACTTATATTTTTCTGCGAAAAAACTCACAAAAAGGCTCTCAAAATCGAAATTTTTCACCGTTAAACATCAAATGTTTTGCTAAAATAATGTTGAGAAGGATGCTACCAAGAAATTTCTCAAGGAAATAGGTAATTTCTACATCTAAACACCCTATAATTCGGATTTTTAGTGTTCTTGAATAAATTTATACCTAATTTGATTTTGATGATTTCTAGTTTAATTATGCTTAAATTATTTGTGTACTATGCTTTTATAACCTAGATTGATGCTATTTAACATGATTAGAAGCCTTAAACTTCAAATTTTGAGTAATCTAGGGTTTGTGTTCTTGAGCATAATTGGGGCTTTTTGATATAAACGGGTTATGGCCGAATTTTGTTGTTAGTTTATACTAAATTGAGTAGTCTAACATGTTTAGGTTGCTAAATGATCAAAACTTTGATCCTAAACATGATTTTCAAGTATTAAAGTAGACTTTTTGAGTCAAAAATGCATGAACTCAATTTAATTGATATGAATGCCATTTGGAACTTGTTTAATTGCTAGTAATGATTATTTTGACATGTTATTTGAGATAAAAGTTAAAGAACATTGTATACATTTTCATATATGTTTATTTGTAAAAATGTAGAATTGTTCATATTGTGAAAATGCATATAAAGTTTAGTATGGATTAAACATGTCAGTATGATTGTTTTGATTTATGATTTTGCTAACACTAATGCTAATTTGGATGCACAAAAATTGTGTTTAATGTGTTTTGCAGACTGAAAGGGGTGAATCTTCATCCGCATCTCAGGCTCACAATGCTCCTCCCGAGAATGCAGAAGAACAGGAGATTAACGACCGATATAGACAAAATCTACCGCATCAATTCATTTCATATTCAAATATAGAGTTGGCAGATTTACATTCTAATTTAAGGTTTGACCGTCATTGGATAGATTATCCAAAATACCAGAGGAACTTGCACACCCTTCAGTCTAATGTTGTTGAAGTACCCAGAGTAATAGATTGGGAACCGTTAGAAACAGTGGGATTGGCCGGTCCAATCAGAGAATTACTTACACAAAGGTATGGTAATTCTACTTTTAATTGTAACGACCCTGGATTTTCCAACGTTTAATTAATAATAATTATTATTAATACTTGTGTTTTATTGAATGTATTGTTTATATACATTTACTTGTTATCGCGATTAACTTTTGAATGCCCGAAACGTCTTTGTGACACACGAAACTTTCACGAATAATATTTTTTGAATATTATTTACATTCATGATTAAGTTTTATTAATCATTTTAATTAACTAAGGTTATTAGTTAATTACTTGGGCTTTAATTGGATTAACTTGGGAATTACTTGAACTTGGGCTTTTATTAGTATTAATGGACTTAAAAGCCCACCCTACACACTAATTGCATTAATAAGCCCATTTTTTTAAATGCAAGTATTACTTAAGGTTTAACTAGATGAATTAACTTGGTGGAATCTAGTTACTTACACCTTTCTCATGCAAACACCCCTAATTACCAACTTTTTAGTCAAATGCATGAAAGGATCTTGTGGACACTTCCCTCCCCCACTCCTCTTTGAAAACCGTTGGCATTAGGCACATGGGGAGGAGTTTTGCTTTCAATTTTTGTATTACTTGGTTACTTGTTTCATTTCATTTTACACACACTTCAAACTTATTTCTCATTTTTCTCTCTTTTCTCTCCATTCTTGTAAGTTACTTGGACATATTTCTCTCTTCTTTCTCTTGTTAAAACCATGGCAAACAACCCTTCTCATCATCAATCTTTGTTTGTCGTTGATTACTTGTAGTTGTTGTTGATTACTTACATGTTATTAAGAATCAAACTCTTTAGTTTGATTCTTCATATTATCTTGTATTTACAAGAACACACAAGAACCTAACTTACTAGTTATGTTCTACATTTAATTTCTTAAAAGATTGTAAGTTCATGGGTTGTAAATCATTACTTGTAAGTCAAGTTTGTAAACTTAAAGTTTACATTCTTGAAGATCAAACTTTGGTTTGAATCTTTAAAGTATGAACAACCCATGAACTAGTTACTTGTTTACTTAGTTTATTTCTTTATATTATGTACTTTAATTTCATGTTTGTTGGTTAAAATGGTCAAGTATTACAAGTTAGTCTTGATCTCATACTTTCTTGAACTAAAATTAACTTTAAAAGTTCAAGAACATGTAAGTAAGCTTTCTTTAATTATAACTTGGTACACTTATGTTAGATCTAGACTTTTGAGTCTTGGATCTTCAAGAGCAAACTAAGAACTATGTTCTACAACTCAAGATCTTGATTTCATAAGTTTACTTTCAAGTTTGTAACTTATTATTAGTTTTAAAGTTCATGTATGTGTTAGATCTAAGACTTTGATGTAACCTTGGTTCATCAAACTTCATACAACTCTTAAGTGAGTTGTGCTACATGTCTTAGACCTACACTTGTATCATAATAGTCAAAACTTGGTTAATATTACTTTTACATTTCATGTATGTGTTGAATCTAAGACTTTGATGTAACTTTGGTTCATCAAAACACTTGCAACACTTAAGTGAGTTGTGCTTCATGTCTTAGACTTACACTTGGGTTATGATGGTCAAACCTTGGTGAAAATGATGCAAACACATCAACGAGTTGTACACTTGAAGCTATATGTGTAGTGACCCGAACTTTTCCATGTTTATATATATTAATTGAGATTGATATTTACATGATTAAATGTTTCCAACATGTTAAGCAATCAAACTTGTTAAGACTTGATTAATTGAAATATGTTTCATATAGACAATTGACCACCCAAGTTGACCGGTGATTCACGAACGTTAAAACTTGTAAAAACTATATGATGACATATATATGGATATATATATATATAGTTAACATGATACTATGATAAGTAAACATATCATTAAGTATATTAACAATGAACTACATATGTAAAAACAAGACTACTAACTTAATGATTTTTAAACGAGACATATATGTAACGATTATCGTTGTAAAGACATTTAATGATATTCATACATGATAATATCATGATAATATAATAATTTAAAATCTCATTTGATATTATAAACATTGGGTTAACAACATTTAACAAGATCGTTAACCTAAAGGTTTCAAAACAACACTTACATGTAACGACTAACAATGACTTAACGACTCAGTTAAAATGTATATACATGTAGTGTTTTAATATGTATTTATACACTTTTGAAAGACTTCAATACACTTATCAAAATACTTCTACTTAACAAAAATGCTTACAATTACATCCTCGTTCAGTTTCATCAACAATTCTACTCGTATGCACCCGTATTCGTACTCGTACAATACACAGCTTTTAGATGTATGTACTATTGGTATATACACTCCAATGATCAGCTCTTAGCAGTCCATGTGAGTCACCTAATACATGTGGGAACCATCATTTGGCAACTAGCATGAAATATCTCATAAAATTACAAAAATATGAGTAATCATTCATGACTTATTTACATGAAAACAAAATTACATATCCTTTATATCTAATCCATACACCAACGACCAAAAACACCTACAAACACTTTCATTCTTCAATTTTCTTCATCTAATTGATCTCTCTCAAGTTCTATCTTCAAGTTCTAAGTGTTCTTCATATATTCTACAAGTTCTAGTTACATAAAATCAAGAATACTTTCAAGTTTGCTAGCTCACTTCCAATCTTGTAAGGTGATCATCCAACCTCAAGAAATCTTTGTTTCTTACAGTAGGTTATCATTCTAATACAAGGTAACAATCATATTCAAACTTTGGTTCAATTTCTATAACTATAACAATCTTATTTCAAGTGATGATCTTACTTGAACTTGTTTTCGTGTCATGATTCTGCTTCAAGAACTTCGAGCCATCCAAGGATCCGTTGAAGCTAGATCCATTTTTCTATTTTCTAGTAGGTTTATCCAAGGAACTTAAGGTAGTAATGATGTTCATAACATCATTCAATTCATACATATAAAGCTATCTTATTCGAAGGTTTAAACTTGTAATCACTAGAACATAGTTTAGTTAATTCTAAACTTGTTCGCAAACAAAAGTTAATCCTTCTAACTTGACTTTTAAAATCAACTAAACACATGTTCTATATCTATATGATATGCTAACTTAATGATTTAAAACCTGGAAACACGAAAAACACCGTAAAACCGGATTTACGCCGTCGTAGTAACACCGCGGGCTGTTTTGGGTTAGTTAATTAAAAACTATGATAAACTTTCATTTAAAAGTTTTTATTCTGAGAAAATGATTTTTATTATGAACATGAAACTATATCCAAAAATTATAGTTAAACTCAAAGTGGAAGTATGTTTTCTAAAATGGTCATCTAGACGTCGTTCTTTCGACTGAAATGACTACCTTTACAAAAATGACTTGTAACTTATTTTTACGACTATAAACCTATATTTTTTCTGTTTAGATTCATAAAATAGAGTTCAATATGAAACCATAGCAATTTGATTCACTCAAAACGGATTTAAAATGAAGAAGTTATGGGTAAAACAAGATTGGATAATTTTTCTCATTTTAGCTACGTGAAAATTGGTAACAAATCTATTCCAACCATAACTTAATCAACTTGTATTGTATATTATGTAATCTTGAGATACCATAGACACGTATACAATGTTTCGACCTATCATGTCGACACATCTATATATATTTCGGAACAACCATAGACACTCTATATGTGAATGTTGGAGTTAGCTATACAGGGTTGAGGTTGATTCCAAAATATATATAGTTTGAGTTGTGATCAATACTGAGATACGTATACACTGGGTCGTGGATTGATTCAAGATAATATTTATCGATTTATTTCTGTACATCTAACTGTGGACAACTAGTTGTAGGTTACTAACGAGGACAGCTGACTTAATAAACTTAAAACATCAAAATATATTAAAAGTGTTGTAAATATATTTTGAACATACTTTGATATATATGTATATATTGTTATAGGTTCATGAATCAACCAGTGGCCAAGTCTTACTTCCCGACGAAGTAAAAATCTGTGAAAGTGAGTTATAGTCCCACTTTTAAAATCTAATATTTTTGGGATGAGAATACATGCAGGTTTTATAAATGATTTACAAAATAGAGACAAGTACGTGAAACTACATTCTATGGTTGAATTATCGAAATCGAATATGCCCCTTTTTATTAAGTCTGGTAATCTAAGAATTAGGGAACAGACACCCTAATTGACGCGAATCCTAAAGATAGATCTATTGGGCCTAACAAACCCCATCCAAAGTACCGGATGCTTTAGTACTTCGAAATTTATATCATATTCGAAGGGTGTCCCGGAATGATGGGGATATTCTTATATATGCATCTTGTTAATGTCGGTTACCAGGTGTTCACCATATGAATGATTTTTATCTCTATGTATGGGATGTGTATTGAAATATGAAATCTTGTGGTCTATTATAATGATTTGATATATATAGGTTAAACCTATAACTCACCAACATTTTTGTTGACGTTTTAAGCATGTTTATTCTCAGGTGATTATTAAGAGCTTCCGCTGTTGCATACTTAAATAAGGACGAGATTTGGAGTCCATGCTTGTATGATATTGTGTAAAAACTGCATTCAAGAAACTTATTTTGTTGTAACATATTTGTATTGTAAACCATTATGTAATGGTCGTGTGTAAACAGGATATTTTAGATTATCATTATTTGATAATCTACGTAAAGCTTTTTAAACCTTTATTGATGAAATAAAGGTTATGGTTTGTTTTAAAATGAATGCAGTCTTTGAAAAACGTCTCATATAGAGGTCAAAACCTCGCAACGAAATCAATTAATATGGAACGTTTTTAATCAATAAGAACGGGACATTTCAATATGCATCAAGGATGAGAACCATGATAAGCATCGAACACCAAGAACCACCGGAACCTACTGACCCTACAGTTTTACTGTTTCTTTGTCTGACCCATATGGCCTGGGCTACTGTAATTATTATTTTCAGATAGATCTATTCGAGTAGATAACTTTTCATTTAGGACTCGTCTTAATCCGAGTTACGGTTTAGGATTTATGGCCCTCCGATCGTCACTATGTCCATTTAACGTGGTGCTGAAAATTCTGACCTACTCGCACTTAGACCGTCGCCACGGTCAAACGAAGACGAGTTTGCTTATGTATTTTTTACCACAACTAAAGGACTCACATACAGAGCCATGGTCACTGGTCTCACCTTATTTCAGTAGGTGTAGAGGCCGTGGTGACTGACCGAACTCAGCCTTTGTTTTAAACTCCTTTCATGAACGAAACTTACTATACACCTTTTGTTTGATGATGAATGATGATGGCCCTTAAGACCTTATTTACATACTTTTAAACTGTTTCGGATGATTTACTGACTTAGTACTATTTGACTTAGGTTGAGGACCCGTTTGGACAACCTTCATTACTTGCTTACTTTCCGAGTCATACTTTACCGCTACTTTATCATTGTGAGTTATAGCATTCCCTTTTTACTTTAACTTATTTTGGGAACTGAGAATACATGCGGATTTTATGTTTTACATACTAGGCATGAGTACTTAAACTTTATATATGTGTGGGTTATACAACGGCAAAAATATTCCCTTTAGCTCGGTAACGTTTAATCATTGGTTTTTGAGCCGGTGAACGCGAATCTTAGATATGGATCCATAGGGTTTGACATCCACACTCGGGCTAGTCGCGCTAGCATTTAACGAGTGTTTAATACTTCGAGAACATACACACTCGCCAAGTGCACTTTCAGGGGGTATATTATTAAACGTTAAGTTAGTTACCGAGTGCTCACGGTTAAACATATACTTTATCATACTGATTTGGATTACTGTTTTGAAATGCTCTTGGTAGCACTGAAATCTCGTGGCCTACCTTACATTACTGTTATACTTAAACTATAGCTCACCAACCTTTGTGTTGACGTTTTTAAGCATGTTTTTCTCAGGTGCTTAAGGTTGCTCCCGCTGTTGTACTAGTCTTGCTGTAGACAACCCGCTGCTTTAGAGATGTCCCGCATGAACGTTTACTTTTGCATACAAACTTTATTACAATTATTATTTGCTTCTACTTAGTGAAGCATGCTTTTGGGTTGTAAAACATTCGATGTTGGTTATGACATCACTTTTAATATGAATGCAAACTTCTTTTGAAATCGCATATAGTACTTAACCTTGTAATGATCCTGTTGTTGATGGTCCGCACATGATGATTTAGTACGGGGCATCACATTTGGTATCAGAGCATTGGTTGTAGGGAATTAGGTTGCATTAGTGAGTCTAAGACCGACCCGAGTAGGATTCACTAATAGGACTAATCTACAACTTGCTAGTTTACTTGTTTCCGCTGAACTTACTGCATACTGCTGCTTGCTTTTACTACTATATATCGTATGCTGCTACTTGTTTACACTAATGCATGATATTACCTACTTTTGATTGCATGCTACTGTGTTATATTACTTCATGCTACTATCTGTCTTTAGCATGTTACCTCGGTATGATACTGTTACTATTGTCGTGCTACGTGCTGCTGTAAACGATCTAGGCTGCTGTAGTTGTTATGCCTGATTACGCTCCTGCTACCTGCCTACTATCCGCTATACCGACTTGGAGAACTTATCCTTCCCGGTTCAGATGTTTTCCTGAACTACTTTCCCACTTATCTAACCATAAGAACTAGTAGTGTAACCCACCTGTTACTACTGTTCCACCGTTCCAGAGATCGAAACATTACTTCACGCAATATAGAAGATTGTTCACATACACTGTACACTTTCATGACCGTCACTTAACTCTCTCATTCTTCACGACTGCTCAACGATCTAACGACACTTCTGCACTTAGGTCCCTACCACTCCTAGACATTGGAGTAGTCGGGAAGGCATTCCCTTTAATGAGGTCATAGTGTCTTCTACTAATACTCAGCCATACCCAAAGACTTGCGAGTCGCCTCGAGACATATCGTATCACTACTTGCTGTACATACAACCCGACTGGAGACCCAGAAAGAATATCTAAAAGGAACCTAACAACGTTACCTGAATCCGAACCTTTGAAGAAACTTCGGGACACTTAGGCATTAATACATGATCTACGGAACCTACGCACCCACATCGAGAAACTGTGAGATTAATTATGTAGATTTTATTTTGAGACAACACAGATAAAGCACCGTTAGATGAAATTGAGGAGAACTTGAAGTGATCACGTTACATTGACCATATGAAGTGATATTGGAATGAACGTACGATTTAGTACACTATAATGACGCCAGGCCAGCGTGACTATATTAAAGTAAATCATGCAGAAGTTCCGATGTTACTACATGAGGAATATGGGGTGATCCAGGGAAAATTTTGGCAGGGATCATTTGAGCATACGCATTATAGTCTGTTAAAGGTAGGGAAGGGATAACCACGTAGCCCAGATACTGTATAAGAAGGGCCTTGATTGCAGAACTGATAACCCGAAAATTTTTTATAGATATCGACATCCTGGACATTTAAGGAAAAAGTTCCCATATAGGGAAAACTTAAAACTTACCTGCGGTAAAGCAATCATTAACTTAGTTATGGAAACTCACATGGATCCTGATTTTAGTTAGGGTACATTTCGGCACAACGTTTTATTGTTTCGGAGCTGTTTAATACTAGAATGATAGAAACCTTACATCTAAGAACCTTAGCATTATCATGAATAATAAACCATTAACAACCATGGGAATTAAGTATTCTATAGGACACAAGCAAATGGTAAACTGAGGAAGATAGAGGAATAATTTAAGGTAGTACTTTAAGATTAACAGGTGGGTCATTTGGAGATGACCTCATATTAACCATACTTGGGAGTTTTAATGTAGTAGTTGAAAAGGATTAGTTACCTACGTACAGGCATATGTTATTTGAGAAGATTGATAGAACTTTTCACAGTAGTACAGTAAGATTTGATTTGGGATGAACTTTAAGATTAACCTAATACTCATCAAGCTAGGAAGCTTTGATGAAATAGTTGGAATGAACTGACTTTCAAGGATGAAAGCGGAATTTATTATAATGGGAAAAATTTATTTGTATACCTCGCAAGAATGGTGAAACTATTATGGGGAGAGATGTAGCCTGAAAACTGAACCTTATTAGTTACATGACAACAACCCGAAATTCCACAATGGAAATGAGAAGAAATTCATCATTAACTACCAGAGACGGTATGCGGTTAGGACATCATCTGGGTTATTATTGACCATCTCGCCAAAACTGCTCACTTTCTAGCCATGAAAGAAACCGATACAATGGTCAAACTTGCACAACGATACTTAAAGGAAATTGTATCCCGTCACTTCAGCAATTCAAATTCTACATTGAGGATTACCCAAGAATCTCATTTGATACTCATTCTTACACAACTCTAAATCCTAACTTATTACGAGGAATTTCTTATTCAGTGATAACCACACCGCCATCCTTTTTACTTCGATATTAGTCATAACAGTTCGAAATTTTCCAAAAATCAATGGGTGGTTCATTCTCATCCTCATACTCTCCCATTCGTATCTCACTTATAAGCAACAACTTCACACTTAAGCATTTTTGTTCAAAGGACTTATGCCCTACTAATAGTCGTCATCACATATAAATTCAATGGTTTTTATTACCTCAAATATCACTCGAAATTTTCAAAAGTCTTTTACTCGATTCTCACTTGTAACCTCCGAAATATGAAAATTTTGTTTGCCAAAATCTTACACACATTATTTTACTGTGTTATCCTCTCAGAGCTTTATAAAAATAAATATATTTTGTTCGCCATTCGTACAAATTTTGAAATCATATACGTTAAATAAAATAAAGTAAATGATTACTTACCTTTGACAAATACGTGTAAAATTTTACTTTCACTCTTACAAATTAAATCTTTTGTTCAAAATATATTTTACTTTGAATGGTACGGGTTGTACATAAACCTAGTTTACTAAAACTTCGTTTCTTTCCATACATTGTCACCTTAAACAATTTCTATAAAATTTTTCGTTGCTTGCTATATAAAATTCTCCATTACTCATTCGTACCCAAGTCATCGTGAAGACTTTATAACCGTCGAAATTGAGAACTTCATGTGTGCGTGCGTTGAAGACGCTTCTGCCACATCATACAGAGCCTTTGGGCATCCACTGACACTTAAACCATTTAAAAGTCATTGCGTTATCCCAAGAACCTTATTTGCCACGCCTGTTGGAACAATGCTCTTTCTTACATAACTCTAAGTCCTGACTCTTTTCAAGGGATCCTCATTTAGTGGTATTAATACCATCATTATTCCGACTTTAACACTAGCCATAACCTGTTTGGCACTTTGCAAATTCAAGAAGAAATTAACTTCTCATCCTCGTGCTTTATCCTTCGTACCCCACTTTTAGCAACGGCTTTGCACGTAAATATTTTTTGGCCCAAAGACCTGTGTCCTGATAATTACCAAAACTACATTTATGTCATTAGTTTTCATTACCTAGTAACTGGTCACCCGAGGATTCCAAGCTTTTTCACTCAATCTTTTTCAACTCGTAACCTTTGAAATACGAAAAGCTATGTTTATCAAAATTTTTACACGTCGACTTTTACACGTTGATTACTCGTGTGATCCTAACGAGATTTATGGACAAGGGGAAAGTAATAAAACTTTCTGTCACCTATGCGATTTATAAAATCATATATGTATAAATTTATACTTACTTATTGTGATGCTAAGTTACATCTTCAAATTATTTAAAAAAAAAACCGCTCCTTTACCGGGTTATTCAACTTAAGTCGAAAAGTTTTGTACAAAATGGTACACGTTGTACTTACTTCTAAATTTACTAGGAACTTCGTTCCGTCTATGTTGACACATCAAACGTTTAAAGGTCTTCCAAAACTTTCTTGATTGATTCTATTAAAGGTTTTCGTATTAGACTACACCATGTATGGAACACACTTTTTCTCGCCCTCTGTTAGAGATGAAACTTACTATTAAGAACTTTGTTAAAAACTCTTGAGCCACTTTGGATAGCGGTTTTATAAAATTTGTTAGAAAATCTTTACACCCATAAAGTATTCTTTTTAAAGCTAGACATGACAAAAACGCGGGCCGATAAATCAGCTTTCTGAGGTACACTCATTGGTCACCCTATTGTAGGAAAAGTACTAGGTGGGTTACTGTTCTCAATACTTCACGTCAAATCACAACACCCTCATAAACCTCATCTCTATGAATCTGTATGTTGAGACACAATAATCATTTTTAGAGATTCTTTTCACTCGGAGTAAACCATTCGTTAGGACCAAGGGTTCACATATCTTCTCATCCGCACATCCCCTTAAGTACACGGATAAATTCAGAACGAACCACTCGAAGAGTTCACCCTCGTTCAAAGACCACACTTTTCGTGCGACTTTCTTTCGGAAATGTAATATAAGATACTTTGAGAACCTATGAATCTTGTTATCCCTTGGGAGGGGACTGCTTAAAACATTTACGACACTGATATCGATACTCTATATGTTCCTTCCATCATTGGTTGCAATTGTGTGTTGCTCTAGTTAACGTTAGCCCTAACTTCAACATGTAACTGAAAGGATGAAGTTACATTACGGAACTGTGTTTTCATTTCATCCAAGGATAGGTTCACCTGCAGTATGGTAAACTAGGTGATATCCCTCATTGTTCGTTCAGACCATTCTGAAGACACTATGAATAATTATGGCTTGCAAGTCCGATTGGTCACTTTTAGCTAAAATTTCAATTCACTTATTCAAATGAAACGTTCTTAAATATTGGGTTCCTTATGCCTATTGTGTGAAGACCCGTCCTAATCCATCCGGACGAAATCCATATCGATTATAAACGATTCACAACAGTTGATTACATCGCGAGGTATTTGACCTCTATATGACACATTTTACAAACATTGCATTCAATTTTAAAAGACATTCTTTCTTTACAACGAAAATTGACGGCATTGCATGAACTCGACGACTCGAATGCAACGTCTTTTGAAATATGCCATGAATGACTCCAAGTAATGTTTCTAAAATGAGCAAATGCACAGCGGAAGATTTCTTTCATACCTGAGAATAAACATGCTTTCAATTGTCAACCAAAAGGTTGGTGAGTTCATTAGTTTATCATAAATAATCACTTCATAATTTTAATAGACCACAAGATTTCATATTTCCATTTATCATAAACATACGTCCCATGCATAGAGACAAAAATATCATTCATATGGATTGAACACCTGGTAACCGACATTCACAATATGCATATAAGAATATCCCCATCATTCCGGGATCCTCCTTCGGACATGATATAAATTTCGAAGTACTAAAGCATCCGGTACTTTGGATGGGGCTTGTTGGGCCCGATAGATCTATCTTTAGAGTTCGCGTCAATTAGGGTGTCTGTTCCCCGATTCTTAGATTACCAGACTTAATAAAAAGGGGCATACTCAGTTTCGATCATTCAACCGTATAATGTAGTTTCAATTACTTGTGTCTATTTCGTAAAACAGTTATAAAAACAGCGCATGTATTCTCAGTCCCAAATATAAATATTGCAAAAGCATTTAAAAAGGGATTAATGAAACTCACCTAATGTATTTTGTAGTAAAAATACATATGACTATATTGAACAATGCAGGGTTGGCCTCGGATTCACGAACCTATATCAATTGTATATTTATTAAAACATATAATCGTAATCGAGCAAGTTTATATATATTATTATTAATAATATACTTGTTATATTTCATGTTATTTGGATCATTTTAATATATTTAATTTATATATTTTATATAGTTAATATTTATCATTATTTATATTATACATATATATGTAAGGTTTTATATATGATAACAATATATATTTGTGTATTAACTGATACATTTTATATATATAATTTAGTAATTATCATTTTAATAATAACCATATAATGATACGTAATATTAATATTATTGTAATGTATTGTTGTATAAAATATCTATTTGTAATAATACTAGTATTGACAAGAATGATAATAGTAATGATAATAATAATAGTAATAATATTAGTAGTAATAGTATCTATTTTAATGTATATGGTAATCTTAATAAAAATGCTAATTTTGATAATTTTAATTAAAATGATACTTTTAGTAAATGATAATAATATCAGTGCTAATAATACATATCAGATTTATCCTAAGTTTCTTATAATTTCTAAACTCATGACTACAGTTTCTATAACTTAAATTTGTAATCGTATTCATAATTGTACCTATATTCAAATAATTATGACCATTTTTCATAATTTTTATCGTATCACTTTTATTATTAATTTTGTCACATGAATGATGTTAATATGTTCATAATCATCTTAATGACGATAATCATAATATTACAATAATAATCATAATAATATTAATAATAATAACAATAATAATACTAATACTAATACTAATACTAATACTAGTAATAATAATAATAATAATAATAATAATAATAATAATAATATAGTGATAATAATAATAATAATACTTAATGATAATATTAGTAATACTAATAATGATAATACTATTAATTAGATAAATGATAATAATAATAATTATACTTTAATTCTTAGGAACTAATAACACTTATCTTAATAATAACCATAATCAATAATAATGATAACAATAATAATAATAATAATAATAATAATAATAATAATAATAATAATAATAATAATAATAATAATAATTATAATAATAATGAAGTAATAACAATAACAATAAAAGACTACTACCTCACAAGAATAGGTTCCAAAAAGAATATAGTTGCCCTTGCCCGGACTCGAACCCGAGACCTCTCGGATACACACAAACAACCTTAACCAACTGATCCATTTGATTTTTACTGATTATAACTCTTCTAAATATTATTTAACCTATTAACTTCTGTTTCCCTTTCATCTTCTCTTCAAACATATAAATCGGCCAAGACAGTTTTAAATTGTCCCAATTAAGATATTTAAAAACATTTGTAAATAATAGAAATCAGATGTCAGATGTTAGCATTAAAAGGAAAACGAGAAAAAAAAATAAAAAATAAAAAAATAAAAATAAAAAAATAAAAATAAAAACTGCTACTGCAGTCTCGACGCATACAGAAAAAAAAATCTTGATTTTTAATTAGAGATCGTTTTAACAAAAACTTACTTCATGAAATAGGTTGCAAAACCCCTTTAGAAACTATCTGTGTACCTAATTGAATCTGAAACATCGAATTAAAAACGAATTTTGAGAAGAACTATTATTTTGACTTTTGAAAACATATCTTTGACTTCGGAATTCGACTTTGATTTTATGAATTAAGAACTGAAAATTTATATATAGATTAAATGAAGGATTTCTAACAATCCTCCATTTATAGATTTTTAAATGCGACACAGAATCGTGATTTGGCTCAAAAGTTGAAGAACGGGTTTTGCAGTCTGTTTAAAAAAAATATTATTAATTTAACAGTATTGGGTTGTTGAAATTGATATTGGAAATGGAAGGTAGTTCGAATGGATCCAATATTACAATGAATTAGTCAATCTTATAATGGAATCAGTCGACAGCCAGTACAAATATAACAGGAATTAAATAAGAAAAAAAATATATAAAAGCAGATTACGTTATCTACTGAGTTTGGATGTTTTCTATTGATTGAATCACAATAGGGGACAGAAACAAGATAATGCTACAGATTGAGAGCTACTGATAACAGATCCTGATTCCAAATGAGTACGTTCTATAATATAATGTATATTAATATATTAATGATTAGTAATTATAATTAATTAAAATCCTATTAATAATTGAATTAATAATAATAATAATAATAGTAATAATAATAATAATGTTAATATTATCAAATAATACTAAAAATGATATCAATAATAATTTATAATAATAATAATACTAATTATTAATGGTAATAATAATATCCAATAATAATACTAATATTAATCATAAATACTAAAATTAAAATTTTATTATTAGTTATAATACTAATGATATTAATAATCTTAATAAAGATAATAATAATAATACATAACCATTTATAGTAATTAAAATTATAATCTTACTACTAATTATGATATGAATAATGATAACAACAATACTAATAACACTAATATTAATAGTAGTTATGTAACAATTCAGTTGTATCAATTTCATATTTATGTAATATACAAAATATTAATAATAACTTTGTTATTAATATTAACTACATATTCTAATAATAGTAGTGAAAGTAATATTAATATTAGTAAAGGTAACAACTTAATTGCATTAGATTTCTTATCTATATCCATTATCTATAACAGTATAACTAATACTGATATTAATTATTAATATTAATATTAGTATTAATAATAATAATGAAAGTAATAAAATCTTATTTAATTTGTTTAATAATATATTGTTAATTATTTAATATTTAATAATCATATAATATATAGTAACTTTTACTGAATCTTTATCATTTAACTATATATATATTATTTAATAATATACATAAATCTCATATGTCTATATATTCATTTTAAATTTTACTTAATTATTTTGTATCTTATTTAACATATCTAATTCCAATGTTTAAATTATATTTTAAAATTTTAAATTACTACACATATTTATATTTACATATATATATGTACAATTTTATTTACAAACAATGGTTCGTGAATCATCGGAATTAGTCAGAGAGTAATTGATTACGTGACTATAGTTCCAAAACTTTTGAGGTTAAAAATTACAGACTTTGCTTATCGTGTCGGAAACATATAAAGATAAAGTTTAAATTTAGTCAGAAATTCCCGGGTCGTCACAGTACCTACCCGTTAAAGAAATTTCGTCCCGAAATTTGAGTATGGTCGTCATGGTTAACAATAAAAATGTTTTCATGACGCATATGAGTTGATAAATAGAGTTTTATCATTATTGATTAATACAGAAAAAATAATTCGATTATTCGAAGAGCACGAATGAAGCTATCACAATAAAGTGAAATGAATAAATGAAGTTTCGTTTTAACTTTTGATGTTGCCTGGGTTGAATTCCGGAATTCAAGGGATTTAAAAGAAAATCTTGGGAATCTATAAGATCTGATTCTTCGGCGAATAAGGAAATTAAGATCTCTCTAATTAAATACGATGATCTGCTTCGATTACTCTATCTGATATTTCCATTATAAATTAAACTCTTCTGTTCCATTATTTTCACCATTCCTATACTTTCCTTCTTGTTTCATACATCCAAAAGATTTTGAAAGTGCTTAATCCAGTTTCGATCCTTGTCATTATCCTTTCTATCGCAACAATCATACTCCTTTTCCAACTTTCACCAGAGGAATCTGATTTCTTCTACTTCGCCCTTGGGGTTATAGTGTTTTTAATTCTCCCGTGTCTTTATGTTGCGATAAACATCGACATACACGGTTTGTAATTTCGGTGTTGTTGTTGGGCTTTATATTTTCCCCTATGTATTGGAGCTTCATACTTTTGTTTTCTCTTCCCGACTTTAAGTCAAGCGAATAATGGTCCAGAATTCGTAGATATGAATTTCGAAATGAACATAGTTAATGTTCTAAGATAGAAATGGTAATAGCACGATCTTGATTCGTCAAATTACCAGAATATCCAGGAAAGATAGAACTATCAAGAAAAATATGTTCTTGATATGTTTATAGATTAGACAGAACGTAAGAGTCGTGTAACATAGCACATGATGACGTTGTAATCTGTGAATCATCACATTCCATTTAGAAACTCAGCATGACTTATTGTAATATAATCACGTTGATCAAGTGTCATTATATTATACTAACTCATGCATCAGTTCCCAACATTACTTCAAAAACATTCATATTTTAAATTCGAAAGTTTACAGAATATAGAAACTAACAGTTTCTATATGATGTAACACTGATAGCACGAAGAGATCAATGATTTCAGATAAGAATAGTTATGAAAATATATTCAGAAATATCAAGGATATTTATAATGAAAGATACGATAATATCTCGGAATATCTAAGATCAGAGGATGATAGAAACTATTGTCTGCAAGGGTTTAGAGTAAGGAGCATGATATTCACTAAAGACTTTAGCACACATTGAATCATTTGGATTCTTTGAAGTCAAACTTATTCTTTGTGATTTTTTCACGGCTTTCTTCATAGTTTCGCATAATCTGCTTTTCGGTACTAAATTTTTCTATTGAATGTTTCCAATATAATGACACACAGGAAGCACGAAGAGGTATATAATTTCGGACGAGAATATTTATGAAAATATCCTCAGAAATATCGAAGATATTGATGATGATATTTTGGAATTTCTAAGTTCGATGGTTGATGGAGAAAGATTTTCTGCAAGATTTTAACATGACTCCGGAGCAAGATATTCTCTAAAGATTTCAACGGATCCAGAATTACCTGAATCCTTTGAATATAGGGTTTGGTCCTTGTATTTGTCCTTGGTCTCCTTCATGGGTAGCTCAATCTATTTTTCAATACCCAATTTCGAGCGTTCCTAACACTCCTTTCTTTATCATCAAACTTTTGGCCGTTTAGACCATCTACCATTATTCTGTTTCTTCTGCATTTAATGCTATTATATCTGAATCATCGGTTATTAATCCGAGGTGGTTTCAGGAAAATTATGTTTTTAGATGATTAAACGCTGATGGTAATATGGTGGAATATGAAAGGTTCTCTGGTAACAATAAAAGAGCACGCGTATATATCAACGTTATAATAAGGTTGTTTCATACGAAAAGTCGAAGTTGTCTTGCTGGAGCTGTGAAAAAATTTGGCTATTTTGAAGAAGAACTGCAAAGTTATTTTGGGTAATAATAACACTAAAGAAATTAGCACAGTTATGTATTGAACGTTTACTCAGTTTCCGAGAGTCTTTCAAGTGCATTACTATATGCATCAATCTTTTCTTCCGTAAATGAAGTGCGGTTGGTTCATCCTCTCGATTGAGGTGTTTTGAAGAATCATGAAAGGTTTGAACGCAGAATGTAATCGTGAAGATACAAATGTTGTTTAAGACGAAATCAAGTGGCAACTTGAAGAATTGTTTAGTTTCATATGTTATAATCAATATTTTAATTCATTTTAATTGTCCAATGTTATTAGTCCACAGTTGATAGTCCACAGTTGACAGTCCACAGTTGACAGTCCAATAATTCATATATAGTTTAATATATAATATTCGTATTAATTAATACGTGTCGTGACCCGTATACGTTTCAGACTCGATCACAACTCAAACTATATATATTATTGTAGAATCAACCTCAACCCTGTATAGAGAACTCGATCATTACTGCATATAGAGTGTCTATGGTGATTCCAAATAATATATATAGATGCGTCGATATGATATGTCAAAACCTTGTATACGTGTCCCGATATTTAAAGTGCGTAAAATATATAACAGAAAATTAAATAACGATAAATAAAGTGCGTAAAGTAAATAACAGAAATTTAATGACGATAAATAAAATTGCGAGAATGTAAATTGCGATAAAATAAATTGCGATAAATAAAATGTAATCAGTTAGCTAGGATTTTGTTAGCGTGGATTCTTAACAAAATTTCTCATAGTTAATTTGTTTGTTTCTAACAAATTTTATTTTGTCCAATATTTTCTTCATTATGCCACTTGTCGGATTCTGATAGGTCAAAATCCAAATATGAAATTGAATGAAAATGGTTATTCTGTGATGAACGGATTCGTATAGCTGTGGTTGCAAGTAGGATAGTAAATGACAGTTGAATCAGATTCGAAGAATGTACAGTGTAATTTATTAATGCGAAATCTAAATATTCCTCGGGTATTACCTACCCGTTAAAATATTTTCACCATTAACAGTTTGTACAATAAAAATTTTAATTACAATCTTTATGAAAACATATATACATATATATTTTCTTCAGACGTAATTATGGATTTAATGAGTCAATATGATATTAAACTCATTTGATTTACCGTTAGAATAAGAATATATAATCTCTAAAACATTAGAGATTACCTAATCGCCATGTCGAACGAAGATAAATGATGTAGAACGATGATTATACTCGAGGTACAGAATGAGATGTTGAGGCATGGATTGTTGAAACTTGGGTTGTTGGTTGTACTGGTCCCATTGGTGCTGAGGCTGGTGATGGTACCGGTGTTGGTGATACAGCTGGTGCTTGCAAATTGTATATCGTGCTCTCTAAAGTTAATACTCGAGCTCGGAGTTCTCTAACTTCTTCTACTAACCCTGGTTGATTATCAGTGTGAGGTAGTGGTAGAATATCTTCTCTAGTTCCGTTAATGGTAGATTCAAGACGAAAAATTCTTGCAAATAGGGTATAAACGGTGTTGCGAACAGGTTCGCCGGTGAGCGGGTCAAGTACTCCAAGGTTAGGTGGTAGATTCGATTCATGATATGGAGTACCTTCTTCCCTTCTCCATAGGGTGAGTATGTCGCGAACCCACCCCCATTTTCTCCAGTAATCATTGTAGTTGATTGGTTGGTGTGCTCCTGTTACGCTGTCTTCGGAGTCAGAGGAACT
Source organism: Rutidosis leptorrhynchoides (assembly GCF_046630445.1). Lineage (NCBI taxonomy): Eukaryota > Viridiplantae > Streptophyta > Magnoliopsida > Asterales > Asteraceae > Rutidosis > Rutidosis leptorrhynchoides. Next base: position 205,948,887 of record NC_092341.1, on the reverse strand, counting down.
TGGTTGATTCGTAGAGGCCATCTTACGCGATCTCAGGAAAGATTTTTGGTATGAAGAGTTTAGTGACAGCAATTTATAGTTGGATGGTATTCTCAATGCATAATTTGCATAGATATATATAGTACCAGGATCCCTTAAATTAAGGAGAAATTTACGAGAGATATCAGGCAAGGTCTACAGTAACAGATACGCTAAGATATGAATTTTCAGATACGCTAAGATATGAATTTTGTCTATACACTATTCATGCAGTCAATGCAGCAAGACGTGTCTAGACTAAGAATGATAAGCAGATAATTTTCGACACAAAATGATAAGCAAAATTTTTTGACATGCAGACACGGTCGAAGTCCAGACTTACTAATGCATCCTAACGACTTATTAGTTAGACACACTAATGCAGACCTGGTTCGCTAAGACCTCTGCTCTGATACCAACTGTGAAGACCCGTCCTAATCCATCCGGACGAAATCCATATCGATTATAAACGATTCACAACAGTTGATTACATCGCGAGGTATTTGACCTCTATATGACACATTTTACAAACATTGCATTCAATTTTAAAAGACATTCTTTCTTTACAACGAAAATTGACGGCATTGCATGAACTCGACGACTCGAATGCAACGTCTTTTGAAATATGCCATGAATGACTCCAAGTAATGTTTCTAAAATGAGCAAATGCACAGCGGAAGATTTCTTTCATACCTGAGAATAAACATGCTTTCAATTGTCAACCAAAAGGTTGGTGAGTTCATTAGTTTATCATAAATAATCACTTCATAATTTTAATAGACCACAAGATTTCATATTTCCATTTATCATAAACATACGTCCCATGCATAGAGACAAAAATATCATTCATATGGATTGAACACCTGGTAACCGACATTCACAATATGCATATAAGAATATCCCCATCATTCCGGGATCCTCCTTCGGACATGATATAAATTTCGAAGTACTAAAGCATCCGGTACTTTGGATGGGGCTTGTTGGGCCCGATAGATCTATCTTTAGAGTTCGCGTCAATTAGGGTGTCTGTTCCCTGATTCTTAGATTACCAGACTTAATAAAAAGGGGCATACTCAGTTTCGATCATTCAACCGTATAATGTAGTTTCAATTACTTGTGTCTATTTCGTAAAACAGTTATAAAAACAGCGCATGTATTCTCAGTCCCAAATATATATATTGCAAAAGCATTTAAAAAGGGATTAATGAAACTCACCTAATGTATTTTGTAGTAAAAATACATATGACTATATTGAACAATGCAGGGTTGGCCTCGGATTCACGAACCTATATCAATTGTATATTTATTAAAACATATAATCGTAATCGAGCAAGTTTATATATATTATTATTAATAATATACTTGTTATATTTCATGTTATTTGGATCATTTTAATATATTTAATTTATATATTTTATATAGTTAATATTTATCATTATTTATATTATACATATATATGTAAGGTTTTATATATGATAACAATGTATATTTGTGTATTAACTGATACATTTTATATATATAATTTACTAATTATCATTTTAATAATAACCATATAATGATACGTAATATTAATATTATTGTAATGTATTATTGTATAAAATATCTATTTGTAATAATACCAGTATTGACAAGAATGATAATAGTAATGATAATAATAATAGTAATAATATTAGTAGTAATAGTATATATTTTAATGTATATGGTAATCTTAATAAAAATGCTAATTTTGATAATTTTAATTAAAATGATACTTTTAGTAAATGATAATAATATCAGTGCTAATAATACATATCAGATTTATCCTAAGTTTCTTATAATTTCTAAACTTATGACTACAGTTTCTATAACTTAAATTTGTAATCGTATTCATAATTGTACCTATATTCAAATAATTATGACCATTTTTCATAATTTTTATCGTATCACTTTTATTATTAATTTTGTCACATGAATGCTGTTAATATGTTCATAATCATCTTAATGACGATAATCATAATATTACAATAATAATCATAATAATATTAATAATAATAATAGTAATAATAATAATAATACTACTAATACTAATACTAATACTAGTAATAATAATAATAATAATAATAATAATAATAATAATAATAATATAGTGATAATAATAATAATAATACTTAATGATAATATTAGTAATAATAATAATGATAATACTATTAATTAGATAAATGATAATAATAATAATTATACTTTAATTCTTAGGAACTAATAACACTTATCTTAATAATAACCATAATCAATAATAATGATAACAATAATAATAATAATAATAATAATAATAATAATAATAATAATAATAATAATAATAATAATAATAATAATAATAATAATAATAATAATAATAATAATAATAATAATAATGAAGTAATAACAATAACAATAAAAGACTACTACCTCACAAGAATAGGTTCCAAAAAGAATATAGTTGCCCTTGCCCGGACTCGAACCCGAGACCTCTCGGATACACACAAACAACCTTAACCAACTGATCCATTCGATTTTTACTGATTATAACTCTTCTAAATATTATTTAACCTATTAACTTCTGTTTCCCTTTCATCTTCTCTTCAAACATATAAATCGGCCAAGACAGTTTTAAATTGTCCCAATTAAGATATTTAAAAACATTTGTAAATAATAGAAATCAGATGTCAGATGTTAGCATTAAAAGGAAAACGAGAAAAAAAATAAAAAATAAAAAAATAAAAATAAAAACTGCTACTGCAGTCTCGACGCATACAGAAAAAAAAATCTTGATTTTTAATTAGAGATCGTTTTAACAAAAACTTACTTCATGAAATAGGTTGCAAAACCCCTTTAGAAACTATCTGTGTACCTAATTGAATCTGAAACATCGAATTAAAAACGAATTTTGAGAAGAACTATTATTTTGACTTTTGAAAACATATCTTTGACTTCGGAATTCGACTTTGATTTTATGAATTAAGAACTGAAACTTTATATATAGATTAAATGAAGGATTTCTAACAATCCTCCATTTATAGATTTTTAAATGCGACACAGAATCATGATTTGGCTCAAAAGTTGAAGAACGGGTTTTGCAGTCTGTTTAAAAAAAAATATTATTAATTTAACAGTATTGGGTTGTTGAAATTGATATTGGAAATGGAAGGTAGTTCGAATGGATCCAATATTACAATGAATTAGTCAATCTTATAATGGAATCAGTCGACAGCCAGTACAAATATAACAGGAATTAAATAAGAAAAAAATATATAAAAGCAGATTACGTTATCTACTGAGTTTGGATGTTTTCTATTGATTGAATCACAATAGGGGACAGAAACAAGATAATGCTACAGATTGAGAGCTACTGATAACAAATCCTGATTCCAAATGAGTACGTTCTATAATATAATGTATATTAATATATTAATTATTAGTAATTATAATTAATTAAAATCCTATTAATAATTGAATTAATAATAATAATAATAATAATAATAGTAATAATAATAATAATGTTAATATTATCAAATAATACTAAAAATGATATCAATAATAATTTATAATAATAATAATACTAATTATTAATGGTAATAATAATATCCAATAATAATACTAATATTAATCATAAATACTAAAATTAAAATTTTATTATTAGTTATAATACTAATGATATTAATAATCTTAATAAAGATAATAATAATACATAACCATTTATAGTAATTAAAATTATAATCTTACTACTAATTATGATATGAATAATGATAACAACAATACTAATAACACTAATATTAATAGTAGTTATGTAACAATTCAGTTGTATCAATTTCATATTTATGTAATATACAAAATATTAATAATAACTTTGTTATTAATATTAACTACATATTCTAATAATAGTAGTGAAAGTAATATTAATATTAGTAAAGGTAACAACTTAATTGCATTAGATTTCTTATCTATATCCATTATCTATAACAGTATAACTAATACTGATATTAATTATTAATATTAATATTAGTATTAATAATAATAATGAAAGTAATAAAATCTTATTTAATTTGTTTAATAATATATTGTTAATTATGTAATATTTAATAATCATATAATATATTATATAGTAACTTTTACTGAATCTTTATCATTTAACTATATATATATATTATTTAATAATATACATAAATCTCATATGTCTATATATTCATTTTAAATTTTACTTAATTATTATGTATCTTATTTAACATATCTAATTCCAATGTTTAAATTATATTTTATAATTTTAAATTACTACACATATTTATATTTACATATATATATGTACAATTTTATTTACAAACAATGGTTCGTGAATCATCGGAATTAGTCAGAGAGTAATTGATTACGTGACTATAGTTCCAAAACTTTTGAGGTTAAAAATTACAGACTTTGCTTATCGTGTCGGAAACATATAAAGATAAAGTTTAAATTTAGTCTGAAATTCCCGGGTCGTCACATATTGCCTCCTTCCGAAATCAAGGGGTTTTGTAAAATCTGTGACTAACATTATCCATACATCAAAGCACATGGTTGTGATCACCATATTTTCCATTCTACCTGTCAGCCTATATTACGACATACACGCTCAATGTTTTAGATGAGCTTAGAATCATTCATGATGCATTTCACGCATCCAGCTTACTGAAGGTGCCTGTAAGGCCAAACACACCATCTTTCCTTTTGGGGATATATGTTCAGATGATATACTCATGATTAACAGAAACGAAATCAATTTGTCGATCTCTTAGGATAAGAGACTTAATTAATGGCATATACCTATTCTTACTTTCATACGCCGAAGTACCTTTCAAGGTAAATAACTCACTTCTGAGCCACGAGACTCACGGAACTTTGATACGCTCCTCCTTATTTATATACGGTACCATTATTGGTCACTCTTCAAAATTTCGGGACGAAATTTTATTTAACAGGTGGGTAATGTAACGACCGTGGATTTTCCAACGTTTAATTAATAATAATTATTATTAATACTTGTGTTTTATTGAATGTATTGTTTATATACATTTACTTGTTATCGCGATTAACTTTTGAATGCCCGAAACGTCTTTGTGACACACGAAACTTTCACGAATAATATTTTTAGAATATTATTTACATTCATGATTAAGTTTTATTAATCATTTTAATTAACTAAGGTTATTAGTTAATTACTTGGGCTTTAATTGGATTAACTTGGGAATTACTTGAACTTGGGCTTTTATTAGTATTAATGGACTTAAAAGCCCACCCTACACACTAATTGCATTAATAAGCCCATTTTTTTAAATGCAAGTATTACTTAAGGTTTAACTAGATGAATTAACTTGGTGGAATCTAGTTACTTACACCTTTCCCATGCAAACACCCCTAATTACCAACTTTTTAGTCAAATGCATGAAAGGATCTTGTGGACACTTCCCTCCCCCACTCCTCTTTGAAAACTGTTGGCATTAGGCACATGGGGAGGAGTTTTGCTTTCAATTTTTGTATTACTTGGTTACTTGTTTCATTTCATTTTACACACACTTCAAACTTATTTCTCATTTTTCTCTCTTTTCTCTCCATTCTTGTAAGTTACTTGGACATATTTCTCTCTTCTTTCTCTTGTTAAAACCGTGGCAAACAACCCTTCTCATCATCAATCTTTGTTTGTGGTTGATTACTTGTAGTTGTTGTTGATTACTTACATGTTATTAAGATTCAAACTCTTTAGTTTGATTCTTCATACTATCTTGTATTTACAAGAACTCACAAGAACCTAACTTACTAGTTATGTTCTACATTTAATTTCTTAAAAGATTGTAAGTTCATGGGTTGTAAATCATTACTTGTAAGTCAAGTTTGTAAACTTAAAGTTTACATTCTTGAAGATCAAACTTTGGTTTGAATCTTTAAAGTATGAACAACCCATGAACTAGTTACTTGTTTACTTAGTTTATTTCTTTATATTATGTACTTTAATTTCATGTTTGTTGGTTAAAATGGTCAAGTATTACAAGTTAGTCTTGATCTCATACTTTCTTGAACTAAAATTAACTTTAAAAGTTCAAGAACATGTAAGTAAGCTTTCTTTAATTATAACTTGGTACACTTATGTTAGATCTAGACTTTTGAGTCTTGGATCTTCAAGATCAAACTAAGAACTATGTTCTACAACTCAAGATCTTGATTTCATAAGTTTACTTTCAAGTTTGTAACTTATTATTAGTTTTAAAGTTCATGTATGTGTTAGATCTAAGACTTTGATGTAACCTTGGTTCATCAAACTTCATACAACTCTTAAGTGAGTTGTGCTACATGTCTTAGACCTACACTTGTATCATAATAGTCAAAACTTGGTTAATATTACTTTTACATTTCATGTATGTGTTGAATCTAAGACTTTGATGTAACTTTGGTTCATCAAAACACTTGCAACACTTAAGTGAGTTGTGCTTCATGTCTTAGACTTACACTTGGGTTATGATGGTCAAACCTTGGTGAAAATGATGCAAACACATCAACGAGTTGTACACTTGAAGTTATATGCATCAATGATGAGAACCATGATAAGCATCGAACACCAAGAACCATCGGAACCTACTGACCCTACTGTTTTACTGTTTCTGTGTCTGACACGTATGACCTGGGCTACTGTAATTATTATTTTCAGATATCTCTGTTCGAGTAGATAACTTTTCATTTAGGACTCGTCTTAATCCGAGTTACGGTTTATGATTTATGGCCCTCCGATCGTCACTATGTCCATTTAACGTTGTGCTGAAAAATTCTGACCTACTCGCACTTAGACCGTCGCCACGGTCAAACGAAGATGAGTTTGCTTCTGGAATTTTTACCACAACTAAAGGACTCACATACAGAGCCATGGCCACTGGTCTCACCTTATTTCAGTAGGTGTAGAGGCTGTGGTGACTGACCGAACTCAGCCTTTGTTTTAAACTCCTTTCATGAACGAAACTTACTATACACCTTTTGTTTGATGATGAATGATGATGACCCTTAAGACCTTATTTACATACTTTTAAATCATTTCAGATGATTTACTGACTTAGTACTATTTGACTTAGGTTGAGGACCCGTTTGGACAACCTTCATTACTTGCTTACTTTCCGAGTCATACTTTACCGCTACTTTATCATTGTGAGTTATAGCATTCCCTTTTTACTTTAACTTATTTTGGGAACTGAGAATACATGCAGATTTTATGTTTTACATACTAGGCACGAGTACTTAAACTTTATATATGTGTGAGTTATACAACAGCAAAAATATTCCCTTTAGCTCGGTAACGTTTAATCATTGGTTTTTGAGCCGGTGAACGCGAATCTTGGATATGGATCCATAGGGTTTGACATCCCCGCTCGGGCTAGTCGTGCTAGCATTTAACGAGTGTTTAATACTTCGAGAACATACGCACTCACCAAGTGCACTTTCAGGGGGTATATTATTAAACGTTAAGTTAGTTACCGAGTGCCCACGGTTAAACATATACTTTATCATACTGATTTGGATTTCTGTTTTGAAACACTCTTGGTAGCACTGAAATCTCGTGGCCTACCTTACATTACTGTTATACTTAAACTATAGCTCACCAACCTTTGTGTTGACGTTTTTAAGCATGTTTTTATCAGGTGCTTAAGGTTGCTTCCGCTGTTGTACTAGTCTTGCTGTAGACAACCCGCTGCTTTAGAGATATCCCGCATGAACGTTTACTTTTGCATACAAACTTTATTACAATTATTATTTGCTTCTACTTAGTGAAGCATGCTTTTGGGTTGTAAAACATTCGATGTTGGTTATGACATCACTTTTAATATGAATGCAAACTTCTTTTGAAATCGCATATAGTACTTAACCTTGTAATGATCCTGTTGTTGATGGTCCGTACATGATGATTTAGTGCGGGGCATCACATTAATGATTGGGAACGTTTGTTTAATATACGTTGGCGTGTATATAGAGAATGGTGTGCGGAATTATTATGTAGTGTTGAAATAAATGATCGGGTAGCTACCTTAACCGATCGTAGTTTTATTAGATTTTTATTAGGAGGTGTGATGCGCCATATGTCTCTACTAGACATGGCTCAGGCTTTGTGTATATATACGCCTGAGGAACTAGCATCTACTGATTGTCAAAGGTTGATAGTTAATGGTAGGAGGGTTGATGAAAATTTTGATATGAATGGAATATGAAGTAGAATGACTAGACATAACCGATTTCGTGGGGGGAATAACTCTTATACTGATATTGATAGAGCTGAGCTAAGAGTAATCCATAGGTTCTTAGCAAACTCGATTACACAGCGAGGTAAGAACAAAGAGAAAGTAAATGAGAATGATTTATTTTATCTCATGTGTATTCGAGACCCACAGAGCGCTGTGAGTATACCTTATTGTGTGGGTTATTATTTATCAGCTATAGTTAAGAGTATACGGCCTAATGGTATAATCAGAGGTGGTATCTTTGTTACTTTAATTGCTGAGTATCTCAGTGTCGATAGAAGTCGAGGAGATTAATAATTGCAGCATCAGAACCCCGTGATCCAATTGGTTTGAAAGTATATCATGGTGCTAAGGTTTTAAAGAAACGACATAACGCTGCAGCACCATATGATGGCCCGCACTCACAGGTCGAAAGAGATCAGCAGCAAGGTAATGCGGGAGGGGGGAATCAGATGACAGAAATGCAACTTTTTATGGCTCATCATGAGTATGAAATGGCTAGACAACGAGCATTTCAAGATTGGCAGTATCATCAAAACCAAATCATAAGTCATCGTGCACACATAAATGCAAACTACATTGCTACTCCAATGCCCGTATTTCCTCCCTGGGCTATACAGACCCGACCACCGTACCCTACATATGACCCAGCTCAAGCATTCTACAGCACATACGGCTATGAATGGGATCCCTACTGGCACCATCCTCATCAACCCTAATTTTCTTTTATGACTATTTTTATTTATTTGGTAACTTGTAATTTTATACTTTTAATATTTCTTTTGATACTATAATAGTTTTTATAATATTCTAACTTTTATTATTAGATTTTTAAATAATTTTTGAATGTGGGGTAATATATCCAACTTCAAAAATATGTATATATATTTTTGTAGTTTATCTCATGTACAAAACAGGGTATAACAGAGCATTTTCAAAGACTGACATTAAGTTCAGCAAAAGCAACTAATTTAGACGACAAGGTGCAAAATATATGTGAAATAACAACAAGACGGAATGAACAAATGATGTGCACCATTTATCATTCAGCAAACAAAGGCCAATATGTTTGGAAACTTTAGTAAAATTTAATCATTTTTCTACGCTAATCACCCTCAATAATTTAAATTGTACTGATTTCTTGCAAATGAGGGCATTGCAAGATCTTAAGTGTGGGAAGGGGTTAAATTCTTTCGGATTTTTAAAATTTTTGACTTATACACTTGGTTACCATTAAAAATACTAGTAACGCAGTAGTTGTATTAGAATCTAGTGCTCTCTGATAATAAAGAACAACCCTAGTCTTATATACTGACTACCCAATTCTAGTAAAATTTTTCAAAACTTTCAAATAAATGAATTCAAAATCATGTTTATACATATTTATGAACGATAAAACTAGATGTTAACACCGAAATTATTGTTACCTCGGAAAGGACATAAATTGAGAAACAACCTAAAATGTTAGAATTCATTTAAAATGGAATAGAGGACAATAAAAAGGCAAAGAAAGGAAAATAAAAGCCAAGTGTGGGAAAAATTTACCAAGTTATTTAGAACATATGACACATATTTTTGTACAAATAATTGAAGATACTTTTGTTTTAGACGATATTTATCAGTTTTACCCAGTTTATTGTAATATAAAAGGAAGTAAAGTCTTCCGAGAGAAAAAGACACGCGATTCTTGATTTAGGTCAGGAAGTTGTCGTCCAGACCAGTTGTAGAGTCTACGAAAAACCTTGAAAATTTTTCTCGAAAATCATCTGGAAATCCACGGACCTCAGCATAAAACAGGGTCACCAAGTGGTCAGACTTATCCTAGCCATGAGAGGATCTGTCTCGTACAATGGGGGGCACCGTGCAAATTAGCTTATAAGACTAATGAATCAGATCCCCAGAAAGGATAATCTCCTTAAAGATCAAAAATCAGCTTTTAAGACTGATATTACTCAATCCTTGAGATTGACCTTAAAGATTGAGAATTCAAACTCATGAAATTCGATGATATCTAAACTCGAGCTTGAACGAGAAAATATTTTGATCAAAATTACAAACCGATTTGTTTTCTGAAAACTCATTTTCAATGCGTTCATTACCATTGAACGTAAAATCCTAGAAATTCACCTAGAATTCATTAGGTCACCTGAACCAAATCGGGTGTCAACCATAAGAACAGTGGTTGCATAGTATGGTCAAAGACAGGACCTTGTGCCAGACCGAAAAACTATAGGGTGATCTTTACTATTGCTCCTACAAAGGATAGTAATTGCATCCGACACGTTATAGACCATAATCAAAAGCATGTCACGGGACATTGCCTTAACAGTTGCTTGTTCAACGCTTTCTTTTACAACTGGACGGTAGTTTACCGAAAGGTAATATACGGAGCAAGTAAACTGGACATGTTGCTTTCCCAATACAAGGTTAGCAAGTGGGTGACACAAAACCGCAAGTTTTGAGCTAAAATTTTCAAATCTGAAATCCACCAAACCCACAAAAACAATTTGCAAACACCGGTGAAGGGTTATTCCGGAAAACTTATCTAGGGTAAAAGCTAGATTAAATTTTTAAAAGATCAAATGTTTTCATAAAGATCCAATTTTCTAAAGGATCTAAATTTTTATAGTCATGTGGGACTGTAAACCACAACGTTACTATCATTGTTCATACCACCGTATAAAAATCACTAATGTACAAAGTGTGAAGAATAAAGAAGTGATTCGAGTATGTTTTTATTTCAAGACTATATTGCTTGAGGACAAGCAACGCTCAAGTGTGGGAATATTTGATAATGCTAAAAACGAACATATATTTCATAGCATTATCCCTCAAGAAAGACAAGCTTTTAGTTACAATTGTTCTATTTACAAGTGATATTCGTTTAAATATTAAAAGGTGATGACAAAAGACAGATTCGACGATTTGAAGACGCAAACGACCAAAAAGCTCAAAAGTACAAAGTACAATCAAAGTGGTTCAAATTATTGATAAGAAACGTCTAGAAATTACAAGAGTACGAGCCGCGAAACGCAAAGTACAAGGTATTAAATAGTACGAAAGGACGTTCGAAAATCCGGAACCGGGACCAGAGTCAACTTTCAGCGAGCGACGCAACGGACCAAAAATTACAAGTCAACTATGCACAAGAATATAATATTATATATAATTAATTATATATATTATATAATATTTTAATCAAAGCAGCCCACGTTTAATTCAATTTGTGAGCTGGATTCCAGACCTCCGCACTCGCGAAGGTTTAAAGCTTAAAAATTCAGCACTTGCGGAGCTTTACAGTACAACGTGGGCCTATAAAAGGCATCGAATTTTGCACGAAAAATCACACCTTTTTCTAATCTATCTCTCAATCTCTACGATATATATATATATATATATATATATATATATATATATATATATATATATATATATATATATATATATATATATATATATATATATATATATATATATATATATATATATAATTTTTAATTTTAATTTTAATTTTAATTTAATAATAATAAGGATATGTTAGCGAATGTTGTAAGTGTGTAAGTTAAAATTCTGTCCGTGTAACGCTACGCTATTATTAATCATTGTAAGTTATGTTCAACCTTTTTAAATTAATGTCTCGTAGCTAAGTTATTATTATGCTTATTTAAATTGAAGTAATCTTGATGTTGGGCTAAATATTAAAGAAGGGGTAATTGGGCTTTGTACCATAATTGGGGTTTGGACAAAAGAACGACACTTGTGGAAATTAGACTATGGGCTATTAATGGGTTTTATATTTGTTTAATTGAATGATAGTTCGTTAATTTAATATAAAGATTTACAATTGGACGTACCTATAAATAACCATATACACTCGATCTGACACGATGGGCGGGATATTTATAAGTACTAATAATCGTTCATTTAACCGGACACGGGAATGGATTAATAGTTAATAGACTTATTAAAACAGCACATACAAGGAAAATTGGTGTAATTATAGTTTAAGTCCCCAATTAGTTGAAATATTTGACTTCGGATATAAGAATAATTTGACGAGGACAATCGCACTTTATATTTATGACCGATGGACTGTTATAGACAAAAACCAGATGGACATATCGAATAATCCAGGACAAAGGACAATTAACCCATTGTAATAAACTAAAATCAACACGTCAAACATCATGATTACGAAAGTTTAAATAAGCATAATTCCTTTATTTCATATTTCATCGCACTTTTATTTACTGTCATTTTATTTAATTGTACTTTTAATTATCGTACTTTTTAATTTTCGCAATTTTATTTATTGTCATTTTATTTATCGCATTTTAATTTATCGCACTTTAATTATTGTCATTTACTTTACGCTTTAAATTAAGTCTTTCATTATTTAATATTTTACATTAGGTTTTAACTGCGAATAAAGTTTTAAAATCGACAAACCGGTTATTAAACGGTAAAAACCTCCTTTTATAATAATAATATCACTTATATATATATATATATATATATATATATATATATATATATATATATATATATATATATATATATATATATATATATATATATATATATATATTTATACAAATATAGTTTTTAAAAAATATAGCTTTAAACTTGGCTAGATCCCTGTGGAACAAACCGGACTTACTAAAAACTACACTACTGTACGATTAGGTACACTGCCTATAAGTGTTGTAGCAAGGTTTAGGTATATCCACTCTATAAATAAATAAATAACTTGTGTAAAATTGTATCGTATTTAATAGTATTTCCTAGTAAAAATTAATAGTATTTTGTACCCCTTCGCTTTAACATCAGTAAGATTTATACAATTCAATAATACATGGATGTCCCTTTTTGTCATTTTACCAATTAAGTATGTAAACAATTTAATTTGACAAACACTTGGGAAATGAATTATCTGATTATTGCGATATCAAACAGCAGAATCAAATCCAAACACTATGTTCGTTTAACACGTCTTGTTATCGCTGATTATTTGATTATGCTTATTTAAAACACATAATCTATTTTCAAAACGCAATCCCAAACACCCCTTAAGTCTTTAGTGCTCAAAATAATTAAAAATTAAGAATAGTATATATAGTAACAAGTGGGAAGGCCCACTTCGTTGGGCCTAAGTCCATAAACATTCTAATTTTAAAATATTACAGAATACGGAGTATTAAATTAAGGGAAATGTTAATAACAACCTTTTGGGTTGTCAATAAAAAGTTTTTAAATGCAAAATAGTTGTATATTTATAAATTAAAAGGTAGTTTTTTCCATGAAAGCAACTATTTACTAGAACCATGGCCGATCCTGAGTGTTCTGGGGCGAATCGATCAAATAATGCCCCCTACTCAATTTATAAACAAGTGTTCGAAAGCTAATCAACTTATATCACTCATTTTCACGTTATTTTTTTTAAATAAATTTAGTGTGACAATTTGAAGAGATAAACTACGATAAAAGTGATGACTTCGAGTCTAGTTAAAAATTTTGTAGTGTCTTTTTCTTTTCCATACGTGATTTAATTAATGCGTAAATTATAAAAGAAAAATATCAAGTTAATGTAACATGTGTCTAAATTATTAGACTATTACTTGATGTATTCCGAAATATGTGTCTATAATTCTATATTTCTTTTGTTCAAAATAATTGTCTACCTTCAAAAAAGATGATCAACATTACATTTTTATTCTTAAACATTTTTTCAGAAATTGACATCTTAAAAAGATTCATTTTTATACTATACCAAAATTTGTGTGTGACACACCAATAAAATAGGACTTTCAAAAAAGAACTTTTTTCCTTGTAGAAATAATTAAATTAAAAAAAATATAAAAATCAAGTAGTATTATGGAGTATTATATTAAAAATCAGTAAACTTATTTTATGAATTCACATTATTATGGCACCTCTATTGCTAGACTAGAATTTCAAAATTTATACGTAATTGTACAATACGCTATATTTGTTGTACGATATATTTGATTTTAATAAAATTAACACATCTGACAAAGGAAAAAAAAATTACAATATCAAGGAACAAAAGATTTTTTTCTCTTTTCAACTTTTGACTTTTTCCTTTTCCTCTCCCTTCCTTCATGAAATTTCTCCTTTGAACTTACAAAAAAAACTCAACTACACTTAAAAAATGCATAACTCCAGATTTGATGCCCCTTAAAATGTGATGCCCAGGTGCGGTCGCCCCTGTAGCCCTACCCTAGGGTCGGCCCTGACTAGAACGTACAATCAAAATATGCATTCACAAAAATACTAATGACAATCCTATGTCATTCGCATTTTCCTTAAGCTAAACATGAGAAAAAGAACCAAGTATCATAATATAGTATTACAAAATACTCGTATAACTTTAACTGAAATAAACTAAAACTATTAAACATATAAAGAAAATGCATTACATAAGTAAATCAAGTAGTAATAAATATACAATCATGTTGTAAATTCTGGTATTAACTATTCTATATAATTTTTGTGCTCGTATACTCGTAGTATACACGTTGTTCTTCTAAGGCTTTATATAGCCTACTTGTTATCAAAGAAACTAGTACTGATAAAAAAAAAATGTAGTCTATTGTGTTATTAGTGTCTTTATATTATTTTGCTAATAAACAACGTAAATACATATTTTATTCGGTATTTGAGTTTCGATTGTAAGTTAAGGGACCTGTGTCCCAATAGAAAAAGCCATAATCAGATTAAACTTCGTCAACATAAACACATGTGAATTACGAACAACAATTATAATAAAAAAATAAATTGTGATTTAACAATTTATTATACATGAGACCGTTGTTCTTTCTTATCTTATCGTTTTAACTACCAGTCTCGCTTGGTGATCGAACATTTGGTTGATTAAAAACCTTAAACAATTGAATGTTAAAGAGTTGATCGATCGACGGTTAAAATCAGTTGTTTAGTTTGGTTTTCAATTTAATCTTTTATTTATATATATGAAGCGGGTTTTAGACGTTCAATTTTTAAATTGGGGTTCGATTGACTAATCAGAATAAGTATTTAATATGTATAACTAAATTAGTTTATAAATCGCGAATTCGTGGGGCTTTACAAATAAAATTTATGTTACAATAGTTATAACATGTTTATCTCTCTCTCTCTCTCTCTCTCTCTCTCTCTCTCTCTCTCACACACACACACACACACACACACACACACACACACACACACACATATATATATATATATATATATATATATATATATATATATATATATATATATATATATATATTCATACAATTATATATGTAACAAACTAATTAAATCTGTTAACATGGATGTTAATGGTGTATCCTCGGGGATACACGCATAAAAACACCATTTTTATACAGAAAAATAGATCAAAAAGTACAAAAGATAATAAAATTTAGCAGTTTTCAGTATTTGTCGTCCAGCGTATAGCAGACCGCCCAACGTCAAGCGTAAGCCCTGCAGGCAGCTTTTATGCTTAAGCCCTTTAACTCAGTGCGTGAATGGCACGCAGCCATGTCAGCACACGCCACCGATGAAGCGACCCGTCCTAATCCATAAGGACGAATACAATAACATATGGTTACATTGCGAGGTTTTTGACCTCTATATGATACATTTTACAAACATTGCATTTGTTTTCAAAACACAACTTTTCATTACAATGAAAGTTGATAGGCATGCATACCTGTCACGACCCGGAAAATTTCGACTAATTTTGAACCAAACTCTTGATACGATTCATTATCTTTGACACGATAAGCAAAGTCTGTTAGGTTGAGTCTAAAAAATTTTGAACTGTTTCATATATTCAATTGACCTTCGACTGTTCTCGATGACTCACGAACAACTAATTGTAAATAGTTACATATATATTTAAATATATGTATATAAATAATAATTTGAAATATTATTTGAAATAATATATGATTTAAATGTAGAAAATAAATATGTAAAATGATATGCGATATAATGAAAACTACTATTACAAATGTGTGTGTGTGTATATATATATATATATATATATATATATATATATATATATATATATATATATATATATATATATATATATAAATATGTAAATAAATAGTACTTGTAAAATAATATTAAATCTATTTGTTTAAAAATATATATTTATGTGATAAAACTTGTTATTTAAAACTGATTATATATAGAGAGAGAGTAAATGGAAAATGAATGATTTCGAGCCTAATTAGTAAACGTCAGTGACACTCGGTTGACGTTTTGCTAGTTTTAATATAGATGTAATACATTTTCATGAATGATTAAGATAAAGTTTAACTGTAAATTAATTAAGAAGATTTTAGATTTGTTAAATATTTTTTTTACATTTTTAAGTTTAAATATTGGTACTCCGTATAGATAAATTGGGACAGAAAATAAATAATTATCTAATCTTTTTGATCAGGTTTCAAACAGTTAATGAGTGAAATAATTAAATATATTTAATCTAAAAATTTGAGATTTTTATGAGAACTTTTATACGTTAACTGTTTAGCAATGGACACGATATATTATCCCTATGAAATTGTCGGTAAAATAAATCCAAAAGAAGTTGCAAATGGTTGATCTCACACGTTTTATATATTCAAATAATATTATAATTATTAATTATATTATAATCACAATTCTGTTATACATTACAATCTGTAACACTGTGCCTAATTTGAGTTTACTGTGCATAATGGGAAACATACATTACTGTTCGAGTTTGTTTTGTTCGAGTTTGTTTTGCTCACAAATAAGAATCTCAAGTATTATATATATACATGAAGAGATATTGATATATATAACCCATGATCACTCTTTCTTATTCCTTGATCTCACAAGCCCAACTATTCCAACCATGAGCCACCACCGGCTACCACCTCTAACCGTCACCACCAAACACCTTCACCCTAATAAACGGCTACCACCCTAGCCACCATCACACCACCTTTCTATTTTTCTCTCACGTTGTAACCCACCTACCTTCTTCCTCTTGATCACCAACGGTAACCATCTTAAACCATTACTATACACCACCACTACCCCACGGCTCACACCACCATCATCATCATCATCTCTCTCTCTCTACAATTCTTTTCGTGAACTTTGTAAACCACCATCACCAAACCCACCTTCAACTCGCCACACATTTAATCATGTAAACCACCACCGCATGTGTTTTGTTACTATAACCACCACCATCATTCACAGTTACTGTTGCTGCCACGATTCTACTTCTATCTTGGTTTATACTTTTCGATCACCCTCATCAAATCATAGTCGTAAACTGCTACAGCAGTGTTTTTCCGGTTCCTATCAAACTAAACCAACACCACCTCCTTATTTCGAATACCATCTACAACCCCAACCGCCACCACCTCACCACAAACCCACCTATACTTCTATATTTTCTTTGCTATTGCCCGCTAGTTCTTGTCTATAATTACAACCTACAACCCAACCCAAACACCACTGCAGCTTATTGATATTTTTCTATTTTAATCGTGTTATCAAACCAAAACACCCCAGTTTTGAACCGCTGCTACAGCCTACTGTTTCCTTGAATTCTTCTTCACCTATTACTCGATATAAAAACCTACTTAAACCTCTATAACAGTAGCAAGGATTGATAGATCAATAGATGATGATACGTTTTATTTTCCTGTCACCACTTTCTTTGACAACAAGAGCCCACACTCCATTAAAGTCGCTACGTTTCATAAAAGAAAAGAGGATGATAATGATATGTCGAGGCTGTTTATTTTGTTTTTAATCGAGCCACACCAGAAAAACCAAACCATTTAATTTAAGATTGGGCTTTTAAAATGATTTATCATTATGGACTTCGGTTTTAATTAAGTGAACTTGGGCTGCCCGTTTTATTGGGCATTTCTATGTGGACCGTTTTGTTTTGGGGCCGAGACCCAATCTTGAATAAGGTAAAAATTTTACTGAATATCATTTTGGTATTGATGGATATAGTGATATTATGAAACGGGAAACATGGATGAGAATGATAATTATACAATGATTAGGATATTATATGATCATGATTTTATGTGGTTATGGTTATGAATAGATGAAGATTATGATGATAATGAATTAAGATTCGATGATGATGTTAAATGGTGATGTTAAAGATTTGATGATGATAGAAATATGATACATGTTAAACAGTCTCATACATGTTAAATTAACAAAAGTACGAATTGTTACAATAAAGTATCGAGTGGGTTAGTGGTTTGAAGAAAAATTAGTAAGTGAGAGGTCACGGGTTCATGTCTTGTATGGAGCATCTTTTTAGAAAAGGCTTTTTAAGGGGTATACACTCTTAATTTCATTATTATTATTATTATTATTATTATTATTATTATTATTATTATTATTATTACTCTTATTATTAAAAGTAGTATTTTTATAAAAATTATCATTTTTATTATTACTATTATTACTAAAAAAAAAAAATTTTGTTTATTATTATTATCAATAAAATGTTATTAATTAAACTATATATTTTATCATAAAAACTTTAATGTAAGTTCTTATTTTTTTTTTTATATATGAATGATAAATATAAACTTATAAATAAATTATCAATAAGAAATTATTTTATGAATTAATGAAGTATATAATTTATATCACTAATAATATATAAATTTGTTCGATTACAATTATGTGTGTTAATATATATATAAATGATATAGGTTCGTGAATCTGAGGTCAACCCTACACTTGTTTAATGTTGTCATATGTATTTTTACTACAAAATACAATATGGTGAGTTTCATTTGCTCCCTTTTTAATTGCTTTTGCAATATATATTTTTGGGCTGAGAATACATGCGCTACTTTTATAAATGCTTTACGAAATAGAGACAAGTGATTAAAAATGATATTCTGCGGATTGATGTGCTAGGTAATTTAGTTACATGTTATAAGAGCATGTAAGCGCGAATCCTAAAGATAGATCTATCGGGCTTAACACCCCCATCCTGTAGGCTGCACTAGACATAAGAACTAGTGGGCGGATGTTTAGTACTTCGAGGATTATTTATACACTTGCGAGTGTACATGAAATGTCCCGTTCTTATTGATTAAAAACGTTCCATATTAATTGATTTCGTTGCGAGGTTTTGACCTCTATATGAGGCGTTTTTCAAAGACTGCATTCATTTTTAAAACAAACCATAATCTTTATTTCATCAATAAAGGTTTAAAAAGCTTTACTTAGATTATCAAATAATGATAATCTAAAATATCCTGTTTACACACGACCAATACATAATGGTTTACAATACAAATATGTTACAACAAAATAAGTTTCTTGAATGCAGTTTTTACACAATATCATACAAGCATGGACTCCAAATCTCGTCCTTATTTAAGTATGCGATAGCGGAAGCTCTTAATAATCACCTGAGAATAAACATGCTTAAAACGTCAAAAAAAATGTTGGTGAGTTATAGGTTTAACCTATATATATCAAATCATAATAATAGACCACAAGATTTCATATTTCAATACACATCCCATACATAGAGATAAAAATCATTCATATGATGAACACCTGGTAACCGACATTAACAAGATGCATATATAAGAATATCTCCATCATTCCGGGACACCCTTCAGATATGATATAAATTTCGAAGTACTAAAGCATCCGGTACTTTGGATGGGGTTTGTTAGGCCCAATAGATCTATCTTTAGGATTCGCGTCAATTAGGGTGTCTGTTCCCTAATTCTTAGATTACCAGACTTAATAAAAAGGGGCATATTCGATTTCGATAATTCAACCATAGAATGTAGTTTCACGTACTTGTGTCTATTTTGTAAATCATTTATAAAACCTGCATGTATTCTCATCCCAAAAATATTAGATTTTAAAAGTGGGACTATAACTCACTTTCACAGATTTTTTACTTTGTCGGGAAGTAAGACTTGCCCACTGGTTGATTCACGAACCTATAACAATATATACATATATATCAAAGTATGTTCAAAATATATTTACAACACTTTTAATATATTTTGATGTTTTAAGTTTATTAAGTCAGCTGTCCGCGTTAGTAACCTACAACTAGTTGTCCACAGTTAGATGTACAGAAATAAATCGATAAATATTATCTTGAATCAATCCACGACCCAGTGTATACGTATCTCAGTATTGATCACAACTCAAACTATATATATTTTGGAATCAACCTCAACCCTGTATAGCTAACTCCAACATTCACATATAGAGTGTGTATGGTTGTTCCGAAATATATATAGATGTGTCGACATGATAGGTCGAAACATTGTATACGTGTCTATGGTATCTCAAGATTACATAATATACAATACAAGTTGATTAAGTTATGGTTGGAATAGATTTGTTACCAATTTTCACGTAGCTAAAATGAGAAAAATTATCCAATCTTGTTTTACCCATAACTTCTTCATTTTAAATCCGTTTTGAGTGAATCAAATTGCTATGGTTTCATATTGAACTTTATTTTATGAATCTAAACAGAAAAAGTATAGGTTTATAGTCGGAAAAATAAGTTACAAGTCATTTTTGTAAAGGTAGTCATTTTAGTCGAAAGAACGACGTCTAGATGACCATTTTAGAAAACATACTTCCACTTTAAGTTTAACCATAATTTTTGGATATAGTTTCATGTTCATAATAACAATCATTTTCTCAAAATAACAACTTTTAAATCAAAGTTTATCATAGTTTTTAATTAACTAACCCAAAACAGTCCGCAGTGTTACTACGACGGCGTAAATCCGGTTTTATGGTGTTTTTCGTGTTTTCAGGTTTTAAATCATTAAGTTAGCATATCATATAGATATAGAATATGTGTTTAGTTGATTTTAAAAGTCAAGTTAGAAGGATTAACT
Source organism: Rutidosis leptorrhynchoides (assembly GCF_046630445.1). NCBI lineage: Eukaryota > Viridiplantae > Streptophyta > Magnoliopsida > Asterales > Asteraceae > Rutidosis > Rutidosis leptorrhynchoides. The sequence continues at coordinate 205,927,682 of NC_092341.1, read as the reverse complement.
TTTGTTTGCGAACAAGTTTAGAATTAACTAAACTATGTTCTAGTGATTACAAGTTTAAATCTTCGAATAAGATAGCTTTATATGTATGAATCGAATGATGTTATGAACATCATTACTACCTTAAGTTCCTTGGATAAACCTACTGGAAAAGAGAAAAATGGATCTAGCTTCAACGGATCCTTGGATGGCTCGAAGTTCTTGAAGCAGAATCATGACACGAAAACAAGTTCAAGTAAGATCATCACTTGAAATAAGATTGTTATAGTTATAGAAATTGAACCAAAGTTTGAATATGATTATTACCTTGTATTAGAATGATAACCTACTGTAATAAACAAAGATTTCTTGAGGTTGGATGATCACCTTACAAGATTGGAAGTGAGCTAGCAAACTTGAAAGTATTCTTGATTTTATGTAACTAGAACTTGTAGAATTTATGAAGAACACTTAGAACTTGAAGATAGAACTTGAGAGAGATCAATTAGATGAAGAAAATTGAAGAATGAAAGTGTTTGTAGGTGTTTTTGGTCGTTGGTGTATGGATTAGATATAAAGGATATGTAATTTTGTTTTCATGTAAATAAGTCATGAATGATTACTCATATTTTTGTAATTTTATGAGATATTTCATGTTAGTTGCCAAATGATGGTTCCCACATGTGTTAGGTGACTCACATGGGCTGCTAAGAGCTGATAATTGGAGTGTATATACCAATAGTACATACATCTAAAAGCTGTGTATTGTACGAGTACGAATACGGGTGCATACGAGTAGAATTGTTGATGAAACTGAATGAGGATGTAATTGTAAGAATTTTTGTTAAGTAGAAGTATTTTGATAAGTGTATTGAAGTCTTTCAAAAGTGTATAAATACATATTAAAACACTACATGTATATACATTTTAACTGAGTCGTTAAGTCATCGTTAGTCGTTACATGTAAGTGTTGTTTTGAAACCTTTAGGTTAACGATCTTGTTAAATGTTGTTAACCCAATGTTTATAATATCAAATGAGATTTTAAATTATTATATTATCATGATATTATCATGTATGAATATCTCTTAATATGATATATATACATTAAATGTCTTTACAACGATAATCGTTACATATATGTCTCGTTTAAAAATTATTAAGTTAGTAGTCTTGTTTTTACATATGTAGTTCATTGTTAATATACTTAATGATATGTTTACTTATCATAGTATCATGTTAACTATATATATATATCCATATATATGTCATCTTATAGTTTTTACAAGTTTTAACGTTCGTGAATCACCGGTCAACTTGGGTGGTCAATTGTCTATATGAAACATATTTCAATTAATCAAGTCTTAACAAGTTTGATTGCTTAACATGATGGAAACATTTAATCATGTAAATATCAATCTCAATTTATATATATAAACATGGAAAAGTTCAGGTCACTACAGTACCTACCCGTTAAATAAATTTCGTCCCGAAATTTTAAGCTGTTGAAGGTGTTGACGAATCTTCTGGAAATAGATGCGGGTATTTCTTCTTCATCTGATCTTCACGCTTCCAGGTGAACTCGAGTCCTCTACGCGCATTCCATTGAACCTTAACAATTGGTATCTTGTTTTGCTTAAGTCTTTTAACCTCACGATCCATTATTTCGACGGGTTCTTCGATGAATTGAAGTTTTTCGTTGATTTGGATTTCATCTAACGGAATAGTGAGATCTTCTTTAGCAAAACATTTCTTCAAATTCGAGACGTGGAAAGTGTTATGTACAGCCGCGAGTTGTTGAGGTAACTCAAGTCGGTAAGCTACTGGTCCGACACGATCAATAATCTTGAATGGTCCAATATACCTTGGATTTAATTTCCCTCGTTTACCAAATCGAACAACGCCTTTCCAAGGTGCAACTTTAAGCATGACCATCTCTCCAATTTCAAATTCTATATCTTTTCTTTTAATGTCAGCGTAGCTCTTTTGTCGACTTTGGGCGGTTTTCAACCGTTGTTGAATTTAGATGATCTTCTCGGTAGTTTCTTGTATAATCTCCGGACCCGTAATCTGTCTATCCCCCACTTCACTCCAACAAATCGGAGACCTGCACTATCTACCATAAAGTGCTTCAAACGGCGCCATCTCAATGCTTGAATGGTAGCTGTTGTTGTAGGAAAATTCTGCTAACGGTAGATGTCGATCCCAACTGTTTCCGAAATCAATAACACATGCTCGTAGCATGTCTTCAAGCGTTTGCATCGTCCTTTCGCTCTGCCCATCAGTTTGTGGATGATAGGCAGTACTCATGTCTAGACGAGTTCCTAATGCTTGCTGTAATGTCTGCCAGAATCTTGAAATAAATCTGCCATCCCTATCAGAGATAATAGAGATTGGTATTCCATGTCTGGAGACGACTTCCTTCAAATACAGTCGTGCTAACTTCTCCATCTTGTCATCTTCTCTTATTGGCAGGAAGTGTGCTGATTTGGTGAGACGATCAAGTATTACCCAAATAGTATCAAAACCACTTGTAGTCCTTGGCAATTTAGTGATGAAATCCATGGTAATGTTTTCCCATTTCCATTCCAGGATTTCGGGTTGTTGAAGTAGACCTGATGGTTTCTGATGCTCAGCTTTGACCTTAGAACACATCAAACATTCTCCTACGTATTTAGCAACATCGGCTTTCATACCCGGCCACCAAAAATGTTTCTTGAGATCCTTGTACATCTTCCCCGTTCCAGGATGTATTGAGTATCTGGTTTTATGAGCTTCTCTAAGTACCATTTCTCTCATATCTCCAAATTTTGGTACCCAAATCCTTTCAGCCCTATACCGGGTTCCGTCTTCCCGAATATTAAGATGCTTCTCCGATCCTTTGGGCATTTCATCCTTTAAATTTCCCTCTTTTAAAACTCCTTGTTGCGCCTCTTTTATTTGAGTAGTAAGGTTATTATGAATCATTATATTCATAGATTTTACTCGAATGGGTTCTCTGTCCTTCCTGCTCAAGGCATCGGCTACCACATTTGCCTTCCCCGGGTGGTAACGAATCTCAAAGTCGTAATCATTCAATAATTCAATCCAACTACGCTGCCTCATATTCAGTTGTTTCTGATTAAATATGTGTTGAAGACTTTTGTGGTCGGTATATATAATACTTTTGACCCCATATAAGTAGTGCCTCCAAGTCTTTAACGCAAAAACAACCGCGCCTAATTCCAAATCATGCGTCGTATAAATTTGTTCGTGAATCTTCAATTGTCTAGACGCATAAGCAATCACCTTCGTTCGTTGCATTAATACACAACCGAGACCTTGCTTTGATGCGTCACAATAAATCACAAAATCATCATTCCCTTCAGGCAATGACAATATAGGTGCCGTAGTTAGCTTTTTCTTCAATAACTGAAACGCTTTCTCTTGTTCATCATTCCATTCAAATTTCTTCCCTTTATGCGTTAATGCAGTCAAGGGTTTTGCTATTCTGGAAAAGTCTTGGATGAACCTTCTGTAGTAACCAGCTAGTCCTAAAAACTGGCGTATGTGTTTCGGAGTTTTCGGGGTTTCCCACTTTTTAACAGTTTCTATCTTTGCCGGATCCACCTTAATCCCTTCTTTGTTCACTATGTGACCGAGGAATTGAACTTCTTCCAACCAAAATGCACACTTTGAAAACTTAGCGTACAATTCTTCCTTCCTCAATACTTCTAACACCTTTCTCAAATGTTCATCGTGTTCTTGGTCATTCTTTGAGTAAATAAGTATGTCATCAATGAAAACAATGACAAATTTGTCAAGGTATGGTCCACACACTCGGTTCATAAGGTCCATGAACACAGCTGGTGCATTAGTTAAACCAAACGGCATGACCATAAACTCGTAATGACCGTAACGTGTTCTAAAAGCAGTCTTTGGAATATCATCTTCTTTCACCCGCATTTGATGATACCCGGAACGTAAGTCATTCTTTGAATAAACAGACGAGCCTTGTAGTTGATCAAATATGTCTTTGATTCTCGGTAGTGGGTAGCGGTTCTTGATGGTAAGTTTGTTCAACTCTCGGTAGTCGATACACAACCTGAATGTACCATCTTTCTTCTTGACAAACAAAACAGGAGCTTTCCACGGTGATGTGCTTGGTCGAATGAAACCACGCTCTAAAAGTTCTTGTAATTGGCTTTGCAGTTCTTTCATCTCGCTTGGTGCGAGTCTGTAAGGAGCACGAGCTATTGGTGCAGCTCCTGGTACAAGATCTATTTAAAATTCAACGGATCGATGTGGGGGTAATCCCGGTAATTCTTTCGGAAATACATCGGGAAATTCTTTTGCAATAGGAACATCATTGATGCTCTTTTCTTCAGTTTGTACTTTCTCGACGTGTGCTAGAACAGCATAGCAACCTTTTCTTATTAGTTTTTGTGCCTTCAAATTACTAATAAGATGTAGCTTCGTGTTGCCCTTTTCTCCGTACACCATTAAGGGTTTTCCTTTTTCTCGTATAATGCGAATTGCATTTTTGTAACAAACGATCTCTGCTTTCACTTCTTTCAACCAGTCCATACCATTTATCACATCAAAACTCCCTAACTCTACTGGTATCAAATCAATCTTAAATGTTTCGCTAACCAGTTTAATTTCTCGATTTCGACATATATTATCTGCTGAAATTAATTTACCATTTGCTAATTCGAGTAAAAATTTACTATCCAAAGGCGTCAATGGACAACTTAATTTAGCACAAAAATCTCTACTCATATAGCTTCTATCCGCACCCGAATCAAATAAAACGTAAGCAGATTTATTGTCAATAAGAAACGTACCCGTAACAAGCTCCGGGTCTTCCTGTGCCTCTGCCGCATTAATATTGAAAACTCTTCCACGGCCTTGTCCATTCGTGTTCTCCTGGTTCGGGCAATTTCTAATAATGTGGCCCGGTTTTCCACATTTATAACAAACTACATTGGCATAACTTGCTCCGGCACTACTTGCTCCGCCATTACTCGTTTCGACACCATTTGTTCCTTTCGTTCTATTAACCCCTGGTCCGTAGACCTCACACTTCACCGCGCTATGACCATTTCTTTTACACTTGTTGCAAAATTTGGTGCAGAACCCCGAGTGATACTTTTCACACCTTTGGCATAGCTGCTTCTGATTGTTGTTGTTGTTGCGGTTATTATTGTTGTTGGGATGATTGTTGTAGTTGCTGTTGTTGTTGTTGTTGTTGTTGTTGTTGTTGTTGTTGTTGTTGTTGTTGTTGTTGTTGGGCCGTTTGTTGTAGTTGCGATTGATGTTGCGATTGTTGAGATAATTGTTGCGATTATTGTTGTAATTGCTGTTGTTGTTGTATTGGTGATTCTTATCACCGTTTTCCTCCCACTTTCTTTTGACTTGCTTCACATTGGCCTCTTCAGCAGTCTGTTCTTTAATTCTTTCTTCAATCTGGTTCACTAGTTTGTGAGCCATTCTACATGCCTGTTGTATGGAGGCGGGCTCGTGTGAACTTATATCTTCTTGGATTCTTTCCGGTAATCCTTTCACAAACGCGTCGATCTTCTCTTCCTCATCTTCGAATGCTCCCGGACACAATAGGCACAATTCTGTGAATCATCTTTCGTACGTGGTAATATCAAATCCTTGGGTTCGTAACCCTCTAAGTTCTGTCTTGAGCTTATTGACCTCGGTTCTGGGACGGTACTTCTCGTTCATCAAGTGCTTGAATGCTGACCACGGTAGTGCGTACGCATCGTCTTGTCCCACTTGCTCTAGATAGGTATTCCACCATGTTAACGCAGAACCTGTGAAGGTATGCATAGCGTACTTCACTTTGTCCTCTTCAGTACACTTACTTATGGCAAACACCGATTTGACCTTCTCGGTCCACCGTTTCAATCCGATCGGTCCTTCGGTTCCATCAAATTCCAAAGGTTTGCAGGCAGTGAATTCTTTGTAGGTGCATCCTACACGATTTCCTGTACTGCTAGATCCAAGGTTATTGTTGGTATGTAGCGCAGCCTGTACTGCGGCTATGTTTGAAGCTAGAAAAGTATGGAATTCCTCTTCATTCATATTCACGGTGTGTCGAGTAGTCGGTGCCATTACCTTCAAAATAGTCAAATGGAACAAGTTAATCATACAGAATATTAAGAGTAGTTAATAGTATTTCGTAGCATAATATGAACTCATTTATAAAAACTTTTTCTTCATATTAGCGTTTTATAAGTTTAAATTCGGGTAGTACCTACCCGTTAAGTTCATACTTAGTAGCTAATATACAATTCAACTACTACAATTCTATATGAAAAACTGATTATAATAATATTTCGCGTTCAAACTTTTACACAATATTTTACAAACTTACAATACCGCTTATTTTACATATAGCATGAAATATAGTACACAATAAATTTGATACAAGATGGTTGTGAAGATAATTCTAGCTAGTACACAAGTCGTTCAGCAAAGGCAATAAAGACACGTAATTCATACATCCAGAAACAAGTCATGCATTCTGGTTTTACTAGGATTACTTCCCATCCTTGGTCTTGTGGAACATAACCGTTATGGCCGTTGATAAGACAGCGTGTTGTAATGTCGTCAAAGGGACGAGGGTTACGTAATGTCCAACAGTCCCGTAACAATCTAAAAACCTCATTTCTTACCCCAATTACCGACTCCGTCACTTGTGGGAACGTTTTGTTTAATAGTTGTAGCCCGATGTTCTTGTTCTCACTTTGGTGAGAAGCGAACATTACTAATCCGTAAGCATAACATGCTTCTTTATGTTTCATGTTAGCCGCTTTTTCTAAATCACGAAGTCCAATATTCGGATATATTGAGTCAAAATAATTTCTTAACCCATTGCGTAAAATAGCATTTGGGTTCCCCGCAATATATGCGTCAAAGTAAACACATCGTAACTTATGGATTTCCCAATGTGATATCCCCCATCTTTCGAACGAAAGCCTTTTATAAACCAAGACATTCTTGGAACGTTCTTCGAATGTCTTACAAACTGATCTCGCCTTAAATAGTTGTGCCGAAGAATTCTGACCGACTCTAGACAAGATTTCATCAATCATGTCTCCGGGTAGGTCTCTTAAAATATTGGGTTGTCTATCCATTTTGTGTTTTTATACTGTAAAATAGACAAGAGTTAGATTCATAAAAAAAAATACTTATTAACGCAAGCAATTTTTACATATATCATAAAGCATAAGCACACTATATTACATATATTACACCACACGAATACAACTATCTTATTTCGACTCGCTTGTTTCTTCTTCTTCGGTTTTGGTTCGTTTTGCCAAGTTTCTAGGGATATATGATGTTCCCCTAATACGAGCCGTCGTTTTCCACATTGGTTTAGAAAAACCTGGTGGTTTAGAGGTTCCCGGGTCATTGTTACAACTTAAGGACTTCGGGGGTTGACGATACATATAAAGTTCATCGGGGTTGGAATTAGATTTCTCTATTTTTATGCCCTTTCCCTTATTATTTTCTTTTACCTTTTTAAATTCAGTTGGGGTAATTTCTATAACATTATCAGAATTCTCGTCGGAATCCGATTCATCGGAGAATTGGTAATCCTCCCAATATTTTGCTTCCTTGGCGGAAACACCATTGACCATAATTAACCTTGGTCGGTTGGTTGAGGATTTTCTTTTACTTAACCGTTTTATTATTTCCCCCACCGGTTCTATTTCTTCATCCGGTTCCGATTCTTCTTCCGGTTCCGATTCTTCTTCCAGTTCCGACTCTTCTTCCGGTTCCTCTTCGGGAGCTTGTGAATCAGTCCACGAATCATTCCAATTTACATTTGACTCTTCATTATTATTAGGTGAGTCAATGGGACTTGTTCTAGAGGTAGACTGAAGGTAATTCGTATGCCCGAGAGACATAATTGATTAATGTGGCTAATATGTTATGATCCAAGTCGGGTCATACCCAATAACAAGCTATCAACACTTTTAATGTATTTGTTTTAAGGATTGGTTCATTAAAACTGATACTTGACACTTAGACTTTAGAAATTGGTTTTCTAAAAGATTAAAATGCTTGTAATAATTATTTGGATAATTATATACATAAGTTTAATTATTTTATTAAACTATTACATGTACATATTATTTAGAAAAGGCTTATAAATATATATATGTACATCACAAGTAACAAAATGCACCCTTTTGTTTTATAAAAGAAAAATAAATAAAAAAAAAAAAAAAGGGGGCCACATGGGTGGCGGTTTTGGTGGGTTCCAAGGAAGCCCCATGCTTGCTTGTTACAATTACTTTTGTACATATATCAAAGCATGCATCTTGCACAAGTTACTTGGTACATTCACTAGCATTTTAAATTAGCAAAAGCTCTCCTTTTTCTCCCTTTTTTGGCCGAAATTTTGGAGCTAGGAAGAGGGTTCTTCCATTGATTTTTGCTTGCATTTTGGTGTCTTGAAAATCCTAACCAAAGGTGGTGTTGATTACATAGCTTGTGGGTATACAAGATTTGAGGTTTCAAGTTAGAAACTAGCTTCATATTCATCATCTTCATCTTGCTACTTCAACCTCCTTCAAGGAGAAGCTTGTGGGTATACAAGATTTGAGGTTTCAAGTTAGAAACTAGCTTCATATTCATCATCTTCATCTTGCTACTTCAACCTCCTTCAAGGAGAAGGTATAAAACCCTAACTAGTTCTATTTACATTTTAGTATATTTTCAAGACTAGATCTATAAATGGAATTCATGTTTAAAAGGTTAAACTATACATGCATAAACTTAAAATTGCTTCCGCTTGCTACATATACATACACGAATTTATATACCTTCTAAATGGGTTTTGTAACTTGTTTATGTGATGAATTCCATCAATGGTATCTAGAGCCAAAGTCTTGTTAATATGCTTCTTGTTTTTGGCTAGTAAACTCATTTATTTTACAATCTACCAACATGCATGAAAGTAGAATGTAAAAATCTTGAGTTTTGGTGGGTATGTTGGTTTGGCCGAATTTTTTGGACCCCAAAAGTGGGTTTGGGACTTCAAGTTTGGCCAAGATTTGTTGTTGTTTTAGTTCACAATCATGCCTTGACCTTGTGGTTGGATTTGTGTGTGATTTGGTTGATTATTCATTCTTATGGTTTGTAATAATTATTTATTTGGTTTGTAATTAATCTTGTAATTTCTTGATGTAATTTATTCTATTTGGTTTGTAAAATAGAATAGGTTGTTATTTCATTTTCTAGAAAAGAATTGTATTAGGATATAATTTTGTAAATGAAAATGAAGATTCAAGATGAAGATTACAAGATGGAGCTTATGAAGTTACAAGATCAAGTGGAAGATTTTGTATAAAATCTCTTACTTGTTTAACCCTTTAGGTAACACTTGTTTTGGCTAAACAAGTGCTTACCACTTTGGCATGATTGTGGACTTTTATTTTGCATGCTTGTATGGTTTTATGTATGTGTTTGGTTGCTACAACAATTTCACATGTTTACAACTTGCAAAATACATTATAAATGGTTATAATAAAAATAACAAAATGACACTAATAATTGGTTATTAGACCTAAATAAAATGGTTTATCTAAAAGGTAACAAATTGGCTTATAACTAGTAATTGGTTTTACTAAAAGGACATGAAAATAGGTTTTTCATAAAACACTACACACCAAATGCATGTTGGTGTATAGCACTTTGTTTTCTAAAACTAGAATGTAGAAAACTTAAAATCCCTTTTACTAAAACAAGGTAAACAAGATAAACGCCATCCTTTTGTGGAAATACTTAGACATATTAGGAATCTCTTGATGGGATAAAGGTCACCTAACCGTCATGAGTGAACTAATGTGAATAAGGTACACTTCGCATACATGTGGGATAAAGGTCACCTAACCACTTATATGTTAAGTCTACATGTTTACACAAGTAGGACGACTTGATTTGGGAATCATGAACTTAGGGTCACCGAAGCATGAGGAACAAATAAGCGTTGATGGGATTAATATGCCATGCAAAAGGATTGCATGATCCCATAACTTAGAAGTTGCAATAGGATTGCAATTGTCATTATGACTACCTAGCTAAATCAAATGACGGGATAAAGGTCACCTAACCGAAATTTGATTTACCGTTGGATTCTAATATTTAATAAAACAAATTAAAAGGGTATTGTTTATTAAATTTAAAAATCGATACTTAAAAGGACTTTGTTGAATTTTGTAGATGGCCGCTAATAACAACAACAACATGCAAAACGCACCACTTAACATGAACAACCTATCGTTACGGTCTCTCCTCGAGAAAGACAAACTCAACCATACCAACTTTATGGATTGGTTCCGCAATCTTCGGATTGTCCTCAAACAAGAGGATAAAGCGTATGTACTTGAGGACCCCATTCCCGATCAACCGGATGAGAATGATGTGGAGGCAATGGCCTCTTACGATAAGTATTGCCACGACTCCCTTCAAGTCTCATGCTTAATGCTTGGGACTATGATACCCGAACTCCAAAAGGATTTCGAGCATCATAGTGCATACGACATGATAACGCAATTGAAGGAGATGTTCCTCCAACAAGCGCGTGTCGAGCGCTTCGAAACGGTTCGGGCGCTACATGCTTGTCGTATGGTCGATACCCAATCGGTTTCATCTTATGTACTTAAGATGAAAAGCCTTATCGATCGTGCTAACCGACTTAACCTAAACATATCTAATGAGTTAGCCACCGATCTTATCCTTAACTCCCTATCAAAAAGGTTTGATCAATTTGTAATTAATTACAATATGAATGGGATGGATAAGAGCATAGGTGAGCTTCACGGTATGCTTAGAACGGCGGAAACTAGCATGGGTAAAAGGGCTTTACCCGTGTTAGCAATCGATCAAGGTGGGTCAAAAGGTAACACCTCTAAGCCAAAGGTGGCCAAGAGAAAAGGACCCGCCCATCAAGGCAAAGGGAAAGGGAAGATGGTTACCCCAACCATCAACAAGGCTAAGAAGCAAAAGGTAGCCGAGAAGGCAAACCCCAAAGAAGACCCATGTTTCGGTTGCGGTGAGATGGGTCATTGGAAACGAAACTGTCCGGTCTATCTTAAGGAGTTGAAGGACAAGAGGGATGCAGGGCAAACCTCAGGTAACATATATATGGTATATATAGAGCTTAGTATTACTTCTTCTAATACATGGGTATTAGACACGGGATGTGGAACTCATATTTGCAATTCCTTGCAGGGGTTCAAAAGAAGTGATCATAAGGCGGGAACATCAAGTCTCTATATGGGCAATGGTGCAAAGGTGCATGTTAAAGCTCAAGGAGATTTTATTTTGAAGCTTCCAAGCGGATTGGAACTTATTTTAGAAAATGTTTTGTATGCTCCGGATTTGTGTAGAAACATTATTTCTATTTCTCGCTTAAAACAATGTGGTTACGTTGTTAATTTTATTGATGATGATATTCATGTTTCTAAAGACAATGTATTCTATTTCAAGGCTTCGCCTTCAAATGGAATTTATGAATTGGTTCATGATGACGCATCATCGAGCTCTATATACCATACAAGCACCAAGAAACTCAAAAGGGATTTGAGTGATTCCTATTTATGGCATTGTCGCCTTGGTCACATAAACAAGAACCGAATGCATACACTTCAAAAGTATGGACTTTTGAAATCAAATGAAATGGATTCGTTTGATGTATGTGAATCTTGTTTACAAGGCAAGATGACTAAAGCACCTTCCAAAGGGACTTATGAAAGGGCTAAAGATTTATTGGGATTAATACATTCGGATGTATGTGGACCCTTTAAACCCATGACTAGGAAAGGTGAAAGATACTTTGTTACTTTCATTGATGACTTTAGTCGTTTCGGATATGTCTACTTATTAAGACACAAGGACGAAACGTTTGAAGCATTCAAAGAATATCAAAATGAAGTACAAAATCAACTCAATAAGACAATTAAGGTACTACGTACCGATAGAGGAGGTGAATACCTAAGCGATGCCTTCCAAGATCATCTTAGGAGTTGTGGGATTATCTCACAACTTACTCCACCCGGAACACCCCAACTTAATGGAGTTTCCGAAAGGAGGAACCGAACCCTAATGGATATGGTTCGATCTATGATGGCAAGAAGCTCGTTACCTCTATCATTTTGGGGTTATTGTCTAAGCTCCGCGGCTCGTATTTTAAATATGGCCCCAACCAAGAAGGTGGAACGAACTCCTCATGAGATGTGGTTTGGAAAACCTCCTTCTCTTTCATACTTGAAAGTATGGGGATGTGAAGCTTATCCTAAGCGTTATGTAGCAAATAAGCTACATGCTCGATCCACAAAGTGTATCTTCATAGGATATCCCAAAGATGACATGGGATATTACTTCTATGATCCATCCGAGCAAACGGTATTTGTTGCTCGGAAAGCGGAATTCCTTGAAACCAAGTTCCTTATGGAAGGTGATGGTGAAAGGAAGATAGATCTTGTAGAGGTACAAGATCAAGCCGATGATACACAATTGGTTGGCACTAGTACTCAACATGAGGATGTTGAAAATGATCAAGTGGATGATCAAGGTACACAAGACGTTCGAAGATCTAGTAGGATTAGTAATCCTCCCGAGAGATATGGGTTTCTCGTGGAAGGTTGCTATACGGTTGATTTGGATGAACCGACAAACTACAAAGATGCTTTATCAAGAATTGATAAAGATAAATGGCAGGAAGCCATGAACGCCGAGATGCAATCCATGTATGAAAACCAAGTTTGGGAACTTGTTGTGCAACCTCCTAGCTCCAAGCTAGTTGATTGCAAATGGCTTTTCAAGAAGAAAACCGACATGCATGGAAACTTGGATACATACAAAGCTAGACTTGTAGCAAAAGGTTTCACTCAAACTCAAGGGGTTGATTATGATGAAACTTTCTCGCCAGTCGCAATGCTAAAGTCTATTAGGATATTATTTGCCATTGCTGCTCACTATGACTATGAAATATGGCAAATGGATGTCAAAACCGCTTTCCTAAATGGATATCTTGAGGAAGATGTTTATATGGTACAGCCCGAAGGTTTTGTTGATCCGAAAAATCCTAAAAAGGTATGCAAGTTGAAGAAATCAATCTACGGATTGAAACAAGCATCTAGAATGTGGAATCATCGCTTTAATGAAGAGGCAAAGAAATTTGGCTTCATTAAAAATGGTGATGAAGCTTGTGAGTACAAGAAGGCTAGTGGGAGCTCTATAATGTTCCTTGTGCTATATGTGGATGATATATTATTGTTTGGGAATGATATTACCACAATGCAAGGAGTCAAAACTTGGCTAAAGAGTTGCTTCTCTATTAAGGATCTTGGAGAAGCACAATACATATTGGGGATTGGGATCTATAGGAATAGATCCAAGAGATTAATAGGTTTAAGTCAAAGTGCATACATTGATAAAATCTTGAAAAGGTTCAAGATGGAAAACTCTAAGAAAGGTTTGGTACCTATTCAAAAGGGAACCATTCTCAGTTCATCTCAGTGTCCTACCACGAAAGATGAGCAAGAGAGAATGAAGAAAGTCCCATACGCATCTGCTATTGGGTCTATCATGTATGCAATGATATGTACTAGACCGAATGTGTCATGCGCCCTAAGCCTGACAAGTAGATACCAGAATAACCCGGGAAATAGTCATTGGACTGCGGTTAAATGTATATTGAAATACCTTAGAAGGACTAAGGATATGTTTCTAATATATGGGTCTGATGAGGAAGAACTCGCTGTAAAAGGTTACGTGGACGCGAGTTTCCAAACTGATCGAGATGACTCTCGATCACAATCCGGTTATGTGTTCATGTTAAATGGTGGTGCAGTCTCTTGGAAGAGCTCAAAACAGGAAGTTGTTGCGTTATCCACTACAGAGTCGGAGTACATTGCCGCCTCACTGGCAGCTCAGGAAGCTGCATGGATGAAGAAATTCATAGACGACTTAGGAGTGGTCCCTTCCATTCAGGACCCTCTTGAGATCTTTTGTGACAACGATGGTGCGATTGCTCAAATCAAGGAACCTCGTGCTCATCAAAACACTCGTCACATTGAGCGGAGATTCAACTACATCAGGGATGAGGTTGAAAAGGGAAAGATATGTATTCACAAAGTTCACACAGATCAAAATGTTGCGGATCCACTCACGAAGCTTTTACATGGGCCAAAACATGAGGGACATGTTTGTGCATTAGGGCTTCGACATTCTAGTGATTGGAATTGATCTATTTTATGTATTGTATCGGAACGAATTAGTTCAAACTCATTAATATAATTATGGTATTAATTTAATTATGAGTCATGTTCCAATTTTGCATATTTTATCCATGAATAAACTATTATTCTAAATTCCGTAGTTGATCACATTTGTGGGAACAAGTGTGAGGTCTAGACTATTATGAACTTGGATTGGTTAACATTCAAATGGTGAATGTGGGGCAAGGTTGCATCCAAGGTTCATAGATATTTGTGGGACGCAAATATTGGAAGACTCGCTCTCAAGATTTACAATATGGAGCCTTTGTGGTTGATCACATGTAATCTTGAGTAAAGGAGAATATCATTATATCCTCTGACCTGAGACACATATTGGGTTCAGACATTCACCGAATATTGTGCCTTGATTCTTTCCTTCGCTATTCTGAAACATGGTAGTACATAAGGGAGGCTTCAGGTATGCTACGAAGTGTAGTGTCTAGGACGTATGTAGTCAAGATGGAATTTGTCCCTCTTATTCGTTGAGAGTCGGATGTCTAAGGCCTGATAAAGTTAAATCTATAAGAGAGTGATCATTCTATGTCTCTTGGATTTTACATGACATCTAGGACGAAAGGATATATTGAAAATTCACCTAATCATATTCGAGATGGGAACTCGAAAGGGATGATGTTATTGAATGGCACTAAGTCATAACATATTGGGGGTGATGGACGGTCGTTAGGTGGTATCCGTCACTTGCATTAATTTCTTATGTTTCTCGTGCAAGTGGGAGATTGAAGGTAATTCGTATACCCGAGAGACATAATTGATTAATGTGGCTAATATGTTATGATCCAAGTCGGGTCATACCCAATAACAAGCTATCAACACTTTTAATGTATTTGTTTTAAGGATTGGTTCATTAAAACTGATACTTGACACTTAGACTTTAGAAATTGGTTTTCTAAAAGATTAAAATGCTTGTAATAATTATTTGAATAATTATATACATAAGTTTAATTATTTTATTAAACTATTACATGTACATATTATTTAGAAAAGGCTTATAAATATATATATGTACATCACAAGTAACAAAATGCACCCTTTTGTTTTATAAAAGAAAAATAAATAAAAAAAAAAAAAAGGGGGCCACATGGGTGGCGGTTTTGGTGGGTTCCAAGGAAGCCCCATGCTTGCTTGTTACAATTACTTTTGTACATATATCAAAGCATGCATCTTGCACAAGTTACTTGGTACATTCACTAGCATTTTAAATTAGCAAAAGCTCTCCTTTTTCTCCCTTTTTTGGCCGAAATTTTGGAGCTAGGAAGAGGGTTCTTCCATTGATTTTTGCTTGCATTTTGGTGTCTTGAAAATCCTAACCAAAGGTGGTGTTGATTACATAGCTTGTGGGTATACAAGATTTGAGGTTTCAAGTTAGAAACTAGCTTCATATTCATCATCTTCATCTTGCTACTTCAACCTCCTTCAAGGAGAAGCTTGTGGGTATACAAGATTTGAGGTTTCAAGTTAGAAACTAGCTTCATATTCATCATCTTCATCTTGCTACTTCAACCTCCTTCAAGGAGAAGGTATAAAACCCTAACTAGTTCTATTTACATTTTAGTATATTTTCAAGACTAGATCTATAAATGGAATTCATGTTTAAAAGGTTAAACTATACATGCATAAACTTAAAATTGCTTCCGCTTGCTACATATACATACACGAATTTATATACCTTCTAAATGGGTTTTGTAACTTGTTTATGTGATGAATTCCATCATAGACATCTATCACATAATATCAAACGCGTTAAGAGATTAATATATCACATAATATTCACATGTTAAAAATATATAGTTTCCAACAAAATTTGTTAAGCAATCATTTTTCAAGTAAACACGGTCGAAGTCCAGACTCACTAATGCATCCTAACAAACTCGATAAGACACACTAATGCAAAATTCTGGTTCTCTAAGACCAACGCTCGGATACC
The DNA here is from genome assembly GCF_046630445.1 of Rutidosis leptorrhynchoides. Taxonomy (NCBI): domain Eukaryota; kingdom Viridiplantae; phylum Streptophyta; class Magnoliopsida; order Asterales; family Asteraceae; genus Rutidosis; species Rutidosis leptorrhynchoides. The sequence continues at coordinate 205,911,471 of NC_092341.1, read as the reverse complement.
AACTGAAATGTCCCGTTCTTATTGATTAAAAACGTTCCATATTAATTGATTTCGTTGCGAGGTTTTGACCTCTATATGAGACGTTTTTCAAAGACTGCATTCATTTTTAAAACAAACCATAACTTTTATTTCATCAATAAAGATTTAAAAAGCTTTATGTAGATTATCAAATAATGATAATCTAAAATATCCTGTTTACACACGACCATTACATAATGGTTTACAATACAAATATGTTACAACAAAATAAGTTTCTTGAATGCAGTTTTTACACAATATCATACAAGCATGGACTCCAAATCTCGTCCTTATTTAAGTATGCGACAGCGGAAGCTCTTAATAATCACCTGAGAATAAACATGCTTATAACGTCAACAAAAATGTTGGTGAGTTATAGGTTTAACCTATATATATCAAATCATAATAATAGACCACAAGATTTCATATTTCAATACACATCCCATACATAGAGATAAAAATCATTCATATGGTGAACACCTGGTAACCGACATTAACAAGATGCATATATAAGAATATCCCCATCATTCCGGGACACCCTTCGGATATGATATAAATTTCGAAGTACTAAAGCATTCGGTACTTTGGATGGGGTTTGTTAGGCCCAATAGATCTATCTTTAGGATTCGCGTCAATTAGGGTGTCTGTTCCCTAATTCTTAGATTACCAGACTTAATAAAAAGGGGCATATTCGATTTCGATAATTCAACCATAGAATGTAGTTTCACGTACTTGTGTCTATTTTGTAAATCATTTATAAAACCTGCATGTATTCTCATCCCAAAAATATTAGATTTTAAAAGTGGGACTATAACTCACTTTCACAGATTTTTACTTCGTCGGGAAGTAAGACTTGGCCACTGGTTGATTCACGAACCTATAACAATATATACATATATATCAAAGTATGTTCAAAATATATTTACAACACTTTTAATATATTTTGATGTTTTAAGTTTATTAAGTCAGATGTCCTCGTTAGTAACCTACAACTAGTTGTCCACAGTTAGATGTACAGAAATAAATCGATAAATATTATCTTGAATCAATCCACGACCCAGTGTATACGTATCTCAGTATTGATCACAACTCAAACTATATATATTTTGGAATCAACCTCAACCCTGTATAGCTAACTCCAACATTCACATATAGAGTGTCTATGGTTGTTCCGAAATATATATAGATGTGTCGACATGATAGGTCGAAACATTGTATACATGTCTATGGTATCTCAAGATTACATAATATACAATACAAGTTGATTAAGTTATGGTTGGAATAGATTTGTTACCAATTTTCACGTAGCTAAAATGAGAAAAATTATCCAATCTTGTTTTACCCATAACTTCTTCATTTTAAATCCGTTTTGAGTGAATCAAATTGCTATGGTTTCATATTGAACTCTATTTCATGAATCTAAACAGAAAAAGTATAGGTTTATAGTCGAAAAAATAAGTTACAAGTCATTTTTGTAAAGGTAGTCATTTTAGTCGAAAGAACGACGTCTAGATGACCATTTTAGAAAACATACTTCCACTTTGAGTTTAACCATAATTTTTGGATATAGTTTCATGTTCATAATAACAATCATTTTCTCAGAATAACAACTTTTAAATCAAAGTTTATCATAGTTTTTAATTAACTAACCCAAAACAGCCCGCGGTGTTACTACGACGGCGTAAATCCGGTTTTACGGTGTTTTTCGTGTTTTCAGGTTTTAAATCATTAAGTTAGCATATCATATAGATATAGAACATGTGTTTAGTTTATTTTAAAAGTCAAGTTAGAAGGATTAACTTTTGTTTGTGAACAAGTTTAGAATTAACTAAACTATGTTCTAGTGATTACAAGTTTAAACCTTCGAATAAGATAGCTTTATATGTATGAATCGAATGATGTTATGAACATCATTACTACCTTAAGTTCCTTGGATAAACCTACTGAAAAAGAGAAAAATGGATCTAGCTTCAACGGATCCTTGGATGGCTCGAAGTTCTTGAAGCAGAATCATGACACGAAAACAAGTTTAAGTAAGATCATCACTTGAAATAAGATTGTTATAGTTATAGAAATTGAACCAAAGTTTGAATATGATTATTACCTTGTATTAGAATGATAACCTACTGTAATAAACAAAGATTTATTGAGGTTGGATGATCACCTTACAAGATTGGAAGTGAGCTAGCAAACTTGAAAGTATTCTTGATTTTATGTAACTAGAACTTGTAGAATTTATGAAGAACACTTAGAACTTGAAGATAGAACTTGAGAGAGATCAATTAGATGAAGAAAATTGAAGAATGAAAGTGTTTGTAGGTGTTTTTGGTCGTTGGTGTATGGATTAGATATAAAGGATATGTAATTTTGTTTTCATGTAAATAAGTCATGAATGATTACTCATATTTTTGTAATTTTATTAGATATTTCATACTAGTTGCCAAATGATGGTTCCCACATGTGTTAGGTGACTCACATGGGCAGCTAAGAGCTGATCATTGAAGTGTATATACCAATAGTACATACATCTAAAAGCTGTGTATTGTACGAGTACGAATACGGGTGCATACGAGTAGAATTGTTGATGAAACTGAACGAGGATGTAATTGTAAGAATTTTTGTTAAGTAGAAGTATTTTGATAAGTGTATTGAAGTCTTTCAAAAGTGTATAAATACATATTAAAACACTACATGTATATACATTTTAACTGAGTCGTTAAGTCATCGTTAGTCGTTACATGTAAGTGTTGTTTTGAAACCTTTAGGTTAACGATCTTGTTAAATGTTGTTAACCCAATGTTTATAATATCAAATGAGATTTTAAATTATTATATTATCATAATATTATCATGTATGAATATCTCTTAATACGATATATATACATTAAATGTCTTTACAACGATAATCGTTACATATATATCTCGTTTAAAAATCATTAAGTTAGTAGTCTTGTTTTTACATATGTAGTTCATTGTTAATATACTTAATGATATATTTACTTATCATAGTATCATGTTAACTATATATATATATCCATATATATGTCATCATATAGTTTTTACAAGTTTTAACGTTCGTGAATCACCGGTCAACTTGGGTGGTCAATTGTCTATATGAAACATATTTCAATTAATCAAGTCTTAACAAGTTTGATTGCTTAACATGTTGGAAACATTTAATCATGTAAATATCAATCTCAATTAATATATATAAACATGGAAAAGTTCGGGTCACTACAGTACATATCCATCTTTGCGAAGATGACTTATTATATTATTGTTAAGGTTGGTTACTGAGGCCTCAACATAAGCAGAACGGTTTTATACACTTGCGAGTGTACATATATATAAACGGAAATCTTGTGGTCTATTAAAATATTGAAGTGATTGTTATGATAAACCTATGTACTCACCAACCTTTTGGTTGACACTTTAAAGCATGTTTATTCTCAGGTATGAAAGAAATCTTCCGCTGTGCATTTGCTCATATTACATGGAGTCATTCATGGCATATAGAGGTCAGAACCTCGCAATGGGACCAACTGTTGAAGACTTCGTCCAGATGGATTAGGACGGGTCATCTTAGGTGGTATCAGAGCGGTGGTCTTAGCGAACTAGGTCTTGCATTAATGTGTCTAACATATAGTTGTTGGGATGCATTAATAAGTCTGGACTTCGACCTAGTAGTTGTTAGGATGCATTAATAAGTCTGGACTTAAACCTGGTTTGCATGTTAAAGATTTGCTTATCATTCTTTGTCAAAAAATATCTACCTGTCATTTTCAGTCTCGACAAGTCTTATTGCAATTATTGCATAGATGGTGTACAGACAAATTCATATCCCATCACATTAAACCTTATCTGACACGTTTTCCTTAATTCCCTCCGTAATCTACGGGATCTTCTTTACTATATTTAGGTATTCTATGTAATAAGAATATCATCCGATATCTGAAAATCATTTCATATTGAAAAATCCTTTATTCAATCGTACGCAATGGAACTCTCGGATTCCGATATGGAGTCCCACTCCAGCTCCGAAAGCAGCGTCACCAGAATGAATCAATCAATCAGCCATCCCCAATTCATCTGATGGGTTCGTAGTCGACTTAACCAATGGAGACGAGAAGAAGGCGATCCCTTCCACCAATCGAATTCACCAATTGGCGAAGAACCTGATGCATTTACCGACAAACCAAACCGAAACACCATTTTCACCCTCATTATCTGAATATCTCGCCATGATCATATACCATCTCAAATTCAAAACTTTGTTTACCGCTTGTTCTAACCGCCAATCATCCCGGAGTAATAAGTCAATGAGCTTCGCACGCGAGTTGTAGCCTTGAAAAATATGGTGCAAAATGTACCAGCTTCAGCAACATTAGCAGTACCATCACCACTACCAACAGCAACATCTGCATCCCACACCTCAACATTACAATTTTTATCTCGAACATCAATATCATACGCACCATAGATACCAAGGAGTACCAACAACAATGAACGATGAAGTATTGATCCATAACTTCATTAATATTCTGCGAAGAATATGTGGTTCCTAATAGTTTTAGAGATTACTTATTCTAGCACAAACCGAAAAGCAAATGAGGTTAATATCATATTAACTCATAAAATCCATGATTACATCTGAAGAAAATATATATGCAAGTATATTTTCATAAAGATAGTAATTAAAAATTCTTTTGTACAAACTGTTAATGGTGAAAATATTTTAACGGGTAGGTAATACCCGAGGAATATTTAAATTTCACATTAATCAGTTACACGGTACATTCTGCGAATCTGATTTAACAGTCATTTACTATCCTACTTATATACGAATCCGTTCACCACAGAATAACCATTTTCATTCAATTTCATATTTGGATTTTGACTTATCATAATCCAACAAGTGGCATAATGAAGAAAAACATTGGTCAAAATAAAATTTGATAGAAACAAATGAATTAACTAATTGAAATTTTGTTAGGAATCCACGCTAACTGTTCCTAGATAACTTATTACATTTTATTTATCGCAATTTATTTATCGTAATTTTATTTATTGTCATTTAATTACTGTTATTTATTTTACGCACTTTACATATCGTCGGATAAATCGGGACACATGTACACAATACGTCGGATTAATTCTGAGACAATAAGTTGTACACGGGTCATGATACGTATTTATTAATTCGAATATTTGGTACATCCTAACACAATAAGTATACAATACGTTTTGATAAATCCTAAGACAATACGTACACAATACGTCTTAGTTAATTCTAAGATAATACGTATACAATACGTCTCTGGGTTGATGCAAAGACAATACGTATACAATACGTCGTGGGATAAATCTAAGATTATATATATATATAAACCAATTATTGGACTATCAACATTGGACAATTAAAAATGAATTAAAATATTGATTATAACATATGAAACTAAACAATTCTTCAAGTTTGCCACTTGATTTCTTCTTAAACCTCATTTGAATCTTGACGATTCCAATCCATATTCAAATCTTTCATGATTCTTGAAGACACCTCAATCAAGAGGATGAGCCAACTGTACTTCATCTATGAAAGAAAAGATTGATGCATATAGTTATGCACCTGAAAAACTCTCGGAAACTGAGTAATCGTTTAACACGTAGCTGTGCTAATTCTTTTAGTGTTATTATTACCCAAAATAATTTGGGTAATCCCTTTCAAATTAGCCAATTTTGTCACAGCTCCAGCAGAGCAACTTCGACCTTTCATTCGAATAAGTCTTATTATAACTTTGATATATACGATTGGCTTTCCTCATCGTTACCGGAGAACCTTTTATATTCCACCATATTACCATCAGCGTTTAATCATCTAAAAACACAATTCTCTTGAAAACACCTCAGATTGCTAACCAATGAATTCAGATATGGTTGCATTAAATGCAGAGGAAACAGTAAAATTGTAGATGGCCTGGATGGCTAAGAGTTTGATGATAAAGAATGGAGTGTTAGGAACGCTCGATTAAAAATTTAGTACTGAAAGAACGGATTGAGAAAACCATGAAAGAGACCAAGGACAAATACAAGGACCAAACCCTATATTCAAAGAATCCAGGTAATTCTGGATCCGATGAAAACTTTAGAGAATATCTTGCTCCGAGGTCAGGTTAAAATCTTACGGAAAATCTTTTCCATCAACCTTCGAACTTAGAAATTCCAAAAATATTGTCATAAATATCTTCGATATTTCTGAAGAAATTTTCATAAATATTCTTGTCCGAAATTATATATCTCTTCATACTTTCTGTATTCCATTATATTGGAAACTTCTGTAAAATCTAAGTATAAATTATGAATGAATTCTGGAGAAGTGTTAAGAATTTGAGCATGAGTTAGTATAATATAATGCGCTTGGCCAACGTGATTATATTACAGTAAGTCATACTGAGTTTCTAATGGAATGTGATGATGATTCACAGACCTTATCCTCATCATGTGCCATGTTACATAACTCTTTTATTCTACTTAATTTCTAAACATATCATGGAAATATTTTATTGATATTTCTATTCTTCCGTAATTCCAACAGCTGCTAATAATTCGTGCTAATACATTTTCCTTCTAATTAGAAGATTTTCTTAAATCCCTAGAATTCCGAAATTAAACAGTGACTACGTCAAAAGTTAAAACGAACCTCTATTTACTTCATTTCACTCTTTTGTGACAGCTTCACTCGTACGCCTCACATAATCGAATTGTTTTACCACTTTTACTAAATGGTGATAAAACCCTAGTTATCAACTCATATTCGTCATGAACACATTTTTATTGTTAGCCATGACGACCTCGATCAAATTTCGGGACGAAATTTCTTTAACGGGTAGGTACTGTCACGACCCAGAAAATTTCGACTAATTTTGAACCAAACTCTTGATACGATTCATTATCTTTGACACGATAAGCAAATTCTGTTAGGTTGAGTCTCAAAAATTTTGAACTGTTTCATATATTCAATTGACCTCCGACTGTTCTCGATGATTCACGAACAACTAATTGTAAATAGTTACATATATATTTAAATATATGTATATAAATAATAATTTGAAACATTATTTGAAATAATATATGATTTAAATGTAGGAAATAAATATGTAAAATAATATGCGATATAATGAAAACTACTATTACAAATGTATATATATATATATATATATATATATATATATATATATATATATATATATATATATATATATATATATATATATATATATATAAATATGTAAATAAATAGTACTTGTAAAATAATATTAAATCTATTTGTTTAAAAATATATATTTATGTGATAAAACTTGTTATTTAAAACTGATTATATATAGAGAGAGAGTAAATGGAAAATGAATGATTTCGAGCCTAATTAGTAAACGTCAGTGACACTCGGTTGACGTTTTGCTAGTTTTAATATAGATGTAATACATGTTCATGAATGATTAAGATAAAGTTTGACTGTAAATTAATTAAGAAGATTTTAGATTTGTTAAATTTTTTTTTACATTTTTAAGTTTAAATATTAGTACTCCCTATAGATAAATTGGAATAGAAAATAAATAATTATCTAATCTTTTTGATCAGGTTTCAAACAGTTAATGAGTGAAATAATTAAATATATTTAATCTAAAAATTTGAGATTTTTAGGAGCACTTTTATACGTTAACTGTTTAGCAATGGACATGATATATTATCCCTATGAAATTGTCGGTAAAATAAATCCAAAAGAAGTTGCAAATGGTTGATCTCACACGTTTTATATATTCAAATAATATTATAATTATTAATTATATTATAATCACAATTCTGTTATACATTACAATCTGTAACACTGTGCCTAATTTGAGTTTACTATGCATAATGGGAAACATACATTACTGTTCGAGTTTGTTTTGTTCGAGTTTGTTTTGCTCACAAATAAGAATCTCAAGTATTATATATATACATGAAGAGATATTGATATATATAACCCATGATAACTCTTTCTTATTCCTTGATCTCACAAGCCCAACTATTCCAACCATGAGCCACCACCGGCTACCACCTCTAACCGTCACCACCAAACACCTTCACCCTAATAAACGACGACCACCCTAGCCACCATCACACCACCTTTCTATTTTTCTCTCACGTTGTAACCCACCTACCTTCTTCCTCTTGATCACCAATGGTAGCCATCTTAAACCATTACTATGCGCCACCACTACCCCACGGCTTACACCACCATCATCTCTCTCTCTCTCTACAATTCTTCTTCGTGAACTTTGTAAACCACCATCACCAAACCCACCTTCAACTCGCCACACATTTAATCATGTAAACCACCACCGCAAGTGTTTTGTTACTATAACCACCACCATCATTCACAGTTACTACTGCTGCCACGATTCTACTTCTATCTTGGTTTATACTTTTCGATCACCCTCATAAAATCATAGTCGTAAACTGCTACAGCAGTGTTTTTCCGGTTCCTGTCAAACTAAACCAACACCACCTCCTTATTTCGAATACCATCTACAATCCCAACCGCCACCACCTCACCACAAACCCACCTATACTTCTACTTTTTCTTTGCTATTATCCGCTAGTTCTTGTCTATAATTACAACCTACAACCCAACCCAAACACCACTGCAGCTTATTGATATTTTTCTGTTTTAATCGCGTTATCAAACCAAAACACCCCAGTTTTGAACCGCTGCTACAACCTACCGTTTCCTTGAATTCTTCTTCACCTATTACTCGATATAAAAACCTACTTAAACCTCTATAACAGTAGCAAGGATTGATAGATCAATAGATGATGATACGTTTTATTTTCCTGTCACCACTTTCTTTGCAACAAGAGCCCACACTCCATTAAAGTCGCTACATTTCATAAAAGAAAAGAGGATGATAATGATATGTCGAGGCTGTTTATTTTGTTTTTAATCGAGCCACACCAGAAAAACCAAACCATTTAATTTAAGATTGGGCTTTTAAAATGATTTATCATTATGAACTTCGATTTTAATTAAGTGAACTTGGGCTGCCCGTTTTATTGGGCATTTCTATGTGGACCGTTTTGTTTTGGGGCCGAGACCCAATCTTGAATAAGGTAAAAATTTTACTGAATATCATTTTAGTATTGATGGATATAGTGATATTATGAAACGGGACACATGGATGAGAATGATAATTATACGCTGATTAGGATATTATATGATCATGATTTTATGTGGTTACGATTATGAATAGATGAAGATTATGATGATAATGAATTAAGATTCGATGATGATGTTAAATGGTGATGTTAAAGATTTGATGATGATAGAAATATGATACATGTTAAACAGTCTCATACATGTTAAATTAACAAAAGTATGAATTGTTACAATAAAGTATCGAGTGGGTTAGTGGTTTGAAGAAAAATTAGTAAGCGAGAGGTCACGGGTTCAAGTCTTATATGGAGCATCTTTTTAGAAAAGGCTTTTTAAGGGGTATACACTCTTAATTTCATTATTACTATTATTATTATTATTATTATTACTCTTATTTGTAAAAGTAGTATTTTTATAAAAATTATCATTTTTATTATTACTATTATTACTAAAAAAAAAAATTTTTTGTTTATTATTATTATCAATAAAATGTTATTAATTAAACTATATATTTTATCATAAAAACTTTAATGTAAGTTCTTATTTTTTTTTATATATGAATGATAAATATAAATTTATAAATAAATTACCAATAAGAAATTATTTTATGAATTAATGAAGTATATAATTTATATCACTAATAATATATAAATTTGTTCGATTACAATTATGTGTGTTAATATATATATAAATGAGATAGGTTCGTGAATTCGAAGTCAACCCTACACTTGTTTAATGTTGTCATATGTATTTTTACTACAAAATACAATATGGTGAGTTTCATTTGCTCCCTTTTTAATTGCTTTTGCAATATATATTTTTGGGCTGAGAATACATGCGCTGCTTTTATAAATGCTTTACAAAATAGAGAAAAGTGATTAAAAATGATATTCTGCGGATTGATGTGCTAGGTAATTTAGTTACATGTTATAAGAGCATGTAAGCGCGAATCCTAAAGATAGATCTATCGGGCTTAACACCCCCATCCTGTAGGCTGCACTAGACATAAGAAATAGTGGACAGATGTTTAGTACTTCGAGGATTATTTATACACTTGGAGTGTACATATCCATCTTTGCGAAGATGACTTATTATATTATTGTTTAGGTTGGTTACTGAGGCCTCAACATAAGCAGAACGGTTTTATACACTTGCGAGTGTACATATATATAAACGAAAATCTTGTGGTCTATTAAAATATTGAAGTGATTGTTATGATAAACCTATGAACTCACCAACCTTTTGGTTGACACTTTAAAGCATGTTTATTCTCAGGTATGAAAGAAATCTTCCGCTGTGCATTTGCTCATATTACATGGAGTCATTCATGGCATATAGAGGTCAGAACCTCGCAATGGGACCAACTGTTGAAGACTTCATCCAGATGGATTAGGACGGGTCGTCTCAATACCATTTCATAATATCCAAACTATAAATGACCTAATCTGTCATTTACTTAATAATAATCTTTATCGAACTCAATGACTTGAATGCAACGTCTTTTGAAATATGCCATGGATGACTCCAAATAATATCTTTAAAATGAGCGAATGCACAGCGGAAGATTTCTTTAATACCTGAGAATAAACATGCTTTCAAATGTCAACCAAAAGGTTGGTGATTTTACTAGTTTATTATAAACATTCATTTTCATCATTTTAATAGACCACAAGATTTCGGATATTTAATTGTACACGTAACCCGAGTACAAAATAATACGCGTAACCCGCGAATTAAAAATCATTCATATGGTGAACGCTTGATAACCGAACTAACAGGATGCATATAGAATATCCCCATCATTCCGGGACTCTCATCGGATATGATAATCGAAGTACTAAAGCATTCGTAACCCGAATGGGACGTGTCAAGGTCCATAGATCTATCTTTAGGATTCGCGTGAATTAGGGGCCATTTCCCTAATTCTTAGGCTACCAAGCTAAAAAAGGGCATATTCGATTTCGATAATCCAACCATAGAATGTAGTTTCGATTACTTGTGTCTATTTCGTAAAGTATTTATAAAAGCAGCGCATGTATTCTCAGTCCCAAAAATATATATAAAAAGGGAGTAATGAAACTCACAATACTGTATTTCGTAGTAATTATGCATATGGCGGCAATGAACAAGTGCAAGATTGGCCTCGGATTCACGAACCTATATTAATTATATATATTTATATAATGGTCAATATCTGCCTAACAATTAAGGTTAAGTCGTAGTGTATCACAATGCTAATGCTCGAGACTGATATGCAAAAGTCAACAAAAGTCAATAATGACTTCCAAATCTATACATGTTTATTATATAACTTAAATATAGTCGTTATGTGTATAAATATATTTATCAGATTTTATTAGAGTAAATAATACAAGTCATTTATTTGTAGGTAAAAACTTATATTAAAATTTATATATAAAAATATACTTTTATATATCTCATGTAATAAAATTTATAAAGTTCACTTAACATCATAAAAATATAATGGTATGAGTAATTATATTACGTGTGGTAAAAATATATTTGCATCACATGTTTATTTGATAAAATCATATTGATGATAATAATGAGTAAAAGTTGTATTATTTTGTAATAATAATAATAATATTAATAATAATAATAATAATAATAATAATAATAATAATAATAATAATAATAATAACACTATTTACATTTATTAATGATAATAATAATTTTGATAATTAATAATAATATTTTGTAATAATACCAATGTCATAATAATAATATTACTAATAATGATAAAATATTATAATCATGTTAATGATAAAAACAATGATAATAATATTTTTGTTATTAATAATACTAATAATGAGACGACCTGTCTTAATCCATAAGGACGAATACAATAACATATGATTACATTGCGAGGTATTGGACCTCTATATGATACATTTTACAAACATTGCATTCGTTTTAAAAGACAAACTTTCATTACATCAAAAGTTGACAGGCATGCATACCATCTCATAATATCCAACTATAAATGACCTAATCTGTCATTTACTTAATCATAATCTTTATTGAACTCAACGACTTGAATGCAACGTCTTTTGAAATATGCCATGAATGACTCCAAGTAATATCTTTAAAATGAGCAAATACACAGCGGAAGATTTCTTTCAATCATGAGAATAAACATGCTTTAAAGTGTCAACCAAAGGTTGGTGAGTTCATTAGTTTATCATCAATATTCATTTCCATCATTTTAATAGACCACAAGATTTTCATTTCCATTTCTCATAAATATACATCCCATACATAGAGATAAAAATCATTCATATGGTGAACACCTGGTAATCGACCTTAACAAGATTCATATAGAATATCCCCATCATTCCGGGACTCCCTTCGGACATGATAAAATTGAAGTACTAAAGCAGTTCAAATTCTCTGACTGGGGCTTGTTAGTGCCCATAGATATATCTTTAGGATTCACGTCAATTAGGATCCAGTTCCCTAATTCTTAGATTACCAGACTAAAAAGGGGCATAATCGATTTCGATAATTCAACCATAGAATGTAGTTTCAGTTACTTGTGTCTATTTCGTAAAACATTTATAAAAGCAGCACATGTATTCCCAGTCCCAAAAATATATATTGCAAAAACATTTAAAAAGGGAGCAAATGAAACTCACAATACTGTATTTTGTAGTAAAAATACATATGACGACATTGAACAATGCAAGGTTGGCTTCGGATTCACGAACCTATATTTTATATATATATATATATATATATATATATATATATATATATATATATATATATATATATATATATATATATATATATATATGTTGGTCAATATCTGTCTATTAATTTAGGTCAAGTTATGGTGTATCACAATCTTATTGTTCGAGATTGATATGCAAAAGTTGACAAAAGTCAATTTGACTCAAAATGAATTTCAACAACTATACATGTTTATAATATAACTTAAATATAGTCGTTTATATATATATAAATATATTTATCAGATTTTATTATAGTAAATAATGCAAACCATTTATTAATAAATAAAAATTTATATTAAAGTTTATATATGATAAAAATATAGTTTTAGATACCTCAAGTAATAACATTTATTAAGTTCACTTAATATCATAAAAATATAGTGGTATGTATTATTAATGTAATTATATTACGTGTAGTAAAAATATATCTTTGTATCACATAATTATTTGGTAAAATAATATTGATAATAATAATGAGTAAAAGTTGTATTATTTTGTGATAATAATAATATTAATTATAATAACAATATTTATATTTACTAACGATAATAATAATTTTTATAATTAATAATTATGACAACCCGAAAATTTCTGAACAAATTTAAACTTAATCTTTATATGTTTTCGACACGATAAGCAAAGTCTGTAATGTTGAAATCTCAAAAAAAAACTTTGAACTATGTTCATGTATTCATTTACCCTTCGACTGCTCTCGATGATTCACGAACAATTATGTGTAAATAGATATGTATAAATATATACATATGCCTGATTAGTAAATTGAGAAATATTAATAAAACATTTAACGGGTTGGTTGTTATGAAAATAATTATGAAAGTTTTATTATGACTTGGAAACTTTAATAAAAGTGTTTGGTGAATAATATTTTACATAAACGTGTTAGTTTCAATATAAGAATATAGATGAAATTATAAGAAAATATCAAATGGTTGAATTATCAAGATTCATTACGATACGATTTACGTGTCTCTGATTGAGAGGTCCACTTTGAATTAGGAAACCTTTTTCCTTTTAACGGTATTCGGAATAATTGGTAAAGTGATTTACAAGTAAGAACAAAAGTGTCAATTAACGGGAACTAGACAAGGGTTAGTGTAGTTCCTGTTAGATGCCCTATTTATATGCGTCAACTATTTAACAGAAATATTATTTAAGATGAAAGTAGAGTTATGGGATATAGATAACTTAGAAAATAAATATTGACGTTTTACCTCAAAATGATTTCGTACTTTCAGTTAACCTTTGGACTTTATCTCATGCTTCATCAATAGTTAGTAATTTGAAAACTTGAAACATATTATATATAAATTTTACTTTTCAAAATACGATACAATGATTTTCATTATTTTAATCTCTTAACAAAATGATCCCTAAATATATTTAGTTTTGGAAAACAAATTTCCATATTAAATTGATTCAGTTTTAAACGTACGAAAACATTTTCAGTTAAAAAAGAACTTTATTATTAAAATGTTTATTAAGATAAAGTGTTTATGAAGTTCGAAAAACTTAATTAAAGCCTTGTATTATAAATTGCAAACATATATATATTGTTTTAAAAATGTAAACGTATTACGACAGAATATTTTCCTATCATATAAATGATTCCAAAATGAACTTTAAAATATAACTAGTTTTGAAAAACTAAACTATTATTTCAATCATAAATAATATGAACAAAGTTTTTTTTTTTTTTTGAAGATATATATTTTTACAAATGATTAAATATAATATTAATTAGATACAAGACGTTTTTGGTTAAATTAACATTATCATATCTAAAAAATATAATATTACTACATTTTTTTAAAGGTACACATCACGAAATGTAAAACGCTAGTTTTTTAAGTGTACGAAAATGCGTTCGAAAAACTGGAACTGGCATGTAAGTCGAGCGTCAACGAACAACTCATCGGTGCTAAAATTACAAATCAACTATGCACGAGAATATAATATAATATTTAATTAATTCTATAGATTAAATAATATTTATATTATATTAATTAATAAAACACGTTGTTATTGAGAAACAAAACCGTGTGCTAGTATTTGTTGTGTCATGCGCTCGCATGAATATGATACTAGACACTCATGCGATCGCATGAGTGTCGGTGGTAGCATACATCTATAAAATCAACCCGATCCTGGTTCTAGTTTTCACTCTATCTATCTCTCACGATATACACACATATATTTATATTATAAATATTATTAGTAAGATTAATATTTTCATTAATCTAATTATTATCACTAAGAGTAATATTATTAGTAATATTATACATAAAATACTACGACGAGGTCATGAGCGAATTATTTCAAGATGTGTTTTTCGAGTGGGATAGGACTAAGGAAATTATGGGTTATAGCTATGGAGGTTATGGGTAATGTTCGAGGGTATACTCGTGAGGCCAATCTAGTGTTTATCATCTCCGTTGCGTCTACGTAATTTCCTGCAATATTGAATCTCAATATTGATATGTGAGCACTCATAACTTAACTTTTATATATTATTAGTGTATCCCTGACTAGTACTCGAGTAGATATGATTATGCATGCATGTTTATTTAATTTAGTCGTTAGATAGTTTTGATGAATCATAGGTTTGATACATATGCTACTGAGATAAAGTATAGGATATGCATGTCGTTGGAAAGCTAGCAAAAAATTAATAACTTTTCATTTAGAACTCGTGTGATTTTGATGAACGGATTAAAAGATATAGTCAACTGAATTATTATTACTTTTAGTATATTTATTGTTAAAATGATTATTATTACTATCGTCGTTATTGTCGTCGTTATAATTATTATCTAATCATAATTATTATTATTATTATTATTATTATTATTATTATTATTATTATTATTATTATTATTATTATTATTATTATTATTATTATTATTATTATTATTATTATTATTATTATCATTATCGCTATTAATAAAAGGTATTGTCATTAAAAATTGTTATTATTATTACTATTGTTATTATCGTTAAGATTATAATTAGTACTATTATTATTATTATTATTATTATTATTATCATTAAAATAGTTATTAGTATTATCATTAATATAATTATAATATTTATTATTATTAGTATTATTATAATTAAAACTAATATTAGTAACATCTAATTATTATGATTACTATTATTATCATTATTATGAACGCGATATAAAAGAGTACTAAAAGCTATCAAACGAATCGATTAAGAAATAATGAGTATATGTATCTTGATGAAATAAATATTGTAAGTTATTGGTTTAGATAAAAATATCATATTTATTATTTTTATCATTATTATTATTATTAAAAGTATTATTAATGTTAAAACTATCATTTTTACTAAAATTATTATTTTAGAAATATATTAGTTATTATAAATTATTATTTTATCATAATTAATATCATTTTAGTAAATATAAATATTGTTATTTTTATTAATAGAACAATAATAATTACTATTATTACAAAATCATACAACTTTTATTTAATATTATTATTATCATTATTATTTTATCAAATGAATATGCGATACAAATATATTTTTACCACACGTAATATAATTATATTAATAATACATACCACTATATTTTTATGATATTAAGTGAACTTAATAAATGTTATTACTTGAGATATATAAAAGTATATTTTTTTTATCATATATAAACTTTAATATAAATTTTTATTTATTAATAAATGGTTTGTATTATTTACTTTAAAAAAATCTGATAAATATATATTTAATATATATATATATATATATATATATATATATATATATATATATATATATATATATATATATATATATATATATATATATGACTATACTTAAGTTTTATACTAAACATGTATAGTTTTTGAAAGCCATCTTGAGTCAAATTGACTTTTGTTGACTTTTGCATATCGATCTCGAGCATTAGGATTGTGATACACTACGACTCGACCTAAATTGTTAGACAGATATTGACCAACACATAAATATATATATATATATAATATAGGTTCGTGAATCCGAGGCCAACCTTGCATTGTTCAATGTCGTCATATGTATTTTTACTACAAAATACAGTATTGTGAGTTTCATTTGCTCCCTTTTTAAATGCTTTTGCAATATATATTTTTTTGGGACTAAGAATACATGCGCTGTTTTTATAAATATTTTACGAAATAGACACAAGTAATCGAAACTACATTCTATGGTTGGATTATCGAATCGAATATGCCCCTTTTTAGTCTGGTAATCTAAGAATTAGGGAACAGACACCCTAATTGACGCGAATCCTAAAGATAGATATATCGGGCCCAACGAACCCCATCCAAAGTACCGGATGCTTTAGTACTTCGAATTTATCATGTTCGAAGGGAGTCCCGGAATGATGGGGATATTCTATATGCATCTTGTTAAGGTCGATTACAAGGTGTTCACCATATGAATGATTTTTATCTCTATGCAGTTTGTGAAATGCCTGATATGAGATGTATGTTTATGAGAAATGGAAATGAAAATCTTGTGGTCTATTAAAATTATGGAAATGATTGATTATGATAAACTAATGAACTCATCAACCATTTGGTTGACACTTTAAAGTATGTTTATTCTCAGGTATTAAAGATATTACTTCGAGTCGTTGAGTTCATCAAGATCATTATTAAGTCAATTATAGTTTGGATATTTTATGAGATAGTATGCATGACTATAAACTTTAGATGAAATGAAAGTTTGTCTTTTAAAAACGAATACAATGTTTGTAAAATGTATCATTTAGAGGTCAAATACCTTGCAATGTAATCATATGTTATTGTATTCGTCCTTATGGATTAGGACGAGTCATCTCATGTGGTATCAGAGCTGGTTTAAGCTATTTAATCGGCTTAATTGTAGAGGGGGTTCTCACAGTGTTACCTGTGACGAAGCATTGGCTCTTACTCCTCGCGGTCCGATTATGGTTGGCTTTGCCGAGAGGCAGGGCTGTAAAATCAGTATCTCTGAGGTACGCTCAGTGGTTACCAGGTGATTAGCTGGGAAGGCACTGAGTGGGATGCATCCCCACATGTCTCATGTGGTATCAGAGTGGTGGTCTTAACGAACCAGGTCTTGCATTAGTGTGTCTAACAAATAGTAATTAAGATGCATTAATGAGTCTGGACTTCAACCGTGTCTGCATGTCAAAAGTTTTGCTTATCATTTTTGTCAGAATTTACATGCTTATCATTCTTAGTCTTGACACATCTTACTGCATTGATTGCATGAATAGTGTATAGACAAAATTCATATCTTAGTGTATCTTTTACTGTAAACTTTGCCTGAAATATCTCGTCAATTCCTCCGTAATCTACGAAATCTTTTGTTCTATATATATATATATATATATATATATATATATATATATATATATATATATATATATATATATATATATATATATATATATATATATATATATATATATATATATATATATATATATATATATTCTATATAATTAGAATACCATCCGATAACCATAAATCATTTCATATCAAAAAATCCTTTATTCAATCGTACAAAATGAAACTCGCTACTAGTTCAAGTCCCTCGGATTCCGATATGGAGTTTCACTCGAGCTCCGAGAGTAGTGTGACCGGAATGGATCAACCAATCAGCCATCATCTATTCTAGATGAATTGGGGATGGGTTCGTAGCCTACTTAATCATTGGAGACAAGAAGAAGGCGATCCCTTCCATCCACCACATTGCTCTCTTGGCGAAGAATCTGAAGCACTTACCGGCAAACCTGTCTGAAGTACCATTTTCTCTCTCATTTCCAGAGTATCTCGTCACGATTATATACTATCTCACATTCTAGATCTTATTCATCCGCTCATTCGAACCACCGATCATCCCGGTGTAATAGAAGAAGTCAACGAGCTTCGTGCTCGAGTATTGGCTTTGGAGACTATGGTGCAAAGGTTACAAGCACCAGCAGCAGCACCAGCATCAATGGTATCACCATCAACAATACCAACAGTACCATTATCACCACCAACAAGAACCGCATCGCAAACCTCAACTTCACAATCTGTCCCACGAGTATCGACGTCATACGCCCTGTAGACAAGGTTGGAGAATTCGGATCTCGGGGATATCTCGTTTGGACTTTTTTAGGGAGATCTCGACATCTCGGAATAATCTTGGGGAGATCTCGGATGTTGAATTATGTTGACTTTATAGTTTTTTTTAATAAAAATATACATAAAAACATAAATATATGTATATTTATATACGTTTTTAAGAGATTTTACAAAAATATCCTAGAAAGGAGCGAGAAATTCTTAGAAACTACGAATTTTACAAGAAAATCTTACAAATTAGCAAAAAATCCGAGAAATCGTGTCTTTGATAAAGTTTGACCCCGTTGACCGAGAAATCTCGGGAGATGAACATCTCGTCTCGGTTGCCTTCTAAAAACGAGATCTCGGAAGAGATCTCGGGAGATTTACAACACTGCCTGTAGATACCAAGGAATACCAACAACAACAAACGATGAAGTATTGATTCATAACTTCATTGGGGAAACATTCTACGGCGATTATGTAATTTCTAAAGTTTAAAGATTATCTGTCACCGTAAATCAGATGAGTGGATAGAAGATAGGGTAGAAACCCTGACCGGAATAGTGCGTGATTTACAAGCGAGACTTATACAAGCAACGCCAACAGCAGCAGTACCGTCAACATCATCAGTACTAACAGTACTGTTAATATCACCTGCACCAGCAGCATCTACAACATCACAAGCTCCGTCAAGTCTATAATCACCACATATATCATCACAAATCAACAACAAGCATGTCATATCAATGAGTTATGAAGTATTAACTCATTTGCACTGAACGATTTATATGTATATCTTATATGTATAAATTTTTAAACCATAATAAATCTTTCCGTACTAAGCTATTATGTGTGAATCCTAACTACTCGGTCAATTCATATTACTGATATGCTATGATGTACATGTTTCGTCAGCAACGTAACCATCGTTAACTACAATCTCTGTTTTAATTCATTGAATTCCATTTCATAATAAATCAAGTGTATTATTCAAATATATGTTTGATTTTACACTTTCATCATCGATGTACTCGAGACTTTTCAGATAACATCATTCGTACCTTACGAAGTTCACAAGAATTCCACGAACACCAACATCATGCATCAACAAATAATGAAGTATTGATTCATAATTTCAATATCATTGAAGAAATACTTATGTGATTTCTAAAGTTTTAGAGATTACTCAATTCTAGTTTCAACCATAAATCAAATGAGTTTAATTTAATAGAGTTTAATTTAATATTAACTCATTAAATCTATATTACATCTGAAGAAAATATACACATATATATTTTCATAAAGACTGTAATAAAATTCTTTTGTACAAAATATTAATTGTGAAATTTTTTTAACGGGTAGGTAATACCCGAGAGATATATATAAATTCACAATTAATATGTTACACTCTTCGAATCTGATTAAGCAAATCATCAACTATACTCCCTACTTTCACAACAATATACATTCTTGTATAGAAATCAAGACAACCATACTCATTCAAATCTAATTACATATTCTGATTTTTGAAATCTCAGAATTCAATTCGAGATATAATCGAAATCATCACTCTTAGATTCCTACAAAGCTATACTTTGACTTCAAAACTGTGCTAGAATATCATATGTATATTAACGATTACAATCGGTGTTCAAACCTTTTAAAATTCCTGAAGACATTTCAAATAATGAACAATCGAGATGATGAGCCAACCACATGTTCCCCACAATTATGTACCTGAAAAACCCTCAAAACCAAAGTCAAAGTTTAACACATATGTGTGTCAAATCCTTTGGCATTTATTACCAAAAATAACTTTGCAATCCCTTTTCAAAGTAACAAATTTTGTCACAGCTTCACCAAGCCGATTTTGACTCTTCATAACCTTGATATATACAGTTACCCTTTTTGTCATAGTTATCGGGGAACCTTTTATATTCCACCACATTATCAGCAGATGTACCAGCAACTTCATTACTCTTTGACTAAAACCTCTCCGAAAAATATCTATACTTATTCATTAAAACCCTAGTATATATTCATCCGCATCTTGTAACGAGAATTGCTATACCAATTACCGAAAATCAGCAATCAGTATTTTGAATCTCGCGGCATTTCTACGCAACAGTTATATATATACATATAACGTATACTTCCAAGACTTACATACCTTGAATGTGAAGTTTCTGAAAAACACCCTAAACTGTGAACTAGTTCTCGAAGTTTTGAAAAATGCTGATGAAGCAGCAAAAACTGTAAACAACCTTAATAGTAAAAAGTTTGATGATAAAGAATAGTGTGTTGGCAAAGCTCAGAAAAAGAGAAGATTTGATATTGAAAAATAGATTGAGCAAACCATGAAGGAGGCTGTGGACAAATCACAAAGACTAAATCTGCCTTTAAAGAATTCAAATGATTCAGTATCTGTTGAAGTCCTTAGTGAATACCTTGCTCCTTACTCTAAACCCTTGTGGATAATATTTTTCATCATCCTTTGATCTTAGATATTCTAAGATATCATCGTATCTTTCATTATAAATATCCTCCATATTTATGAAGATATTTCCATAATTATTCTTATCTGAAATCATTTACCTCTTCGCGCTATCTGAAACTATTTTAGTTTCTAAATTCTGAAACTTTCGAGTTTAAAAATATGAATGTTATTGAAGTGGTGTTGGGACCTGAAGCATGAGTTAGTATAATAAAATGACACTTGATCAACGTGATTATATTACAGTAAGTCATGCTGAGTTTCTAAATGAAATGTGATGATTCACAGATCATAGCGTCATCATGTGCCATGTTACACGACTCTTGTATTCTATTTAATCTCTAAAAATATCAAGAAAATATTTTCTTAATGATTCGGTCTTTTTCGGGATATTCTGGTAATTTGACAAATCAAGATCGTGCCATTACAATTTCCTTCTTAGAACATTAACTATGTTCATTCCGAAATTCATACCTGCGAATTCTGGACCATTACAAGCGGTGTTTAATCGCAAGAAGAGGAAACGAAAGAATGAAGCTCCAAAATAGAAGTTGAAGTATAAATCGCAGCAAATAGAAGAAAGTATTAACTGTGGATGACAATGATTATAGAAGACAGAAGCAGGGACTTCGAAATATAAAGGAGGATATAAAACCGAATAACAACCCAGAAATTACAAACCATATATATCGATGCATATAGCAATATAAATACACGGGAATACTAAAAACACTATAAAACCAAGGGTATAGTATAAGTAAATAGATTCCTCCGGCGGCAGATGAAAAAGAAGAACGACAGATATGAAAGTAAGGAGTATATCGAGAATCAACACTGGATGGAGCATATTGTTGAATATTTTAAAATATGAGTTGAGGGAGAAAGAATAAAAGGTGTGAGTTGTAAGAAAACAAAGGAAGTGGATTTATAGTGAAATATCCGACAGAGAAATCGAGATGGATTATCGCATTAAATCGAAGAGAATCATAATTTCCTTAATCGCCGAAGAATCAAATCCTATATAAATTACAAAGATTTCCTTTAATCCGGAGATCAACTGTGATGACGTCAAAAGATAAGGCAAATCTCTATTTTCTCATTTCACTCTTTTACGATAACTTCACTCATACGCTTCGAAAAATCGAATTATTTTATCCGTATTTCTTAATCATGATAAAATCCTATGTATCAGCTTATATTCATCATAATAACATTCTTACTGTTAGTCATGACAACCTCGATCAAATTTCGGGGATGAAATTTCTTTAACGGGTATGTACTGTGATAACCCGAAAATTTTCGAACAAATTTAAACTTAATCTTTATATGTTTCTGACACGATAAGCAAAGTCTGTAATGTTGAAATCTCAAAAAAAAACTTTGAACTATGTTCATGTATTCATTTACCCTTCGACTGCTCTCGATGATTCATGAACAATTATGTGTAAATAGATATGTATACATATATACATATGCGTGATTAGTAAATTGAGAAATATTAATAAAACATTTAACGGGTTGGTTGTTATGAAAATAATTATGAAAGTATTATTATGACTTGGAAATGTTAATAAAAGTGTTTGGTGAATAATACTTTACATAAACGTATTAGTTTTAATATAAGTATATAGATGAAATTATAAGAAAATATCAAATGGTTGAATTATCAAGATTCATTACGATATGATTTACGTGTCTCTGATTGAGAGGTCCACTTTGAATTAGGAAACCTTTTCCTTTTAACGGTATTCGGAATAATTGGTAAAGTGATTTACAAGTAAGAACAAAAGTGTCAATTAACGGGATCTAGACAAGGGTTAGTGTAGTTCCTGTTAGATGCCCTATTTATATGCGTTAACTATTTAACAGAAATATTATTTAAGATGAAAGTAGAGTTATGGGATATAGATAACTTAGAAAATAAATATCGACGTTTTACCTCAAAATGATTTCGTACATTCATTTAACCTTTGGACTTTATCTTATGCTTCATCAATAGTTAGTAATTTGAAAACTTGAAACATATTATATATAAATTTTACTTTTCAAAATACGTTACAACGATTTTCATTATTTGAATCTTTTAACAAAATGATCCCTAAATATATTTAGTTTGGGAAAACAAATTTCCATATTAAATTGATTCAGTTTTAATGTACGAAAACGTTTCCAGTTTAAAAAGAACTTTATTATTAAAACATTTATTATGATAAAGTGTTTATGAAGTCCGAAAAACTTAATTAAATCCTTGTATTATAAATTGCAAACATATATATATATATTGTTTTAAAAACGTAAATGTATTACGACAGAATATTTTCCTATCATATAAATGATTCCAAAATGAACTTTAAAATATAACTAGTTTTGAAAAACTAAACTATTATTTCAATCATAAATAATATGAACAAAATCTTTTTTTGAAGATATATATTTTTACAAATGATTAAATATAATATTAATTAGATACAAGACGTTTTGGGTTAAATTAACATTATCATATGTATATATGTATATATATATGTATATATATATATATATATATATATATATATATATATATATATATATATATATATATATATATATATATATATATATATATATATATATAACGAAACAACAAAATATAGAAACAAATGATCACAATACTCAAAAGATTAAGCTACACTTTGAGTGGATTAGTTTCTCATTAATTTAAGTCTACATTTTTTTAAAGGTACACACCACGAAATGTAAAACGCTAGTTTTCTAAGTGTACGAAAATGCGTTCGAAAAATCGGAACTGGCATGTAAGTCGAGCGTCAACGAACAACTCATCGGTGCTAAAATTACAAATCAACTATTCACGAGAATATAATATAATATTTAATTAATTCTATAGATTAAATAATATTTATATTATATTAATTAATAAAACACGTTGTTATTGAGAAACAAAACCGTGCGTTAGTATTTGTTGTGTCATGCACTCGCATGAATATGATGCTAGACACTCATGCGATCACATGAGTGTCGATGGTAGCATACATCTATAAAATCAACCCGATCCTGGTTCCAGTGTTCACTCTATCTATCTCTCACGATATACACACATATATTTATATTATAAATATTATTAGTAAGATTAATATTTTTATTAATCTGATTATTATCACTAAGAGTAATATTATTAGTAATATTATACATAAAATACTACGACGAGGTCATGAGCGAATTATTTCAAGACAGGTTTTTCGTGTGGGATAGGACTAAGGAAATTATGGGTTATAGCTATGGAGGTTATGGGTAATGTTCGAGGGTATACTCGTGAGGCCAATCTAGTGTTTATCATCTCCGTTACGTCTACGTAATTTCCTGCAATATTGAATCTCAATATTGATATGTGAGCACTCATAACTTAACTTTTATATATTATTAGTGTATCCCTGACTAGTGCTCGAGTAGATATGATTATGTATGCATGTATATTTAATTTAGTCGTTAGATAGTTTTGATGAATCATAGGTTTGATACATATTCTACGGAGATTAGGTATAGGATATGCGTGTCGTTGGAAAGCTAGCGAAAAATTAATAACTTTTCATTTAGAACTCGTGTGATTTCGATGAACGGATTAAAAGATATAGTCAACTGAATTATTATTACTTTTAGTATATTTATTGTTAAAATGATTATTATTACTATAGTCGTTATTGTCGTCGTTATAATTATTATCTAATTATAATAATAATTATTATTATTATAATTATCGCTATTAATAAAAGGTATTATCATTAAAAATTGTTATTATTATTACTATTGTTATTATCGTTAAGATTATAATTAGTACTATTATTATTATTATTATTATTATTATTATTATTATCATTAAAATAATTATTAGTATTATCATTAATATTATTATAATATTTATTATTATTAGTATTATTATAATTAAAACTAATATTAGTAACATCTAATTATTATGATTACTATTATTATCATTATTATGAACGCGATATAAAAGAGTACTAAAAGCTATCAAACGAATCGATTAAGAAATAATGAGTATATGTATCATGATGAAATAAATATTGTAAGTTATTGGTTTAGATAAAAATATCATATTTATTATTTTTATCATTATTATTATTATTAAAAGTATTATTAATGTTAAAACTATCATTTTTACTAAAATTATTATTTTAGAAATATATTGGTTATTATAAATTATCATTTTATCATAATTAATATCATTTTAGTAAATATAAATATTGTTATTTTTATTAATAGAACAATAATAATTACTATTATTACAAAATCATACAACTTTTATTTATTATTATTATTATCATTATTATTTTATCAAATGAATATGTGATACAAAGATATTTTTTACCACACGTAATATAATTACATTAATAATACATACCACTATATTTTTATGATATTAAGTGAACTTAATAAATGTTATTACTTGAGATATTTAAAAGTATTTTTTTATCATATATAAACTTTAAAATAAATTTTTATTTGTTAATAAATGATTTGTATTATTTACTATAATAAAATCTGATATATATATATATATATATATATATATATATATATATATATATATATATATATATATATATATATATATATATATATATATATATATATATATATATATATATATAAACGACTATATTTAAGTTATATACTAAACATGTATAGTTTTTGAAAGCCATCTTGAGTCAAATTGACTTTTGTTGACTTTTGCATATCGATCTCGAGCATTAGGATTGTGATACACTACGACTCGACCTAAATTGTTAGACAGATATTGACCAACACATAAATATATATATTTAATATAGGTTCGTGAATCCGAGGCCAACCTTGCATTGTTCAATGTCGTCATATATATTTTTACTACAAAATACAGTATTGTGAGTTTCATTTGCTCCCTTTTTAAATGCTTTTGCAATATATATTTTTTTGGACTGCAAATACATGCGCTGTTTTTATAAAAGTTTTACGAAATAGACACAAATAATCGAAACTACATTCTATGGTTGGATTATCGAATCGAATATGCCCCTTTTTAGTCTGGTAATCTAAGAATTAGGGAACAGATACCCTAATTGACGTAAATCCTAAAGATAGATCTATCGGGCCCAACGAGCTCCATCCAAAGTACCGGATGCTTTAGTACTTCGAATTTATCATGTCCGAAGGGAGGCCCGGAATGATGAGGATATTCTATATGCATCTTGTTAAGGTCGATTACTAGGTGTTCACCATATGAATGATTTTTATCTCTATGCAGTTTGCGAAATGCCTGATATGAGATGTATGTTTATGAGAAATGGAAATGAAAATCTTGTGGTCTATTAAAATTATGGAAATGATTGATTATGATAAACTAATGAACTCACCAACCTTTTGGTTGACACTTTAAAGCATGTTTATTCTCAGGTATTAAAGAAATCTTCCGCTATGAATTTGCTCATTTTAAAGATATTACTTGGAGTCATTCATGGCATATTTCAAAAGACGTTGCATTCGAGTCGTTGAGTTCATCAAGATCATTATTAAGTCAATGATAGTTTGGATATTTTATGAGATAGTATGCATGACTATAAACTTTCGATGAAATGAAAGTTAGTCTTTTAAAAACGAATGCAATGTTTGTAAAATGTATCATTTAGAGGTCAAATACCTCACAATGTAATCATATGTTATTGTATTCGTCCTTATGGATTAGGACGTGTCGTCTCAATAATAATCTTTTATAGTAATACCAATGTCATAATAATAATATTACTAATACTGATAAAAATATTATAATCATGTTAATGATAATAACAATGTTAATAATATTGTTGTTATTAATAATACTAATAATAACAAAAATGATAATTTAAATGAAAATATAAGTTTTAAGATTTATAATGATATTTTCTAACAACCATGATAATTATAATAATAACGATACTTTTTAATATTAAATGTAGTAATAATAATATTTTATATAAGAATAATAATCCTATTCAAAATGATAATTTTTAATAATAATAATAAAATGTTTATAATAATGATATTTTATAATAACAATGATATTTTTATTAAAAATGATAATTTTAATAAAAATGACGGTTTTAATATTTAATGATATTTTTAATAATAAAAATGACGATAAAAATAATAAAATGATAGTTTTGATAAAAATATTAATTATTTTAATAATAATAATAATAATAATAATAATAATAATAATAATAATATTATTATTATTATTATTATTATTATTATTATTGATAATTAGATAATAATAATAACAATAATAACGACGATAACGATAACGATAACGATAACGATAACGATAACGATAACGATAACGATAACGATAACGATAACGATAACGATAACGATAATAATAATAATAATCATTTAAACAATAATACCTAAAATTATAGATAATTCAATTGACGATATCTTTTAATCTGTTCATCGAAATCATACGCTTTCTAAATGAAAAGTTATTAATTTTTCGTCAGCTTTCCAATGACATGCATAGCATATACCTTATCTCAGTCTCATATGTAACAAATTCGTGATTCATTATATACTATCTAACGACGAAATTAAATATACAAGCATGCATAATCAAATATACTCGAGCACTAGTCAGGGATACACTATTAATATATAAAAGTTAAGTTATGAGTGCTCACGTATCAATATTGAGATTCAATATTGCAGGAAAGGTACGTAGATGCAACGGAGATGATAAACACTAGATTGACCTCACGAGCATACCCCTAATCCATACCCATAACCTCCATACCTATAACCCATAATTTCCTTAGCTCTATCCCGCTCGGAAAACCCGTCTTGAAATAATTGGCTCATGACCTCGTCGTAGTATTTTATGTATAAATAATAATAATACTACTAATAATAGTAATAATAATAATATTAATCTTAATAATAATAATAATAATATAATTAATAAATACATATATATATATACATACATATATATATATATATATATATATATATATATATATATATATATATATATATATATATATATATATATATATATATATATATATATATATATATATATATATATATATATATATATATATATATATATATATATAGAGTGTTCGAAAGAAGGTATAATGAATCAGAAGTGAGGAACGAGCGAGCTTTTAAAGACTTGGCCACCTCCACCTAACCATGCGATCGCATAGGAACCTATGCCAGCTCACATTGCACTCAATTAAGGCTGCCGACACTTCTTTATTTTATTTAATATATATTTATTTAATTTATATAATTATATATATATTATATTATATTTACAAGTATAGATGAATTGAAAATTTGGTTCTGAAAACTTGTACATTAATGCTCGACTTATGTCTCGGTTCCGATTTTTCGAACGACGTTTCGTACGTTTAGAAAACTAGCTCTTTTCGTTTCGCGATGTGTACCTTATCAAAAAAATTAGACTCAAATCAATGAAACACTATCCTACTTAAAGTGTAACTTATTCATTTGAGTGTTTTGGTCATTTGCTTCCATAAATCGATATCTCATTATATATACATATGCATATAATATTATTATTTTAAATAAAACGTTTTATAAATAAAATTAATATTAAATCTTATTAAGTTGTATATATATATATATATATATATATATATATATATATATATATATATATATATATATATATATATATATATATATATTTCGAAATATAAATTTGAAATATTTATTTAATAATATAATATATAATTTTTCAAAACTAAATGTATTTCAAAGACCGTTATATAATTTAAAACCATTTAAATATTTAACAATGGTTATGTCACATAACGTTTACATAATAGAAATTATTATATCATATAACATTTTCATTTTAAAACTTAACTAAGTATAGTTCATTTATGTACTAGCGTTTATTTTAACTTCTCAAACGTACCAGTTATCCTATCTACATATTAATTGAATCACTTAAGCGAGTGTTACTATCATTTACTTAACTAATTTAATATACACAGACACGTTTTAAATACACGATACAAGTTATGTATATATATAGTTCTAACAATTAACATTCCGACTTATTGTATATATTCAAATTCATTCTTTAAAAGGTTCCACCTATATCATAAACGTTTTCAATAATATGAAAACTAAATATTTATCTTATCAACGACATAAGGCAATCTACTAACCTTTGTCCAGTTATCGTTAATTCACGTATTTGTTCTTACTTGAAAATCACTTTACCAATTATTTCAAATATCGTTAAAAAGAATAGATTTTCCAAATCACAGTAGACCTCACAACAGAGACCCTAATCATATTACAATGTAACTGATAATTCAATCATTTGATATTATCTTTTAATTTCCGTCGATAAACTAATACGTTTATGTAAAGTATTATTCATCAAATACCTTGTTAATGTTTCTAATTAATAAAACTATATATTATATCTATATACACATAAATGTTCGTGAATCATCGAGCACAGTCAAAAGGGTAAATGAATACATGAACACAGTTCAAAGTTTTTGAGATTTCAACATTACAGACTTTGCTTATTGTGTCGGAAACATATAAGGATCAAGTTTAAATTTGGTCGAAAATTTCTGGGTTGTCACAGTACCTACCCGTTAAAGAAATTTCGTCCCCGAAATTTGATCGAGGTCGTCATGGATAACAATAAGAATTTTTTCATGAAAATTATGAGTTGATAAATTAGAGTTTTATCGTCATTATGTAATATGGATAAAACAATTTTTTTATGTGAAGAGTACGAGTGAAGCTATCGCAAAAGAGTGAAATGAGTAAGTGTAGATTCGTCATATTTTTTGACGTAGATAGGATTGGTTTCCGGAGTTCAAGGGATTTAGAGAAAATCTTCGTGATAAGATTTGATTCTTCAGTAATTAAGGAAATTAGGATCTGCTTTGATTAAATGCGATAATCTGTTTTGATTGCTCTGTCAGATATTTTACTATATATCCACCCTCTTTGTTTCCTTATTCCCACAGCTCACTCCTTCTATTCTTCCTCCCTCAATTCATACTTTAAAACATTCCTCAATATGCTCCATCCCGTTCTGATCCTTGATATACTTCTAACTTTTATATCTGTCATTCTTCTCTTTCATCGGCCACCAGAGGAATCTATTCACTTCTATTATACTCTTGGTTTTATAGTGTTTTTAGTTCTCCCGTGTCTTTGCGTTGCAATACTTATTGATATACACGGTTTGTAATTTCTGGGTTGTTGTTGGGCTTTATATCTTTCTTATTTTTTGAAGTCCCTGCTTCTGTCTTTCTATAATTATTAACATCTACAGTTAATAATCTTTTCTGTTTGCTGCGATTTGTATTCTAACTTCTATTTCGGAGCTTCATTCTTTTGTTTTCTCTTCTTGCCATTAAGCACCGCATGTAATGGTCCAGAATTTGTAGATATAAATTTCAGAATGAACATGGTTAATGTTCTAATAAAGAAATTATAATGGCACAATCTTAATTTGTCAAATTACCAGAATACCTTGGAAAAGATCGAATCATCAAGAAATTATTTTCTTGATATATGTTTAGAGTTTAAGTAGAATACAAGAGTCGTGTAACATAGCACATGATGACGTTATGATATGTGAATCATCACGTTCCATTTAGAAACTCAGCATGACTTACTGTAATATAATCACGTTGATCAAGTGTTAGTATATTATACTAAATCATGCTTCAGTTCCCAACACTACTTTAAAAAAACATTCATATTTTAAACTTGAAGGTTTCAGAATTTAGAAATTAAAATAGTTTCTTTTATGATGTAACACAGATAGCGCGAAGAGGTAAATGATTTCGGATAACAATAGTTATGAAGATATCTTCAGAAATATCAAAGATATTTA
Organism: Rutidosis leptorrhynchoides; assembly: GCF_046630445.1. Classification (NCBI taxonomy): domain Eukaryota; kingdom Viridiplantae; phylum Streptophyta; class Magnoliopsida; order Asterales; family Asteraceae; genus Rutidosis; species Rutidosis leptorrhynchoides. The sequence goes on along the minus strand of NC_092341.1, from coordinate 205,879,959 downwards.
TAATGAAAGATATGATGATATCTTAGAATTTCTAACATCGATGGATGATGATGAAGGTTTGTCCGTAAAGATTTAGAGTTAGGAGTAAGGTATTCGTTTATGACTTCAGTAGATACTGAATCATTTGGATTCTTTGAAGGCAGGTTCAGTCATTGTGATTTGTCCATAGCCTCCTTCATGGTTTGCTCAATCCATTTTCCAGTTTCAAACCTTCTCTTTTTCTGAGCTTTACTAACACACTATTCCTTATCATCAAACTTTTGGCTGTTAAGGTAGTTTACAGTTTTTGCTGCTTCATCAGCATTTTTCAAAATTTCGAGAACTAGTTCGCAGTTTAGGGTGTTTTTCAGAAATTTCACATTCGAAGTATGTAAGTCTTGGAGATAGACATTATATGTATATATATAACTGTTAGCGTAGAATTGCTGCGAAATTCTAGAATAAAGATTCAAGTTTTTTGGTATTGAAACTACCGTTACAAGATGCAAATGAGTACATGATAGGGTTTCAATGAATAAGTATAGTGATTTTTTGGAGAGGCTTAAAGATCAATGAAGTTGTTGGTAAGTTTACTGCTAATGTGGCGAGATATAAAAGGTTCCCCGGTAACAATGATGAAGGGGTAATTGTTATAATAAGGCTTATTCGAATGAACAATTGAAGTTGGTTCGCTGGAGCTGTGACAAAACTGTCTACGTTGAAAAGGGACTGAAAAGTTATTTTTCCTAATAAATGCCAAAGGATCTGACACGGATACGTGTTAAACTATGACTTTGGTTTCGAGAGTTTTTCAGGTGCAAGGCTGTAGGTAACATGTGGTTGGATCATCATCTGGATTGTTCATTATTTGAAGTGTCTTCAGGAATTTTGAGGGGGTTTGAACATAGATTGTAATTGTTAGTATTCATATGATGCTCTAGGATTTTGAATGATACAAATACTTTTCTGGGTTCTATGAATAGAAATGATGCTCTAGCACAGTTTTGAAGTCAAAGTATAGCTTTGAAAGATGTAGGAATCTAAGAGTGATGATACCGGTTATATCTCGAATTGAATTCTGAGATTTCAAAATCAGAATATGTAATTGGATTTGAATGAGTATGGTTGTTTTGATTTCTATGAAAGAATGCATATTGTTATGAAAGTAGTGAGTATAGTTGATGATTGCTGAATCAGATTCGAAAAATGTAACATATTAATTGTGAATTTATATATCTCTCGGGTATTACTTACCCGTTAAAAAAAAATTTCACAAGTAATATTTTGTACAAGAGAATTTTATTAGAGTCTTTATGAAAATATGTATATATTTTCTTCAGATACAATACAAATTTAATGAGTTAATATTAAATTAAACTCATTTGATTTTCGACTGGGACTAGAAATAAATAATTCCTAAAACTTTAGAAATTACGTAACCTTCGCTGAGCATTTCTTCTACTTGAATGAAATTATGAATTACTACTTCGTTATTCATTTGTTGATGAATGATATTGGTGTTCGTGGCATTCTTGTGAACTTCGTAAGGTAAGAATGATGTTTTATTATAAAGTTTCGAGTACATCGAAGATGAAAATGTAAAATCAAGCATATAATTGAATAATACACTTGGTTTATTATGAAATAGAATTTATTGAATTGAAACAGAGATTGTATTTAACGATGGTTAAATTGATAACGAAAGATGTACATCATAGCATATTAGTAACATGAATTTAACCGAGTAGTATCTACCAGTTAAAATTCACATGTAATAGCTTAGTACTAAATGATGTAATATGGTTTCAAAATTCATATATATATAAAATATACATATAATTTCTTCAGAGGGAATGAGTTAATACTTCATAACTCGTTGATACAATATGCGCGTTGTTGATTAGTGATGATGTTTGAGGGAATTATGGATCTGAAGGAGCTTGTGATGTTGTAGATGCTGCTAGTTTTGACGGTACTGACGGTGCTGGTGATGCTGACGGTACTGTTGATGATGTTGGTAAAACAAGTCTAGCTTGTAAATCGTGCACCATTCTAGTCAGAGTTTCATTTCATCATTTCGCTCACCCATCTGGTTTATAATTAGAACTAGAATAAATAATCTCTAAAACTTTTAGAAACTACATATTCTCTGCAGAGTATTTCCTTGATGAAGTTATGAATTAATACTTCATCGTTTGTTGTTGTTGGTACAATTTGGTATTTACGGTGCGTATGATGTTGATGCTTGAGGTACAGATTATGATGTTGAAGTGTGGGATGCGGATGTTGTTGGTGGTGGTAATGATTCTATTGGTGTTGATGATGGTGGTACTGTTGATGCCGGTGCTGCTGCTGGTGCTTGTAACCTTTGCACCATATTCTCCAAAGCCAATACTCGAGCGCGAAGCTCGTTGACTTCTTCTATTACACCGGGATAATCGGTGGTTCGAACGAGCGGATGAATAAAATCTAGAATGTGAGATAGTATATAATCGTGACGAGATACTCTAGAAATGGGAGAGAAAATAGTACTTCGGACAGGTTCGCCGATAAGTGTTTCAGATTCTTCGCCAAGAGGGCAATGTGGTGGATGGAAGGGATCGCCTTCTTCTTGTCTCCAATGATTAAGTAGACTACGAACCCATCCCCAATTCATCTAGAATAGATGATGGCTAATTGGTTGATCCATTCCGGTCACACTGCTTTCGGAGCTTGAGTGAAACTCCATATTAGAATCCGAGGGACTTGAACTAGTGGCGAGTTCCATTTCGTACGATTGAATATAGGATTTTTTGTTTTTCGATACGAAATGATTTCTGACTATCGGATGGTATTCTAATTACATAGAATATCTATATATATAGAACAAAAGATTTCATAGATTACGGAGGAATTTACGAAATATGTTAGGCAAAGTCTACAGTAACAGATAGGCTAATGTATGAATTAGCAGATATGCTAAGATATTAATTTTGTCTATACACTACTCATGCAATCAATGCAGTAAGACGTGTCTAGACTAAGAATGATAAGCATATAATTTTCGACAAAAATGATAAGAAAAACTTTTGATATGCAGACACGGTCGAAGTCCAGACTCATTAATGCATCTTAATATCTATCGGTTAGACACACTAATGCAAGACCTGGTTCGCTAAGACCACCGCTCTGATACCACATGAGACGACCCGTCCTAATCCATAAGGACGAATACAATAACATGTGATTACTTTGCGAGGTATTGGACCTCTATATGATACATTTTACAAACATTGCATTCATTTTAAAAGACAAACTTTCATTACATCGAAAGTTGACAGGCATGCATACCATCTCATAATATCCAACTATAAATGACCTAATCTGTCATTTACTTAATCATAATCTTTATTGAACTCAACGACTTGAATGCAACGTCTTTTGAAATATGCCATGAATGACTCCAAGTAATATCTTTAAAATGAGCAAATACACAGCGGAAGATTTTTTTCAATCCTGAGAATAAACATGCTTTAAAGTGTCAACTAAAAGGTTGGTGAGTTCATTAGTTTATCATCAATATTCATTTCCATCATTTTAATAGACCACAAGATTTTCATTTCCATTTCTCATAAATATACATTCCATACATAGAGATAAAAATCATCCATATGGTGAACACTAGGTAATCGACCTTAACAAGATGCATTTAGAATATCCCCATCATTCCGGGACTCCCTTCGGACATGATAAATTCGAAGTACTAAAGCAGTTCAAATTCTTTGACTGGGGCTTGTTAGTGCCCATAGATCTATCTTTAGGATTCGCGTCAATTAGGGGCCAGTTCCCTAATTCTTAGATTACCAGACTAAAAAGGGGCATATTCGATTTCGATAATTCAACCATAGAATGTAGTTTCAGTTACTTGTGTCTATTTCGTAAAACATTTATAAAAGCAGCGCATATATTCTCAGTTCCAAAAATATATATTGCAAAAGCATTTAAAAAGGGAGCAAATAAAACTCACAATCCTATATTTTGTAGTAAAAATACATATGACGAAATTGAACAATGCAAGGTTGGCCTTGGATTCACGTACCTATATATATATATATATATATATATATATATATATATATATATATATATATATATATATATATATATATATATATATATATATATATATATATATATATATATATATGTTGGTCAATATCTGTCTATTAATTTAAGTTAAGTTATAGTGTATCACAATCCTATTGCTTGAGACTGATATGCAAAAGTTGACAAAAGTCAATTTGACCCAAAATGACTTTCAAAACTATACATCTTTATAATATAACTTAAATATAGTCGTATATATATATATATATATATATATATATATATATATATATATATATATATATATATATAAATATATTTATCAGATTTTATTATAGTAAATAATGCAAACCATTTATTAATAAATAAAAATTTATATTAAAATTTATATATGATAAAAATATACTTTTACATACATCAAGTAATAACATTTATTAAGTTCACTTAATAACATAAAAATATAGTTGTATGTATTATTAATGTAATAATATTACGTGTGGTAAAAATATATCTTTGTATCACATAATTATTTTGTAAAATAATATTGATAATAATAATGAGTAAAAGTTGTATTATTTTGTGATAATAATAATATTAATTATAATAACAATATTTATATTTACTAACGATAATAATAATTTTTATAATTAATAATAATCTTTTATAATAATACCAATGTCATAATAATAATATTACTAATAATGATAAAAATATTATAATCATGTTAATGATAATAACAATGTTAATAATATTGTTGTTATTAATAATACTACTAATAATAAAAATGATAATTTAAATGAAAATATAAGTTTTAAGATTTATAATGATATTTTCTAACAACCATGATAATTATAATAATAACGATACTTTTTAATATTAACTGTAGTAATAATAATATTTTATATAAGAATAATAATCCTATTCAAAATGATAATTTTTAATAATAATACTAAAATGTTTATAATAATGATATTTTATAATAACAATGATATTTTTATTAAAAAGGATAATTTTAATAAAAATGGTGGTTTTAATTTTTAATGATACTTTTAATAATAATAATGACGATAAAAATAATAAAATGATAGTTTTGATAAAAATATTAATTATTTTAATAATAATAATAATAATAATAATAATAATAGTAATAATAATAATAATAATAATGATAATAATAATAATGATAATAATAATAATAATTATAATAATAATAATAATAATAATAATAATAATAATAATAATAATAATAATAATAATAATAATAATAATAATAATAATAATAATATTGATTATTAGATAATAATAATAACGATAATAACGATGATAACGATAACGATAACGATAACGATAACGATAACGATAACGATAACGATAATAATAATAATAATAATAATAATCATTTTAACAATAATACCTAAAATTAAAGATAATTCAATTGACGATATCTTTTAATCCGTTCATCGAAATCATACGCTTTCTAAATGAAAAGTTATTAATTTTTCGCCAGTTTTCCAACGACATGCATATCATATACCTTATCTCAGTCTCATATGTAACAAATTTGTGATTCATTATATACTATCTAATGACAAAATTATATATACAAGCATGCATAATCAAATGTACTCGAGCACTAGTCAGGGATACACTATTAATATATAAAAGTTAAGTTATGAGTGCTCACATATCAATATTGAGATTCAATATTGCAGGAAAGGTATGTAGACGCAACGGAGATGATAAACACTAGATTGACCTCACGAGCATACCCCTAATCCATACCATAACCTCCATAGCTATAACCCATAATTTCCTTAGCTCCATCCCGCTCAAAAAACCCGTCTTGAAATAATTCGCTCATGACCTCATCGTAGTATTTTGTGTATAAATAATAATAATACTACTAATAATAGTAATAATAATAATATTAATCTTATTAATAATAATAATAATAATAATAATAATAATAATAATAATAATATAATATATATATATATATATATATATATATATATATATATATATATATATATATATATATAGTGTTCGATAGAAGGTATAATGAATCAGAAGTGAGGAACGAGCGAGCTTTTGAAGACTTGGCCACCTCTACCTAACCATGCGATCGCATGGTTTGGAAGGCAAGTTTCCATGCGATCGCATGGGAACCTATGCCAGCTCACATTGCACTCAATTAAGGTTGCCGACACTTCTTTATTTTATTTAATATATATTTATTTAATTTATATAATTATATATATATATATATATATATATATATATATATATATATATATATATATATATATATATATATATATATATATATATATATATATTATATTTACGAGTATAGATGACTTGAAAATTTGGTTCCAAAAACTTGTACATTAATGCTCGACTTATGTCTCGGTTCTGGTTTTTCGAACGACGTTTCGTACGCTTAGAAAACTAGCTCTTTTCGTTTCGCGATGTGTACCTTATCAAAAAAATTAGACTTAAATCAATGAAACACTATCCAACTCAAAGTGTAACTTATTCATTTGAGTGTTTTGGTCATTTGCTTCCATAAATCGATATCTCATTATATATACATATGCATATAATAGTATTATTTTAAATAAAATGTTTTATAAATAAAATTAATATTAAATCTTATTACGTTGTAATATATATATATATATATATATATATATATATATATATATATATATATATATATATATATATATATATATATATATATATATATATATATATATATATTTCGAAATATAAATTTGAAATATTTATTTAATAATATAATATATAATTTTTCAAAACTAAATGTATTTCAAAGATCGTTATATAATTTAAAACCATTTAAATATTTAACAATAGTTATGTCACATAACGTTTACATAATAGAAATTATTATATCATATAACGTTTTCATTTTAAAACTTAACTAAGTATAGTTCATTTATGTACTAGCGTTTATTTTAACTTCTTAAACGTACTAGTTATCCTATCTACATATTAATCAAATCACTTAAGCGAGTGTTACTATCATTTACTTAACTAATTTAATATATACAAACACGTTTTAAATACACGATATAAGTTATGTATATATATAGTTCTAACAATTAACATTCCGACTTATTGTATATATTCAAATTCATTCTTTAAAAGGTTCCACCTATATCATAAACGTTTTCAATAATATGAAAACTAAATATTTATCTTATCAATGACATGAGGCAATCATTGTGTTGAAAGTTAATCTCTACTAACCTTTGTCCAGTTATCGTTAATTGACATATTTATTCTTACTTGAAAATCACTTTACCAATTATTTCGAATATCGTTAAAAAGAATAGATTTCCCAAATCACAGTGGACTTCATAACAGAGACCCTAATCATATTACAATGTAACTGATAATTCAATCATTTAATATTATCTTTTAATTTCTGTCGATAAACTAATACGTTTATGTAAAGTATTATTCATCAAATACCTTGTTAACATTTTTAATTAATACAACTATATATTATATCTATATACACATAAATGTTCGTGAATCGTCTGAGACGACCCCGAGATTTCCGACCAAATTTAAACTTTATCTTTATACGATTCTGACACGATAAGCAAAGTCTGTAAAGTTGAATCTCAAAATTTTTAAACTACTTTCATATAATCAATTACCCTTTGACTATTCCCGACGATTCACGAATAGTTGTGTGAAAATAAATATGTAAATATATATATAATTATAAGTGTATATAATATTTTGAATTACGAAAATATATTTTAATCAAATAGAATTAAAAATGTGAATTAACAAATAAACTCAGTAGGTTATTAATAAAATGTTATTATAACTTATCATTATTATAACTTTTATTATTATTTATCATATTATTATTATTATTAATTGTATTTAGATTATTATTAAAATAATTATAATTATTAACTATTAATAATAATTATAATTATAAATAACATATGAACGATTTATATTTGATTCAGTGGCACATCTTAATCAGAACTGTATTTGATTGCTGTCTTTGTCCCTAAATTGGTGCACAAATCGAATTACACTCACAATAAGGATCCAAATCAGTTGGTAATCTACCTCAGCTTTTTATTTTCTTCCTAATTTATTTCTGTATACTTTGAAAAATTGAGTTGATCTGATTGTACTACAAAGCTTGATGAAATTTCATTTCGGTCTAAATCACCTTTTTTTTTATCATCAATCACTCAAACACACAACACAAACTCTTTCTGATTTCATATCATATTTAAAAGTAAGGAAATCAAAGATATCCTATGCTTATTAATTCAGACTCGTACAGTACTCATGATCATCATAAACTTAGATGATTCATATTCTTATATCTTCAAAAATGCTCATTTTTCATCTTCATAATTTGACACCAATTCTCAAGTTTAAATTCAACAAATCATCTCGTGATTTTATTACTAATCTTCATAATCATCACAACTCAAGTACCAAGATCGAATGTCTTCATTCTCTTGTTGATCGAAGACCACCAAGACAACCTTTATCACAACCACCACCTTTACCCTCTCCATCGATCACCTCTTTTGGATACAAACCGAAAACTACAACAACAACTCACGAAAGCCTATACTACTCGACTACTATATTGTTTCAACTTCTGTCGAGAGAACCAACCCACACCACTACCATGCTTGCTAGTCCGTTTCCATTTTAAAACACAATCGAACCCTCAACCCATTTCAACCACCACCATAAACCATCATAATAAACCTGCTGCCACTCGCTGCTGTAACTACAGCATCTTCCAGTTCCAGTTTAATAATAAAGAAGATGAGGTGAATGAGAGAGATAATGACATGTCACAGTTTAAACTTGTCAATACGGGTATATTGAATATTAATATTCCTTTCAAGTCAATTGATATGCAAGTGGAAATTAAAAGATACAATTATTGGCCAACACCTTTCTACACACCAACCTCACCCATTTGCTTCCCACACTTGAGTTAATAATAAGATAATCCTAGTGGAGATTAAAAATTCGCTGCATGTGTTGTAAGCCATCGAATAACTCCAAGGACTGCCTGATTTTCGGTTTGAAGATTTACAAAAACCAATTAAGTTAATGAAGTTTTTGATATGCGTATATATTTTATGATCTTGTCGGTTAAAGTAGAGAAGGAAATAACATCGATTACCTCACCCATTATTTCATGTTAACTTATTTAATTCACAAAACTGTATTATAAAAGTGCCGGTAATATGTCTTAGATTATGATACGAGTAGGGAATTAGTCGTGATGGGATACTAGGGTATATTTTTTTTCCTTGGGCCGTATTCCTTTATCCTGCTCGGCCGGAGTATCTTGGGCTGTAAATGGGTATCTTGAACTGTAAAAACCGACTTAGGCTTTAGGAATTTTGTCGCACGAGTTGCTGCAGTGCAACATCCATTTTTTCTATCCTCGTTCAAAACACAACAAACCGCATTCATCACTTTTATTATCCTGTTTCTTTCTATTTTATCGAGCATTCGACTCACCATCCAAACACCGCCCCAAAACCCCGCCTACTGTGTTTGTATTTCTGTTTCTTTTCGATTAGAACAAAAATTAAGAGAAGATGATGACTATGAAAGAAGGTTGAATGATGTTAGTAAGATTAATGATGATAAGTTGGTAAGATGATTGCGATGATATAAACAATGATATAAATATAGATGATGATGAGCAAGGGACCGTTATGATACTAATAATAGATGAAGTAATTAAGATGACAAAGGTGATCATGATTATATGACTTTGATGGTAACATGGTGAGTGAAGATGGAGAACAAATTGAAACAGAAATATAAGGGTTAATTAGATTTAGGAAACGATTTAATCAGATAAGCAAGCAGTAGAGGAGTAGTTTTGTGTGGTGTTGGGTTAGCGAGAGGTCGCGGGTTCGAGCCCGTGCCGGGGCAATTATCCTTTTAAAGCTTGTTTCATTAAGGTAGCACTTTTATTATTATTATTATTATTATTATTATTATTATTATTATTATTATTATTATTATTATTATTATTATTATTATTATTATTATTATTATTATTATTATTATTATTATTATTAGTTTTATTATTATTATTATTATCACTATTAATATTATTTTTAAATATTATTATTAGTATTAGTATTATTAACATTAATTTAGTATTATAATAAATATTATTTTTAACCAAAGATAACAATATAAAGATATAAATATTACATATATCATAAGCATATCTAAAGTTACTATTTTCATATATTATATAAATAACATAAATATATATATATATATATATATATATATATATATATATATATATATATATATATATATATATATATATATATATATATATATATATATAATATTGAAATAATAAATACATTACCATTTTAAATAAGTAATATATTATAATTAATATATATAAAATGGTTTGATTATTATTACATGTTCAATATATGTGTTAATATATATAAATGATATAGGTTCGTGAATCCAAGGCCAACCCTCTACTTGTTCAATGTCGTCATATGTATTTTTACTACAAATTACATTAGGTGAGTTCATTTGATTCCCTTTTACTCTTTACATTTTTGGGACTGAGAATACATGCACTGTTTTTACAACTGCTTTATTAAATGCTTTTGAAATATATTTTGAACTGTAAATACGTGAAATACTTTTATAAATTTTTGACGAGATAGACACAAGCAAAACATTCCTCGAATGAATTATTATACAGACAGAAGTTCTGTGGATTATTATTGAATTATGTGGACTTGATAATTGTCACTAATTGTTGTGAATATTTTTCCCTTGATTATTATTCCTTGGTAACCTAAGAATTTGAATCGGGTATGGCCCTAAATCACGCGAATCCTAAAGGTAGCTACCCGGTTTAACACCCCCACCCAGAATGTTCACTAGACGGAAGGGCTAGTGGGCGTGGTGTTTAGTACTTCGAAGTTTATATGATTATTATACAGACGAGATGTTCTGTTTTGGGGATATTATTATGCACATTATATGTTAAGGTCGGTTACCAAGCCAAGCTATGAAAGCAATGAAAAGTGAATGTTATGTATCGAGAGAATGATTTTATACACATGTTATGTGTATGTTATTTTGTGCACAAGATATGTGTACGGTTAATATGATTTATGAAAAAGGATTTCGTACACGAGAAAGGTGTACTGTATTTAAAAGATATCGCATGTACATTACAGGTGGGTATAGGATTCGGGCCCATTTGTACCATGCAGGATTTAAATCTTGTGGTCTATCAAAATGATAAATTTTATTGTTTTATGATAAACTTATGAACTCACCAACCTTTTGGTTGACACTTTAAAACATGTTTATTCTCAGGTATGAAAGAAATCTTCCGCTGTGCATTTGCTCATATTACATGGAGTCGTTCATGGCATATAGAGATCAGAACCTCGCAATGGGACCGACTGTTGAAGACTTCGTCCAGATGGATTAGGACGGGTCGCTTCTGTTGGTATCAGAGCGGTGGTCTTAGCAAACCAGGTCTTGCATTAGTGTGTCTAACTGATAGTCGTTAGGATGCATTAGTGAGTCTGGACTTCGACCGTGTCTGCATGTCAAAAGTTTTGCTTATCATTTTTGTCAGAAATCATCTGCTTATCATCCTTAGGAAATTACCTGCTCATTATTCTTAGTCTAGACATGTTTTACTGCATTGACTGCATGAATAGTGTATAGACAAAATTCATATCTTAGCATACCTACTAATCCATATCTTAGCGTATCTGTCACTGTAGACTTTATCTGACACGTTTCCTTAATTTTCTCCGTAATTCACGGGATCTTTGGAAGTATGTATAGATATTCTACATATAATTAGAATATCATTCGACATTCGAAAATCATTTCATATCAAAACCCTTTAACTGATCGTGAGAGATGGATCCTACACCTAGCTTGGATTCCATTAGTTCCGGAAGCGATTTCGAGATGTATATTGAAGCAGACTCCGAAGTCAACGAACCTGAAGTGTCTCCGCCGTTTAGCTATTTTTCTTTCTGGAGGAAATGGGGGTGGGTCCGAGACTTACTCACTCGATGGAGAAATGAAGAAGGCGAGCCTTACTGCGAACCAAACTTACCTCCTAACATCGGAGAAAACGATGTACTCACTGGTGAACCTATGCGTAACACTATATTCACCCTTCTTGCTAAAGTTTTCCACCTCGAAGGTCGCATTACTGCAATCTCAGAAAATATTCAACCTCTACTTCCGAATACCAATCGAAGGGGAATATTAGAAGAAGTTAGGGAACTTCGAATTGATAATCAAGATCTATCAAATCAGATGAGTGGATGAATAGAAATGATAGAGGGTAGGATAGAAAACCTGACAAGAATGGTGCGTGATCTACAAGCTATACTTACTAGACCAACATCATCACCAACAACACTTGTAACACCGACAGCAACAGTACCACCATCAGCAGCACCAGCAGCATAACCAGTAACAACAACAACATCATCACACGTCTCAACCTCGCAATCTATACCTCAAGCATAATCATCGCTCTACGAATCGTTCTACATAAACTATCTTCGTCCTTCATGGCGATTATGTAATCTCTAATGTTTTAGAGATTATGTACTCTAGTTCTAACTGTAAATCTGATGAGTTTAACATCACATTGACTCATCAAATTCATGATTACGTCTGAAGAAAATATATATGTATATATGTTTTCATAAAGATTGTAATTAAAAGTTTTATTGTACAAACTGTTAATGGTGAAAATATTTTAACGGGTAGGTAATACCCGAGGAATATTGAAAGGACCCGTTCATATACATTATAAACGATTCACATTAGTTGATTACATCGCGAGGTATTTTGACCTCTATATGATACATTTTACAAATATTGCATTCGTTTTTAAAAGACAAACTTTCTTTACAACGAAAGTTGACGGCATGCACACCATTTCATAATACATCCAACTATAATTGACATAATAATAATCTTGATGAACTCAATGACTCGAATGCAACGTCTTTCAAAATATGCCATGAATGACTCCAAGTAATATCCTTAAAATGAGCTAATGCACAGCGGAAGATTTCTTTAATACCTGAGAATAAACATGCTTTAAAGTGTCAACCAAAAGGTTGGTGAGTTCATAGGTTTATCATAACAATCATTTCAATATATTAATAGACCACAAGATTTCCGTTTATAAATATATATACACTCGCAAGTGTATAAAAGTATTCTATAAGTTGTAGGCACCCGGTAACAAGCCTTAACGTTCATGTTTTACCCTCTGAAGTACACCAGATCAGGTGTGTTTAAAATAACCTCGAAGTACTAAAGCATCCCATAGTCAGGATGGGGTTTGTCAGGCCCATTAGATCTATCTTTAGGATTCGCGCCTACCGTACATAGACAAGTAGTTTAATGTTACCAAGCTAAGGGTATATTTCTGGTTTAAACCCACGTAGAATTAGTTTTAGTACTTGTGCCTATTTCGTAAAACATTTATAAAAACAGCGCATGTATTCTCAGTCCCAAAAATATATATAAAAGGGAGCAAATGAAACTCACCATACTGTATTTCGTAGTAAAAATACATATAACGTCATTTAACAAGTGCAAGGTTGGCCTCGGATTCACGAACCTATATTAATTATATATATTTATATGTTGGTCAATATTTGTCTAACAATTTTTGGTCAAGTCATAGTGTACCACAATCCTAATGCTCGAGACTAATATGCAAAAGTCAACAAAAGTCAACGTGACCCAAAATGACTTCTAAAATTTATACGTGTTTATTATATAACTTAACTATATTCGTTTTATATGTTTAAATATATTTATTAGATTTTATAATAATAAAAGTCATTTATTAATAAAAATTTATATTAACGTTTATATATGATAAAATATACTTTTATATATCTTAAGTAGTAAAATTTATAAAGTTCACTTAATATCTTAAAACTATAGTGGTAAGTATTAATAATGTAATTATATTACGCGTGGTGAAAAATATCTTTGTATCCCCTATATATTTGATAAAATAATATTGATCATAATAATAATAAGTAAAAGTTGTATTATTTTGTAATAATAATTATTATTATTCTATAAAAAAATAACAATATTTATATTTACTAAAAATGTTATTATAAAATGATAATACTAACATAATAGTAATAATGATATTTTATAATAACAATGATATTTCTATTAAAATAATAACGACGATAGTAATAATAATCATTTTAACAATAATACTAAAATTCAGTTGACTATAACTTCAAATCCGTTCATCGAAACCATTCGATATCTAAATGAAAAGTTCTTAATTTTTCGCTAGCTTTCCAATGACATGCATATCATATACCCTATCTTAGTAGCATATGTATCTAATTCAGGATTCAACAAACCTATCTAAGGACAATATCGAATGTACAAGCATGCATAATCCTATATACTCGAGCACTAGTCAGGGATACACTATTGATATATAAAAGTTAAGTTATGAGTGCTCACGTATCAATATTGAGATTCAATATTGCAGAAAAGTATGTAGACGCAACAGAGATGATAAACACTAAATTGACCTCACGAGCATACCCATGAACCATACCCATCACCTCCATAGCTATAACCCATAATTTCCTTAGCTTCGACTCATTCAAAAAACTATTTTGAAATCACTCCGTCGTAATATTTTATGTATACTAATAATATCTTGAAATAATATAGAGCAAATATATATATATATATATATATATATATATATATATATATATATATATATATATATATATATATATATATATATATATATATGTAAATCGATTGAGAGAGTTTAGAGAAATATATTTTCAAGTTTCTATGAAATAATGAAACCTATTGAATTCTATTTATAATAGATTTTTGAATTATTAAAGTGAATTATTAAAGTATGAATTATTAAAGTGAATTATTAAAATATGAATTATTAAATTGAATTATTAAAGTATGAATTATTAAAGTGAATTATTAAAGTATGAATTATTAAAGTGAATTATTAAAGTATGAATTATTAAAGTGAATTATTAAAGTATGAATTATTAAAGTGAATTATTAAAGTATGAATTATTAAAGTAAATTATTAAAGTTAAAGTAAAGTAAAAGTAAAGTAAAGGTAAAGTTAAAGTATAGTAAAAGTATAAAAACTATGTATGTATAATACGTGTATAAATATATATAATATTAATTTAAATTGTTATATATATTTAATGAAATAAAATATAAATATCGTTATATTTATTATACTGGTTAAGTAATGAGTTGTCAAAAGTGATTCTAGATATTTATAAAAGTTATATACGTTTTAATAATAAAGTTCTTTTTAAACTGAAAACGTTTTTGTACGTTTGAAAATAGATTAATAGAATATTATGGAAACCAATTCTCCACTAGCTTTTGTCTAACTTTCGTAAATGACACTTTTTATTTTTATTTATAAATAGCTTTACAAATTATTCCGAATATCGTTAAGATTAAGATTTCTCAAATCATAGCGGACCTCTCAACAGAGACTTGTAATCATAATTCAATGTTTCTGATAATTCAATCATTTAATATATTTTTTTTTAATTTCGTTGATAATCATATTGAAACAAATACGTTCATATAAAGCATTATACTTTTAAATACTTTGTTGACATTTTCAATTTATAACATATACACATATACATACATATTCATATATGTTCATTTAATGGTTCGTGAATCATTGGAATTTGGTCGAGGTTTAAATGAATGTATAAACATAGTTTAAAATCCTTGAGATTTAACTTAACAAACATTGCTTATCGTGTCAGAATAATATAAAGATAAAGTTTAAATTTAGTCGGAAATTTCCGGGTCGTCACAAATATTTAGATTTCACATTAATAAATACACTGTACATTCTTTCAAATCTAATTCAACAGTCATTTACTATCCTATTTACAACCACCGATATACGTATCTGTTCACTGCAGAATAACCCTTTTCATTCAATTTCATATTTGGATTTTGATCTATCAGAATTCAACAAGTGGCATAATGAAGAAAACATTGGACAAAAATAAAAATTTGTTAGAACCAAACAAATTAACCATGAAATTTTTTTGTTAAGAATCCACGCTAACAAAATCCTAGCTAACTATTCCTAGCTAACTGATTACATTTTATTTATCGCAGTTTATTTATTGCAATTTAATTATCGCAATTTATTTATCATCATTTAATCTCTGTTATTTACTTTACGCATTTTATTTATCGTCATTTAATTTTTGTATTTTACGCACTTTAAATATCGGGACACGTATACAAGGTTTTGACATATCATATCGACGCATATATATTATTTGGAATAACCATAGACACTCTATATGCAGTAATGATCGAGTTCTCTATACAGGGTTGAGGTTGATTCTATAATAATATATATACTTTGAGTTGTGATCGAGTCTGAGACATGTACACGGGTCACGATACGTATTAATTAATTCGAATATTATATTTTAAACTATATATGAATTATTGGACTATCAACTGTGGACTATCGACTGTGGACTAATAACATTGGACAATTAATATGAATTAAAATATTGATTATAATATATGAAACTAAACAATTCTTCAAGTTTGCCACTTGATTTCATCTTAAACTTCATTTGTATCTTGACGATTACAATCCGCGTTCAAACCTTTCATGATTCTTAAAAACATCTCAAACGAGAGGATGAACCAACCACACTTCATCTACGGGAGAAAAGATTGATGCATTTAGTTATGCATCTGAAAGACTCTCGGAAACTGAGTAAACATTTAACACGTAGTTGTGCTAATTCCTTTAGTGTTATTATTACCCAAAATAACTTGGTAATTTCTTTCAAAGTAGCAAATTTTGTCACAGCTCCAGCAAATCAACTTCGACTTTTCGTTCGAAACAACCTTATTATCACCTTGATTTATATGTATGCTCTTTTATTATTACCGGGGAACATTTTATATTCCACCATATTACCGTCCGCGTTTAATCATCTAAAAACACAATTTTCTTGAAATCACCTCGGATCGATAACCAATGATTCAGATATGGTAGCAGTAAATGTAGAGGAATCGACAATCAGTACTTTGAAAACTCACAGCATATCTGTATCAACAGTTATATGTATAACATTTATCTCTTAGAATAGCTATTTTCCATTCTGAAATTTTGAAAAGCACCCAGCCTACGAATTAATACATTGAACTTTGAAAAAGCTGAATGTAGCAGTAGAAACTGTAGATAACCGTAAACGACCTTAATCGTCGGAAGTTTGATGATAGAGAATAGTACGTTGGAAAAGCTCAGAAAAATTGGAACTGGAAAACGAATTGAGCTAACCACGAAGGAGACCAAGGACAAATACAAGGACCAAACCCTATATTCAAAGAATCCAGGTAATTCTGGATCCGATGAAATTGTTAGAGAATATCTTGCTCCGAAGTCATGTTAAAAATCTTGCGGAAAATCTTTCTTCATCAACCATCGAACTTAGAAATTCCAAAATATCATCATAAATATCTTCAATATTTCTGAAGATATTTTCATAAATATTCTCGTCCGAAATTATTTATCTCTTCGTGCTATCTACATTATATCATAAAGGAAACTACTTTAGTTTCTAAAATTCTTTAAAATTCAAATTTGAATTATGAATGATTTTGAAGTAGTGGTGGAAATTGATGCATGAATTAGTATAATATAATGACACTTGATCAACGTGATTATATTACAGTAAGTCATGCTAAATTTCTAATGGAACGTGATGATTCACAGATCATAACGTCATCATGTGCCATGTTACATAACTCTTTCATTCTACTTAACTCCTGAACAAATCAGGAAAATGTATTCTTGATGGTTCTATCTTCCGCGATGTTGATAAATTTAAAAATTAAATCGTGCTATCACGTTCCTTCCTGCTTAGCACATTATAATCATTCGAAATATATCTACAAATTCTGGACCATTATTCGCTTAACTTGAAGTCGGGAAGAGAAAACAAAAGCATAGAGCTTCGAAATATAAGGGAGAATATAAATCCCAATAACAACACATAAATTACAAACCGTGTATATCAATGTTTATCACAACATAAAGACACAGGAGAATTAAAAACATTATAACCCCAAGGGCGAAGTAGAAGAAAGCAGATTCCTCTGGTGGAAGTTGGAAAAGGAGAATGATTGTTGTGATAGTAAGGATGAGGACAAGGATCAGAACAGGATTAAGCATTTTTTTTACAATCGTTTGGATGTTTGAACTAAGAAAGAAAGTATAGGAATGATGAGAATAATTGAACAGAAGAATTTAATTTATAATGGAAATAACAGACAGAGTAATCGAGGGAGATCACCGTGTTTAATTATAGTGATCTTAATTTCTTTATTCGCCGAAGAATCAAATCTTTTAGATTTCGAAGATTTTGTTTAAATCCCTTGAATCCGGAATTCAACCATGACTAGTCAAAAGTTATGATGAAACTTGTCTTTCTCATTTCACTCTTTTGTGATAACTTCACTCACCCGCTTCGAGTAATCGAATCATATTATCCACATTACTCTATGGTAATAAAATTCTATTTTATCAACTCATATTCGTCATGAAGACATTCTTATTGTTAACCATGACAACCACACTCAAATTTCGGGACAAAATTTCTTTAACGGGTAGGTACTGTGATGACCCGGAGATTTCCGACCAAATTTAAACTTTATCTTTATACGATTCAGACACGATAAGCAAAGTCTGTAAAGTTGAATCTCAAAATTTTTGAATTACTTTCATATAATCAAGTACCCTTTGACTATTCTCGACGATTCACGAACAGTTGTGTGAAAATAAATATGTAAATATATATATAATTATAAGTGTATATAATATTTTGAATTACGAAAATATATTTTAATCAACTAGAATTAAAAATGTGAATTAACAAATAAACTCAGTAGGTTATTATTAAAATGTTATTATAACTTATCATTATTATTAATTTTATTATTATTTATCATATTATTATTATTATTAATTGTATTTAGTTTATTATTAAAATAATTATAATTATTAACTATTAATAATAATTATAATTATAAATAACATATGAACGATTTATATTTGATTCAGTGGCACATCTTAATCAGAACTGTATTTGATTGCTGTCTTTGTCCCTAAATTGGTGCACAAATCGAATTACACTCACAATAAGGATCCAAATCAGTTGGTAATCTACCTCAGCTTTTTATTTTCTTCCTAATTTATTTCTGTATACTTTGAAAAATTGAGTCGATCTGATTGTACTACAAAGCTTGATGAAATTTCATTTCTGTCTAAATCACCTTTTTTTTTTATCATCAATCACTCAAACACACAACACAAACTCTTTCTGATTTCATATCATATTTAAAAGTAAGGAAATTAAAGATATCCTATGCTTATTAATTCAGAATCGTACAGTGCTCATGATCATCATAAACTTAGATGATTCATATTCTTATATCTTCAAAAATGCTCATTTTTCATCTTCATAATTTGACACCAATTCTCAAGTTTAAATTCAACAAATCATCTCGTGATTTTATTACTAATCTTCATAATCATCACAACTCAAATACCAAGATCAAATGTCTTCATTCTCTTATTGATCGAAGACCACCAAGACAACCTTTATCACAGCCACCACCTTTACCCTCTCCATCGATCACCTCTTTTGGATACAAACCGAAAACTACAACAACAACTCACGAAAGCCTATGCTACTCGACTACTATATTGTTTCAAATTCTGTCGAGAGAACCAACCCACACCACTACCATGCTTGCTAGTCTGTTTCCATTTTGAAACACAATCGAACCCTCAACCCATTTCAACCACCACCATAAACCATCATAAAAAACCTGCTGCCACTCGCTGCTGTAACTACAGCATCTTTCGGTTCCAGTTTAACAATAAAGAAGATGAGGTGAATGAGAGAGATAATGACATGTCACAGTTTAAACTTGTCAATACGGGTATACCGAATATTAATATTCCTTCCAAGTCAATTGATATGCAAGTGGAAATTAAAAGATACAATTAGTGGCCAACACCTTTCTACACACTAACCTCACCCTTTTGCTTCCCACACTTGAGTTAATAATAAGATAATCCTAGTGGAGATTAAAAATTCGCTGCATGTGCTGTAAGCCATCGAATAACTCCAAGGACTGCCTGATTTTCGGTTTGAAGATTTACAAAAACCAATTAAGTTAATGAAGTTGTTGATATGCGTATATATTTTATGATCCTGTCGGTTAAAGTAGAGAAGGAAATAAAATCGATTACCTCACCCATTATTTCATGTTAACTTATTTAATTCACAAAACTGTATTATAAAAGTGCCGGTAATATGTCTTAGATTATGATACGAGTAGGGAATTAGTCGTGATGGGATACTAGGGTATATTTTTTTTCCTTGGGCCGTATTCCTTTATCCTGCTCGGCCGGAGTATCTTGGGATGTAAATGGGTATCTTGAACTGCAAAAATCGACTTAGGCTTTAGGAATTTTGTCGTACGAGTTGCTGCAGTGCAACATCCATTTTTTCTATCCTCGTTCAAAGCACAACAAACCGCATTCATCACTTTTATTATCCTTTTTCTTTCTATTTTATCGAGCATTCGACTCACCATCCAAATACCGCACCAAAACCCCGCCTACTGTGTTTGTATTTCTGTTTCTTTTCGATTAGAACAAAAATTAAGAGAAGATGATGAATATGAAAGAAGGTTGAATGATGTTAGTAACATTAATGATGATAAATTGGTAAGATGATTGCGATGATATAAACAATGATATAAATATAGATGATGATGAGCAAGGGACCGTTATGATACTAATAATAGATGAAGTAATTAAGATGACAAAGATGATCATGATTATATGACTTTGATGGTAACATGGTGAGTGAAGATGGAGAACAAATTGAAACAGAAATATAAGGGTTAATTAGATTTAGGAAACAATTTAATTAGATAAGCAAGGAGGAGTAGTTTTGTATGGTGTTGGGTTAGTGAGAGGTCGCGGGTTCGAGCCCGTGCCGGGGCAATTATCCTTTTATAGCTTGTTTCATTAAGGTAGCACTTTTATTATTTTTATTATTATTATTATTATTATTATTATTATTATTATTATTATTATTATTATTATTATTATTATTATTATTATTATTATTATTATTATTATTATTATTATTATTATTATTATTATTATTATTATTATCATTATTAATATTATTTTTAAATATTATTATTATTATTATTATTATTAGTATTATTAACATTAATTTAGTATTATAATAAATATTATTTTTAACCAAAGATAACTATATAAAGATATAAATATTACATATATCATAAGCATATCTAAAGTTACTATTTTCATATATTATATAAATAACATAAATAGATATATATATATATTATTGAAATAATAAATACATTACCATTTTAAATACGTAATATATTATAATTAATATATATAAAATGGTTTGATTATTATTACATGTTCAATATATGTGTTAATATATATAAATGATATAGGTTCGTGAATCCAAGGCCAACCCTATACTTGTTCAATGTCGTCATATGTATTTTTACTACAAATTACATTAGGTGAGTTCATTTGATTCCCTTTTACTGTTTACATTTTTGGGACTGAGAATACATGCGCTGTTTTTACAACTACTTTATTAAATGCTTTTGAAATATATTTTGAACTGTGAATACATGAAATACTTTTATAAATGTTTGACGAGATAGACACAAGCAAAACATTCCTCGAATAAATTATTAATGCAGACAGAAGTTCTGTGGATTGTTATTGAATTATGTGGACTTGATAATTGCCACTAATTGTTGTGAATATTTTTCCCTGATTATTATTGCTTGGTAACCTAAGAATTAGAATCGGGTATGGCCCTAATCCACGCGAATCCTAAAGGTAGCTACCCGGTTTAACACCCCCACCCAGAATGTTCACTAGACAGAAGGGCTAGTGGGCGTGGTGTTTAGTACTTCGAAGTTTATCTGATTATTATACAGACGAGATGTTCTGTTTTGGGGATATTATTATGCGCATTATATGTTAAGGTCGGTTACCAAGCCAAGCTATGAAAGCAATGAAAAGTGAATGTTATGTATCGAGAGAATGATTTTATACACATGTTATGTGTATGTTATTTTGTGCACAAGATATGTGTACGGTTAATATGATTTATGAAAAAGGATTTCGTACACGAGAAAGGTGTACTGTATTTAAAAGATATCGCATGTACATTACAGGTGGGTATAAGATTCGGGCCCATTTGTACCATGCAGGATTTAAATCTTGTGGTCTATCAAAATGATAAATTTTATTGTTTTATGATAAACTTATGAACTCACCAACCTTTTGGTTGACACTTTAAAACATGTTTATTCTCAGGTATGAAAGAAATCTTCCGCTGTGCATTTGCTCATATTACATGGAGTCGTTCATGGCATATAGTGGTCAGAACCTCGCAATGGGACCGACTGTTGAAGACTTCATCCAGATAGATTAGGATCGGTCACTTCAGTTGGTATCAGAGCGGTGGTCTTAGCGAACCAGGTCTTGCATTAGTGTGTCTAACTGATAGTCGTTAGGATGCATTAGTGAGTCTGGACTTCGACCGTGTCTGCATGTCAAAAGTTTTGCTTATCATTTTTGTCAGAAATCATCTGCTTATCATCCTTAGGAAATTACCTGCTCATTATTCTTAGTCTAGACACGTTTTACTGCATTGACTGCATGAATAGTGTATAGACAAAATTCATATCTTAGCATATCTACTAATCCATATCTTAGCGTATCTGTCACTGTAGACTTTATCTGACACGTTTTCTTAATTTTCTCCGTAATTCACGGGATCATTGGAAGTATGTATAGATATTCTACATATAATTAGAATATCATTCAACATTCAAAAATCATTTCATATCAAAACCCTTTAACTGATTGTGAGAGATGGATCCTACGCCTAGCTTGGATTCCATTAGTTCCGGAAGCGATTTCGAGATGTATATTGAAGCAGACTCCGAGGTCAACGAACCTGAAGTGTCTCCACCATTTAGCTATTTTTCTTTCTAGAGGAAATGGGGGTGGGTCTGAGACTTACTCACTTGATTTGCTCATATTACATGGAGTTGTTCATGGCATATAGAGGTCAGAACCTCGCAATGGGACCGACTGTTGAAGACTTCGTCTAGATGGATTAGGACGGGTCGCTTCATCGTCGAGCACAGTCAATGTAGTGACCCGAACTTTTCCATGTTTATATATATTAATTGAGATTGATATTTACATGATTAAATGTTTCCAACATGTTAAGCAATCAAACTTGTTAAGACTTGATTAATTGAAATATGTTTCATATTGACAATTGACCACCCAAGTTGACCGGTGATTCACGAACGTTAAAACTTGTAAAAACTATATGATGACATATATATGGATATATATATATAGTTAACATGATACTATGATAAGTAAACATATCATTAAGTATATTAACAATGAACTACATATGTAAAAACAAGACTACTAACTTAATGATTTTTAAACGAGACATATATGTAACGATTATCGTTGTAAAGACATTTAATGTATATATATATCATATTAAGAGATATTCATACATGATAATATCATGATAATATAATAATTTAAAATCTCATTTGATATTATAAACATTGGGTTAACAACATTTAACAAGATCGTTAACCTAAAGGTTTCAAAACAACACTTACATGTAACGACTAACGATGACTTAACGACTCAGTTAAAATGTATATACATGTAGTGTTTTAATATGTATTTATACACTTTTGAAAGACTTTAATACACTTATCAAAATACTTCTACTTAACAAAAATGCTTACAATTACATCCTTGTTCAGTTTCATCAACAATTCTACTCGTATGCACCCGTATTCGTACTCGTACAATACACAGCTTTTAGATGTATGTTCTATTGGTATATACACTCCAATGATTAGCTCTTAGCAGCCCATGTGAGTCACCTAAAACATGTGGGAACCATCATTTGGAAACTAGCATGAAATATCTCATAAAATTACAAAAATATGAGTAATCATTCATGAATTATTTACATGAAAACAAAATTACATATCCTTTATATCTAATCCATACACCAACGACCAAAAACACCTACAAACACTTTCATTCTTCAATTTTCTTCATCTAATTGATCTCTCTCAAGTTCTCTCTTCAAGTTCTAAGTGTTCTTCATATATTCTACAAGTTCTAGTTACATAAAATCAAGAATACTTTCAAGTTTGCTAGCTCACTTCCAACCTTGTAAGGTGATCATCCAACCTCAAGAAATCTTTGTTTATTACAGTAGGTTATCATTCTAATACAAGGTAATAATCATATTCAAACTTTGGTTCAATATCTATAACTATAACAGTCTTATTTCAAGTGATGATATTACTTGAACTTGTTTTCGTGTCATGATTCTGCTTCAAGAACTTCGAGCTATCCAAGGATCCGTTGAAGCTAGATCCATTTTTTTGTTTTCCAGTAGGTTTATCCAAGGAACTTAAGGTAGTAATGATGTTCATAACATCATTCGATTCATACATATAAAGCTATCTTATTCGAAGGTTTAAACTTGTAATCACTAGAACATAGTTTAGTTAATTCTAAACTTGTTCGCAAACAAAAGTTAATCCTTCTAACTTGACTTTTAAAATCAACTAAATACATGTTCTATATCTATATGATATGCTAACTTAATGATTTAAAACCTGGAAACACGAAAAACACCGTAAAACCGGATTTACGCCGTCGTAGTAACACCGCGGGCTGTTTTGGGTTAGTTAATTAAAAACTATGATAAACTTTGATTTAAAAGTTGTTATTCTGAGAAAATGATTTTTATTATGAACATGAAACTATATCCAAAAATTATGGTTAAACTCAAAGTGGAAGTATGTTTTCTAAAATGGTCATCTAGACGTCGTTCTTTCGACTGAAATGACTACCTTTACAAAAACGACTTGTAACTTATTTTTCCGACTATAAACCTATACTTTTTCTGTTTAGATTCATAAAATAGAGTTCAATATGAAATCATAGCAATTTGATTCACTCAAAACGGATTTAAAATGAAGAAGTTATGGGTAAAACAAGATTGGATAATTTTTCTCATTTTAGCTACGTGATAATTGGTAACAAATCTATTCCAACCATAACTTAATCAACTTGTATTGTATATTATCTAATCTTGAGATACCATAGACACGTATACAATGTTTCGACCTATCATGTCGACACATCTATATATATTTCGGAACAACCATAGACACTCTATATGTGAATGTTGGAGTTAGCTATACAGGGTTGAGGTTGATTCCAAAATATATATAGTTTGAGTTGTGATCAATACTGAGATACGTATACACTGGGTCGTGGATTGATTCAAGATAATATTTATCAATTTATTTCTGTACATCTAACTGTAGACAACTAGTTGTAGGTTACTAACAAGGATAACTGACTTAATAAACTTAAAACATCAAAATATATTAAAAGTGTTGTAAATATATTTTGAACATACTTTGCTATATATGTATATATTGTTATAGGTTCGTGAATCAACCAGTGGCCAAGTCTTACTTCCCGACGAAGTAAAAATCTGTGAAAGTGAGTTATAGTCCCACTTTTAAAATCTAATATTTTTGGGATGAGAATACATGCAGGTTTTATAAATGATTTACAAAATAGACACAAGTACGTGAAACTACATTCTATGGTTGAATTATCGAAATCGAATATGCCCCTTTTTATTAAGTCTGGTAATCTAAGAATTAGGGAACAGACACCCTAATTGACGCGAATCCTAAAGATAGATCTATTGGGCCTAACAAACCCCATCCAAAGTACCGGATGCTTTAGTACTTCGAAATTTATATCATATCCGAAGGGTGTCCCGGAATGATGGGGATATTCTTATATATGCATCTTGTTAATGTCGGTTACCAGGTGTTCACCATATGAATGATTTTTATCTCTATGTATGGGATGTGTATTGAAATATGAAATCTTGTGGTCTATTATTATGATTTGATATATATATAGGTTAAACCTATAACTCACCAACATTTTTGTTGACGTTTTAAGCATGTTTATTCTCAGGTGATTATTAAGAGCTTCCGCTGTCGCATACTTAAATAAGGACGAGATTTGGAGTCCATGCTTGTATGATATTGTGTAAAAACTGCATTCAAGAAACTTATTTTGTTGTAACATATTTGTATTGTAAACCATTATGTAATGGTCGTGTGTAAACAGGATATTTTAGATTATCATTATTTGATAATCTACGTAAAGCTTTTTAAACCTTTATTGATGAAATAAAGGTTATGGTTTGTTTTAAAATGAATGCAGTCTTTGAAAAACGTCTCATATAGAGGTCAAAACCTCGCAACGAAATCAATTAATATGGAACGTTTTTAATCAATAAGAACGGGACATTTCAGTTGGTATCCGAGCGTTGGTCTTAGAGAACCAGAATTTTGCATTAGTGTGTCTTATCGAGTTTGTTAGGATGCATTAGTGAGTCTGGACTTCGACCGTGTTTACTTGAAAAATGATTGCTTAACAAATTTTGTTGGAAACTATATATTTTTAACATGTGAATATTATGTGATATATTAATCTCTTAACGCGCTTGATATTATGTGATAGATGTCTACCTCTAGAACAAGTCCCATTGACTCACCTAATAATAATGAAGAGTCAAATGTAAATTGGAATGATTCGTGGACTGATTCACAAGTTCCCGAAGAGGAACCGGAAGAAGAATCGGAACCGGAAGAAGAATCGGAACCGGATGAAGAAATAGAACCGGTGGGGGAAATAATAAAACGGTTAAGTAAAAGAAAATCCTCAACCAACCGACCAAGGTTAATTATGGTCAATGGTGTTTCTGCCAAGGAAGCAAAATATTGGGAGGATTACCAATTCTCCGATGAATCGGATTCCGACGAGAATTCCGATGATGTTATAGAAATTACCCCAACTGAATTTAAAAAGGCAAAAGAAAATAATAAGGGAAAGGGCATAAAAATAGAGAAATCTAATTCCAACCCTGATGAACTTTATATGTATCGTCAACCCCCGAAGTCCTTAAGTTGTAACAATGACCCGGGAACCTCTAAACCACCAGGTTTTTCTAAACCAATGTGGAAAACGACGGCTCGTATTAGGGGAACATCATATATCCCTAGAAACTTGGCAAAACGAACCAAAACCGAAGAAGAAGAAACAAGCGAGTCGGAATAAGATAGTTGTATTCGTGTGGTGTAATATATGTAATATAGTGTGCTTATGCTTTATGATATATGTAAAAATTGCTTGTATTAATAAGTATTTTTTTATGAATCTAACTCTTGTCTATTTTACAGTATAAAAACACAAAATGGATAGACAACCCAATATTTTAAGAGACCTACCCGGAGACATGATTGATGAGATCTTGTCTAGAGTCGGTCAGAATTCTTCGGCACAACTATTTAAGGTGAGATCAGTTTGTAAGACATTCGAAGAACGTTCCAAGAATGCCTTGGTTTATAAAAGGCTTTCATTCAAAAGATGGGGGATATCACATTGGGAAATCCATAAGTTACGATGTGTTTACTTTGACGCATATATTGCGGGGAACCCAAATGCTATTTTACGCAATGGGTTAAGAAATTATTTTGACTCAATATATCCGAATATTGGACTTCGTGATTTAGAAAAAGCGGCTAACATGCAACATAAAGAAGCATGTTATGCTTACGGATTAGTAATGTTCGCTTCTCACCAAAGTGAGAACAAGAACATCGGGCTACAACTATTAAACAAAACATTCCCACAAGTGACAGAGTCGGTAATTGGGGTAAGAAATGAGGTTTTTAGATTGTTACGGGACTGTTGGACATTACGTAACCCTCGTCCCTTTGAAGACGTTACAACACGCTGTCTTATCAACGGCCATAATGGTTATGTTCCACAAGACTAAGGATGGGAACTAATCCTAGTAAAACCAGAATGCATGACTTGTTTCTGGACGTATGAATTACGTGTCTTTATTGCCTTTGCTGAACGACTTGTGTACTAGCTAGAATTATCTTCACAACCATCTTGTATCAAATTTATTGTGTGCTATATTTCATGCTATATGTAAAATAAGCGGTATTGTAAGTTTGTAAAATATTGTGTAAAAGTTTGAACGCGAAATATTATTATAATCAGTTTTTCATATAGAATTGTAGTAGTTGAATTGTATATTAGCTACTAAGTATGAACTTAACGGGTAGGTAGTACCCGAATTTAAACTTATAAAACGCTAATATGAAGAAAAAGCTTTTATAAATGAGTTCATATTATGCTACGAAATACTATTAACTACTCTTAATATTCTGTATGATTAACTTGTTCCATTTGACTATTTTGAAGGAAATGGCACCGACTACTCGACACACCGTGAATATGAATGAAGAGGAATTTCGTACTTTTCTAGCTTCAAACATAGCTGCAGTATAGGCTGCACTACATACCAACAATAACCTTGGATCTAGCAGTACAGGAAATCGTGTAGGATGCACCTACAAAGAATTCACTGCCTGCAAACCTTTGGAATTTGATGGAACCGAAGGACCGATCGGATTGAAACGGTGGACCGAGAAGGTCGAATCGGTGTTTGCCATAAGTAAGTGTACTGAAGAGGACAAAGTGAAGTACGCTACGCATACCTTCACAGGTTCTGCGTTAACATGGTGGAATACCTATCTAGAGCAAGTGGGACAAGACGATGCGTACGCACTACCGTGGTCAGCATTCAAGCACTTGATGAACGAGAAGTACCGTCCCAGAACCGAGGTCAATAAGCTCAAGACAGAACTTAGAGGGTTACGAACCCAAGGATTTGATATTACCACGTACGAAAGACGATTCACAGAATTGCGCCTATTGTGTCCGGGAGCATTCGAAGATGAGGAAGAGAAGATCGACGCGTTTGTGAAAGGATTACCGGAAAGAATCCAAGAAGATATAAGTTCACACGAGCCCGCCTCCATACAACAGGCATGTAGAATGGCTCACAAACTAGTGAACCAGACTGAAGAAAGAATTAAAGAACAGACTGCTGAAGAGGCCAATGTGAAGCAAGTCAAAAGAAAGTGGGAGGAAAACGGTGATAAGAATCACCAATACAACAACAACAGCAATTACAACAATAATCGCAACAATTATCCCAATAATCGCAACATCAATCGCAACTACAACAAACGACCCAACAACAACAACAACAACAACAACAACAGCAACAACTACAACAATCATCCCAACAACAATAATAACCGCAACAACAACAACAACAACAATCAGAAGCAGCTATGCCAAAGGTGTGAAAAGTATCACTCGGGGTTCTGCACAAAATTTTGCAACAAGTGTAAAAGAAATGGTCATAGCGCGGCGAAGTGTGAGGTCTACGGACCAGGGGTTAATAGAACCAAAGGAACAAATGGTGTCGGAACGAGTAATGGCGGAGCAAGTAGTGTCGGGGCAAGTTATGTCAATGTAGTTTGTTATAAATGTGGAAAACTGGGCCACATTATTAGAAATTGCCCGAACCAGGAGAACACGAATGGACAAGGCCGCGGAAGAGTTTTCAATATTAATGCGGCAGAGGCACAGGAAGACCCGGAGCTTGTTACGGGTACGTTTCTTATTGACAATAAATCTGCGTACGTTTTATTTGATTTGGGTGCGGATAGAAGCTATATGAGTAGAGATTTTTGTGCTAAATTAAGTTGTCCATTGATGCCTTTGGATAGTAAATTTTTACTCGAATTAGCAAATGGTAAATTAATTTCAGCAGATAATATATGTCGGAATCGAGAAATTAAACTGGTTAGCGAAACATTTAAGATTGATTTGATACCAGTAGATTTAGGTAGTTTTGATGTTATAATCGGTATGGACTGGTTGAAAGAAGTGAAAGCAGAGATCGTTTGTTACAAAAATGCAATTCGCATTATACGAGAAAAAGGAAAACCCTTAATGGTGTACGGAGAAAAGGGCAACACGAAGCTACATCTTATTAGTAATTTGAAGGCACAAAAACTAATAAGAAAAGGTTGCTATGCTGTTCTAGCACACGTCGATAAAGTACAAACTGAAGAAAAGAGCATCAATGATGTTCCCATTGCAAAAGAATTTCCCGATGTATTTCCGAAAGAATTACCGGGATTACCCCCACATCGATCCGTTGAATTTCAAATAGATCTTGTACCAGGAGCTACACCAATAGCTCGTGCTCCTTACAGACTCGCACCCAGCGAGATGAAAGAACTGCAAAGCCAATTACAAGAACTTTTAGAGTGTGGTTTCATTCGACCAAGCACATCACTGTAGGGAGCTCCTGTTTTGTTTGTCAAGAAGA
This sequence comes from Rutidosis leptorrhynchoides, assembly GCF_046630445.1. Lineage (NCBI taxonomy): Eukaryota > Viridiplantae > Streptophyta > Magnoliopsida > Asterales > Asteraceae > Rutidosis > Rutidosis leptorrhynchoides. The sequence goes on along the minus strand of NC_092341.1, from coordinate 205,849,255 downwards.
AAGATGGTACATTCAGGTTGTGTATCGACTACCGAGAGTTGAACAAACTTACCATCAAGAACCGCTACCCACTACCGAGAATTGACGACTTATTTGATCAACTACAAGGCTCGTCTGTTTATTCAAAGATTGACTTACGTTCCGGGTATCATCAAATGCGGGTGAAAGAAGATGATATTCCAAATACTGCTTTCAGAACACGTTACGGTCATTACGAGTTTATGGTCATGCCGTTTGGTTTAACTAATGCACCAGCTGTGTTCATGGAACTTATGAACCGAGTGTGTGGACCATACCTTGATAAGTTTGTCATTGTTTTCATTGATGACATACTTATTTACTCAAAGAATGACCAAGAACACGGTGAACATTTGAGAAAGGTGTTAGAAGTATTGAGGAAGGAAGAATTGTACGCTAAGTTTTCAAAGTGTGCATTTTGGTTGGAAGAAGTTCAATTCCTCGGTCACATAGTGAACAAAGAAGGTATTAAGGTGGATCTGGCAAAGATAGAAACTGTTGAAAAGTGGGAAACCCCGAAAACTCCGAAACACATACGCCAGTTTTTAGGACTAGCTGGTTACTACAGAAGGTTCATCCAAGACTTTTCCAGAATAGCAAAACCCTTGACTGCATTAAAGCATAAAGGGAAGAAATTTGAATGGAATGATGAACAAGAGAAAGCGTTTCAGTTATTGAAGAAAAAGCTAACTACGGTACCTATATTGTCATTGCCTGAAGGGAATGATGATTTTGTGATTTATTGTGACGCATCAAAGCAAGGTTTCGGTTGTGTATTAATGCAACGAACGAAGGTGATTGCTATTGCGTCTAGACAATTGAAGATTCACGAACAAAATTATACGATGCATGATTTGGAATTAGGCGCGGTTGTTTTTGCATTAAAGACTTGGAGGCACTACTTATATGGGGTCAAAAGTATTATATATACCGACCACAAAAGTCTTCAACACATATTTAATCAGAAACAACTGAATATGAGGCATCGTAGGTGGATTGAATTATTGAATGATTACGACTTTGAGATTCGTTACCACCCGGGGAAGGCAAATGTGGTAGCCGATGCCTTGAGCAGGAAGGACAGAGAACCCATTCGAGTAAAATCTATGAATATAATGATTCATAATAACCTTACTACTCAAATAAAGGAGGCGCAACAAGGAGTTTTAAAAGAGGAAAATTTAAAGGATGAAATACCCAAAGGATCGGAGAAGCATCTTAATATTCGGGAACACGGAACCCGGTATAGGGCTGAAAGGATTTGGGTACCAAAATTTAGAGATATGAGAGAAATGGTACTTAGAGAAGCTCATAAAACCAGATACTCAATACATCCTGGAACGGGGAAGATGTACAAGGATCTCAAGAAACATTTTTGGTGGCCGGGTATGAAATCCGATGTTGCTAAATACGTAGGAGAATGTTTGCCGTGTTCTAAGGTCAAAGCTGAGCATCAGAAACCATCAGGTCTACTTCAACAACCCGAAATCCCGGAATGGAAATGGGAAAACATTACCATGGATTTCATCACTAAATTGCCAAGGACTGCAAGTGGTTTTGATACTATTTGGGTAATAGTTGATCGTCTCACCAAATCAGCACACTTCCTGCCAATAAGAGAAGATGACAAGATGGAGAAGTTAGCACGACTATATTTGAAGGAAGTCGTCTCCAGACATGGAATACCAATCTCTATTATCTCTGATAGGGATGGCAGATTTATTTCAAGATTCTGGCAGACATTACAGCAAGCATTAGGAACTCGTCTAGACATGAGTACTGCCTATAATCCACAAACTAATGGGCAGAGCGAAAGGACGATACAAATGCTTGAAGACATGCTACGAGCATGTGTTATTGATTTCGGAAACAGTTGGGATCGACATCTACCATTAGCAGAATTTTCCTACAACAACAGCTACCATTCAAGCATTGAGATGGCGCCGTTTGAAGCACTTTATGGTAGAAAGTGCAGGTCTCCAATTTGTTGGAGTGAAGTGGGGGATAGACAGATTACGGGTCCAGAGATTATACAAGAAACTACCGAGAAGATCTTCCAAATTCAACAACGGTTGAAAACCGCCCAAAGTCGACAAAAGAGCTACGCTGACATTAAAAGAAAAGATATAGAATTTGAAATTGGAGAGATGGTCATGCTTAAAGTTGCACCTTGGAAAGGCGTTGTTCGATTTGGTAAACGAGAGAAATTAAATCCAAGGTATATTGGACCATTCAAGATTATTGATCGTGTCGGACCAGTAGCTTACCGACTTGAGTTACCTCAACAACTCACGGCTGTGCATAACACTTTCCACGTCTTGAATTTGAATAAATGTTTTGCTAAAGAAGATCTCACTATTCCGTTAGATGAAATCCAAATCAACGAAAAACTTCAATTCATCGAAGAACCCGTCGAAATAATGGATCGTGAGGTTAAAAGACTTAAGCAAAACAAGATACCAATTGTTAAGGTTCGATGGAATGCTCGTAGAGGACCTGAGTTCACCTGGGAGCATAAAGATCAGATGAAGAAGAAATACCCGCATCTATTTCCAGAAGATTCGTCAACACCTTCAACAGCTTAAAATTTCGGGACGAAATTTAATTAACGGGTAGGTACTGTAGTGACCCGAACTTTTCCATGTTTATATATATTAATTGAGATTGATATTTACATGATTAAATGTTTCCAACATGTTAAGCAATCAAACTTGTTAAGACTTGATTAATTGAAATATGTTTCATATAGACAATTGACCACCCAAGTTGACCGGTGATTCACGAACGTTAAAACTTGTAAAAACTATATGATGACATATATATGGATATATATATATAGTTAACATGATACTATGATAAGTAAACATATCATTAAGTATATTAACAATGAACTACATATGTAAAAACAAGACTACTAACTTAATGATTTTTAAACGAGACATATATGTAACGATTATCGTTGTAAAGACATTTAATGTATATATATATATCTTATTAAGAGATATTCATACATGATAATATCATGATAATATAATAATTTAAAATATCATTTTATATTATAAACATTGGGTTAACAACATTTAACAAGATCGTTAACCTAAAGGTTTCAAAACAACACTTACATGTAACGACTAACGATGACTTAACGACTCAGTTAAAATGTATATACATGTAGTGTTTTAATATGTATTTATACACTTTTGAAAGACTTCAATACACTTATCAAAATACTTCTACTTAACAAAAATGCTTACAATTACATCCTCGTTCAGTTTCATCAACAATTCTACTCGTATGCACCCGTATTCGTACTCGTACAATACACAGCTTTTAGATGTATGTACTATTGGTATATACACTCTAATGATCAGCTCTTAGCAGCCCATGTGAGTCACCTAACACATGTGGGAACCATCATTTGGCAACTAGCATGAAATATCTCATAAAATTACAAAAATATGAGTAATCATTCATGAATTATTTACATGAAAACAAAATTACATATCCTTTATATCTAATCCATACACCAACGACCAAAAACACCTACAAACACTTTCATTCTTCAATTTTCTTCATCTAATTGATCTCTCTCAAGTTCTCTCTTCAAGTTCTAAGTGTTCTTCATATATTCTACAAGTTCTAGTTACATAAAATCAAGAATACTTTCAAGTTTGCTAGCTCACTTCCAATCTTGTAAGGTGATCATCCAACCTCAAGAAATCTTTGTTTCTTACAGTAGGTTATCATTCTAATACAAGGTAATAATCATATTCAAACTTTGGTTCAATTTCTATAACTATAACAGTCTTATTTCAAGTGATGATCTTACTTGAACTTGTTTTCGTGTCATGATTCTGCTTCAAGAACTTCGAGCCATCCAAGGATCCGTTGAAGCTAGATCCATTTTTCTCTTTTCCAGTAGGTTTATCCAAGGAACTTAAGGTAGTAATTATGTTCATAACATCATTCGATTCATACATATAAAGCTATCTTATTCGAAGGTTTAAACTTGTAATCACTAGAACATAGTTTAGTTAATTCTAAACTTGTTCGCAAACAAAAGTTAATCCTTCTAAATTGACTTTTAAAATCAACTAAACACATGTTCTATATATATATGATATGCTAACTTAATGATTTAAAACCTGGAAACACGAAAAACACCGTAAAACCGGATTTACGCCGTCGTAGTAACACCGCGGGTTGTTTTGGGTTAGTTAATTAAAAACTATGATAAACTTTGATTTAAAAGTTGTTATTATGAGAAAATGATTTTTATTATGAACATGAAACTATATCCAAAAATTATGGTTAAACTCAAAGTGGAAGTATGTTTTCTAAAATGGTCATCTAGACGTCGTTCTTTCGACTGAAATGACTACCTTTACAAAAACGACTTGTAACTTATTTTTACGACTATAAACCTATACTTTTTCTGTTTAGATTCATAAAATAGAGTTCAATATGAAACCATAGCAATTTGATTCACTCAAAACGGATTTAAAATGAAGAAGTTATGGATAATTTTTCTCATTTTAGCTACGTGAAAATTGGTAACAAATCTATTCCAACCATAACTTAATCAACTTGTATTGTATATTATGTAATCTTGAGATACCATAGACACATTTACAATGTTTCGACCTATCATGTCGACACATCTATATATATTTCGGAACAACCATAGACACTCTATATGTGAATGTTGGAGTTAGCTATACAGGGTTGAGGTTGATTCCAAAATATATATAGTTTGAGTTGTGATCAATACTGAGATACGTATACACTGGGTCGTGGATTGATTCAAGATAATATTTATCAATTTATTTCTGTACATCTAACTGTGGACAACTAGTTGTAGGTTACTAACAAGGACAGCTGACTTAATAAACTTAAAACATCAAAATATATTAAAAGTGTTGTAAATATATTTTGAACATACTTTGATATATATGTATATATTGTTATAGGTTCGTGAATCAACCAGTGACCAAGTCTTACTTCCGACGAGGTAAAAATCTGTGAAAGTGAGTTATAGTCCCACTTTTAAAATCTAATATTTTTGGGATGAGAATACATGCAGGTTTTATAAATGATTTACAAAATAGACACAAGTACGTGAAACTACATTCTATGGTTGAATTATCGAAATCGAATATGCCCCTTTTTATTAAGTCTGGTAATCTAAGAATTAGGGAACAGACACCCTAATTGACGCGAATCCTAAAGATAGATCTATTAGGCCTAACAAACCCCATCCAAAGTACCGGATGCTTTAGTACTTCGAAATTTATATCATATCCGAAGGGTGTCCCAAAATGATGGGGATATTCTTATATATGCATCTTGTTAATGTCGGTTACCAGGTGTTCACCATATGAATGATTTTTATCTCTATGTATGGGATGTGTATTGAAATATGAAATTTTGTGGTCTATTATTATGATTTGATATATATAGGTTAAACCTATAACTCACCAACATTTTTGTTGACGTTTTAAGCATGTTTATTCTCAGATGATTATTAAGAGCTTCCGCTGTCGCATACTTAAATAAGGACGAGATTTGGAGTCCATGCTTGTATGATATTGTGTAAAAACTGCATTCAAGAAACTTATTTTGTTGTAACATATTTGTATTGTAAACCATTATGTAATGGTCGTGTGTAAACAGGATATTTTAGATTATCATTATTTGATAATCTACGTAAAGCTTTTTAAACCTTTATTGATGAAATAAAGGTTATGGTTTGTTTTAAAATGAATGTAGTTTTTGAAAAACGTCTCATATAGAGGTCAAAACCTCGCAACGAAATCAATTAATATGGAATGTTTTTAATCAATAAGAACGGGACATTTCGGTCAAAAGGGTAAATGAATGCATGAACACAGTTCAAAGTTTTTGAGATTTCAAAATTACAGACTTTGCTTATTGTGTCAGAAACATATAAGGATCAAGTTTAAATTTGGTCGGAAATTTCTGGGTTGTCACAAATAATAATAAAAATAATAATTAAAATGAAAATATAAGTTTTAAGATTTATAATGATACTTTCTAACAAACATGATAATTTTTAATAATAACGATACTTTTAATATTAACTGTAATGATAAAAATATAAAATAATAATTCTATTCAAAATGATAATTTTTAATAATAATAATATTAAAATGATAGTAATAATGATATTTTATAATAACGATGATATTTCTATCAAAAATGATAATTTTAATAAAATGATAGTTGTATTATTAATGATACTTTTAATAATAATAATAATGATATTAATAATAACCTTATTGATAATAACTATTGTAATAATAATAACAATAACAATTTTTAATAATACTTATATTAATAACGATAATGATAATAATAATAATTATTATTATTAGATAATAATAATAACGACGATAATAACGATGATAGTAATAATAATAATCATTTTAATAATAATAATACTAAAATTAATGATAATTCAGTTGACTATAACTTTTAATCCGTTCATCAAAATCATACGCTTTCTAAATGAAAAGTTATTAATTTTTGGTCAGCTTTCCAACGACATGCATATCATATACCCTATCTCAATCGCATATGTATCAAATTCGTGATTCTTCATACAATATTTAATGACGAAATTTAATATACAAGCATGCATAATCATATATACTCGAGCACTAGTCAGGGATACACTATTATTATATAAAAGATAGGATATGAGTGCTCACGTATCAATATTGAGATTCAATATTGTAGGAAAGTACATAGACGCAACGGAGATGATAAACACTAGTTTGACCTCACAAGCATACCCCCAAACATTACCCATAACCTCCAATGCTATAACCCAAACTTTCCTTAACTCTATCCCTTTCGAGAAATCCATTTTGAAAACATGCAAGCAGAACTTCGTCGTAGTATTTTATGTATAAATAATAATATTAATACTAACACTAATACTACTAATAATAATATTAATATTAATAATAGTAATATTAATAATAGTAATATTAATAATATATATATATATATATATATATATATATATATATATATATATATATATATATATATATATATATATATATATATATATATGTGTGTGTGTGTGTGTGTGTGTGTGTATGTGTGTATGTGTGTGTGTGTGTAAAGAGATCGAGATAGATAGTTAAACTGGAACCAAAAATCGAGCTTTTATAGAATCTGACCTGAAACAGCACCCCATGCGATTGCATGGGAATGCAGGCTTAATGCCATGCGATCGCATGGCTAAGTTTTCCAGCTCACATTTGCATTATTGGAGGTGGCCAACAGTTTTATTAATATATAATATATATATTTATTTAATTTATATAATTACATATATATTATAAGATATTCATATACATAGTTAGTTTGTAATTTTTGTTCCTATGACTTGGACGTTGTCACTCGACTCATGTCCTGGTTTCAGTTTTTCAAACGACGTTTCGTACGCTATAAAATCTTGCACTTTACATTTCGTGACTCATACCCTTGTCAAAATATAGTCTTAAATCATGATAAATTATATTACACGAAATGTAACATATACATTTGAGTGTTTTGATTATTTGCTTCTATAAATCAACTTCTCGTTGTTTTATTAAGATATATTTAATAATATATATAAAATATTTCTTAAATCAAAATGTTTTACAACTATATTAATATTACTTTGTAATATATATATATATATATATATATATATATATATATATATATATATATATATATATATATATATATATATATAATTGGAACATTTATTTGATATAATATTTAGTTTTTCCAAAACTATTTATATTTCGAAGTCCGTTTTGTATAATTTAAACTCATTTTAATAATAGAAATTATTATATCAAATAATGTTTTTAATAATATGAAAACTAAATAATTAATTTACCAAGGGACACGAGTCAATCACTGTAAAGCACGCTTTTGAAAATTAAACGGGAATCTCCACTAACTTTTGACTAACTCTCGTTAATGACATTTTGTAAATCACTTTACCAAATATTCCGAATACTGATAAAAAGGACAGATTTTTTAAATCACAGTGGACCTCTCAACAGAGACCCGTAATCATATCACAATGTATCTGCTAAATCAATCATTCAATATTATCTTTTAATCACGTCAATAAATATAATAAACTTATATTGAAACAAATACGTTCATGTAAAGTATTATACATCTAATACTTTGTTAACGTTTTCAATTAATATACCATATGTTATATATACATATATATATATATATATACATATATATAATCATATCCATTTATATAATGGTTCGTGAATCATCAAAATTTGGTCAAGGTTAAATGAATGTATGAACACAGTTTAAAATTCTTGAAATTCAACTTAACAAACTTTGCTTATCGTGTCGGAAACATTGAATCATATAAAGATTAATTCTAAATTTGGTCGGAAATTTTCGGGTCGTCACAGTACCTACCCGTTAAAGAAATTTTGTCCCAAAATTTGATTAGGATGGTTATGGCTGACAATAAGTATGTTTTCATGACGCATACGAGCTAGAAATTTAAGTTTTATCATCAGAGAGTAATATGGATAAAACAATTCATTTATGTGAAGAGTACGAGTGAAGCTATCACAAAAGAGTGAAATGAATAAATGAGGTCCGTCTTAATCGGTGATGTAGTCACGGTTGATAGGTTCATCTTAACCGGTGATGTAGTCACGGTTGATTTTCAGAATTCAAGGGATTTAGAGAAAATCTTCGTAATAAGTTTTGATTCTTCGGTAATTAAGGAAATTAGGATCCTCTTTGGTTAAATACGATAATGTGTTTCGATTGTTCTGTCGGATATCTTACTATAAATCCACTCCCTTCGTTTCATTATTTCCACAACTCCCATCTTCTATTCTTTCTCCCTCAATTCTTACTTTAAAGCATTTGTCAATATGCTTCATCCAGTTCTAATTCTTGATATACTTTTAACCTTCATATCTGTCATTCTTCTTTTTCATCTGCCGCCGAAAGAATCTATTTACTTCTACTATACTCTTGGTTTTATAGTGTTTTTAGTTCTCTCGTGTCTTTATATTGCTATATGCATCGATATATATGGTTTATAATTTATAGTTTGTTGTTGGGCTTTATATCTTCCTTTATATTTCAAAGTCCCTGCTACTATCTTCTATAATCGTTGTCATCCACAGTTAATATTTTCTTCGATATGCTACGATTTATACTCCAATTCCTATTTCAGAGCTTCATTCTTTTGTTTTCTCTTTTTGCCATTAAGCACCGCATATAATGGTCTAGAATTTGTAGATATGAATTTCGGAATGAACATAGTTAATGTTCTAAGAAGGGAATTGTAATGGCACGATCTTGATTTGTCAAATTACCAGAATATCCCGAAAAAGACCGAATCATCAAGAAAAATATTTCCTTGATATGTTTAGAGGTTAGTTACAATACAAGAGTCGTGTAACATGGCACATGATGATGTTATGATATGTGAATCATCACGTTCCATTTAGAAACTCAACATGACTTACTGTAATATAATCACATTGATCAAGTGTCATTATATTATACTAACTCATGCTTCAGTTCCCAACACTACTTCAATAACATTCATATTTTAAATTTGATTTTTTTTTAAGAATTTAGAAACTAAAATAGTTTCCTTTCTGATGTAATACAGATAGCGCGAAGAGATAATTGATTTCAGATGAGAATAGTTATGAAGATATCTTCAGAAATATCGAGGATATTTATAATGAAGGATACGATGATATCTTGGAATTTCTAACATCGATGGATGATGATGAAGATTTGTCCGTAAAGATTTAGAGTCAGGAGCAAGGTATTTGATAATAACTTCAGCAGACACTGAATCATTTGGATTCTTTGAAGGCAGGTTTAGTCTTTGTGATTTGTCCACAACCTCCTTCATAGTTTTCTCAATCCGTTTTCCAGTTCCAAACCTTCTCTTTTTCTGAGCTTTGCCAACACACTATTCTTTATCATCAAACTTTTGACTGTTAAGGTCGTTTATAGTTTTTACTGCTTCATCAGCGTTTTTTAAAATTTCTAGAACTAGTTTACAGTTTAGGGTGTTTTTCAGAAACTTCACATTCGAAATATGTAAGTCTTGGAGATAGACGGTATATGTATATATAACTGTTGGCGTAGAATTGCTACGAAATTTGAGAATAATGATTTAAGCTTTTTGGTATGGCAACTACCATTACCAGATGCAGATGAGTACATGATAGGGTTTCAATGAATAAGTATAGTGATTTTTTCGGAGAGGCTTAAAGATTAATGAAGTTGTTGGTAAGTTTACTGCTACTGTGGCGAGACATAAAAGGTTCCCCGGTAACAATGATGAAAAGGTAATCGTTATAATAAGGTTTATTCGAATGGACAATTGAAGTTGATTTGCTGGAGCTGTGACAAAACTGTCTACTTTAAAAAGGAATTGAAAAGTTATTTTTGCTAATAAATGCCAAAGGGTCTGACATGGATACGTGTTAAACTATGACTTTAGTTTTGAGAGTTTTTCAAGTGCAAGACTGTAGATAATATGTGGTTGGATCATCATCTCGATTGTTCATCATTTGAAGTGTCTTCAGAAATTTCGAAGGGTTTGAACACAGATTGTAATCGTTAATATATATATGATGTTCTAGAATTTTGAATGATACGAATATTTTTCTGGGTAGAAGTGATGTTCTAGCACAATTTTGAAGTCAAAGTATAGCTTTGAAAGATGTAGAAATTTAAGAGTGATGTCTCCTGTTGAGTCTTGACTTGGATTCTGATCTGTCAAAATTTAGAATATGAAATTGAATTTGGATGAGAACGGTTGTTTTGATTTCTTGGAAAGAATGTATACTGTTGTGATAGTAGGAAGTATAGTTAATGATTGCTGAATCAGATTCGAAGAATGTATTATATTATTTGTGAATTTATATATCTCTCGGGTATTACCTACCCGTTAAAAAATTTCACAAGTAATCTTTTGTACGAGAGATTTTTATTACAATTTTTATGAAAATATTAATATATATATTTTCTTCAAATGTAATACAGATTTAATGAGTTAATATCATATTAAGCTCATTTGATTTTCAGTCGGAACTAAAAATGAATAATCTCTAAAACTTTAGAAATTTCGTAATCTTCGTGGATTATCACTTCAACGTAAATGAAATTATGAATCAATACTTCATTATTCATTTTTATTGATATTTCTTCGGTGAATGATGTTGGTGTTCGTGGAATTCTTGTGAACTTCGCAAGGTACGAATGATGTTGTCTAGAAAGTTTTGAGTACATCGAAGATGAAAGTGTAAAATCAAATATATAATTGAATAATACACTTGGTTTATTATGAAATGGAATTCATTGAATTGAAACAGAGAATGTAGTTAACGATGGTTAAGTTGTTAACGAAGGATGTACATCATAGCATATTAGTAATATGAATTTAACGAGTAGTATCTACCCTTCTTCAATTCATACTTAATAGCTTGGTACGAAAAGATTTATTTTGGTTTCAAAATTCATAAAATATACATATAATTTCTTCAGAGGAAAAATGAGTTAGTACTTCATATCTCGTTGATACAATATACACGTTGTTGATTGATGATTATGAAATTGGCAGAGCTTGTTGTGGTACAGGTATTTGTCGGTGTTGGTGATACTGATGGTGATGCTTGTAGCGACCCGAAAAAATCGTCATTGACGGCACCGTCTACTTAGGTTCCGTCACGTGGTCATAAGTCTTTAAAACAACGTTTGACCAAAATATGTCGCATTCATTTCAAATGTATGGATGTTTTAAGTTTACAAAAGTAGTTCAACGACTAGTTATATTACAATGTTTAAACTACAAATGAAACCTATGCGACACGATTTAAAGTAAGTCAAAATACGCTCCATGTATGCATGTATACTCGACATCCAATCAAGTATAAAAAAGTAGAGTGTGGAAGCATGTATCAGTTAGCATTCAAGGACCAGAGAAAAACATATAGAAAACTGTCAACGAAAAACGTTGGTGAAATCATAGGTGTATTAGTAAGCGTATGTATTTGAGCCACAAGATTTATTATAAGTTGATTATCTAAATTGTTTGCATTCCAAAGATGTTGTTTGTATCACGAGCACCCAATTATCAAGGCTTAACTGAATATTACCTCTGAATCCATAGTGTTAGAACATACACTATACTGATAAAATTATATTTCATTCGCTAACGGTAGCGAACCTTCTGAATGAGGGTTCGTCAAACCCGTATGGCCACACAACATAATTACTCGCTTACACCCTACAAGTGTAACTAATGATAATTGAATTGAGGATTTTTGTTCTAACTCGTACGTAGAGTGTTTGTTTTCGTACTTGTGTTCAATGTATAAAAGTATAAATCGTTTATGTTTTCTCATCCCAAGTATAAGTATAAAAGAGTAAAAGTAGGACTATGATCTCACCTTGATTGCACGAATATAAATGTACTTCACAAAGTAACGTGTGCAAGAACGAATGCTAGTCTTGACCTAAACAAATAGGTTGTATCAATATCGGTAAACACAGTCGGTCAAAGTGTTCAATTAGTCCTATGGCTCGTTACGACTCAATTTCGTAGCATGTGAATAACGTTGTCAAGTTTCATACAAGATACAAGTATAAAAGCACGCTAGAACGATCGCATAAATATTTGGTTAAGTTTGACTAAAAGTCAAACTTGGTCAAAGTCAAAGTCAAAGTCAACGGGATCGGTTCGGGTATCCGACAATTTTTCTATGGAAGATAAGCATATATAAGCATGTTGGCCAAGTTTCATGTTAATCGGACATGTATAGCATAGCGGGAATTAAACGAAAAAAAAAGACAATTTGGACAGCCTACTTCAGATGCGCCGCATCCCTTAGTGATGCGCCGCATCTGTCTGCTGATGCACCGCATCCAATAGGGATGTGCCCACTACATGATTCCAGTGGGAAAAGCTGAAAAATTAACAAGTCTCGAACCAAACTTCTTTTAAACACAATTTATGAACCGAAGATACTAAAAACGCATACCATATATCGTTGGAAAGGTATTTTAACGAGGAATACAACTAGATACATATCATCAATCAAATCTAACATTTACAATAATCGAATTTCCAAATTAAATGATCAATCTATGCTCATCATAATTGCTTCAAGTCCATAAATGCACATTGATGATTTGGGAATTAAATGCACGCATATAATACGCCGTTTCGTAGGTAATCATGCATACAATACAACTAAACACTTACAATTAACATTGCAAAGCATTTAATGCATCAAAAATTCATTTTACTTCTATCAAACCCTAACTCAAAATCATAAATTTTGCAATTATGTTTTAGGAGTCTTTCTAAGTCAACCTACACATCAAATTGAAGCTAGTGATGCTAGTAACACATTTAATACATGCACTTTTAACATCTAACAACATTTAAGTAGCCAAATCTCAAGATCAAACACACCCATTTCAAGTTTAAGCTAGTTACATCAAAATAGCAAGAACAAGCAAATAAATCACACAAACATGTTAGACTTGAGTCATAGACACTAATTAACACACTTTTAAGTCAAAAACATCAAGAACATAAAATCTTGTGTTTTTAGAAAGTAACCCAAATGTAATAAAGTTGGTATGGATTCGAAGAGGAAGATGCAAGGATTCCAAATATGCAATTTGTTTTGATGAACACTTGCAAGATCGAATTTAGATGATGAATTTGTGTATTGGGTGTTTGAGAGAAAAAGTTGAAGTATTAGATTTGGAGGAGGTGAATGAATGGATGAGGAAGAAGTTGACCATTTGACCTAGTCACATCTTTGGTCACTTGGCAACATTGGTCCCTCAAGTTTAAAGCGGGTGTGTGAATTACCTAAACGAAATATTTTAAAACGCGTAATAATGGAAGATGTTATATTTATATAACGGGCTTTAAATTAAATAAAAGGAAAGTAAACGGAAAAAGATGTTACATTACCTACTCCTTAAAAGAAATTTCGTCCCGAAATTTAAGTAGGCGTGGTAGTCGTTGTTTCTTCCTCGAGATCTTGCATTTCTAAGTCCACGAATAAATGAGGGTACTTCTTTTTCATTTGATCTTGTCATTCCCAAGTAAACTCGGGTCCTCTTTTGGTGTTTCAACGGACCTTGACAATCGGGATTCGGCTTTGTTTTAGCGTTTTAACAGAGTGGTCCACAATTTCAACCGGTTCTTCTACGAAATGAAGTTTGTCATCAATAGTAAGATCTTCGAGAGGGACGACGATATCGGGTTCGACAAGGAACTTATTCAAGTTTGATACATGGAAAGTAGGATGAACGGAGCTCAAATGAGGCGGAAGATCTAATCGGTAAGCAACGGTTCCAATACGTTCCAAGATTTCAAAAGGACCAATATACCGCGGATTTAACTTCCCGCATTTCTTGAAACGAATTACACCTTTTCAAGGTGCGACTTTTAACATTACATGGTCACCGACTTGGAATTTGAGGTCGTTGCGTCTAATGTCGGTATAACTCTTTTGACGACTTCGGGCCGTCCTAAGCCTATCTCAGATTTGAACGATCTTCTCGGTTGTTTCATGAATGAGTTCGGGTCCGGTGATTTGTGTGTCACCTACTTCGGCCCAACAAAGAGGTGAACGAAATTTTCATCCATATAATACTTCGAATGGTGCGGCGTTAATACTCGCGTGATAACTATTTTTGTAGGAGAATTCAGCGAGAGGCAAGTGCTTATCCCAAGCTTTTCCGAAATCGATGACGCAAGCTCGTAGCATGTCTTCCAAGGTTTGAATTGTGCGTTCGCTTTGTCCGCTTTGTCCATCGGTTTGCGGATGGTATGCGGTGCTCATGTCTAATCGTGTTCCAAACTCTTCTTGTAAAGTACGCCAAGATCTAGAAACAAAATGGCCATCTCGGTTGGAAATAATCGATAATGGTACACCGTGATAGGCTACGATCTATTTAATGTAAAGTTGTGCAAGTTTCTCCATTTTGTCGGTTTCCTTCATGGCTAGGAAGTGGGCGGATTTGGTGAGACGGTCTACAATAACCCAAATAGTATCATAACTGCTCGCCGTTCTTGGTAGTTTTGTGATAAAATTCATCGTTATTCTCTCCCACTTCCATTGTGGGATTTCGGGTTGTTGAAGTAGTCCGGACGGTCTTTGGTGTTCGGCTTTTACTTTGGAGGAAGTTAGACACTTTCCAACATAAGTAGCAACGTCCCTTTTAATGTTCGGCCACCAATATTGTTCCTTGAGGTCGTGGTACATCTTATTGGCACCGGGGTGAATCGAATACTTTGACTTATGGGCTTCGTCTAGAATAAAGATTCGCAAGTCCCCATAACTAGGCACCCAAATTCTTCCGGCGAAATATCAGAGTCCGGTATCCTTAACTTCGAATCGAGAGTCGATGACGTTCAAGCGTTCGAGAGAGATGTTTTCATCCTTGAGAGCCTCGTCTTGGGCTACACGAATTTGATTATTTAGATTGGTGTGGATGGTGATGTTTAAAGATCGGACACAAAGAGGCACCGCTCTTTCTTTTCAACTTAAGGCATCGGCTACTACATTAGCCTTCCTGGGATGGTAACGAAGCTCACAATCGTAATCGTTCAAAGTTTCAATCCACTGTCATTGTCTCATGTTTAGTTGTTTTTGATCGAAGATGTGTTGAAGGCTTTTGTGATCGGTGAATATAGTACTCTTGGTTCCATAAAGATAGTGTCTCCATATTTTGAGTGCAAAGACAACGGCTCCGAGTTTGAGATCATGTGTCGTGTAGTTTCGTTCATGAATTTTTAGTTGTCGAGAGGTATAAGCAATGACTTTCTTTCGTTGCATCAATACACACCCAAAACCATGTTTCGAGGCATCTCAATATACAACAAAATCATCATTGCCTTCGGGAAGTGACAAGATAGGAGCGGTGGTTAGCTTTGTCTTCAATATTTGGAACGCGGACTCTTGTTCGGTTGCCCAAATGAATTTCTTTCCCTTGTGAGTTAATGCGGTTAGAGGACGAGCAATCAAAGAGAAATTCTTGATGAATCTACGATAGTATCCAGCGAGACCGAAGAATTGACGAATGTGAGTAGGAGTAGTAGGGGTTTCCCATTTGCTAATGGCTTCGATTTTTGCGGGATCGACCTTAATGCCTTGGTCGCTTACGACATGACCGAGAAATTGAATTTCCTTCAATCAAAATTTACACTTGTAGAATTTGGCATAGAGTCGTTCTTGTCTCAAGAGTTCGAGCACAAGTCGAACGTGTTGTTCGTGCTCTTCTTCGCTTTTAGAATAGACCAAAATATCATCGATGAATACAATAACGAACTTGTCGAGACGCGGTTCGCACACACGGTTCATAAGATCCATGAACACTGCCGGTGCATTAGTTAGACCAAATGGAATTACAAAAAATTCATAACTACCATAACGAGTTCGGAAAGCGGTTTTGGAGATATCTTCCCCCTTAACCCTTGGTTGATGATAACCCGAGCGGAGATTGATTTTTGAATATACAAAAGACCCTTGAAGTTGACCAAAGAGGTCGTTGATGCGTGGGAGAGGATATCGGTACTTAACCGTCAATTTTTTTAGTTCACGATAATCGATGCACATTCTTAGGGATCCGTATTTCTTCTTAACGAATAAAATCGGAGCGCCCCATGGTGAATGGCTAGGTTGGATAAAACCACAGTCAAGTAATTCTTGAATTTGACTTTGCAATTCTTGCATTTTGGATGGAGCGAGTCTATACAGTGCACGTGCTACGGGTGCAGCTCCTGGAATAAGATCAATTTGGAATTCTACCGGTCGATGAGGTGGAAGACCCGGCAATTCGTCGGGAAAAACATCAGAAAAGTCACTAACAATTGGCACATCATCGATATGCTTCTCGTCGGTCTCTACTTTCTTAACATGGGCTAGAATCGCGAAACAACCTTCACGAAGGTATTTTTCAACTTTAAGGCACGAGACGAGGTTGAGTCCGGTGCAACTCTTATCGCCTTAGACAATCAAGGGTTCACCATTCTCGATAGGAATTTGAATCGCTTTAAGATCACAAAGGATGTGAGATTTCATTTTAGCTAACCAATCCATACTAATTATTACATCGAAGCTCCCTAGTTCTATAGGTATCAAGTCAATTTCAAACTCTTTACCCATTAAGTTTAACATACACCCCCAGTAAAATTTATCGGCACTCAATAGTTTTCCGTTGGCCACTTCAATGGTATAATAGTATCTAGTGGAAGTGGTGGAGTGCAAAAAGAATGAGTCAATGTCTTGGATACAAAACTCTAATCGGCACCCGAATCGAATAAGCAAGAGACATAAGAATTGTTGAGAAGAAACATACCCGTGACTAGTTCATTATCATGTCAGGCATCCTCGGTGTTAATGTTGAAAGCTCGGCTGCGTGCATTGGGGTTAGCTTTCTTTTTTGGGCATGCATTTCTAAAATGACCCGGTTGGCCACATTCGAAACAAACACCCGTTTTCGGTGCATTGGGACCCTTTTAAGCGACGGGGGCGGCACTTCTACAATCGTTGGCCACATGACCACTCCTTCGACATTTGTGGTAAAATGGCTTGTCACATTCACCCAAATGATGTTTGTAGCACTTGTTACAATAAGGTAGATATCCGGCATAACCCTTCTTGCCATCGGAGGTGAAAGGCTTTTTGGTGAAGTTGTTGTTTTTGTAGTTGCTTGATTGATTGGCTTCCTATTTTCTTTTATTGCCACCCGATTTATCCTCGGCCTTAGGTGCCGGTACTAATACTTCATCCACCGTTTCTATCAATTGGCGGGCCATCTTTAAAGTGTCTTGTAGGTTAGCGGGTTTGGATCATATTACCCCGTGTTTGATGCTCTTAGGAAGGCTATCCATGTAAAGTTCAACTCGTAGAGGCTCGAGATTTACAAGGTTTGGACACATTAGAGCTAGCTCGGCAAACCGTTGATTATAAGCGTTGAGGTCATTTCCGACCGCTTTCAAACCTCTTAGCTCGCTTTCAAGCCTTCGAGTCTCTTCGCGGGGAAAGTATTCGGTGATCATCTTTTCTTTTAAATCGGGCCAAGAGAGAGTGTGGGCTTCATCGGTACCCACCGATTGTAAATACGTATTCCACCACGTGAGTGCGATATCGGAAAAAGTGTGGGTGGAGTATTTGACCTTGTCTTGGTCCCGACAACCGCTTATGCTAAAAACGGCTTCCGTTTGCTCGAACCATCAAGTGAGAGCAACCGCTCCTTCGGTCCCATCGAAAGTGTGAGGTTTGCACCCCATGAAAGCTTTGTAGGAGCATCCCTCATTTGAGTTACCGGCTCCATTGTTGTTGTTGTTGTTGTGGTTGTTGTTATTGTTGTTGTTGTTGGATGAGTGACCGGCCATGGTGTAACGACCCGGATTTTTCTGCTAATATATTGAAGATTAATATTTACATAATTAAATATTTCCAACATTTAAGCAATCAAACTTGTCAAGATATATATATTTGAAATGGATTTTATGCAAATGTTTGACCACCCAGTCTGTCTGACGATTCACGAACATCATAATTTGAAATAATTATATAATGATGTATATATGGATATATATATATATATACATATGATTTTTTAAAATGATATTTAAGTATCTCATTATATATAATAACAATTGGTTATATACATAAAATGAGATTACTAACTTAAAGACTATATATATATATATATATATATATATATATATATATATATATATATATAACGATTAATGTTGTAATAACTTCTAAATTAAAATGTATGTATATGTATTGTATTAATATGTATTAATACACTTTTGAAAGACTTAATAATATATATCAATATATTTATACTCAATAAAGATAGCTATACTCATTTTCTCATTCAATTTTATCAAGAATCCTATTCGTATTCATACGGTATTTATACCCGTATAATACCCAGCTTCTATACGTATTTACTATGGGTATATACATACCAAATCATTGATCTTAGTATCCCTCAATCAGTTGTGAGACATGTGGGAACCATGGCTTGGAAAATAGTATGACTAAATGCATAAAATTACAAACAATGGAGCCATGTTGTTGTCCCCATTTTGATGCCAACATGTAAGATAAATAACGATCCATTTCATTCCAATTAACTACATCATTTTACTCTCTAAACACATACTCAAACACTCTCTCAAACCTCCATTCAATTCAGCAAGTATTGGTCTCATAATCCAAGTTATAATCATCATAACAAAGCTTGATCAAGAACACTTCAAGAATTCCAAGCCATCAAGGGTATCTTTTGAACTCAAGATATTCTCCTTATTTCTCCAGCAACTTTACTCATTTGATTTGAGGTAGTAACCTTATTCTTCGATTCGTATTCATATAGCTATCTTATTTTGAGTTATAACTAATAACAACAAGAACATAGTTTAGATTATTTCTAAACTTGCTTGCAAATAAACTTAATCCTTCACTTGACTTTTAAAACACTTCAACACATGTATTATGACAGTATGTCAAGCTAACATAAGGATATAAAACTTGTAAACACGAAGAACACCTTAAATCGAATATACGCCGTCTTAGTCGAACGGGGGCTGTTTTGGGTTTAATTTTAAAAACCTATCTTAAACTTTGAATTAAAAGATTTCCTTTGATGAAAAATATTATTTTATATGGATATGAAATATATCCAAAATCCATGGTTAAACTCAAAGTGGAAGTATGTTTTTCAAAAGGGTCATCAAGATGTCGTTCTTACGACGGATATGACTATCTTCTCTTATTTGACACCTAAGCTGTATTTTCAACTATAAACCTATACTTTTTCTGTTAAGATTAATAATGTTGAGTTCGATACGAAACCATGGAAACTCAAATCACTCAAAACGGATTTGTAACGAAGAAATTATGGGTAAAACAAAATTGGATATTTTTCTTAATTTTTAGCTACGGACATGATTTATAAAAATGGATGCTGACCTTATCCTAGCTAACTTAACTTGTATCCTACATGTATTTATACATGTCTTGTTCTCAAACTTATGGAAATACAATTTATAATAGTCGTGATTAAGTTCAACGACAATATATTATAGTCTAAATAAAGATCGTAAAGCACCATATATATATATATGAGTTGATCACCGTGGACTCGTATACAAAGTTTTGACATATCATTTTGACTTCTTCTATATATATTATTGGAACGAACTATTAGACACCATTGGCAGTAATCTCGAGTTAGCTGTGGGTCAAAGTGGATTCCAAAATATTATATACTTTGAGTTGTGATCGAGCCTGAGACATGTATACAATGGGTCGCGGATTACTTCAGACAATATACATATTATGTGTCTTATTATATTAAGACAATATATTATAGTGTTAGTGAATTCTAACACAATATACGCATTTATATTTATATATATATTTATACTGTTGGACTATTGGACTATGAACGTTGGACTACTAACAATGGACAATTAAAATTATCACAAGTATCATAAGTATGGAATATTAATTATATATATATATATATATATATATATATATATATATATATATATATATATATATATATATATATATATATATATATATATATATATATATATATATATATCTCTTGACACAAGAATATTATTATTAGGTTCGTGAATTTGTCAAAAGGCCAAGTCTTATCACCATCTATTCGGAAATCATCACAAGTGAGTTATAGTCCCATTTTTACTATCTAAATTATTTTGGGATGTGAATACATGCAAAATTTATAAATGTTTTACAAAATAAGCACAAGTTCATGGAACTACATTCTACGATTGATTTGTTATACCGGATATCTGTACTTATTATTATTATGCTTGGTAACCTAAGAATTAGTGAAAAACACTAATTGACGCGAATCCTAAAGGTAGATCTACGGGCACCAACCACCCCCATTTTCGAATAGTGGAAATGCTTTAGTACTTCGAAGAGTTCTTGTCATACATTTGAATAGTGGAATGTATGATGCCAGATATCTTAGGCGCTCTATGTTAAGGTCGGTTACCAGGTGACTCATCGTATTTTGCATTTGTAATGATCCTGCGCATTTAATTAAATGAAATCTTGTGGCTTATTAAATGTTATGATTATTATATAGAAATTAAACTTATGACTCACCAACATTTTTGTTGACGTTTTAAGCATGTTTATTCTCAGGTGAATATTAAAAACGCTTCTGCTATCGTATGCCAACCCAAGGTCAAGATTTGGAGTCGGCATAATTGTTTATATTGTTTAAACTTTTGTTCGGAGTATTTGTTGTAATATATTTGATCATATTGTAATGGGTTGTGTAAAAAATTATTTATTTGAGGAGATTGTGTTTGATAGACAATCTAAATTATGACATTAAGACCTTTATTCAATAATAAAGGTTATGGTGATTTTTAAAAACGAATGCAAGATTTGAAAAACGTCTCATATAGAGGTCAAAACCTCGCAAAGAAACCAATTAATATGAAACGTTTATAATTAATATGAATGGGGCATTTCAGTTGGTATCCGAGCGTTGGTCTTAGAGAATCAGAAAATTTTTCATTAGTGTGTCTAACTGATTTTTGATGCATTAGTGAGTCTGGACTTCGACCGTAATTATTTTAAAAATAATTGCTTAATATAATTGTTGGAAACATAAGATTATTAACATATAAATATTATAAGATATATCATTCTCTTAACGTGCCTGCTATTATGTGATAGATGACTTCATCCGATCATATAAGCATCTCTAGTGATTCAGATTTCATTTACTTATCAAGTGATTCGGAGGCTGAGTCAAAGCATACGACTTATGAACCAACGGAAAAGTTAACTTTTGGTGCTACCATTAAAGTGGAAAAT
The DNA here is from genome assembly GCF_046630445.1 of Rutidosis leptorrhynchoides. Lineage (NCBI taxonomy): Eukaryota > Viridiplantae > Streptophyta > Magnoliopsida > Asterales > Asteraceae > Rutidosis > Rutidosis leptorrhynchoides. The sequence goes on along the minus strand of NC_092341.1, from coordinate 205,827,254 downwards.
TGTTGGGAAAATTGGGAAGATTCACAATTTCCAGTAGAGGTTCCAGAAGAGGATCCAGAAGAAGATCCCGAAAAGGAACCCGAAGAAGAGGATCCTGAAGAAGTTCTGAAAATTACCGAACCACAACGTGATTTGGGAAAATCTTTGGCTGTTATACCCGATCCCAAACCCGATGAACCTATTATGACCCAAAATGTTTGTGATCATCCACCTGAACCACCTAAGAGACCAGTTTATAAAATGACCGCTCGTATAACGACTATTGGTTTTGCTCCCAAACAATTAGCCGAAAGAACCAATTGGGAGAAATTGGAAAAAGAACTATCCAAATTAAAATCTAAACGTTTGGCCGAGAAAGAAACAATGTCAACATCTAAGAAATCTCGCCGTTCTTAAACCATCGGCAGCTATCCTGTATTCTATGCATTGTATAATATGTATTATATTGTGTGTTTAAGTTTGTAAGAAAATCCGCAATGTAATTTTCCTTATGATTGTATAATAATAAGAATAAGCATGGAAGGTTTATTATTATTACAACTTATTATTACGTAGTAACGTAATAACTTACCATAGTTTTTCATACTAGAATTTTAGTAGTTAATATGTGTGTTAGCTGCTAAGTATGAACATTATTATAGTTATAAAATGCTAATATGAAGAAAAGGCTTTTATAATAATAAGTTCATATTAAGCTACAAAATACTTTTTGGCTACTTCTAAAATTCTATATGATTAACTCAGTCAGCTATTTTTAAAGGAAATGGCTCCTCCAGCTACTAGACAACAACAATTGAACACAGAAGAACTTCAAGCTTTCGCTGCAAATATGGCTGCAGTGGTGAACGCAATGAACAACAATAACCAATCTGGTTCCAGCAGTGGAGGAAATAATGGCAACCGGGTAGGATGTTCCTATAAAGCTTTTATGGCCTGCAAACCCAATGAGTTTGAAGGAACTGAAGGACCCGTTGGACTAAAGCGGGGGACAGAGAAGGTTGAAGCCGTGTTCGCAAACAGCAACTGCGTAGAAGAGGATAAAGTTAAGTATGTCACACATACTTTCAGAGGTACTGCTTTGACATGGTGGAATACCTACATGGATTACGTAGGACAGAATACCGCCTACGCACTTCCATGGTCCGCTTTCAAGCACATGATGACGGAAGAGTACCGTCCCAGAACCGAAATCAACAAGCTCAAGGCAGAGCTTAAAGCACTGACAACCCAAGTGTTAGATGTCACTACCTACGAGCGACGTTTCAATGAACCGGCTTTAATGTAGGTGCTAATGACCCTGCAACAATGCAGAAAGCGAGCCGTATAGCCCATAAATTGATAGGCCAAATTACAGGAAGGATAAAGAAAGAAGCGGCCGAGGAGGCCATAATGAAATAGGGAAAAAGAAAGTGGGAGGAAAGCAGTGATCAGGGTCACCAGTACAACAACAACAATCAAAACAACAACTACAACAACAATCGCAACCACCCCAACAATAACAATAATCACAACAACAACCACAACAATAACTGCAACAACCATCCCAATAATAATAACAACAACAACAATCCCAATCACAACAATAACAACAATAAACGACTCAACAACAATAACCTTAACAATAAAAGGCAAAGAACTATATGCCCCAGGTGTGATATGTTTCATCCGGAATGGTTTTGTAGAGAATTATGTACCAAGTGTAATAGGAATGGCCATATTGCGGCAAAGTGTGAAGTCTATGGACCAAATAGAAACAAAGGAGTAAATAATGCCAGAACAAATAATAACGGCGTTATTTGCTATGGATGTGGAAAACCGGGCCATACCATAAACCAGTGCAGGAATGGAAATAGGCAAGGCCGTGGGAGAGCCTTCAACATTAATGGGGAGAAAGCACAGGAAGACCTGGAGCATGTTACGGGTACGTTTCTTATCAACAATACACCTGCTTATGTTTTATTTGATTCTGGTACTGATAGAAGTTATATGAGTAGAGAATTTTGTGCCAAATTAAATTGCCCGTTAACGCCTTTTGATAAAAAGTGTATAGTTGAAGTAGCAAACGGTAAACTAATTAAGGTTGATAAAAATTTCCGAAATCGAAAAATTAGTTTAGTTAGCGAAACGTTTGTAATTGATTTAATACTTGTGGAATTGGGAAGCTTCGATGTAATTATTGGAATGGACTGGATGTCCAAGGTGAAAGCCGAAGTTGTTTGTCATGAGAAGGCGATTCGCATTCCGAGAGAAAACGGGTTACCCTTAATGGTGTACGGCGAAAAGGGTAATGCCAAATTAAATCTTATTAGTAGTTTGAAGGCGCGCAAACTAATAAGAAAAGGTTGCTATGCCGTACTAGCACACGTCGAGAAGGTTGAAAAAGAAGAAAAGAAAATTGATGACGTTCCCATTGCAAGAGAATTTCCTGAGGTGTTTCCAGACGAATTACCGGGACTACCTCCACATCGATCCATTGAATTCCAAATAGATCTTGTACCAGGAGCCGTACCAATAGCTCGTGCTCCATATAGACTTGCGCCCACCGAAATGAAAGAATTACAAAGTCATCTACAAGAATTATTAGAACGTGGTTTTATCCGACCGAGTACGTCACCATGGAGAGCTCCAATTTTGTTCGTTAAAAATAAAGATGGGTCTTTTCGCATGTGTATCGATTACCGTGAGCTGAACAAAGTAACCATCAAAAACCGATACCCTTTACCCCGAATCGACAATCTATTTGATCAACTCTAAGGTTCGAGCGTATACTCCAAAATTGACTTAAGGTCGGGTTATCATCAACCGAGGGTTAAAGAATCCATTATACCGAAAACAGCCTTTAGAACTCGTTATGGCCACTACGAATTCATGGTTATGCCATTCGGTTTAACCAATGCACCCGCAGTTTTCATGGACCTCATGCACAGAGTATGTAGTCCATATTTAGATAAGTTTGTTATTGTCTTTATTGATGACATCCTTATCTATTCGAAGAATAACCAAGAACACGAACAACACTTAAGACTTGTGTTAGAGCTGTTAAGAAAAGAACAACTTTATGCTAAGTTCTCTAAATGTGCTTTTTGGTTAAATGAAGTACAATTTCTTGGCCACGTAGTCAGTAGTAATGGAATCAAAGTTAATCCTGCCAAGATTGAAGCCATCAAAAATTGGGAGACCCCGAAAACTCCAACGCAAATACGTCAATTTTTGGGTTTAGCCAGTTATTATAGGAGATTTATTCAAGATTTCTCCCGAGTAGCCAAACCTTTAATCGCATTGACACATAAGGGGAAGAAGTATGAATGGACTTCCGAACAAGAGGGTGCCTTCCAATTGTTGAAAAAGAAGTTGACTACGACACCTATTTTATCGTTAACTGACGGAATGGAAGATTTTGTTATCTACTGCGACGCATCAAGAAAGGGTTTTAGGTGTGTTCTTATGCAACGGAAGATGGTGATTGCATATGTTTCTCAACAACTCAAAATTCATGAACAAAACTACACCACACACGATCTGGAATTGGGCGCCGTTGTTTTTGCATTAAAGATGTGGAGACATTATCTATATGGGGTCAAGTTCATCATATACACTGACCACAATAGTCTCCAACATATTTTAAATCAAAAACAACTAAATATGAGGCAGCGTAGGTGGGTTGAGCTGCTAAATGATTATGATTGTGAAATCCGTTACCACCCAGGGAAAGCAAATGTGGTAGCCGATGCCTTGAGTCGAAAGGAAAGAGAACCTATTCGAGTAAAAGCTATGAACATGATTATTCATACTGATCTTACTACTCGAATAAAAGAGGCACAACAGGAGGTTTTGAAGGAAGGAATTTTTGGAAGGGAAATACCAAAAGGATTAGAAAAACAGCTTAATATTCGAGAAGACGGAACCAGGTATTTAGCTGAAAGAATTTGGGTACCAAGGAATGGGGATTTGAGGAAAGTGGTACTAGATGAAGCACATAAAACCAGATATTCAATACATCCCGGAGCGGGGAAAATGTACCAAGACCTTAAGAGAAACTTTTGGTGGCCAGGAATGAAGGCCGATATAGCCATATATGTAGGAGCATGTTTGACTTGTTCTAAAGTCAAAGTTGAGCATCAAAAACCATCGGGTCTACTCCAACAACCTGAAATCCAAAAATGGAAATGGAAAAACATTACCATGGATTTCATTGCTAAGTTACCGAGAACCGCATGTGGTTATGATATGATTTGGGTAATAGTCGATCGTCTTACTAAATCAGCACACTTTCTGCCAATAAAGAAGAGGATGGTATAGAGAAATTAGCACAATTATATCTGAAAGAAGTTGTTTCTAGACATGGTATACCAATCTCTATTATCTCTGATCGTGATAGCAGATTTACTTCTAGATTCTGGCAGGCATTACACGAAGCGTTGGGAACTCGTCTAGATTTAAGTACTTCCTATCATCTACAAACTAATGGGCAGAGTGAAAGGACGATTCAGACACTCGAAGACATGCTACGAGCATGTGTTATTGATTTTGGAAGCAGTTAGGATCGACATCTACCATTAGCTGAGTTTTCCTACAATAACAGCTATCATTCTAGTATTGAGGCGGCACCATTCTAGGAACTTTATGGGAGGAAGTGTAGGTCTTCAATTTGTTGGAGTGATGTGGGGAAAAACAGATTACAGGTCTGGAAATTCTAATGCCCCGTCCTAATCCATCTGGACGAAGTCTTCAGCAGTTGGTCCCATTGCGAGGTTTTGACCTCTATATGCCATAAACGACTCCATGTAATATGAGCAAATGCACAGTGGAAGATTTCTTTCATACATGAGAATAAACATGTTTGAAAAGTGTCAACCAAAAGGTTGGTGAGTTCATAGGTTTATCATAAAACAAAAAAATTCATCATTTTGATAGACCACAAGATTTAAATGCTGCATGGAACAAATGTGCCCGAATCCTATAACCACCTGTAATGTACATGCGATATTCTTTTTAAATACAGTACACCTTTCTCGTGTACAAAATCATCTTTCATAAATCTTAGTATCCGTACACATATCTTGTGCACAAAAATAACATACACATAACCTGTGTATAAAATCATTCTCTAGATACATAACATTCATATCAATTGGTGGCAATTATCATGTCCACATAATTCAATGGTGGCAATTATCATGTCCACATAATTCAACGTTGGCAATTATCATGTCCACATAATTCAACAATAATCCGCAGAACTTCTGTCTGCATAATAATTCATTCGAGGAATGTTTTGCTTGTGTCTATTTCGTCAAACATTTATAAAAGCATTTCATGTATTCGTAGTACAAATATATTTCAAAAGCATTTAATAAAGCAGTTGTAAAAAACAGTGCATGTATTCTCAGTCCCAAAAATGTAAAGAGTAAAAGGGAATCAAATGAAACTCACGCATATAAATATTGTAAAACAGTTAATAAAGTATTTGCATGTATTCTCAGCCCAAAAATGTAAAAAGTAAAAAGGAGCAAATGAACTCACTTTACTGTATTTTGTAGTAAAAATACATACGACGATATTGAACAAATGCAGGGTTGACCTCGGATTCACGAACCTATATCAAGTATGCATATTAACACATATAATAATATTCAAAAAAAAATATATTTTTATATTAGTAATATACTTATGATATTAAATGTAATATTTATAGTTACTTAAATATTTCTATTTTATATATTTCATTAGATTATGATAATAATATATTATATACTTTATTTATATATTTAGAATAAATACTTAGTATTTATATTTTTAAATACTCATAATTTTTAATATGATAATATTTTTAATAAATTCGAGTTATATTATAACGTATATGAACAAAAAGTATTTTATTAATAAAAGTAGTATACTTATTATATATACTTCTATATATCTAATGTTTGTATCAAACTTATAATATCTATCTTTTGAGATGATAAAAATATAGTTATATTGTATATACAAGTTACATTTAAAACTAAAGTTATAGTTAGTAATAATAATAATAATAATGATATTAGTAGTAAAAGAATAATGATAATGATAATAACATATATATTAGTAATAATAATACTTATAATAATAATAATAATAATAATAATAATAATAATAATAATAATAATAATAATAATAATAATAATAATAATAATAATAAATAGAAATGAATTACTACCTTAAAAGGGTTTTAAAAAGGCTTTCAAAAAAAAAGTATACCACTGCTTAGATTCGAACCTTCAACGTCTCGTTAACCCAACTCACCATCAAATCGTCCCTCCGTTTCATCATTTCTATATTACTTTCCAACTTATATTTATTTATCCCTTTATACATGGATATAAAATCTGCAAGTCCAACAGAAGATAAGGGATCGGCCCAACAGGAGTATACTCTCGGCCCAACAACACTAAAATAGAACTCGGCTCCTTTGTCTTAGGTTAAATGAATTCACCAAGCCTACTAGTAACCAAGTAGGGTTTCGTTTTCACCATGCCCAATATCACTAGAAAATCTCAGCTCAAACCGATATGTATTAATGTTGTCGACTGGAACTTAGAAAAGCAGGAAAGAAAAACAGGCACTAGTATCGGTTCTTGAATTCAACTAACCTCTCCACTTTTGTCGGCCATTTATGAAATCCAGGATTAGAAACATCAAAAAGAATTTATATGTCGTGGCCCATCCAAAATTGTTTCTTTATTTTAATCCAAGTGGCAACAGCATGTGTGTTTGGTTGACGGATCGTGAGCATCCAAACGTGTCATCATCACCACATATCATAAAAGAAAACTAACTTTTCCTTTTTTTTATAGGGCCCAAACATGAAACAGAAACAAGGTGGTCAACAAATTGGAATTTATAGGATTCATTCTTTTCTTTTCTTTTTAAAGTGTAATGTGAAGGAAAAAGCAAGTTGTAGTAGTCCCATATTCCACTCCCATTATCTTCTCTTTTAAATCCTCATTATCGATACATAATCCCCTCTTCACCTACTTCGATCATCATTACTATCCATCATCATTATTTGGGTCCGCGAAAAAAAATAAAAAAATATATAGTGGCATGCTTGTCGTTAGATTCCTAAAATTTTTTGTTATAAGAAAAATTCTATAATAAGTCAAATATGTAACCCACTAATGGAAAAGATAAGTGGGGTAATTTTTGTAAATTAAGAAGTTTGGTCGGCTATAAGCAAGGAGAAAAAGAAAGAGTACTTAACAGCAACCGCTCACTTGCATATATTAGTTCAAAAGTAATTCAATTCGATAACAGATGATTTGGTAAGGCTTTTTGGTGGGTTTTTGGTCTCGCCAACGTACAGAAACAGAAATATCAAATAAGTAGCTGTAGTTAGTGATTAATAAAGGTGATCGTTGATGAAATTTTTAAGGTTTGAATTGATCAGAAACAAAAGTTTACGAGCATTATGGGGGTTTGCTTTGTGTTTTACAACGAAAGGAAATAATGGGGGAAGATATCGAGAGCGATTAAGGTTATTGTATAAAGGTGGTGATTCGATGGTGGTCTATGTGACTTGCTCTCGGACATAGACAGCAGCAAGCAAACGAACGAAGGAGAAAAAGAAGAGAAAAATTATGATGGTGGTGGTGTATTTGATCGGTGGTTTCACAGAAAAATTATAAATAAAAGAAGTACACGTAATGAAGCACAAACAGGGGCAGTCGGCATGTTCTTGGATATTTTTGATAATTGGGATTGTAATAAGGCTGTAATGAGTAATGGTAATGAAAGAGGTGTATGAGGTAATTCATATCATTGTACAATTCGTTTGTTTTTAAATGAAGAAGTCGTCGACAGAATATTTTCGCAAGGACAGAAATTAAATAAAAAAATGAGGAAGAAAGATACCTCTAACAGAATTTGTTTGATAGTTGATTTAGATTTCGAATCTAGAGCAGTAATAGTACAAATTATGAGCAGGAAAGTAAATTAAATTGATTGTGATAGATAAACCTTACGCTATATACTGAATCATAATATATCTGTATTTATATAAACTGTATTTATTTATTATTTGTTATATATAGTTATCTGTATAGGTATGGAATGTAAGTTCGTTCAGTATCTGGTATGTATATATGTATCCGTATTTGCTTGAAATTTGTATTACTAAATATATACATGTATTAATAATAATATTAGTGCTAATAATAAATATATAAATAATTATAATACAATTTATAATAATGATAAAAATATCAATAATCTTATATAAAAAAATAGTAATAATAATAATATTAATAATAATTATGTCTAATAATAATAATAGTTGTACTAATAATAATAATTATAAAAATCATATATCTATGTATATATTTATTTTAATTATAACTTAATTCACATATTTAATTTTAATGTTCCATTTATATTTTATAATTTCAAATTAATTACATGTACTTACATATATATATATATATATATATATATATATATATATATATATATATATATATATATATATATATATATATATATATATTTATATATATATATATTTATATATATATTTATTTACAATCAATTGTTCGTGAATCGTTGAAATTGGTCGAAGTTAAATGAATGTACCAAAATAGCTCAAAAAATTTTGAGACTCGTTTTAATAGACTTTTGCTCATTGTGTCGAAATCATAATAAGATTAGGTTTAAATTTGATCGAAAATTTCCGGGTCGTCACTGTACCTACCCGTTAAAGAAATTTCGTCCCGAAATTTGAGTGTGGTTGTCATGGTTAACCATAAATATGTTTTTATGACGAATAAGAATTGATAAATAGAGTTTTATCATCATTGAGTAATATAGATAAAACAATTCGATTATCCGAAGAGTACGAATGAAGCTATCATGAAAGTGCGAATTGAAGGAATAAAGTTTCGTCTTAACTTTTGACGTTGTCTTGATTGAATTCAGGGATTTAAGGGATTTAAAGAAAATCTTCGAAATTTGAATAAGAATTGATTCTTCGGTAATTAAGGAAATTAGGATCTCTTTAATTAAATGCGATGATCTACCTCGATTGTTCTGTCTGATATTTCACTATAAATCCACCCTCTTTGTTTCCTTTATATTTTGGAGTTCCATCATTTTTGTTTTCTCTTCCCGACTTTAAGTCAAGCGAATAATGATCCAGAATTCATAGATATAAAATTTTGAATGAACATAACTAATATCCTAAGAAAGATTGTAATAGCACGATATTGATTGGTTAAATTACCAGAATTCAAGAGAAAAGATAGAACTATCAGGAAGATATATTCTTGATATGTTTGGAGATTAGATAGAATATAAGAGTCGTATAACATGGCACATGATGACGTTAAGATCTGTGAATCATCACGTTTCATTAGAAACTCAGCATGACTTACTGTAATATAATCACGTTGATCAAGTGTCATTATATTACACTAACTCATGCATCAGTCCCCAACACTACTTCAAAATTTCATTCATAGTTTATACTTAGATTTTACAGAAATTTCTAATATAATGAATCACAGATAGCACGCAGAGGTATACAATTTCGGACGAGAATATTTATGAAAATATCCTCAGAAATATCGAAGATATTTATGATGATATTTTGGAATTTCTAAGTTCGATGGTTGATGAAGAAAGATTTTCCGCAAGATTTTAGCATGACCTCGGAGCAAGATATTCTCTAAAGATTTCATCGGATCCAGAATTACCTGGATTCTTTGAATATAGGGTTTGGTCCTTGTATTTGTTCTTGGTCTCCTTCATGGTTAGCTCAATCTGTTTTTCAGTACCAAATTTTCTATCGAGCGTTCCTAACACTCTTTTCTTTATCATCAAACTTTTGGCCATTTAGACCATCTACCATTTTTCTGTTTCCTCTGCATTTAATGTTACAATATCTGAATCATCGGTTATCAATCAGAGGTGGTTTCAGGAGTATTGTGTTTTTAGATAATTAAACGCTGATGGTAATATGGTTGAATATGAAAGGTTCCCCGGTAACAATAAAAGAGCACGCATATATATCAAGGTTATAATAAAGTTATTTCGGACGAAAAGTTGAAGTTGACTTGTTGGAGCTGTGACAAAATTGGCTAATTTGAAAAGGGACTGCAAAGTTATTATTATTATTTTTTTTGTAATAACAACTCCCAAAGGGTTAGCACAGATACATTTTAAACATTTACTCAGGTTCCGAGTGTTTTTAGGTGCATAACCATATGCATCAATCTTTTCTTCCATAGATGAAGTGCGGTTGGTTCATCCTCTCGATTGAAGTGTTTTCAAGAATTATGAATTGTTTGAACGCAGATTAGAATCGTCAAGATACAAATGAGATTTAAGATGAAATCAAGTGGCAAACTTGAGGAAATATTTAAATGTAGTAGATAAAATTTATTTACGATCTTTTAAGTCAAAAAGTGTTGTAATTAATATTTCCTACTCTTTTAATACTTTTTAATTATCCAATGATAGTAGTCCAATAGTCCAATAGTTCAACCAAAACTAGTATGTTATAAGGAAATAATCATACAGGAATAGTTATCTAGGAACAGTTAGCTACGATTTGGTTAGTATAGGTTTTAAAATTTTACGTAGTTAATTAATTGGTTACTAATCAAATTTTATTTTGTTCATTATTTTCTCCATTATGCCACTTGTCAAATCTTGACTTGGATTTTGATTGGCAAAAACTTGTATATGAAATTTAATTGGAATGAAAATGGTTATTCTTTGGTGAACAAATTCGTATATCTGTGGATGTAAGTAGGATAGTAAATGACCGTTGAATCAGAATTGAAGAATGTACAGTGCAATTTATTAATGTGAAACTAAATATTCCTCAGGTATTACCTACCCGTTAAAATATTTTCACCATTAACAGTCTGTACAATAAACATTTTAATTACAATCTCTACGAAAACATATATACATATATATTTTCTTCAGACGTAATCATGGATTTAATGAGTCAATGTGATATTAAACTCATCAGATTTACGGCTAGAACTAGAGTACATAATCTCTAAAACCTTAGAGATTACATAATTGCCATGAAGGACGAAGATAGTTTATGTAGAACGATTGGTAGAACGATGATTATGCTTGAGATATAGATTGCGAGGTTGAGACGTGTGATGATGTTGTTGTTGTTGGTACTGGTTATGCTGCTGGTGCTGCTGATGGTGGTATTATTGCTGTCGGTGCTACAAGTGTTGTTGGTGCTGAGGTTGATGATGATGTTGGTGTAGTAAGTATAGCTTGTAATTCACGCACCAGTCTTGTCAGGGTTTCTATCCTACCCTCTATCATTTCTATCCATCCACTCATCCGATTCGATAGATCTTGATTATCAATTGGAAGTTCCCTAACTTCTTCTAATATTCCCCTTCGATTGGTATTCGGAAGTAGAGGTTGAATATTTTCTGAGATTGTAGTAACGCGACCTTCGAGGTGGAAAACTTTAGCAAGAAGGGTGAATACAGTGTTGCGCATAGGTTCACCGGTGAGTACATCATTTTTTTTCCGATGTTTGGAGGTAAGTTTGGTTCGCGGTAGGGCTCGCCTTCTTCAGTTCTCCATCGAGTGAGTAAGTCTCAGATCCACCCCCATCTCCTCCAGAAAGAAAAATAACTAAATGGTTGAGCCACTTCTGGTTCATTGACTTCAGAGTCTTCTTCAATATACATCTCGAAATCGCTTCCGGAACTAATGGAATCCAAGCTAGGTGTAGGATCCATCTTTCACGATCAGTTAAAGGGTTTTGATATGAAATGATTTGCGAATATCGAATGATATTCTAATTATATATAGAATATCTATACATACTTCAAAAGATCCCATGAATTATGGAGAAAATTAAGGAAACGTATTAGATAAAGTCTACAGTGACAGATACGCTAAGATATGGATTAGTAGATATGCTAAGATATGAATTTTTGTCTACACACTATTCATGCAATCAATGCAGTAAGATGTGTCTAGACTAAGAATGATAAGCAGATGATTTCCTAAGGATGATAAACAGATGATTTCCGACAAAATGATAAGCAAAACTTTTGACATGCAGACACGGTCGAAGTCCAGACTTACTAATGCTTCCTAATGACTATTAGTTAGACACACTAATGCAAGACCTGGTTCACTAAGACCTCCGCTCTGATACCAACTCTAATGCCCCGTCCTAATCCATCTGGACGAAGTCTTCAACAGTTGGTCCCATTGCGAGGTTTTGACCTCTATATGCCATAAATGACTCCAAGTAATATGAGCAAATGCACAGCGGAAGATTTCTTTCATACCTGAGAATAAACATGTTTGAAAAGTGTCAACCAAAAGGTTGGTGAGTTCATAGGTTTATCATAAAACAAAAAAATTTATCATTTTGATAGACCACAAGATTTAAATGCTGCATGGTACAAATGGGCCCGAATCCTATACCCACCTGTAATGTACATGCGATATTCTTTTTAAATACAGTACACCTTTCTCGTGTAAAAATCATCTTTCATAAATCTTAGTATCCGTACACATATCTTGTGCACAAAAATAACATACACATAACCTGTGTATAAAATCATTCTCTCGTTACATAACATTCATATCAATTGGTGGAAATTATCATGTCCACATAATTCAATGGTGGCAATTATCATGTCCACATAATTTAAGGGTGGCAATTATCATGTCCACATAATTAAACGGTGGCAATTATCATGTCCACATAATTCAACAATAATCCGCAGAACTTCTGTCTGCATAATAACTCATTCGAGGAATGTTTTGCTTGTGTCTATCTCGTCAAACATTTATAAAAGCATTTCATGTATTCGCAGTTCAAATATATTTCAAAAGCATTTAATAAAGCAGTTGTAAAAATAGCGCATGTATTCTCAGTCCCAAAAATGTAAAGAGTAAAAGGGAATCAAATGAAACTCACGCATATAAATATTGTAAAACAGTTAATAAAGCATTTGTATGTATTCTCAACCCAAAAATATAAAGAGTAAAAAGGGAGCAAATGAACTCACTTTACTGTATTTTGTAGTAAAAATACATACGACGATATTGAACAAATGCAGGGTTGACCTCGGATTCATGAACCTATATCAAGTATGCATATTAACACATATAATAATATTCAAATAAATATATATTTTTATATTAGTAATATACTTGTGATATTAAATGTAATATTTATAGTTACTTAAATATTTCTATTTTATATATTTCATTATATTATGATAATAATATATTATATACTTTATTTATATATTTAGAATAAATACTTAGTATTTATATTTTTAAATACTCATAATTTTTAATATGATAATATTTTTAATAAATTCGAGTTATATTATAACGTATATGAATAAAAAGTATTTTATTAATAAAAGTAGTATACTTATTATATATACTTCTATATATCTAATGTTTGTATCAAACTTATAATATCTATCTTTTGAGATCATAAAAATATAGTTATATTGTATATACAAGTTACATTTAAAACTAAAGTTATAGTTAGTAATAATAATAATAATAATAATATTAGTAGTAAAAGAATAATGATAATGATAATGATAATAACATATATATTAGTAATAATAATACCTATATTAATAATAATAATAATAATAATAATAATAATAATAATAATAATAATAATAATAAATAGAAATGAATTACTACCTTAAAAGGGTTTTAAAAAGGCTTTTAAAAAAAAAGTATACCATTGTTTAGATTCGAACCTTCAACCTCTCGTTAACCCAACTCACCATCAAACCGTCCCTCCGTTTCATCATTTCTATATTACTTTCCGACTTATATTTATTTATCCCTTTATACATGGATATAAAATCTGCAAGTCCAAAAGAAGATAAGGGATCGGCCCAACAGGAGTATACTCTCGGCCCAACAACACTAAAATAGAACTCAGCTCCTGTGTCTTAGGTTAAATGAATTAACCAAGCCTACTAGTAACCAAGTAGGGTTTCGTTTTCACCATGCCCAATATCACTAGAAAATCTCAGCTCAAACCGATATGTATTAATGTTGTCGACTGGAACTTAGAAAAGCAGGAAAGAAAAACAGGCACTAGTATCGGTTCTTGAATTCAACTAACCTCTCCACTTTTGTCGACCATTTATGGAATCCAGGATTAGAAACATCAAAAAGAATTTATATGTCGTGGCCCATCCAAAATTGTTTCTTTATTTTAATCCAAGTGGCAACAGCATGTGTGTTTGGTTGACGGATCGTGCGCATCCAAATGTATCATCATCCTCACATATCATAAAAGAAAACTAACTTTTCCTTTTTTTTTATAGGGCCCAAACATGAAACAGAAACAAGGTGGTCAACAAATTGGAATTTATAGGATTCATTCTTTTCTTTTCTTTTTAAAGTGTAATGTGAAGGAAAAAGCAAGTTGTAGTAGTCCCATATTCCACTCCCATTATCTTCTCTTTTAAATCCTCATTATCGATACATAATCCCCTCTTCACCTACTTCGATCATCATTACTATCCATCATCATTATTTGGGTCCGCGAAAAAAATAAAAAAATATATAGTGGCATGCTTGTCGTTAGATTCCTAAAAGTTTTTGTTATAAGAAAAATTCTATAATAAGTCAAATATGTAACCCACTAATGGAAAAGATAAGTGGGGTAATTTTTGAAAATTAAGAAGATTGGTCGGCCATAAGCAAGGAGAAAAAGAAAGAGTACTTAACAGCAGCCGCTCACTTGCATATATTAGTTCAAAAGTAATTCAATTCGATAACAGATGATTTGGTAAGGCTTTTTGGTGGGTTTTTGGTCTCGCCAACGTACGGAAATAGAAATATCAAATAAGTAGCTGTAGTTAGTAATTAATAAAGGTGATCGTTGATGAAATTTTTAAGGTTTGAATTGATCAGAAACAAAAGTTTACGAGCATTATGGGGGTTTTCTTTGTGTTTTACAACGAAAGGAAATAATGGGGGAAGATATCGAGAGCGATTGAGGTTACTGTATAAAGGTGGTGATTCGATGGTGGTCTATGTGACTTGCTCTTGGACATAGACAGCATCAAGCAAACGAACGAAGGAGAAAAAGAAGAGAAAAATTATGATGGTTGTGGTGTATGTGATCGGTGGTTTCACAGAAAAATTATAAATAAAAGAAGTACACGTAATGAAGCACAAACAGGGGCAGTCGGCATGTTCTTAGATATTTTTGATAATTGGGATTGTAATAAGGTTGTAATGAGTAATGGTAATGAAAGAGGTGTATGAGGTAATTCATATCATTGTACAATTCGTTTGTTTTTAAATGAAGAAGTCGTCGACAGAATATTTTTGCAAGGACAGAAATTAAATAAAAAAATGAGGAAGAAATATACCTCTAACAGAATTTGTTTGATAGTTGATTTGGATTTCGAATCTAGAGCAGTAATAGTACAAATTATGAGCAAGAAAGTAAATTAAATTGATTGTGATAGATAAACCTTACGCTATATACTGAATCATAATATATCTGTATTTATATAAACTGTATTTATTTATTATTTGTTATATATAGTTACCTGTATAGGCATGGAATGTAAGTTCGTTCAGTATCTGGTATGTATATATGTATCCGTATTTGCTTGAAATTTGTATTACTAAATATATACATGTATTAATAATAATATTAGTGCTAATAATAAATATATAAATAATTATAATACAATTTATAATAATGATAAAAATATCAATAATCTTATATAAAAAATAGTAATAATAATAATATTAATAATAATTATGTCTAATAATAATAATAGTTGTACTAATAATAATAATTATAAAAATTATATATCTATGTATATATTTATTTTAATTATAACTTAATTCACATATTTAATTTTAATGTTCCTTTTATATTTTATAATTTCAAATTAATTACATGTACTTAGATAGATAGATATATATATATATATATATATATATATATATATATATATATATATATATATATATATATATATATATATATATATATATATATATATATATATATATACATACATACATACATATTTATTTACAATCAATTGTTCGTGAATCGTTGGAATTGGTCGAAGTCAAATGAATGTACCAAAATAGCTCCAAAAATTTTGAGACTCGGTTTAATAGACTTATACTCATTGTGTCGAAATCATAAAAAGATTAGGTTTAAATTTGATCGAAAATTTCTGGGTCATCACAGAAATTATCCAGGAAACTACCGACAAGGTCATTCAGATTCAGCAACGATTGAAAATAGCCCGGAGTCGGCAAAAGAGCTACGCGGATGTTAGAAGGAAACCTTTAGAGTTTGAGGAGGGTGATATGGTTATGCTTAAGGTATCACCTTGGAAAGGTGTTATTCGTTTTGGAAAGCGAGGGAAATTGAGCCCAAGATACATTGGGCCATTCAAGATCGAAAAACGCATTGGGCCGGTGGCCTATCGACTTGAACTACCTCCACAATTAGAAAAGATTCACAACACCTTTCATGTTTCGAACCTGAAGAAATGCCTAACTACCGAAGATCTCATTATCCCTTTAGACGAAATTAAGATTGACGAGAAACTAAATTTCGTCGAAGAACCCGTCGAAATTATGGATCGTGAGGTCAAACGACTCAAACAAAGTAAGATACCAATCGTTAAGGTTCGATGATATGCTCGTAGAGCACCTGAATTTACTTGGGAACGAGAAGACCAAATGAAGCTGAAGTACCCACATTTGTTTTCCAATATCGCACGTTAACTAGGTACTATTCTAAATTTCGGGACGAAATTTAATTTAATGGGTGTGTAATGTAACGACCCGGATTTTTCCGCTAATATATTGAAGATTAATATTTACATAATTAAATGTTTCCAAAATGTTAAGCAATCAAACTTGTCAAGATATATATATTTGGAATGGATTTTATGCAAATGTTTGACCACCCAGTCTGTCTGACGATTCACGAACATCATAATTTGAAATAATTATATAATGATGTATATATGGATATATATATATATATATATATATATATATATATATATATATATATATATATATATATATATATATATATATATATATATATATATAATTATGATTTGTTAAAATTATATTTAAGTATCTCATTATATATAATAACAATTGGTTATATACATAAAATGAGATTACTAACTTAAAGACTATATACATATATATAACGATTAACGTTGTAATAACTTCTAAATTAAAATGTATGTATATGTATTGTATTAATATATATTAATACACTTTTGAAAGACTTAATAATATATATATCAATATATTTATACTCTATAAAGATAGCTATACTCATTTTCTCATTCAATTTTATCAAGAATCCTATTCGTATTCATACGATATTTAATACCCAACTTCTATACGTATTTACTATGGGTATATACATACCAAATCATTGATCTTAGCAGCTATCAATAAGTTGTGAGTCATGTATAAACATGATGTAGACTTGTGGGAACCATGGCTTGGAAACTAGTATGACTAAATGCATAAAATTACAAACCATGGAACCATGTTATTGTCTCCATTTTGATGCCAACATGTAGGATAAATAACCATCCATTTCATTCCAATTAACTACATCATTTTACTCTCTAAACACATACTCAAACACTCTCTTAAACTTCCATTCAATTCAGCAAGTATTGGTCTCATAATCCAAGTTATAATCATCATAACAAAGCTTGATCAAGAACACTTCAAGAATTCCAAGCCATCAAGGGTATCTTTTGAACTCAAGATATTCTCCTTATTTCTCCAGCAACTTTACTCATTTGATTTGAGGTAGTAACCTTATTCACAATCTTATTCGATTCATATTCATATAGCTATCTTATTTTGAGTTATAACTAATAACAACAAGAACATAGTTTAGATTATTTCTAAACTTGTTTGCAAATAAACTTAATCCTTCTAAATTGACTTTTAAAACACTTCAACACATGTATTATGACAGTATGTCAAGCTAACATAAGGATATAAAACTTGTAAACACGAAGAACACCTTAAAATCGAATATACGCCGTCTTAGTCGAACGGGGGCTGTTTTGGGTTTAATTTTAAAAACCTATCTTAAACTTTGAATTAAAAGATTTCCTTTGATTAAAAATATTATTTTATATGGATATTAAATATATCCAAAATCCATGGTTAAACTCAAAGTGAAAGTATGTTTTTCAAAAGGGTCATAAAGATGTCGTTCTTACGACGGATATGACTATCTTCTCTTATTTGACACCTAAGCTGTATTTTTGACTATAAACCTATACTTTTTCTGTTAAGATTAATAATGTTGAGTTCGATACGAAACCATGGAAACTCGAATCACTCAAAACGGATTTGTAACGAAGAAATTAGGGGTAAAACAAAATTGGATATTTTTCTTAATTTTTAGCTACGGACATGATTTATAAAAATGGATGCTAACCTTATCCTAGCTAATTACCTTGTATCCTACATGTATTTATTGAAATGTCCCGTTCTTATTGATTAACAACGTTCCATATTAATTGATTTCGTTGCGAGGTGTTGACCTCTATATGAGACATTTTTCAAAGACTGCATTCATTTTTAAAACAAACCATAACCTTTATTTCATAAATAAAGGTTTAAAAAGCTTTACGTAGATTATCAAATAATGATAATCTAAAATATCCTGTTTACACACGACCATTACATAATGGTTTACAAAACAAATATGTTACATCGAAATCAGTTTCTGGAATGCAGTTTTTACACAATATCATACAAACATGGACTCCAAATCTTGTCCTTATTTTAGTATGCAACAGCGGAAGCTCTTAGTATTCACCTGAGAATAAACATGCTTTAAAACGTCAACAAAAATGTTGGTGAGTTATAGGTTTAACCTATATATGTCAAATCATAATATAGACCACAAGATTTCATATTTCAATACACATCCCATACATAGAGATAAAAATCATTCATATGGTGAACACCTGGTAACCGACATTAACAAGATGCATATATAAGAATATCCCCATCATTCCGGGACACCCTTCGGATATGATATAAATTTCGAAGTACTAAAGCATCCGGTACTTTGGATGGGGCTTGTTGGGCCCGATAGATCTATCTTTAGGATTCGCGTCAATTAGGGTGTCTGTTCCCTAATTCTTAGATTACCAGACTTAATAAAAAGGGGCATATTCAATTTCGATAATTCAACCATAGAATGTAGTTACACGTACTTGTGTCTATTTTGTAAATCATTTATAAAACCTGCATGTATTCTCATCCCAAAAATATTAGATTTTAAAAGTGGGACTATAACTCACTTTCACAGATTTTTACTTCGTCGGGAAGTAAAACTTGGCCACCGGTTGATTCACGAACCTATAACAATATATACATATATATCAAAGTATGTTTAAAATATATTTACAACACTTTTATTATATTTTGATGTTTTAAGTTTATTAAGTCAGCTGTCCTCGTTAGTAACCTACAACTAGTTGTCCACAGTTAGATGTACAGAAATAAATCGATAAATATTATCTTGAATCAACCCACGACCCAGTGTATACGTATCTCAGTATTGATCACAACTCAAACTATATATATTTTGGAATCAACCTCAACCCTGTATAGCTAACTCCAACATTCACATATAGAGTGTCTATGGTTGTTCCGAAATATATATAGATGTGTCGACATGATAGGTCAAAACATTTTATACGTGTCTATGGTATCTCAAGATTACATAATATACAATACAAGTTGATTAAGTTATGGTTGGAATAGATTTGTTACCAATTTTCACGTAGCTAAAATGAGAAAAATTATCCAATCTTGTTTTACCCATAACTTCTTCATTTTAAATCCGTTTTGAGTGAATCAAATTGCTATGGTTTCATATTGAACTCTATTTTATGAATCTAAACAGAAAAGTATAGGTTTATAGTCAGAGAAATAAGTTACAAGTCGTTTTTGTAAAGGTAGTCATTTCAGTCGAAAGAACGACGTCTAGATGACCATTTTAGAAAACATACTTCCACTTTGAGTTTAACCATAATTTTTGGATATAGTTTCATGTTCATAATAAAAATCATTTTCTCAGAATAACAACTTTTAAATCAAAGTTTATCATAGTTTTTAATTAACTAACCCAAAACAGCCCGCGGTGTTACTACGACGGCGTAAATCCGGTTTTACGGTGTTTTTCGTGTTTCCAGGTTTTAAATCATTAAGTTAGCATATCATATAGATATAGAACATGTGTGTAGTCAATTTTAAAAGTCAAGTTAGAAGGATTAACTTTTGTTTGCGAACAAGTTTAGAATTAACTAAACTATGTTCTAGTGATTACGAGTTTAAACCTTCGAATAAGATAGTTTTATATATATGAATCGAATGATGTTATGAACATCATTACTACCTCAAGTTTAGTAGGTAAACCTACTGGAAGTGACAAGAAATGATCTAGCTTTAAAGGATCTTGGATGGCTTGAAAGTTCTTGAAGTAGGATCATGACACAAAAACAAGTTCAAGTAAGATCATCACTTGAAATAAGATTGTTATAGTTATAGAAATTGAACCAAAGTTTGAATATGATTATTACCTTGTATTAGAATGATAAACTACTGTAAGAAACAAAGATTTCTTGAGGTTGGATGATCACCTTACAAGATTGGAAGCGAGCTATCAAACTTGAAAGTATTCTTGATTTTATGTAACTAGAACTTGTAGAATATATGAAGAACACTTAGAAGTTGAAGATAGAACTTGAGAGAGATCAAGTAGATGAAGAAAATTGAAGAATGAAAGTGTTTGTAGGTGTTTTTGTTCGTTGGTGTATGGATTAGATATAAAGGATATGTAATTTTGTTTTTCATGTAAATAAATCATGAATGATTACTCATATTTTTGTAATTTTATGAGATATTTCATGCTAGTTGCCAAATGATGGTTCCCACATGTGTTAGGTGACTCACATGGGCTGCTAAGAGCTGATCATTGGAGTGTATATACCAATAGTACATACATCTAAAAGCTGTGTATTGTACGAGTACGAATACGGGTGCATACGAGTAGAATTGTTAATGAAACTGAACGAGAATGTAATTGTAAGCATTTTTGTTAAGTAGAAGTATTTTGATAAGTGTATTAAATTCTTTCAAAAGTGTATAAATACATATTAAAACACTACATGTATATACATTTTAACTGAGTCGTTAAGTCATCGTTAGTCGTTACATGTAAGTGTTGTTTTGAAACCTTTAGGTTAACGATCTTGTTAAATGTTGTTAACCCAATGTTTATAATATCAAATGAGATTTTAAATTATTATATTATCATGATATTATCATGTATGAATATCTCTTAATATGATATATATATACATTAAATGTCTTTACAACGATAATCGTTACATATATGTCTCGTTTAAAAATCATTAAGTTAGTAGTCTTGTTTTTACATATGTAGTTCATTGTTAATATACTTAATGATATGTTTACTTATCATAGTATCATGTTAACTATATATATATAAATATATATCCATATATATGTCATCATATAGTTTTTACAAGTTTTAACGTTCGTGAATCACCGGTCAACTTGGGTGGTCAATTGTCTATATGAAACATATTTCAATTAATAAAGTCTTAACAAGTTTGATTGCTTAACATGTTGGAAACATTTAATCATGTAAATATCAATCTCAATTAATATATATAAACATGGAAAAGTTCGGGTCACTACAGTACCTACCCGTTAAATAAATTTCGTCCCGAAATTTTAAGCTGTTGAAGGTGTTGACGAATCTTCTGGAAATAGATGCGGGTATTTCTTCTTCATCTGATCTTCACGCTCCCAGGTGAACTCGGGTCCTCTACGAGCATTCCATCGAACCTTAACAATTGGTATCTTGTTTTGCTTAAGTCTTTTAACCTCACGATCCATTATTTCGACGGGTTCTTCGATGAATTAAAGTTTTTCGTTGATTTGGATTTCATCTAACGGAATAGTGAGATCTTCTTTAGCAAAACATTTCTTCAAATTTGAGACGTGGAAAGTGTTATGTACAGCCGCGAGTTGTTGAGGTAACTCAAGTCGGTAAGCTACTGGTCCGACACGATCATTAATCTTGAATGGTCCAATATACCTTGGATTTAATTTCCCTCGTTTACCAAATCGAACAACGCCTTTCCAAGGTGCAACTTTAAGCATGACCATCTCTCCAATTTCAAATTCTATATCTTTTCTTTTAATGTCAGCGTAGCTCTTTTGTCGACTTTGGGCGGTTTTCAACCGTTGTTGAATTTGGATGATCTTCTCGGTAGTTTCTTGTATAATCTCCGGACCCGTAATCTGTCTATCCCTCACTTCACTCCAACAAATCGGAGACCTGCACTTTCTACCATAAAGTGCTTCAAACGGCGCCATCTCAATGCTTGAATGGTAGCTGTTGTTGTAGGAAAATTCTGCTAACGGTAGATGTCAATCCCAACTGTTTCCGAAATCAATAACATATGCTCGTAGCATGTCTTCAAGCGTTTGTATCGTCCTTTTGCTCTGCCCATCAGTTTGTGGATGATAGGCAGTACTCATGTCTAGACGAGTTCCTAATGCTTGCTGTAATGTCTGCCAGAATCTTGAAACAAATCTGCCATCCCTATCAGAGATAATAAAGATTGGTATTCCATGTCTGGAGACGACTTCCTTCAAATACAGTCGTGCTAACTTCTCCATCTTGTCATCTTCTCTTATTGGCAGGAAGTGTGCTGATTTGGTGAGACGATCAACTATTACCCAAATAGTATCAAAACCACTTGCAGTCCTTGGCAATTTAGTGATGAAATCCATGGTAATGTTTTCCCATTTCCATTCCGGGATTTCGGGTTGTTGAAGTAGACCTGATGGTTTCTAATGCTCAGCTTTGACCTTAGAACACGTCAAACATTCTCCTACATATTTAGCAACATCGGCTTTCATACCCGGCCACCAAAAAATGTTTCTTGAGATCCTTGTACATCTTCCCCGTTCCAGGATGTATTGAGTATCTGGTTTTATGAGCTTCTCTAAGTACCATTTCTCTCATATCTCCAAATTTTGGTACCCAAATCCTTTCAGCCCTATACCGGGTTCCGTCTTCCCGAATATTAAGATGCTTCTCCGATCCTTTGGGTATTTCATCCTTTAAATTTCCCTCTTTTAAAACTCCTTGTTGTGCCTCCTTTATTTGAGTAGTAAGGTTATTATGAATCATTATATTCATAGATTTTACTCGAATGGGTTCTCTGTCCTTCCTGCTCAAGGCATCGGCTACCACATTTGCCTTCTCCGGGTGGTAACGAATCTCAAAGTCGTAATCATTCAATAATTCAATCCACCTACGCTGCCTCATATTCAGTTGTTTCTGATTAAATAGTGTTGAAGACTTTTGTGGTCGGTATATATAATACTTTTGACCCCATATAAGTAGTGCCTCCAAGTCTTTAATGCAAAAATAACCGCGCCTAATTCCAAATCATGCGTCGTATAATTTTGCTCGTGAATCTTCAATTGTCTAGACGCATAAGCAATCACCTTCGTCCGTTGCATTAATACACAACCGAGACCTTGCTTTGATGCGTCACAATAAATCACAAAATCATCATTCCCTTCAGGCAATGACAATATAGGTGCCGTAGTTAGCTTTTTCTTCAATAATTGAAACGCCTTCTCTTGTTCATCCTTCCATTCAAATTTCTTCCCTTTATGCGTTAATGCAGTCAAGGGTTTTGCTATTTTGGAGAAATCTTGGATGAATCTTCTGTAGTAACCAGCCAATCCTAAAAATTGACGTATATGCTTCAGAGTTTTTGGGGTTTTCCACTTTTCAACGGTTTCGATCTTTGTCGAGTCCACCTGGATACCTTCTTTGTTCACTATGTGACCGAGGAATTGAACTTCTTCCAACCAAAATGCACACTTTGAAAAATTAGCGTACAGTTTTTCTTTTCTCACTACTTCTAGCACTTTTCTCAAATGTTCTTCGTGCTCTTGATCATTCTTTGAGTAAATAAGTATGTCATCAATGAAAACAATGACAAACTTGTCAAGATATGGCCCACACACTCGGTTCATAAGGTCCATGAACACAGCTGGTGCGTTAGTCAATCCAAACGGCATAACCATAAACTCGTAATGACCATAACGCGTCCTAAAAGCAGTTTTTGGAATATCATCTTCTTTCACCCGCATTTGATGATACCCGGAACGTAAGTCAATCTTTGAATAAACAGACGAGCCTTGTAGTTGATCAAATAAGTCATCGATTCTCGGTAGTGGGTAGCGGTTCTTGATGGTAAGTTTGTTCAACTCTCGGTAGTCGATACACAACCTGAATGTACCATCTTTCTTCTTGACAAACAAAACAGGAGCTCCCCACGGTGATGTGCTTGGTCGAATGAAACCAAGCTCTAAAAGTTCTTGTAATTGGCTTTGCAATTCTTTCATCTCGCTGGGTGCAAGTCTGTAAGGAGCACGAGCTATTGGTGCAGCTCCTGGTACAAGATCTATTTGAAATTCAACGGATCGATGTGGGGGTAATCCCGGTAATTCTTTCGGAAATACATCGGGAAATTCTTTTGCAATGGGAACATCATTGATGCTCTTTTCTTCAGTTTGTACTTTCTCGACGTGTGCTAGAACAGCATAGCAACCTTTTCTTATTAGTTTTTGTGCCTTCAAATTACTAATAAGATGTAGCTTCGTGTTGCCCTTTTCTCCGTACACCATTAAGGATTTTCCTTTTTCGCGTATAATGCGAATTGCATTTTTGTAACAAACGATCTCTGCTTTCACTTCTTTCAATCAGTCCATACCGATTATCACATCAAAACTCCCTAACTCTACTGGTATCAAATCAATCTTAAATGTTTCGCTAACCAGTTTAATTTCTCGATTCCGACATATATTATCTGCTGAAATTAATTTACCATTTGCTAATTCGAGTAAAAATTTACTATCCAAAGGCGTCAATGGACAACTTAATTTAGCACAAAAATCTCTACTCATATAGCTTCTATCCGCACCCGAATCAAATAAAACGTAAGCAGATTTATTGTCAATAAGAAACGTACCCGTAACAAGCTCCGGGTCTTCCTGTGCCTCTGCCGCATTAATATTAAAAACTCTTCTGCGGCCTTGTCCATTCGTGTTCTCCTGGTTCGGGCAATTTCTAATAATGTGGCCCGGTTTTCCACATTTATAACAAACTACATTGGCATAACTTGCTCCGACACTACTTGCTCCACCATTACTCGTTCCGACACCATTTGTTCCTTTCGTTCTATTAACCCCTGGTCCGTAGACCTCACACTTCGCCGCGCTATGACCATTTCTTTTACACTTGTTACAAAATTTGGTGCAGAACCCCGAGTGATACTTTTCACACCTTTGGCATAGCTGCTTCTGATTGTTGTTGTTGTTGCGGTTGTTATTGTTGTTGGGATGATTGTTGTAGTTGATGTTGTTTATTATTGTTGTTGTTGTTGTTGGGCCGTTTGTTGTAGTTGCGATTGATGTTGCGATTGTTGGATAATTGTTGCGATTATTGTTATAATTGCTGTTGTTGTTGTATTGGTGATTCTTATCACCGTTTTCCTCCCACTTTCTTTTGACTTGCTTCACATTGGCCTCTTCAGCAGTCTTTTCTTTAATTCTTTCTTCAATCTGGTTCACTAGTTTGTGAGCCATTCTACATGTCTGTTGTATGGAGGCGGGCTCATGTGAACTTATATCTTCTTGGATTCTTTCCGGTAATCCTTTCACAAACGCGTCGATCTTCTCTTCCTCATCTTCGAATGCTCCCGGACACAATAGGCACAATTCTGTGAATCGTCTTTCGTACGTGGTAATATCAAATCCGTAACCCTCTAAGTTCTGTCTTGAGCTTTAATGACCTCGGTTCTGGGACGGTACTTCTCGTTCATCAAGTGCTTGAATGCTGACCACGGTAGTGCGTACGCATCATCTTGTCCCACTTGCTCTAGATAGGTATTCCACCATGTTAACGCAGAACCTGTGAAGGTATGTGTAGCGTACTTCACTTTGTCCTCTTCAGTACACTTATGGCAAACACCGATTCGACCTTCTCGGTCCACCGTTTCAATCCGATCGGTCCTTCGGTTCCATCAAATTCCAAAGGTTTGCAGGCAGTGAATTCTTTGTAGGTGCATCCTACACGATTTCCTGTACTGCCAGATCCAAGGTTATTGTTGGTATGTAGCGCAGCCTGTACTGCGGCTATGTTTGAAGCTAGAAAAGTACGGAATTCCTCTTCATTCATATTCACGGTGTGTCGAGTAGTCGGTGCCATTTCCTTCAAAATAGTCAAATGGAACAAGTTAATCATACAGAATATTAAGAGTAGTTAATAGTATTTCGTAGCATAATATGAACTCATTTATAAAAGCTTTTTCTTCATATTAGCATTTTATAAGTTTAAATTCGGGTAGTACCTACCCGTTAAGTTCATACTTAGTAGCTAATATACAATTCAACTACTACAATTCTATATGAAAAACTGATTATAATAATATTTCGCGTTCAAACTTTTACACAATATTTTACAAACTTACAATACCGCTTATTTTACATATAGCATGAAATATAGCACACAATAAATTTGATACAAGATGATTGTGAAGATAATTCTAGCTAGTACACAAGTCGTTCAGTAAAGGCAATAAAGACACGTAATTCATACGTCCAGAAACAAGTCATGCATTCTGGTTTTACTAGGATTACTTCCCATCCTTGGTCTTGTGGAACATAACCGTTATGGCCGTTGATAAGACAGCGTGTTGTAACGTTGTCAAAGGGACGAGGGTTATGTAATGTCTAACAGTCCCGTAACAATCTAAAAACCTCATTTCTTACCCCAATTACCGACTCCGTCACTTGTGGGAACGTTTTGTTTAATAGTTGTAGCCCGATGTTCTTGTTCTCACTTTGGTGAGAAGTGAACATTACTAATCCGTAAGCATAACATGCTTCTTTATGTTGCATGTTAGCCGCTTTTTCTAAATCACGAAGTCCAATATTCGGATATATTGAGTCAAAATAATTTCTTAACCCATTGCGTAAAATAGCATTTGGGTTCCCCGCAATATATGCGTCAAAGTAAAAACATCGTAACTTATGGGTTTCCCAATGTGATATCCCCCATCTTTCAAACGAAATCCTTTTATAAACCAAGGCATTCTTGGAACGTTCTTCGAATGTCTTACAAACTGATCTCGCCTTAAATAGTTGTGCCGAAGAATTCTGACCGACTCTAGACAAGATTTCATCAATCATGTCTCCGGGTAGGTCTCTTAAAATATTGGGTTGTCTATCCATTTTGTGTTTTTATACTGTAAAATAGACAAGAGTTAGATTCATAAAAAAAAATACTTATTAATATAAGCAATTTTTACATATATCATAAAGCATAAGCACACTATATTACATATATTACACCACACGAATACAACTATCTTATTCCGACTCGCTCGTTTCTTCTTGTTCGGTTTTAGTTCGCTTTGCCAAGTTTCTAGGGATATATGATGTTCCCCTAATACGAGCCATCGTTGTCCACATTGGTTTAGAAAAACCTGGTGGTTTAGAGGTTCTCGGGTCATTGTTACATCTTAAGGACTTCGGGGGTTGACGATACATATAAAGTTCATCGGGGTTGGAATTAGATTTCTCTATTTTTATGCCCTTTCCCTTATTATTTTCTTTTGCCTTTTTAAATTCAGTTGGGGTAATTTCTATAACATCATCGGAATTCTCGTCGGAATCCGATTCATCAGAGAATTGGTAATCCTCCCAATATTTTGCTTCCTTGGCGAAAACACCATTGACCATAATTAACCTTGGTCGTTTGGTTGAGGATTTTCTTTTACTTAACCGTTTTATTATTTCCCCCACCGGTTCTATTTCTTCATCTGGTTCCGATTCTTCTTCCGGTTCCGATTCTTCTTCCGGTTCCGACTCTTCTTCCGGTTCCTCTTCGGGAACTTGTGAATCAGTCCACGAATCATTCCAATTTACATTTGACTCTTCATTATTATTAGGTGAGTCAATGGAACTTGTTCTAGAGGTAGACATCTATCACATAATATCAAACGCGTTAAGAGATTAATATATCACATAATATTCACATGTTAAAAATATATAGTTTCCAACAAAATTTGTTAAGCAATCATTTTTCAAGTAAACACGGTCGAAGTCCAGACTCACTAATGCATCCTAACAAACTCGATAAGACACACTAATGCAAATTTTCGGGTTCTCTAAGACCAACGCTCGGATACCAACTGAAATGTCCCATTCTTATTGATTAACAACGTTCCATATTAATTGATTTCGTTGCGAGTTTTTGACCTCTATATGAGACATTTTTCAAAGACTGCATTCATTTTTAAAACAAACCATAACCTTTATTTCATAAATAAAGGTTTAAAAAGCTTTACGTAGATTATCAAATAATGATAATCTAAAATATCCTGTTTACACAAGACCATTACATAATGGTTTACAATACAAATATGTTACATCGAAATCAGTTTCTGGAATGCAGTTTTTACACAATATCATACAAACATGGACTCCAAATCTTGTCCTTATTTTAGTATGCAACAGCGGAAGCTCTTAGTATTCACCTGAGAATAAACATGCTTTAAAACGTCAACAAAAATGTTGGTGAGTTATAGGTTTAACCTATATATGTCAAATCATAATAATAGACCACAAGATTTCATATTTCAATACACATCCCATACATATAGATAAAAATCATTCATATGGTGAACACCTGGTAACCGACATTAACAAGATGCATATATAAGAATATCCCCATCATTCTGGGACACCCTTCGGATATGATATAAATTTCGAAGTACAAAAGCATCCGGTACTTTGGATGGGGCTTGTTGGGCCCGATAGATCTATCTTTAGGATTCGCGTCAATTAGGGTGTCTGTTCCCTAATTCTTAGATTACCAGACTTAATAAAAAAGGGCATATTCAATTTCGATAATTCAACCATAGAATGTAGTTACACGTACTTGTGTCTATTTTGTAAATCATTTATAAAACCTGCATGTATTCTCATCCCAAAAATATTAGATTTTAAAAGTGGGACTATAACTCACTTTCACAGATTTTTACTTCGTCGGGAAGTAAGACTTGGCCACGGGTTGATTCACGAACCTATAACAATATATACATATATATCAAAGTATGTTTAAAATATATTTACAACACTTTTAATATATTTTGATGTTTTAAGTTTATTAAGTCAGCTGTCCTCGTTAGTAACCTACAACTAGTTGTCCACAGTTAGATGTACAGAAATAAATCGATAAATATTATCTTGAATCAACCCACGACCCAGTGTATACGTATCTCAGTATTGATCACAACTCAAACTATATATATTTTGGAATCAACCTCAACCCTGTATAGCTAACTCCAACATTCACATATAGAGTGTCTATGGTTGTTCCGAAATATATATAGATGTGTCGACATGATAGGTCGAAACATTTTATACGTGTCTATGGTATCTCAAGATTACATAATATACAATACAAGTTGATTAAGTTATGGTTGGAATAGATTTGTTACCAATTTTCACGTAGCTAAAATGAGAAAAATTATCCAATCTTGTTTTACCCATAACTTCTTCATTTTAAATCCGTTTTGAGTGAATAAAATTGCTATGGTTTCATATTGAACTCTATTTTATGAATCTAAACAGAAAAGTATAGGTTTATAGTCGGAGAAATAATTTACAAGTCATTTTTGTAAAGGTAGTCATTTCAGTCGAAAGAACGACGTCTAGATGACCATTTTAGAAAACATACTTCCACTTTGAGTTTAACCATAATTTTTGGATATAGTTTCATGTTCATAATAAAAATCATTTTCTCATAATAACAACTTTTAAATCAAAGTTTATCATAGTTTTTAATTAACTAACCCAAAACAGCCCGCGGTGTTACTACGACGGCGTAAATCCGGTTTTACGGTGTTTTTCGTGTTTCCAGGTTTTAAATCATTAAATTAGCATATCATATAGATATAGAACATGTGTGTAGTCAATTTTAAAAGTCAAGTTAGAAGGATTAACTTTTGTTTGCGAACAAGTTTAGAATTAACTAAACTATGTTCTAGTGATTACGAGTTTAAACCTTCGAATAAGATAGTTTTATATATATGAATCGAATGATGTTATGAACATCATTACTACCTCAAGTTTAGTAGGTAAACCTACTGGAAGTGGCAAGAAATGATCTAGCTTTAAAGGATCTTGGATGGCTTGAAAGTTCTTGAAGTAGGATCATGACACAAAAACAAGTTCAAGTAAGATCATCACTTGAAATAAGATTGTTATAGTTATAGAAATTGAACCAAAGTTTGAATATGATTATTACCTTGTATTAGAATGATAACCTACTGTAAGAAACAAAGATTTCTTGAGGTTGGATGATCACCTTACAAGATTGGAAGCGAGCTATCAAACTTGAAAGTATTCTTGATTTTATGTAACTAGAACTTGTAGAATATATGAAGAACACTTAGAAGTTGAAGATAGAACTTGAGAGAGATCAATTAGATGAATAAAATTGAAGAATGAAAGTGTTTGTAGGTGTTTTTGGTCGTTGGTGTATGGATTAGATATAAAGGATATGTAATTTTGTTTTTCATGTAAATAAGTCATGAATGATTACTCATATTTTTGTAATTTTATGAGATATTTCATGCTAGTTGCCAAATGATGGTTCCCACATGTGTTAGGTGACTCACATGGGCTGCTAAGAGCTGATCATTGGAGTGTATATACCAATAGTACAAACATCTAAAAGATGTGTATTGTACGAGTACGAATACGGGTGCATACGAGTAGAATTGTTGATGAAACTGAACGAGAATGTAATTGTAAGCATTTTTGTTAAGTAGAAGTATTTTGATAAGTGTATTGAAGTCTTTCAAAAGTGTATAAATACATATTAAAACACTACATGTATATACATTTTAACTGAGTCGTTAAGTCATCGTTAGTCGTTACATGTAAGTGTTGTTTTGAAACCTTTAGGTTAACGATCTTGTTAAATGTTGTTAACCCAATGTTTATAATATCAAATGAGATTTTAAATTATTATATTATCATGATATTATCATGTATGAATATCTCTTAATATGATATATATATACATTAAATGTCTTTACAACGATAATCGTTACATATATGTCTCGTTTAAAAATTATTAAGTTAGTAGTCTTGTTTTTACATATGTAGTTCATTGTTAATATACTTAATGATATGTTTACTTATCATAGTATCATGTTAACTATATATATATATATATATATATATATATCCATATATATGTCATCATATAGTTTTTACAAGTTTTAACGTTCGTGAATCACCGGTCAACTTGGGTGGTCAATTGTCTATATGAAACATATTTCAATTAATCAAGTCTTAACAAGTTTGATTGCTTAACATGTTGGAAACATTTAATCATGTAAATATCAATCTCAATTAATATATATAAACATGGAAAAGTTCGGGTCACTACATTTATACATGTCTTGTTCCCGAACTTATGAAAATACAATTTATAATAGTCGTGATTAAGTTCTACGACAATATATTATAGTCTTAATAAAGATCGTAAGGCACCATATATGTATATAACTTGATCACCGTGGACTCGTATACAAAGTTTTAACATATCATTTTGACTTCTTATATATATTATTGGAACGAACTATTAGACAACATTGGCAGTAATCTCGAGTTAGCTGTGGGTCAAAGTGGATTCCAAAATATTATATACTTTGAGTTGTGATCGAGCCTGAGACATGTATACAATGGGTCGTGGATTGCTTCAGATAATATACATATTATGTGTCTTATTATATTAAGACAATATATTATAGTGTTAGTGAATTCTAACACAATATACGCATTTATATTTATATATATATTTATATTGTTGGACTATTGGACTATTGGACTATGAACGTTGGGCTACTAACAATGGACAATTAAAATTATCACAAGTATCATAAGTATGGAATATTAATTATATATATATATATATATATATATATATATATATATATATATATATATATATATATATATATATATATATATATATATATATATATATATATATATATATATATATATATATATATATATATATCTTGACACAAGAATATTATTATTAGGTTCGTGAATTTGTCAAAAGGCCAAGTCTTATCACCATCTATTCGGAAATCATCACAAGTGAGTTATAGTCCCATTTTTACTATCTAAATTATTTTGGGATGTGAATACATGCAAAATTTATAAATGTTTTACAAAATAAGCACAAGTTCATGGAACTACATTCTACGATTGATTTGTTATACCAGATATCTGTACTTATTATTATTATACTTGGTAACCTAAGAATTAGTGAAAAACACTAATTGACGCGAATCCTAAAGGTAGATCTACGGTCACCAACCACCCTCATTTTTGAATAGTGGAAATGCTTTAGTACTTCGAAGGGTTCTTGTCATACATTTGAATAGTGGAATGAATGATGCTAGATATCTTAAATGCTCTATGTTAAGGTCGGTTACCAGGCGACTCATCGTATGAATGATTTTTGCAGTTGTAATGATCCTGCGCATTTAATTAAATGAAATCTTGTGGCTTATTAAATGTTATAATTATTATATAGAAATTAAACCTATGACTCACTAACATTTTTGTTGACATTTTAAGCATGTTTATTCTCAGGTGAATATTAAAAATGCTTTCACTGTCGTATGCCAACCCAAGGTCAAGATTTGGAGTCGGCATAATTGTTTATATCGTTTAAACTTGCATTCGGAGTATTTGTTGTAATATATTTGATCATATTGTAATGGGTTGTGTAAAAACTTATTTATTTGAGGAGATTGTCTTTGATAGACAATCTAAATTATGTCATTAAGACCTTTATTCAATAATAAAGGTTATGGTGGTTTTTAAAAACGAATGCAAGATTTGAAAAACGTCTCATATAGAGGTCAAAACCTCGCAAAGAAACCAATTAATATGAAACGTTTATAATTAATATGAACGGGGCATTTCACATGGCCGCATCTACGGCGGTGGCTATCATTCATTGAAGAGCTTGTTCGGGAGTTTCATTTCGTGGAACTCAGCGAGGAGGCATTGTTCCTTCAAGACACAAGAATATCATTGATTAGTATTCTAAATAATACTAATCGTGACATGGAATAAAGATAGAGAGAAAATTTTCCTTGACCCGCCTTAAATTCTTTATGTCATAATGTCGGAACGTCCATATGTGTCACCGTAATATAATCCCGGCAATTATATTACCCTAATTTATATGTGCATTCGACATTATTTCATATAGTCAAGGTGGCGTGTCAATCAAATTAAACAACGTGAGATTAAGATAGAATAAGAGTTAGATATGAATAGAAGAGTTCGAGTATAAACGCACAAGTAGTCAAGTAATTCCTACTTCAAGTCTATATGCCGGTTGTAGTCTAGACTCAATAATGTACCCTATGACTCGGGGTTGACACCAATGAACTCTAAATCCCTACAACCAACGCTCTGATACCATCTGTAGTGACCCAACAAAATCGTCATTGACGGCGCCGTCTACTTAGGTCCCGTCACATGGTCATAAGTCTTTAAAACAACGTTTGACCAAAATATGTCGTATTCATTTCAAATGTATGGATGTTTCAAGTTTACAAAAGTAGTTCAACGACTAGTTATATTACAATGTTTAAAGTACAAATGAAACCTATAC
This sequence comes from Rutidosis leptorrhynchoides, assembly GCF_046630445.1. Taxonomy (NCBI): domain Eukaryota; kingdom Viridiplantae; phylum Streptophyta; class Magnoliopsida; order Asterales; family Asteraceae; genus Rutidosis; species Rutidosis leptorrhynchoides. Next base: position 205,793,332 of record NC_092341.1, on the reverse strand, counting down.
AACACGATTTAAAGTAAATCAAAAGACGCTCCATGTATGCATGTATACTTGACATCCAATCAAGTATCAAAAAGTAGAGTGCGGAAGCATGTATCACTTAGCATTCAACGACCTGAGAAAAACATATAGAAAACTGTCAGCGAAAATCTTTGGTGAAATCATAGGTGTATAAGTAAGCGTATGTATTTGAACCACAAGATTTAGTATAAGTTGATTATCCAAATCGTTTGCATTCCAAAGATGTTGTTTGTATCACGAGCACCCAATTATTAAGGCTTAACTGAATATTACCTCTAAATCCAAAGTGTTAGAACATACACTATACCGATAAAATTATATTTCATTCGCTAATGGTAGCGAACCGTCCGAATGAGGGTTCGTCAAACCCGTATGGCCACACAACATAATTACTCGCTTACACCCTACAAGTATAACTAATGATAACTGAATTGAGGATTTTTGTTCTAACTCGTACGTGGAATGTTTGTTTTCGTACTTGTGTTCAATGTATAAAAGTATAAATCGTCTATGTTTTCTCATCCCAAGTATAAGTATAAAAGAGTAAAAGTAGGACTATGATCTCACTTTGATTGTACGAATATAAATGTACTTCACAAAGTAACATGTGTAAGAACGAATGCTAGTCTTGACCTAAACAAATAGGTTGTATCAATATCGGTATACACGGTCGGTCAAAGTGTTCAATTAGTCCTATGGCTAGTTACGACTCAATTTCGTAGCATGTGAATCACATTGTCAAGTTTCATGCAAGATACAAGTATAAAAGCACGCTAAAACGATCGCATAAATATTTGGTTATGTTTGACTAAAAGTCAAACTTGGTCAAAGTCAAAGTCAAAGTCAACGGGGTCGGGTCGGGTATCCGACAATTTTTCTATGAAAGATAAGCATATATAAGCATGTTGGCCAAGTTTCATGTTAATCGGACATGTATAGCATAGCGAGAATTAAACGAAAAAAAAGACAATTTGGATAGCCTGCTTCAGATGCGCCGCATCCCTTAGTGATGCGCCGCATCTGTCTGCTGATGAGCCGCATCCAATAGGGATGCGCCGCATCACTACCTGATTCCAGTGGGAAAAGCTGAAAAATTAACAAGTCTCGAACCAAACTTCTTTTAAACACAATTTTTGAACCGAAGACACTAAAAACGCATACCATATATCGTTGGAAAGGTATTTTAACGAGGAATAAAACTAGATACATATCATCAATCAAATCTAACATTTACAATAATCGAATTTCTAAATTAAATGATCAATCAATGCTCATCATAAATGCTTCAAGTCCATAAATGCACATTAATGATTCGGGAATTAAATGCACGCATATAATACGCCGTTTCGTAGGTAATCATGCATACAATACAACTAAACACTTACAATTAACATTACAAAGCATTTAATGCATCAAAAATCCATTTTACTTATATCAAACCCTAACTCAAAATCATAAATTTAGTAATTATGTTTAAGGAGTCTTTCTAAGTCAACCTACACATCAAATTGAAGCTAGTGATGCTAGTAACACATTTAATACATGCAATTTTAACATCTAACAACATTTAAGTAACCAAATCTCAAGATCAAACACACCCATTTCAAGTTTTAGCTAGTTACATCAAAATATCAAGAACAAGCAAATAAATCACACAAACATGTTAGACTTAAGCCATAGACACTAATTACACACTTTTAAGTCAAAAACATCAAGAACATAAAATCTAGTATTTTTAGAAAGTTACCCAAATGTAATAAATTTGGTATGGATTCTAAGAGGAAGATGCAAGGATTCCAAATATGCAATTTGTTTTGATGAGCACTTGCTAGATCGAATTTAGATGATGAATTTGTGTATTGGGTGTTTGAGAGAAAAAGTTGAATTATTAGATTTGGAGGAGGTGAATGAATGGATGAGGAAGAAGTTGACCATTTGACCTAGTCACATCTTTGGTCACTTGGCAACATTGGTCCCTCAAGTTTAAAGCGGGTTTGTGAATGACCTAAAAGAAATATTTTAAAACGCGTAATAAATGAAGATGTTATAATTATATAACGGGCTTTAAATTAAATAAACGGAAAGTAAACGGAAAAAGGCGGGATGTTACAATGCTGGTGGTATTACCAGTGGTACTTGTATAACAAGTCTAGCTTGTAAACCACGCACCATTGTTGTCAGGGTTTCTACTCTCCCTTTTATCATCTCTATCCATCCATTCATCTTGATTTACGGTTATGTTTAGAATAAATAATCTCTAAAACTTTTAGAGATTACATAATCACAGTAGAATATTTCTCCGATGAAGTTATGAATCAATACTTCATCGTTTGTTGTTGTTGGTATTCCTTGGTATCTACAGGGTGTATGACATTGATGTCTGTGGGACAGTTTGTGATGTTGAAGCATGGGATGTGGATGTTGTTGTTGGTGGTAGTGATGGTACTGTTGATGTTGCTGATGGTGGTAATGTTGCTGCCAGTGCTGCTGCTGGTGCTTGTAATCTTTGCACCATATTCTCCAAACCCACTACCCGAGCGTGAAGTTCGTTGACTTCTTCTATTACACCGAGATGGTCGGTGGTTCAAACGAGTGGGTGAATAAGATCTAGAATTTGAGATAATATATAATCGTGACGAGGCACTCTGGAAATGAGAGAGAAAATGGTGTCTCAGACAGGTTTGCCGGTAAGTGCTTCAGGTTCTTCGCCAAGAGGGCAATGTGGTGAATGGAAGGGATCACCTTCTTCTTGTCTCCAATGACTAAGTAGACTACGAACCCATCCCCAATTAATCTAGAATAGATGATGGCTGATTGGTTGATCCATTCCGGTCACACTTCTTTCGGAGCTTGAGTGGAACTCCATATCGGAATTCGAGGGACTTGAACTAGTGACGAATTCCATTTCGTACGATTGAATAAGGGATTTTTCGATATGAAATGATTTTCGGCTATCGGATGGTATTCCAATTACATAGAATATCTATATATATAGAGCAAAACATTTCGTAGATTACGGAGGAATTTACGGAATATGTTTGGCAAAGTTTACAGTAACAGATATGCTAAGATATGAATTTTGTCTATGCACTATCTATGCAATGAATGAAGTAAGACGCGTTTAGACTTAAGATGATAAGCAGTTAATTTCCGACAAAAATGATAAGCAAAACTTCTGACATGCAGACACGGTCGAAGTCTAGACTCATTAATGCATCTTAATATCTATCAGTTAGACACACTAATGCAAGACCTAGTTCGCTAAGACCATCGCTCTGATACCACATGAAGCGACCCTTCCTAATCCATAAGGAAGAATACAATAACATATGGTTACATTGTGAGGTTTTTGACCTCTATATGATACATTTTACAAACATTGCATTCGTTTTCAAAAGACAACCTTTCATTACAATGAAAGTTGATAGACATGCATACCATTTCATAATATCCAAACCATAAATGACCTAATCTGTCATTTACTTAATAATAATCTTTATTGAACTCAACGACTTGAATGCAACGTCTTTTGAAATATGCCATGGATGACTCCAAATAATATCTTTAAAATGAGCAAATGCACAGCGGAAGATTTCTTTAATACCTGAGAATAAACATGCTTTCAAGTGTCAACCAAAAGGTTGTTGAGTTCATTAGTTTACCATAAACATTCATTTTCATCATTTTAATAGACCACAAGATTTCGAATATTTAGTTGTACACGTAACCCGAGTACAAAATAATACGCGTAACCCACGAATTAAAAATCATTCATATGGTGAACGCTTGATAACCGAACTAACATGATGCATATCGAATATCCCCATCATTCCGGGACTCTCATCGGATATGATAATCGAAGTACTAAAGCATTCGTAACCCGAATAGGACGTGTCAAGGTCCATAGATCTATCTTTAGGATTCGCGTCATTTATGGGCCATTTCCATAATTCTTAGGCTACCAAGCTAAAAAGGGGCATATTCGATTTCGATAATCCAACCATAGAATGTAGTTTCGATTACTTGTGTCTATTTCGTAAAGTATTTATAAAAGCAGCGCATGTATTCTCAGTCCCAAAAATATATATAAAAGGGGAGTAATGAAACTCACAATACTGTATTTTGTAGTAATTATGCATATGGCGGCAATGAACAAGTGCAAGATTGGCCTCGAATTCACGAACCTATATTAATTATATATATTTATATAATGGTCAATATCTGACTAACAATTAAGGTCAAGTCGTAGTGTATCACAATCCTAATGCTCGAGACTGATATGCAAAAGTTAACAAAAGTCAATTTGACCCAATAATGACTTCCAAAATCTATACATGTTTATTATATAACTTAAATATAGTCGTTATGTGTATAAATACATTTATCAGATTTTATTAGAGTAAATAATACAAGTCATTTATTTGTAGGTAAACACTTATATTAAAATTTATATATAATAATATACTTTTATATATCTCATGTAATAAAATTTATAAAGTTCACTTAACATCATAAAAATATAATGGTATGAGTAATTATATTACGTGTGGTAAAAATATATTTGCATCACATATTTATTTGATAAAATCATATTGATAATAATAATGAGTAAAAGTTATATTATTTTCTAATAATAATAATAATAATAATAATAATAATAATAATAATAATAATAATAATAATAATAATAATAATAATAATAATAATAATAATAATACTAATAATAATAATAATAATAATAATAATAATAAAATAATAATAATAATAATAATAACACTATTTACATTTATTAATTATAATAATAATTTTTATAATTAATAATAATCTTTTGTAATAATACAAATGTCATAATAATAATATTACTAATAATGATAAAATATTATAATCATGTTAATGATAATAACAATGATAATAATATTGTTGTTATTAATAATACTAATAATAATAAAAATAATAATTTAAATGAAAATATAAGTTTTAAGATTGATAATGATACTTTCTAACAAACATGATAATTTTTAATAATAACGATACTTTTAATATTAACTGTAATGATAATAATATAAAATAATAATTCTATTCAAAATGATAATTTTTAATAATAATAATACTAAAATGATAGTAATAATGATATTTTATAATAACGATGATATTTCTATCAAAAATGATAATTTTAATAAAATGATAGTTTTATTATTAATGATACTTTTAATAATAATAGTAATGATATTAATAATAACCTTATTGATAATAACGATTGTAATAATAATAACAATAACAATTTTTAATAATACTTATATTAATAACGATAATGATAATAATAATAATAATAATTATTATTATTAGATAATAATAATAACGACGATAATAACGATGATAATAATAATAAAATAATAATTTTAATAATAATAATACTAAAATTAATGATAATTCAGTTGACTATAACTTTTAATCCGTTCATCGAAATCATACGCTTTCTAAATGAAAAGTTATTTATTTTTTGTCTGCTTTCCAATGACATGCATATCATATACCCTATCTCAATCGCATATGTATCAAATTCGTGATTCATCATATAATATTTAACGACAAAATTTAATATAAAAGCATACATAATCATATATACCCGAGCACTAGTCAGGGATACACTATTATTATATAAAAGATGGGATATGAGTGCTCACGTATCAATATTTAGATTCAATATTGCAGGAAAGTACGTAGACGCAATGGAAATGATAAACACTAGTTTTGAAGGTATTTCGTATGCCTGAGAGACATATTTAATTAATGTGGCTAATATGTTATGATCCAAGTCTGGCCATACCCAATAACAAGCTTACCGACACCTTAAACATATTTAAGCTTAACGATTGGATCATTAAGTAAATACGCGATACTTGGATTTTAGAAAATCGGTTTTCTAAAATATTATCACTTGAGATAAATTATTTGGATAATTATATATAATTGTTTATAGGTTTAAATAATTATAGTGTGTTATATTTTATAAAAAGTTTATAAAGTATATAAGTAACTAAACAATGCATATGTTTTATAACAAGTTTTATACATATATATATATATATATATATATATATATATATATATATATATATATATATATATATATATATATATATATATATATATATATATATATATATATATAACATCAAGTTTTATATATAAATATTCTTGTTATAAAATAATGGATGGATGGGCAGTTTTTGGGACTCCAAGATAAGTCCCATGCTTGTTTATTCTTGTTACTTTTGATACAAATATTCTCAAGTGCATGCTTAACAAAAGGACCAAGGCTTGACTCATTTTGTGTGTGCATACTAGACTTTCAAAAACCAAAAAAAAAAAAAAAAAAAAACAAAAAACAAAAACTGCACAAATATTGCTACTGCAGTAGGTTGCTGCCGTGGCCTTTTTTTAGCTCAAAGGGGTTCTAAACTTTGTTTTGTAAGCTTATATCAAGTGTAAAACAAATTCTAACTAAAGGCAAAGGTGCTGGGGTTATTGCTTAGGGTATTTCTTGCTTGAGGCTTCAAGTTAGAAGCTCTATTTTTCATCATCTTCATCATCATCTTGCAACTTTGTAAATAACCCTCAACTAGCTTGAGAAGGTACATATATCTTCTCTACTTGTTATATTTGTAAGCATTTATCCAAGACTTGATATTATCATGGAATTTAACTTAATTACTTAACATGTTAACATGAACTTATCATTTTGCTTCCGCTTGCTTTAACACTAATACAAATTGGTTTTGTAATTATGTTATCAATATGAACATGTTTTATGAACTTGTTAAATTCCATCAATGGTATCTAGAGCTGAAGTCTATGGATTATGCTTCTTATATTGTCTTTAAACCCACTATATTTGCATTCCAAGTACATGCATGAAAATGGAATACAAAAATTGTCGGGTTTGGGTGGGTATCTAATTTTGGCCGAAAATTTGGAGACCCAAAATGGGTTTTGGGTGCTTCCATTTTTATCATATTTTGTTGTATGTTAATGTTCATAATCAATGCCTAGACCTTGTGTTTGTTTGGTTGCATGTTTGATGATTATTTATTATTCATTTGGTTTGTAATAATATTTATTGAATTGGTTTGTAATAATATTATTTTGATTATGTAATTTATTTTATATATTTGGTATGTAAAATAGATTAGGTTGTAATTTCTTTTTTTTAGACAAAATGTATTAGGATATATTTTGTAAAATGATGAAGATAATGAAGACTTGAAAAACACAAGAAGAAGCATTTGGATGCAAGATTAAGTGGGAGATTTAAAATCTCCTACTTTGTGTTATAACCCCTTAACCGGTGGCATTTGTTTTCGGCTAAACAAATGTCTACCATATTGGCTTGATTGTGAACATATTTGTTTTGCATGCATGGTTGTTTATTGTGTTTGTATGTTTGGTTGCTACAAGTAAATCACAATTTAACAACAAGCATAACGACAATTTAATTGGTTAAATTAAACATTATTATCGACATGCAAAACGACAATTTAATTGGTTAAATTAAAAATGGCTAAAAGGACATTAATAAAAGGTTATTAAAGACATGATAATGGTTTCTATCAAGTAATTGGTTTACATGACATGAAAATAGATTTCAAATGTACCATACACTAAATGCATGTTGGTGTATCGTGTAAAAGTTTTCTCAAACTAGAATTAATGAAAACTCAAAATCCCTTATTAACAAGGCAAACAAGTTAAACACCATCCTTTTGTGTGACACTTAGGCATATTAGGGAACTCATGATGGGATAAAGGTCACCTAACCGTTATGAGAAAACTAATATAATTAAGGTGAATTTCGCATGCTTGTGGGATAAAGGTCACCTAACCACTTGTATGTTAAATTTACACATTTAAACAAGTAGGACGACTTGATTTGGGAATCATGAACTTAGGGTCACCGAAGCATGAGGAACAAATAGGCGTTGATGGGATAAATATACCATGCAAAAGGATTACTTGATCCCATAACTTAGAAGTTGCAAAAGGATTGCAATTGTCATATAATGACTACCTAGCTAAATCAAATGACGGGATAAAGGTCACCTAACCGAAATTTGGTTTACCGTTGGATTCTAAAATTTAATAAACATCAATTGGATTTAAAGGGTATTGATTGTTAAATTAAAATTGATACTTAAACAACTTTGTTAAATTTTGTAGATGGCCGCCAATAACAAAAACATTCCAAATGCACCAATCAACTTTAACAACTTATCATTGAGGTCAATCCTCGAAAAGGAAAAACTCAACCATACGAACTTCATGGATTGGTTCCGCAATCTAAGAATTGTCCTCAAACTAGAAGATAGGGCGTAGGTGTTAGAAGTCCCCATTCCCGATCAATCGGATGAGGATGATACGGAAGGCATGGCTTATTGGGATAAATATTGCACCGATTCGGTGCAAGTTTCTTGCCTCATGCTTGGGACTATGATACCAGAACTCCAAAAGGATTTCGAACATCATAGTGCATATGACATAATTACACAGTTGAAGGAGATGTTTCTTCAACTAGCTCGTGTCGAGGGCTTCGAAACGGTTCAAGCGCTTCATGCATGTCAGATGGACGACTCCCAATCCGTTTCATCTTATGTCCTTAAGATGAAAAGCCTAATTGATCGAGCAAACCATCTAAACTGCAACGTGTCTAATGAATTAGCCACAGACCTTATCCTTAATTATTTGTCAAAGAGGTTTGACACATTTGTAATGAATTACAACATGAATGGATGGGATAAGAGCATTGGCGAATTACATGCCATGCTTAAGACGGCTGAAGCGAGCATGGGTAAAAGGGCTTCACCCATGTTTATGATCAATGAAGGCGGGTCCAAAACCAATAACACTTCTAAGCCGAAGGCGGCTAAGAGGAAAGGACCCGCCTACCAAGGCAAGGGCAAGGGAAAGGGGAAGATGGTTACCCCAACCAACAATAATAAGAAGCAAAAGGTTGCCGGTAAAGCTAACCCCAAGGAAGATCCGTGCTTTGGTTGCGGTGAAATGGGTCACTAGAAACGCAACTGCCAGGTCTACCTAAAGGAGTTGAAAGAAAAGAGGGATGCAGGGCAAACCTCAGGTAATGTATATATGGTATACATTTAGCTTAGTATTACTTCTTCTAATACATGGGTATTAGACACAGGATGTGGAACTCACATTTTTAATTCTTTGCAGGGGTTCAAAAGAAGTGATCAAGATGCGGGAACAAAAAGTCTCTTCATGGGAAATGGAGCAAAGGTGCATGTGAAAGCTCAGGGAGACTTTGTTTTGAAGCTACCAAGTGGTTTGGAGCTTATTTTGAAAAATGTTTTGTATGCACCCGATTTATCTCGAAACATTATTTCTGTATCCCGTTTGAAACAATATGGTTTTAATCTTAATTTCATTAATGATGATATCCATGTTTCTTTAGATAATGTGTTCTATTTTAAGGCTTCGCCTTCGAATGGTATTTATGAACTGGTTCATGATGACACATCATACAATAGCTCAATATTCCATGCAAACACCAAGAAACTTAAAAGGGATTTGAGTTATTCCTACTTATGGAATTGTCGCCTTGGTCACATAAACAAGAATCGAATGCATACACTTCAAAAGAATGGACTTTTGAAATCAAATGAACTAGACTTGTTTGATGTATGTGAATCTTGTTCCCAAGGCAAAATGACTAAAGCACCTTTCAAAGGGACCTATGAAAGGGCTAAAGACTTATTGGGATTAATACATTCGGATGTATGTGGACCCTTTAAGCCCATGACTAGGAAAGGTGAAAGATACTTCGTCACTTTCATTGATGACTTTAGTCATTTCGGATATGTCTACTTGTTAAGAAATAAGGACGAAACTTTCGAAGCATTCAAGGAATATCAAAACGAAGTACAAAATCAACTCAATATAACAATCAAGGTACTTCGTACCGATAGAGGAGTTGAATACCTAAGCGATGCTTTCCAAGATCATCTTAAAAGTTTTGGGATTATCTCGCAACTCACTCCTCCTGGAACACCCCTACTTAATGGAGTTTCCGAAAGGAGGAACCGAAGTCTAATAGATATGGTTCGATCTATGATGGATAGAAGCTCGTTGCCTCTATCATTTTGGGGTTATTGTCTATGCTCCGCGGCTCGTATTCTAAATATGGCCCCAACCAAGAAAGTGGAACGAACTCCTCATGAGATGTGGTTTGGAAAACCTCCATCTCTATCATACTTAAAGGTATGGATATATGAAGCTTATCCTAAGCGTTACATCCCTAATAAGTTGAATGCTTGATCCACGAAGTGTATCTTCATAGGATATCCTAAGGATGATATGGGATACTATTTCTATGATCCAATCGAGCAAAATGTATTTGTTGCTCGAAAGGCTAAATTCCTTGAAACTAAGTTCCTAATGGAAGGAAATAGTGAAAGGAAGATAGATCTTGAAGAGGTTCAAGATCAAGTAGATGATACATAATTGGTTGACACTAGCACTCAACATGAAAATGTTGAGAGTGATTAAATGGATGATCAAAATACACAAGAAGTTCGCAGATCTGGTAGGATTAGTAATCCTCTTGAGAGATATGGGTTTCTCATGGATGGTTGCTATGTGGTTGATTTAGATGAACCAACAAACTAACAAGATGCTTTATCAAGGATTGATAAGGATAAATGGCAGGAAGCCATGAACGCTGAGATGCAATCCATGTATGACAACCAAGTTTGGGAACTTGTTGAACAACCTACTGGCTCAAGGCTAGTTGATTGTAAATGGCTTTTCAAAATGAAAACCGACATACATGGAAACTTGGATATATATAAAGCTATACTTGTAGCAAAAGGTTTCACTCAAACTCAAGGGGTTAACTATGATGAAACTTTTTCGCCTGTGGCAATGCTAAAGTCTATTAGGATATTACTTGCCATTGCTGCTCATTATGATTATGAAATATGGCAAATGGATGTCAAGACTGCTTTCATGAATGGACATATTGAGGAAGATGTCTATATGGTTCAGCCTCAAGGTTTTGTTGATCCGAAATATCCTAAAAAGGTATGCAAGTTAAAGAAGTCAATCTACGGATTGAAACAAGCATCTAGAATGTGGAATCATCATTTTAATGAGGAGGCCAAGAAAATTTTGCTTCATTAAAAATGGCGATGAAGCTTGTGTATACAAGAAAGCTAGTGGGAGCACTATCATGTTCCTTGTACTATATGTGGATGATATATTGTTATTTGGAAATGATATTCCGGCAATGGAAGGTGTTAAAACTTGTCTAAGTAAATGCTTCTCTATTAAGGATCTTGGAGAAGCACAATACGTTTTGGGGGTTGGGATCTACAGGGATAGATCCAAGAAACTGATAGGTTTGAATCAAAGTACATACATTGAAAAGATCTTGAAAAGGTTAAAGATGGATAACTCTAAGAAAGGTTTGGTACCTATTCAAAAGGGAACACTTCTCAGTTCATCTCAGTGCCCTGCTACGAAAGATGAACAGGAGAGAATGAAGAAAGTCCCATATGCGTCTGCCATTGGGTCAATCATGTATGCAATGATATGCACTAGACCGGATGTGTCATGCGGTCTTAGCCTGACAAGTAGATACCAGAATAACCCAGAAAACAGTCATTGGATGCTGTCAAAAGTATATTGAAATACCTTAGGAGGACTAAGGATATGTTTTTGATATATGGGTCTGGTGAGGAGGAACTCACTGTAAAAGGTTACGTAGATGCAAGTTTCCAAACTGATCGAGATGATTCTCGATCACAGTCCAGTTATGTATTCACGCTAAATGGAGGTGCGGTCTCTTGAAAGAGTTCAAAACAGGATGTTGTTACATTATCCACTACAGAGTCAGAGTACATTGCCACCTCATTGGCAGCTCAAGAAGCTGCATAGATGAAGAAATTCATCGACGACTTAGGAGTAGTCCCTTCCATTCAGGACCCTCTTGAGATCTTTTGTGACAACGAGGGTGCGATTGCTCAAATCAAGGAACCTCGTGCTCACCAAAAGACCCGTCACATTGAGCGTAGATTCAACTACATAAGGGATGAAGTTGAAAAGGGAAAGATATGTATTCGCAAAGTTCACACAGATCTTAACATAGTGGATCCTCTCACGAAGCTCTTACATGGAGCAAAACATGCAGGACATGTTTGTGCATTAGGGCTTCGATATTCTAATGATTGGTCATGATCTGTTTTAAGTATTGTAATGGAACAAAATTATTCAAACTCATTAATATAATTATGGTGTTAATTTATTTTGAGTTATGTTCCTATTTTGCATATTTTATCCATGAATAAGTAATTATTCTAAATTCCGTAGTCGATCACATTTGTGGGAACAAGTGTGAGGTTTAGACTATTATGATTTTAGATTGGTATACATTCACGGGATGAATGTGGGGCAAGGTTGCAACCAAGGTTCATAGATATTTGTGGGATACAAATATTGGAAGACCCGCCCTCAAGATTTACTAAATGGAGCCTTTGTGGTTGATCACATGTAATCTTGAGTAAAGGCGAATATCATTTTATCCTCTGACCTAAGATACATATTGGGTTCGGATATTTACCAAGTATTGTGCCTTGATTCTTTCCTTCGCTATTCTGAAATATGGTAGCTCATAAGGAAGAGCTCAGGTATAATACAAGGTATATATTTAGGACGTATGTAGTCAAGATGGAATTTGTCCCTCTTATTCGTTGAGAGTCAGATATTTAAGGCCTTATAAAGTTAAATCTAGAAGAGAGTGATCGCTCTGTGTCTCTTGGATTTAACATGACATCTAGGACAAAAGGATGTGATGAAAGATTCACCTATTCATTTTCGAGAAGGGAACTCGAAAGGGATGATGTTATTGAATGGCACAAAGTCGTAACATATTGGGGGTGATGGATGGTCGTTAGGTGGTATCCGTCACTTGCATTAATTTCTTATGTTTCTCGTGCAAGTGGGAGATTGAAGGTATTTCGTATGCCCGAGAGACAAATTTAATTAATGTGGCTAATATGTTATGATCCAAGTCGGGTCATACCCAATAACAAGCTTACCGACACCTTAAACGTATCTGAGCTTAACGATTGAATCATTAAGTAAATACGCGACACTTGGATTTTAGAAAATCGGTTTTCTAAAATATTATCACTTGAGATAAATTATTTGGATAATTATATATAATTGTTTATAGGTTTAAATAATTATATTGTGTTATATTTTATAAAAAGTTTATAAAGTATATAAGTAACTAAACAATGCATATGTTTTATAACAATTTTTATACATACATATATATATATATATATATATATATATATATATATATATATATATATATATATATATATATATATATATATATATATATATATATATATATATATATATATATATATATAACATCAAATATATATATATATATATATATATATATATATATATATATATATATATATAACATCAAGTTTTATATATAAATATTCTTGTTATAAAATAATGGATGGATGGGCAGTTTTTGGGACTCCAAGACAAGTCCCATGCTTGTTTATTCTTATTACTTTTGATACAAATATTCTCAAGTGCATGCTTAACAAAAGGACCAAGGCTTGACTCATTTTGTGTGTGCATACTAGACTTTCAAAAACCAAAAAAAAAAAAAAAAATAAAATAAAACTGCACAAATATTGCTGCTACAGTAGGCTGCTGCCCTGGCCTTTTTTGAGCTCAAAGGGGTTCTAAACTTTGTTTTGCAAGCTTATATCAAGTGTAAAACAAATCCTAACTAAAGGCAAAGGTTTTGGGGTTATTGCTTGGGGTATTTCTTGCTTGAGGCTTCAAGTTAGAAGCTCTATTTTCCAACATCTTCATCATCATCTTGCAACTTTGTAAACAACCCTCAACTAGCTTGAAAAGGTACATATATCTTCTCTACTTGTTATATTTGTAAGCATTTATCCAAGACTTGATATTATCATGGAATTTAACTTAATTGCTTAACATGTTAACATGAACTTATCATTTTGCTTCCGCTTGCTTTAACACTAATACAAATTGGTTTTGTAATTATGTTATCAATATGAACATGTTTTATGAACTTGTTAAATTCCATCAAGTTTGACCTCACAAGCATACCCTTGAACATTACCCATAACCTCCAATGCTATAACCTAAACTTTCCTTAACTCTATCCCTCTCGAGAAATCCATTTTGAAAACATGCGAGCAGAACCTCGTCGTAGTATTTTATGTATAAATAATAATATTAATACTAACACTAATACGACTAATAATAATATTAAGATTAATAATAATAATAAACTTAATAATAATAATAATAATAATAATAATAATAATAATAATAATAATAATAATAATAATAATAATAATAATAATAATAATAATAATAATAATAATAATAGTAATAGTAATAATAATATATAATATATATGTGTGTGTAAAGAGATCGAGAAAGATAGTTAAACTGGAGCCAGAAATCGAGCTTTTATAGAATCTGACCTGAAACAGCACCCCATGCGATCGCATGGTAATGCAGGCTTAATGCCATGCGATCGCATGGATAAGTTTTCCAGCTCACTTTTGCATTATTGGAGGTGGCCGACATTTTATTAATATATAGTATATATATTTATTTAATTTATATAATTACATATATATTATAAAATATTCATATACATAGTTAGTTTGTAATTTTTGTTCCGATGACTTGGACGTTGTCACTCGACTCATGTCCTGGTTCCGGTTTTTCAAACAACGTTTCGTACGCTATAAAATCTTGCACTTTACATTTCGTGACTCATACCCTTGTCAAAATATAGTCTTAAATCATGATAAATTATATTACACGAAATGTAACATATACATTTGAGTGTTTTGATTATTTGCTTCTATAAATCAACTTCTCGTTATTAAGATATATTTAATAATATATATAAAATATTTCTTAAATCAAAACATTTTACAACTATATTAATATTACTTTGTAATATATATATATATATATATATATATATATATATATATATATATATATATATATATATATATATATATATATATATATCTTCATTTAGGAATATAATTTATATAAATATATATATATATATATATATATATATATATATATATATATATATATATAATTGGAACATTTATTTGATATAATATTTAGTTTTTCCAAAACTATTTATATTTCAAAGTCCGTTTTGTATAATTTAAACTCGTTTAAATAATAGAAATTATTATATCAAATAATGTTTTTAATAATATGAAAACTAAATAATTAATTTACCAAGGGACACGAGTCAATCACTGTAAAGCACGCTTTTGAAAATTAAACGGGAATCTCCACTAACTTTTGACTAACTCTCGTTAATGACATTTTGTAAATCACTTTACCAAATATTCCGAATACTGATAAAAAGGACAGACTTCTTAAATCACAGTGGACCTCTCAACAGAGACCCGTAATCATATCACAATGTATCTGCTAAATCAATCATTCAATATTATCTTTTAATCACGTCGATAAATATAATAAACTTATATCGAAACAAATACGTTCATGTAAAGTATTATATATCTAATACTTTGTTAACGTTTTCAATTAATATACCATATATTATATATACATATCTATACACATATATAATAATATCCATTTATATAATGGTTCGTGAATCGTTGGAATTTGGTCAAGGTTAAATGAATGTATGAACACAGTTTAAAAATCTTGAAATTCAACTTAACAAACTTTGCTTTTCGTGTCGGAAACATTGAATCATATAAAGATTAAGTTTAAATTTGGTCGAAAATTTCCGGGTCGTCACAACCGACCTCCCACATACTTCTCATAATTGAATTAATCAGCGATTGACACGTGTATCCCAAAAATTTCAGACATTCTACGCTTATAAATAGACCCCTGGGTCATGCATTTATCATCGGAACTTCAGTCAAAGAGAAGTACACTTTCTCTCTCACACAGTTCTTTCTTTCTCTAAACACACATTAGCCGCTTAGCAGCAATACGCTATACGGATCAATTTCAGATTGATCCCCAGATTGATTGAGGCCACCCCACGGATCTCTCATCCGCGTTCCGGGTCTGCAGAGATTATTTCTCGAGGGCAAACATCAATCAATCTCATACACCACACGCTAAGCAGCTATTGTCTTGTACTGGTATCTTATAGCCGCTATATGGAAAATTGTACCAACAAATGGCGCCATCCGTCTCAAAGACCAGCAAAAACACCAAGAGCATGAAGGCAACCGAAACAACCTAAATTAAAGCAGCACTTGAACCAGTTGATGAAAACATCATTAAAAATATATCAGTGGATCAATTAACCCTTGAGGAAACTTCAATTGAGGAAGAAGATCACTTGCACACTGGTACCACAGATGACCAAGTGCATGAAACCATACCACGGTTGAGGAGACCATTGATGGGATGTTCGAGTGGGGGAGTGTGGAAAGCCAGGCGAGGAACACACATTGTTTCTTTTAAGAAGACATCTGATGTGAATGTTAAGCACAACAACAGAGGAAAGTCAATTTCAAAATCACAATTGTTTAAGCTATTCAATCAATTGAATACTTTGGTTGATGATACTGAAAATCAACAAAGTGACGAAGGTTTTGTGGAAGATGATTGGAATTTTGGGGAAGAAGACGAGTAGTTCTTTATGACTGAGGAGATGTCAGGAGAGTTGTTGGATGGAATTTTAAACAAGACTGCACCATCAAGTTATATGCAGAAATTAGCACAACCAGCTATCGGTACAACGGCTGTAGATAATTTGTTTGCTTTGATTACTGGAGATGAAGCTATCAAACCGCCAGCAATGACAGAGTCAACACAATGTTTTATCCCTCGAACTGCAGATTTTCCATTACCAAGAAATTTAGGAATTCCATTTATCGGTGTTTATGATGGCACAACAGATCCAGAAGATTTTTTACGATGTATGAAGGCGTTATGAGATTGCAGCATTGGGAAGACGAAATTGCATGCCATATGTTTCCAATGGAGCTGTAGAAAATGGCGAGAGAATGGTTTACTAGTTTGCCACCAAGGAGTATTACCAGTTTCCTTGATTTAAGGGCAAAGTTTGTGATGCAATATCAAAGTTTAAGAAGCTGTACATTGTCACATCTTGATGCACATGAGATAGCAATGCACCAGAATGAATCACTGAGTGATTTCATAAAACGTTATACCATTGAGTGTCAAAAGATACCAGATAAACCAGAATCTCAGCTTATTTCAGGGTTTATATTTTATCTTGATCAGTGACGTTTTTCCAGATTAGTTCATGCGTTGCGTTATGATGTTCCAAAGACATTGCATCAGGCATTAGTTATCACTCAGAAGCATTTAAGAGTAGGAGAAATGGGATATCCAAGGGTTGATAATTATCACAGAAATTTTAGACAGCAAGACGGAGAACGGAACAGGAATGACAATTATCAGAAACAACGTGGGTATGAGAACAATTATCAGAAGCAATAACACGGTTGGAGGGAGAATAATCATCCGAATGACAATTATCACCAGCGAAAACCATTAGACAGACATCCACTCATCATGGCTTTAACTAAAACTCCAAAAGAGATCTTGTTCACAGAACCTGTTAAGGAAACCTTTCACACTCGACCACCAATGGAAGAACGTCAAGGACCACAGAGTGACAAGTGGTGTGATTTCCACGAAGCGTATGGACACGATACTGATAACTGTAAGTCGTTGATGAGGGAAATCATTGCAAAGATCAAGGCTGGAGAGTTAAACCATCTGTTACCAGGAAATCAATACCGGAGGAATGATCTAAATAAGTGTTTTGCTTGGCAAGGAAAGGTACGTCACCGTGGACGGCATGATTGGAATAGGAGAGAAGAGAGAAAAGATGAATGGGACCCAATCCCTGAAAGGCACATCAAGGTTATATGGAATGAGGTGGAGAAGAATGAAATAGACGGAGAGCGCATGATGGAACAGTGGATGTATGCTCCAATCATATTTCACACCATTCCAAATTAGTATCTATCAGAGGAGCATGTGATCATTTCAGCTGTAATTGCAAACAGAAACATCACTCGAATCTATACTGATATAGGTAGTGAAGCAGATCTCTTGTATTTGCATTGTTTCAAAGATTATCCATTCAGCATGAAGGATAGGCTTCGCTACACGAACTTGAAGATTGCTGGCATCACAGGAGAATCGATAAGGGCAGTTGGTAAAGTGAAATTGAATGTAAAATTGGGAACACACCCTTTAGTCCGAACAAAAATTGTGGACTTTAAGATTCTTGATGGCAGATAAAGATTTAATGCTTTGTTTGGTAGGCAAACTCTTCGCAAATTTGGAGCAATCACTTCTACACCACATGCAGAATTGCAATTCCCAACACCAAATGGTGTGGCAGTGATACACTCTGAATACGTTAGACCAGCAAGGGAGAGATAAGTTGTTTATGAAGCTTAGGGAAATTTTGTTCAAGGAAGACCGTCAAGGCAGTTGTTTAACAGAAATGATGTGAATAGGTATTTCAAACCACCCAAAATGTGAGGGCCTTAAACGCAAGACATAACACGCTGCACGGAAAACATTATGTTACCATCATTCGCACAAAATAGTTTGTTGATTCGTGCAGACCATTTTGTTTACCATGTTTTTTAATTTCCCTTAGTTCAGACAAACCACAATACAATTTTTGTAGTTTTCTGATTGGGATTGATCACCCCATAAGAAGATGTTGAACAAAATGTTGTATTTGGGGCAATGGAATATCAATAAAATTTTATATTTTCTTGCGTAAAACGATACGCGTTACGAATGTAGAACATCGCATTCATACCTACCCACATAAGGCAAGGCATTTTTATGCCCCCGATGGTAGAGGCTCTTGTGTCAACATTAGACACAAGGGATTGGCTAGCGTAAAGTGTTAACTTCGGTAGAGGGCACCGAGGCAAAAATAAAGATCTCTTAATGTCATGACAAACAGAATGGTTTATCACAAATACATAAATCCATTTATACACAGAAAACAGAAAAAATACAAGTGTATTTTATAAGCCGCACAAGTGTATTTTATAAGTCGCACAACGCCTAAGCGCAACACGAAAAGCAGAGTATTCTTTGAACAAGTATACTTTATGCACATACCTTATACAGACTTATCATTTTATACCTTAACAACAAAAAATATCATTATTTTATTACTTATTTCAGAAAATTGATTCCAATTAGTCAAACATATTTCCACAAAACGGACACCCTTATGCTACACGGAGGGCGGACAGTGTTTTGATATTTTCTTTATATGAAAATAACAAAGACGTATATATTTTACTGATACACTGATATGAAGCAGAAATATATTATGCCATATAATGGCAACAATTCTCAACTTCATGCATAGATTAGGAAGTAATTTTTGGCGGAAAGCGGATAACGGATGACAGATCAATACATGTGCCATATCAAAAATCTGTTTAAGGAAAAAATAATGATATATGAAATCTCACCTTTCTATTGCTTGCAATGGTTAAACACATATAACAAAAATATGTTAATCATGGAAAGCAAAAACCAGGCAATGACAAATATGATAACAAAATATATAAATACGATAAACATACAGAAGTTACATATTGTTAGTACAAGTTAATTTCATTGAACTTTCAAATGGGCACATCTAAAATGTCCTTCACAGAAACATCATCGCTGTCACATACTTCTTCTAAAGTGGAAATCTTCAGGGTAGACACTTCATTAATTGCCACCTCCAACCTAGCATCAGCATCTGGTTTGATATGTTTTAAAATTGTAGCTGGTCAGGGGTCAGGCTTCACAGGGAGAGCATTCAAAATTTCCTGCATAACATCCGAAAGGTCACTTTCTGTAGATGCCACCAGATATCTATGAAAAGTTTGACCAACAAGAGGAGAACGTAACACCCTTTGCACAAGGGCGGGGAGACCAACCTTTAAATCCATAAAATTTTTCTTCGCATTAGCAGCAGCAACATTTTCTTCTACCAATCGATTCTTGTCCTCTAGCATTTTCTTCAACTCCTCATTCTCCTTCAATAACTTATCTTTCTCCTCCATAAACTTTTCTTTCTCCACCCTTTCTGAAACACATTTTGCTTCTACCAACTGTAACATTTCATCCTTCTTCTTTGTTGCATACATTGCAGTTCTTAGCTTCGAACTAGCATCTTGCAAATCACCTTTAAGTTTCTTTATTTTGGTGACATTATGAACAACATTGGAAATAATGGCCTTCTGAGCTTCTTGCATCTTAAGGTTGTGGATCACGTGTTGATTAAGAAGTACCAAAGCTGTAGTAGTGGATTGGCAACTTTGTTTGTGAGTCAAGGTGGACAGAGAGGAGGATAGATCGGCAAGTGTGTTTGCCTGCATGAGATATATACAAACATAATAAGAATACAACTAATGGTGAAGTAGTGGTATTGGATTACAAATATTTTAACGGTTACCTTAAGAAATTCAACAAAACTATCAGATTTGATGACGGGGTCTTCAAGAAAGGTTTTCAAGCCAGCCAGGGGCACCATAGATGGTGGCTGAGTAGAATATGAAGATTGAGTGGTACGAGTACCCTTTGAAATAAATGGAGTGGAAAAAGGGGGAGTTTCAAAAGAATCATCATCTTTGGTTTATTCATCACTGTCATCTTCAATGTCAATGGCCTTATTGCTTTCATCATCATTCCCAGTAGTAATATCAACATTTTCATCTTGAAGAATCAATCCTATAAAATGAAAAAATAGATAAGTATACAAAGAGCACCAACACAAATTGTTAATTTACTTACAAAGGTACAGATGAAAAACATACTTCTCTTTTTCAGCTTTTCAGTAGCTTCACTCGCTGGAGGCTTCCCTTCAAGTTTAGAACGTCTAGCAGACTTTTTGGCGCTGGACGAATGAGGGGTAGTTTCAATATTTTCAACATCAGGAGAAGGATGAACAGTACCACCATCTCCACCCTCAGCAGGCCGCTCTGGGCTCTTCAGTTGTTGCTCAAATTCAGCATCCTTAGCTTTATCAACCTCAATTTTAGGAGGGGTTTTGGGACGTTCAGAGACAACAGGGGGATCTAGATTGGTTGTCTTAAAAGTCCTATAAACCTGCATCCCTTCTTCTGCAATCAGATAACATACAAACAAGCAAAAACATATATAAGAATATATACAACGCGTGGTAACATAATATGGGCATAGTATATTAATTAAGGTACCTACCACGGCCTTCCCAACGCAACACCGGCATGTATCCATCACGCCAATTATTACTCATTTTGCAGAGAACTAAAATGGCTTCGTAATCATTATATGACCTTTGTGAAAACTGGAATGTCTTCAAAGTTTCAAGAACCGAATTTTCATCATCAGATAAAGTAATGGACTTACTGTCATACACCGTCCTAATCCATCTGGACGAAGTCACCAACATCTGGTCCCATTGCGATGATCGACTCCAAGTAATGTCTCTAAAATGAGCAAATGCACAGCGGAAGATTTCTTACGTACCTGAGAATAAACATGCTTTAAAGTATCAACCAAAAGGTTGGTGAGTTCATAAGTTTATCGTAAATAATAGAATTCATCATTTTGATAGACCACAAGATTTAAATGCTGCATGGTACAAATGGGCCCGAATCCTACACCCACCTGTAATGTACATGCGATATCTTTTAAATATAGTACACCTTTCTCGTGTACGCAATCCATTTTTCATAAATCTTAGCAACCGTACACATATCTCGTGCACAAAAACTAATACGCATAACCTGTGTATAAAAATCATTCTCTCGATACATAACATTCACATCAATTGGTGGCAATTATCATGTCCACATAATTCAATGGTGGCAATTATCATGTCCACATAATTCAATGGTGGCAATTATCATGTCCACATAATTCAATGGTGGCAATTATCATGTCCACATAATTCAATGGTGGCAATTATCTTGTCCACATAATTCAACGGTGACAATTATCATGTCCACATAATTCAACGGTGGCAATTATCATGTCCACATAATTCATTCGAGGAATGTTTTGCTTGTGTCTATCTCGTCAAATATTTATAAAAGCATTTCATGTATTCGCAGTTCAAAATATATTTCAAAAGCATTTAATAAAGCAGTTGTAAAAACAGCGCATGTATTCTCAGTCCCAAAAATGTAAAGAGTAAAAGGGAATCAAATGAACTCATGATACGATATTTTGTAGTAAAAATATTCATACGACGATACTGGACAATGCAGGGTTGGCCTCGGATTCACGAACCTATATTCAATTATGTATATTAACACATGTAATGGTAATTAAACAATTTTATATTTTATTAGTGATTTAATTGTTATTTAAATAAATTATATGTTTCATCACTAACTAATTTAAATATTTCTATTTTATGTACTTTAACTAAATAATTAGTATTTATTATAAAACGTAAATATAGATATGTTATATGTATTAACTATAGTGTTATATAACTAAAAATCATTTGATAAAATAATATTAATAATAATAAATAAAAAATTGTATTATGTTATAATAATAATATTAGTAAATATACTTAATAATGATAATAATAATAATTATGGTTCTAAAAATAATAATACTTATAATGATAATAATATTAGTACTAATGTTGATAATAATAATAATATTAATAATAATAATAATAATAATAATAATAATAATAATAATAATAATAATAATAATAATAATAATAATAATAATAATAATAATAATCTTAATAATGGAAGACTACCTTTAAAGCTTTTCACCAAAAAAATTGCCTCATACAAGACTTGAACCCATGACCTCTCATTAAAGCACAAACACTCTTGACCATCCATCTGATTCTGTTTATCTGATTCTATAACAGACCCAATTTACTTAACCCATTTTCTTTCTGTTTCATTTTCTTCTTTCTCACCCAATCATTAATAACATCATCATTTATCCTAACCATCTTCTTCATCATCATTATCATTAATATATCACCATCACGTAATCATAATCGTATACCATCATTATTAAAACATCAATAGAAAACTGGAATTGATGCAGCTGCAAGTTTTGGCCTAAATGAAAATCTGATCTCGGCCCAACAACTATAAACCCATCGGCCCACACTTAGTCCATCTACTTGATTAATCCTTTTATAATTAAAAAGCCCATGATTTTCTAACCTATTTATTTCAATCAGATAGATTCCTTAAGCCCAAATCCTACAACAGATTAGTCGACTGACTATTTTAATCAACAAATTAAAAGAGTTTTGGTTTCTTTTTTTCTTTTTAATAATGAACTAATGGAATGAATATGGCCGTCGGACCCTACTGACACCCCAACATATTCTCATCTTTAACAGAAATAAAAAAAGCGAGTATTAATCATCATGATTAAGTAGCAGCAGCGAATATAAATTGAAGTGGGTTGTGTTGGTGGTGTTTGAATAAAATTCTAAACAGCCGTCCTCCTTTTTCTTTCTATCATCATCATTTACTCTTTACAGCGTGCTTCTTCATCATTAGATAACATCTAGTAATCATCCATAATCAAAGTTTCACCTTCATATCGTTTTCTTCCTCATAAGTGGGTTTTGGGTTACAACGGAGAAGTATAGCAGCATGTACAGTAACAATGGTTTGTCGAGTTAATTAAATAGAAGACTGCAGGTATACGGCTATTTGGGTAGGGGTTGTTTTCGATGATTGTAATAGAAAAGAAGTAGCAATGAGTATTATCAGTTTAAGGGTGGTGTTCGATTAGAATTAGAAAATGAAAAGAAAAAAAAAATAAATGATGATGGTGGTTGTGGTTGTGATAATATTAGTGGTCTTGGATTATTGTTTGATGATGGTTTTGGTGTTCTCATTCGAACAAGAAAAAGAACAAAAAATTTGAAGTGGCGTGTGGTGGTTATTATGATGAAGGTGGGTTGTAAGTGGTATTTGGTCCGTTCGATCAGTTAACAGGAACAATAGCAGTAGCCCTTCAGGGTTTTGTGGAGTTCTTCGATTGTTAATGTGGTGTTCGGTTGAAAAAGAAAAAAAAATATAACAAAGAAATAGTAGTAGCGTGGCAACACTTATAGTTAATCATTTAGTGGTTGTTTGGCGGTAATTGGCTGCAAACAGAAGCTGGAACAAATGGGTAGAAGGAGCGAAACCGAAGCAGTGAGATAGGATAAGTGAGAAGAAAGTGATGGCTAGTTGTGGTTCCATGGTTGAACAAACGCTGCATCATTACAGTTGCCTATCGAAGGTGTTGCAAATGGGTGTTTGTTTATGTGTACAACAAAGACAACACAAATATATATATATATATATACACGCAGGTTGTCACAATAGGAGAGAGAGAGGAATAGGGTTTGTGTTTTAGTTGTAGTTGAAATGAAACAGAAGTAGATATAGAGATAGTTTGAGTGTTGGTGGGTTTTGTTGTTTGAATCAAAACAAAAAGTGCAGGTGATGGTTACGAGCCCTTCGTTTTTGAGTTAATAATCGTATATAAACAGAAACATTTGAGTAGTTAATAATCATGATGATGGTGGTTTCGATGGTTCGATTGAACACGAAGAAGGTGGTTGATGGTGAGTTTGTTTCATCGAGCAAGAACACGAAAATGAAGTGGGTTTGTTCATGGTAGGGGTGGCGGCAGTGGTTGGGTGATGATCGATCAAGAAGGTAGTAGGAACGGTTAGATAGATATGTTTGAGTATTAAGTGGGTTGTAGTGGTAGAAGGTATTGATGGGGCGGTTTAGAGATAGATAGATGGTTGTTTATGACGGTTAACAGTCGTGGTTCTTGAATGTTAAAAGTGGTGATCGGTTGTACAAAAAGAAGAAGAAAGTTCACATTAAGAAGAAAGTTTAAAAGGGAATAATGGATAGTGGGTAAACATGGTGTGTTTTTTTTTGTGACATTGTTTGTATCAAATGAAAATGTATATATAATTGATCTCATATTATATTCAAACATATAGGCAAGTTGATAGATAAAGAAATAAACGTGCATAGACAACAGTACCCGAATAGTATAGTTGCCATTGATTTTGTTTAATAGTACTTACAGTTTTTACGGGCTATTATTTCGTACTCCATTGTTAAATCAGTGGCAGATAAAAGTGTTCAGAAAAATCTAATATTTTTAAATCAGCTATATATATTTATTTTGATCATTATGGTATAAAATTCGATCATTAACTATTAAATAAAAATTATATTAATTAATCACTCCCAACCCTAAGTATAATATAAAAAGTTTTAAAATACAATAAGCCTATAATTTGTATAACTCATTCTCGGATCACCGTTTATTTTAAAATCATTTAAGTTTGAATTTAACTTGCTTAATATCGATCGACTGACAACGAGTACTATTATCGTTTACTAATTAAATTCGAAACCATATAAATACACATTTAATATACCTTACATATATAGATTCATTTTAATAATAAAAATCATATATTATTTTATTTACATAATTAATTAACTCATATAATATTTTAATTTATAATAATTAATATGTATATATATATATTTATTTATATATTTATTTACACATAACGGTGAAGGTATTTCGTATGCCCGAGAGACATATTAAATTAATGTGGCTAATATGTTATGATCCAACTCGGGTCATACCCAATAACAAGCTTATTGACACCTTATAAGTATTTAATCTTAACGATTGGATCGTTAAATAAATATGCGACACTTGGATTTTAGAAAATCGGCTTTCTAAAATGTAATCACTTGAGATAAATTATTTGGATAATTTATATATAATTGTTTATAGTTTTAAATGATTATGTTGTGTTATATTTTATAAAAAGGTTTATTAAATGTGAAAGTAACAAAATAAATACATGTTTATATATATATATATATATATATATATATATATATATATATATATATATATATATATATATATATATATATATATATATATATATATATATATATATATATATATATATATATATATATATATATATATATATATATATATATATATATATATATATATATATATATATATATCAAGTTTATGTGTATATATATAACATTATTATATAATATAAAGGATGTGTGCAGAATTTTAGTCTCCAAGACAAGCACCCATGCTCCTTTGCTTGTTACTTTTGATACAATACAACTCCAAGGCACATGCTTGACTCAATGACCAATATATTCACACAAGTATTCAAGGGAAAAAAACACACTTAACTAGAGAATATATTGAGTTATTTTGATTTTTCTCTCCTCTTGAAAACTGCCTGTTCTGGTCGTGATTTTCAGAAGCAAAAGAGGTGGTTCAAGCTTGGTTAATTAAGTGATTAAGTTTTCTAATTAAATCCTAACCAATGTACTAGGTGTTGGTTATAAGTTTGGGGCATAAACACTTGAGGTTTCATAGTTTTGAGGCTCCATTCATCATCATCTTTCTAGTTGCTGCTGATCAGAATATTGGGTGCAAATAAAAGGGTTTTAAGCTTGGTTAATTAGCTAGTTAAGTGTCTAAATCTTAACTAACTTAAAGGGTGGTGTTGGTGCATCAAAGGATTAGGGTATTGCACACTTGAGGGTTCATTTTGAAGCTCCATTCTTCATCATCTTCATCATCATCTTGCAACTTTGTAAACAACCCTCAACTAGCTTGAGGAGGTATATATATCTTCTCTACTTGTTATATTAGTAAGAATTTATCCAAGACTTGATATTATCATGGAATTTAACTTAATAGCTTTACATATAAACATGAACTTAACATCATGCTTTCGCTTGCTTTAACTACATTAAATTGGTTTAATGATCAAGTTAACTATAAGAACATGTTGTTTATGAAACTTATTAAATTCCATCAATGGTATCTAGAGTCGAAGTTTATGGATTATGCGTCTTATATGGCCTTTAAACCCACTATATTTGCATTCTAAATACATGCATGAATATGGAATGCAAAAATTTTCGGGTTTTGGAGGGTTGGTATAGTTGGTCTATTTTAGGAAGAGTTCCAAGTGGGTTTGGAACTTGCAAATTGGTCAAATTTGTTGTATGTTGTTGTTCACAATCAAGCCTTAACCTTATGTTTGAATGCATTTTTGTTTGGTTGATTTGTTGATCATTCAATTGGTTGTAATATTCATTCATTTGGTTTGTAATATTTATTCATTTGGTTATGTAATTTATTTTTTATTTGGTATGTAAAATAGATTAGGTTGTATTTCATTTTCTAGACAAAATGTATTAGGATATATTTTGTAACAAAATGAAGATGCAAGATGATGACTTGAAGAACACAAGAAGGAGCATTTGGATGCAAGATTAAGTGGGAGATTTAAAATCTCCTACTTTGTGTTATAACCCCTTAACCGGTGACATTTGTTTTCGGCTAAACAAATGTCCACCAAATTGGCTTGATTGTGAACATATTTGTTTTGCATGCATGGTTGTTTATTGTATGATTGTGGATTGTATGTTTGTATGCTACAAGTTTATCACACAAGTTAACAACAAGCAAAATGGCAATTTAATTGGTTAAATTAGACATTAATAAACGACATGCAAAACGACAATTTAATTGGTTAAATTAAAAAATGGCTAAAAGGACATTAATAAACGGTTATTAAGAACATGATAAGGATCATATATATAAAATGGTTTATATCAAGTAATTGGCTAAAATTACAAGACTTGAAAATGGATTTCAAATGAACCATACACTAAAATGCATGTTGGTGTATGGCATAAAAGTTTTCTTAAACTAGAAATAATGGAAACTTAAAATCCCTTATTAACAAGGCAAACAAGTTAAACGCCATCCTTTTGTGTGACACTTAAAAATATTAGAGAACTCACAATGGGATAAAGGTCACCTAACCGTTATGAGCAAACTAATGTGATTAAGGTGAATTTCGCACACTTGTGGGATAAAGGTCACCTAACCACTTGTATGTTAAATTCACACGTTTACACAAGTAGGACGACTTGATTTGGGAATCATGAACTTAGGGTCACCGAAGCATGATGAACAAATAGGCGTTGATGGGATAATATGCCATGCAAAAGGATTGCATGATCCCATAACTTAGAAGTTGCAAAAGGATTGCAATTGTCATATAATGACTACCTAGCTAAATCAAATGACGGGATAAAGGTCACCTAACCAAAATTTGGTTTACCGTTAGATTCTAAAATTTAATAAATATCAATTGGATTTAAAGGGTATTGATTGTTAAATTAAAATTAATACTTAAACAACTTTGTTAAATTTTATAGATGGCCGCTAATAACAACTGTAGTGACCCGAACTTTTCCATGTTTATATATATATATATATATATATATATTAAATGAAATTGTTATTTACATGATTAAGTGTTTCCAACATCTTAAGCAATTAAACTTGTTAAGACTTGATTAATTGAAATAGGTTTCATATAGACAATTGACCACCCAAGTTGACCAGTGATTCACGAACGTTAAAACTTGTAAAAACTATATGATGACATGTATATGGATATATATATAGTTAACATGATATTATGATAAGTAAACATATCATTAATTATATTAACAATGAACTACATATGTAAAAGCAAGACTACTAACTTAACGATTTTGAAACGAGACATATATGTAACGATTATCGTTGTAACGACATTTAATGTATACATATCATATTAAGAGATATTCATACATCATATTATCATGATAATATAATAATTTAAAATCTCATTTGATATTATAAACATTGGGTTAACAACATTTAACAAGATCGTTAACCTAAAGGTTTCAAAACAACACTTACATGTAACGACTAACGATGACTTAACGACTCAGTTAAAATGTATATACATGTAGTGTTTTAATATGTATTCATACACTTTTGAAAGACTTCAAGACACTTATCAAAATACTTCTACTTAACAAAAATGCTTACAATTACATCCTCGTTCAGTTTCATCAACAATTCTACTCGTATGCACCCGTATTCGTACTCGTACAATACACAGCTTTTAGATGTATGTACTATTGGTATATACACTCCAATGATCAGCTCTTAGCAGCCCATGTGAGTCACCTAACACATGTGGGAACCATCATTTGGCAACTAGCATGAAATATCTCATAAAATTACAAAAATATGAGTAATCATTCATGACTTATTTACATGAAAACAAAATTACATATCCTTTATATCTAATCCATACACCAACGACCAAAAACACCTACAAACACTTTCATTCTTCAATTTTCTTCATCTAATTGATCTCTCTCAAGTTCTATCTTCAATTTTTAAGTGTTCTTCATAAATTCTACAAGTTCTAGTTTCATAAAATCAAGAATACTTCCAAGTTTGCTAGCTTACTTCCAATCTTGTAAAGTGATCATCCAACCTCAAGAAATCTTTCTCATTTACAGTAAGATATCTTTCTAATACAAGGTAATACTCATATTCAAACTTTAGTTCAATTTCTATAACTATAACTATCTTATTTCGAGTGATGATCTTACTTGAATTTGTTTTCGTGTCATGATTCTGGTTCAAGAACTTTCAAGCCATCCAAGGATCCTTTGAAGCTAGATCCATTTGTCTCTTTTCCTGTAGGTTTATCCAAAAAACTTTAGGTAGTAATGATGTTCTTAACATCATTCGATTCATACATATAAAGCTATCTTATTCGAAGGTTTAAACTTGAAATCACTAGAAAATAGTTTAGTTAATTCTAAACTTGTTCGCAAACAAAAGTTAATCCTTCTAACTTGAATTTTAAAATCAACTAATCACATGTTTTATATATGTATGATATGCTAACTTAATGATTTAAAACCTGGAAACACGAAAAACACCGTAAAACTGGACATACGCCGTCGTAGTAACACCGCGGGCTGTTTTGGGTTTGATAATTAAAAACTATGATAAACTTTGATTTAAAAGTTGTTCTTCTGGGAAAATGATTTTTCTTATGAACATGAAACTATATCCAAAAATCATGGTTAAACTCAAAGTGGAAGTATGTTTTTCAAAATGGTCATCAAGACGTCGTTCTTTCGACTGAAATGACTACCTCTTACAAAAATGACTTGTAACTTATATTTCTAACTATAAACTTATATTTTTTATGTTTAGATTCATAAAATAGAGTTCAATATGAAACCATGGCAATTTGATTCACTCAAAACGGATTTAAAATGAAGAAGTTATGGGTAAAACAAGATTGGATATTTTTTTGATTTTTGTAGCTACGGGAAATATTAATATTTCTATACAAATCATATCCTAGCTAACTTATATTGTATTATACATGTATTCTAATATATTATGTAATCTTGAGATACCATAGACACGTATGCAAATGTTTTGACATATCATATCGACCCATGTATATATATTATTTGGAACAACCATAGACACTCTATATGCAGTAATATTGGAGTTAGCGATACAGGGTTGAGGTTGATTCCAAAAATATATATACTTTGAGTTGTGATCTAGCCTGATACGTGTATACACTGGGTCGTGGATTGATTCAAGATAATATATATCGATTTATTTCTGTACATCTAACTGTGGACAACTAGTTGTAGGTTACTAACGAGGACAGCTGACTTAATAAACTTAAAACATCAAAATGTATTAAAAGTGTTGTAAATATATTTTGAACATAATTTGATATATATGTACATATTTGTTATAGGTTCGTGAATCGACCAGTGGCCAAGTCTTACTTCCCGACCAAGTAAAAATCTGTGAAAGTGAGTTATAGTCCCACTTTTAAAATCTAATATTTTGGGATGAGAATACATGCAGTTTTACAAATGTTTTATGAAATAGACACAAGTAATTGAAACTACATTATATGGGTGAATGATCGAAGCCGAATATGCCCCTTTTGCTTGGTAGCCTAAGAATTAGTAAACTGATCTACTAATTGACGCGAATCCTAAAGATAGATCTATTGGGCCTAACGAACCCCATCCAAAGTACCAGATGCTTTAGTACTTCGAATTTGTTTTTATCATGTCCGAAGGATTTCCCGGAATGATAGGGAATATTCTTATATGCATCTTGTTAATGTTGGTTACCAGGTGTTCACCATATGAATGAATTTTATCTCTATGTATGGGATGTATATTGAAATATGAAATCTTGTGGTCTATTATTATGATTTGATAATATATAGGTTAAACCTATAACTCACCAACATTTTTGTTGACGTTTTAAGCATGTTTATTCTCAGGTGATTATTAAGAGCTTCCGCTATCGCATACTTAAATAAGGACGAGATTTGGAGTTCATGCTTGTATGATATTGTGTAAAAACTGCATTCAAGAAACTTATTTCGTTGTAACATATTTGTATTGAAAACCATTATATAATGGTCGTATGTAAACATGATATTTTAGATTATCATTATTTGATAATCTACGTAAAGCTTTTTAAACCTTTATTGATGAAATAAAGGTTATGGTTTGTTTTAAAATGAATGCAGTCTTTGAAAAACGTCTCATATAGAGGTCAAAACCTCGCAACGAAATCAATTAATATGGAACGTTTTTAATCAATAAGAACGGGACATTTCAACAACAACATTCCAAATGCACCAATCAACTTTAACAAACTATCGTTGAGGTCAATCCTCGAAAAGGAAAAACTCAACCATACGAACTTCATGGATTGGTTTCGCAATCTAAGAATTGTCCTCAAACTAGAGGATAGGGCGTATGTGTTGGAAGACCCCATTCCTGATCAACCGGACGAGGATGATACGGAAGGCATGGCTTATTGGGAGAAATATTGCACCGATTCGGTGCAAGTTTCTTGCCTCATGCTTGGGACTATGATACCCGAACTCCAAAAGGATTTTGAGCATCATAGTGCATATGACATGATCACACAGTTGAAGGAGATGTTCCTTTAACAAGCTCGTGTCGAGCGCTTCGAAACGGTTCAAGCGCTTCATGCATGTCGGATGGACGACTTCCAATCTGTTTCATCTTATGTCCTTAAGATGAAAAGCCTAATTGATCGAGCGAACCGTCTAAACTGCAACGTGTCTAATGAATTAGCCACAGACCTTATCCTTAATTCCTTGTCAAAAAGGTTTGACACATTTGTAATGAATTACAACATGAATGGATGGGATAAGAGCATTGGTGAATTACACGCCATGCTTAAGACGGCAGAAGCAAGCATGGGTAAAAGGACTTCACCCATGTTTATGATCATTGAAGGCGGGTCCAAAACCAATAACACTTCTAAGCCAAAGGTGGCTAAGAGGAAAGGACCCGCCTACCAAGGAAAGTGCAAGGGAAAGGGGAAGATGGTTACCCCAACCAATAATAACAAGAAGCAAAAGGTTGCCGGTAAAGCTAACCCCAAGGAAGATCCATGCTTTGGTTGCGGTGAAATGGGTCACTAGAAACGAAACTGCCCGGTCTACCTAAAGGAGTTGAAAGAAAAGAGGGATGCAGGGCAAACCTCAGGTAATGTATATATGGTATACATTGAGCTTAGTATTACTTCTTCTAATACATGGGTATTAGATACAGGATGTGGAACTCACATTTGCAATTCTTTGCAGGGGTTCAAAAGAAGTGATCAAGATGCGGGAACAACAAGTCTCTTCATGGGAAATGGAGCTAGGGTGCAAGTGAAAGCTCAGGGAGACTTTGTTTTGAAGCTACCAAGTGGTTTGGAGCTTATTTTGAAAAATGTTTTGTATGTACCCGATTTATCTCGAAACATTATTTCTGTATCCTGTTTAAAACAATATGGTTTTAATCTTAATTTCATTAATGATGATATCCATGTTTCTTTAGATAATGTGTTCTATTTTAAGGCTTCGCCTTCGAATGGTATTTATGAATTGGTTCATGATGACACATCACATAATAGCTCAATGTTCCATGCAAACACCAAGAAACTCAAAAGGGATTTGAGTGATTCCTACTTATGGCATTGTCGCCTTGGTCACATAAACAAGAGTCGAATGCATACGCTTCAAAAGAATGGGCTTTTGAAAACAAATGAACTAGACTCGTTTGATGTATGTGAATCTTGTTTACAAGGCAAAATGACTAAAGCACCTTTCAAAGGGACCTATGAAAGGGCTAAAGAATTATTGGGATTAATACATTCGGATGTATGTGGACCCTTTAAACCCATGACTAGGAATGGTGAAAGGTACTTCGTTACTTTCATTGATGACTTCGGTCATTTTGGATATGTCTACTTATTAAGACACAAGGACGAAACTTTTGAAGCATTCAAAGAATATCAAAACGAAGTACAAAATCAACTCAACAAAACAATTAAGGTACTACGTACCGATAGAGGAGGTGAATACCTAAGCGATGCTTTCCAGGATCATCTTAGGAGTTGTGGGATTATCTCACAACTTACTCCACCCGGAACACCCCAGCTTAATGGAGTATCCAAAAGGAGGAACAAAACCCTAATGGATATGGTTCGATCTATTATGGCAAGAAGCTCGTTACCTCTATCATTTTGGGATTATTGTCTATGCTCCGCGGCTCGTATTCTAAATATGGCCCCAACCAAGAAAGTGGAACGAACTCCTCATGAGATGTGGTTTGGAAAACCTCCATCTCTATCATACTTAAAGGTATGGGGATGTGAAGCTTACCCTAAGCGTTACGTCCCTAATAAGTTGAATGCTCGATCCACGAAGTGTATCTTCATAGGATATCCCAAGGATGATATGGGATACTATTTCTATGATCCATCCGAGCAAAATGTATTCGTTGCTCGGAAGGCGGAATTCCTTGAAACTAAGTTCCTAATGGAAGGAAATAGTGAAAGGAAGATAGATCTTGAAGAGGTTCAAGATCAAGTAGATGATACACAATTGGTTGACACTAGCACTCAACATGAAAATGTTGAGCATGATCACACGGGTGATTAAAGTATACAAAGTGTTCATAGATCTGGTAGGATTAGCAATCCTCCTTAGAGATATAGGTTTCTCATAGATGGTTGCTATACGGTTGATTTGGATGAACCAACCAACTACCAAGATGCTTTATCACGGATTGATAAAGATAAATGACAAGAAGCCATGAACGCCGAGATGCAATCCATGTATGATAACCAAGTTTAGGAATTGGTCTTACAACCTACTAACTCCAGGTTAGTTGATTGTAAATGGCTTTTCAAGAAGAAAACCGACATGCATGGAAACTTGGATACATACAAAGCTAGACTTGTAGCAAAAGGTTTCACTCAAACTCAAGGGGTTGATTATGATGAAACTTTTTCGCCAGTGGCAATGCTAAAGTCTATCAGGATATTATTTTCCATTGCTGCTCACTATGATTATGAAATATGGCAAATGGATGTCAAAACCGCTTTCCTAAATGGATATCTTGAGGAAGATGTCTATATGGTTCAGCCTGAAGGTTTTGTTGATCCAACACATCCTAACAAAGTATGCAAGTTAAAGAAATCAATCTACGGATTGAAACAAGCATCTAGAATGTGGAATCATCATTTTAATGAGGAGGCCAAGAAATTCGGCTTCATTAAAAATGGTGATGAAGCTTGTGTATACAAGAAGGCTAGTGGGAGTACCGTCATGTTCCTTGTACTCTTTGTGGATGATATATTATTATTTGGAAATGATATTCCCACGATGCAAGGTGTTAAAACATGGCTAAAAGGCTGCTTCTCCATTAAGGATCTTGGAGAAGCACAATACATATTGGGGATTGGGATCTACAGGGATAGATCCAAGAAATTGATAGGTTTGAATCAAAGTACATACATTGAAAAGATCTTGAAAAGGTTCAAGATGGAGAACTCTAAGAAAGGTTTGGTACCTATTCAAAGAGGAACACTTTTAGTTCATCTCAGTGCCCTACCACGAAAGATGAACAAGAGAGAATGAAGAATGTCCCATACGCATCTGCTATTGGGTCAATCATGTATGCAATGATATGCACTAGACCGGATGTATCATGCGCTCTTATCTTAACAAGTTGATAGCAGAATAACCCAGGAATACGTCATTGGATTGATGTTAAAAGTATATTGAAATACCTTAGGAGGACTAAGGATATGTTTCTAATATACGGGTCTGGTGAGGAGGAACTTGCTGTAAAAGGTTACGTGGACGCGAGTTTCCAAACTGATCGAGATGATTCTCGATCACAATCTGATTATGTCTTCATGTTAAATGGAGGTGCGATCTCTTGGAAGAGTTCAAAACAAGATGTTTTTGCATTATCCACTACAGAGTCAGAGTACATTGCCGCCTCATTGGCAGCACAGGAAGCTGCATGGATGAAGAAATTCATCGACGACTTAGGAGTAGTCCCTTCCATTCAGGACCCTCTTGAGATCTTTTGTGACAACGAGGGAGCGATTGCTCAAATCAAGGAACCTCGTGCTCATCAAAAGACCCGTCACATTGAGCAGAGATACAACTACATAAGGGATGAAGTTGAAAAAGGAAAGATATGTATTCGCAAAGTTCACACAGTTCTTAATATAGTGGATCCACTCACGAAGCTCTTACATGGAGCAAAACATGAAGGACATGTTTGTGGATTAGGGCTTCGATATTCTAGTGATTGGTTATGATCTGTTTTAAGTATTGTAACGGAACGAAGTTATTCAAACTCATTAATATAATTAAGGTTTTAATTTAATTTGAGTTATGTTCCTATTTTGCATATTTTATCCATGAATAAGCAATTATTCTAAATTCTGTAGTCGATCACATTTGTGGGAACAGTGTGAGGTTTAGACTATTATGAACTTGTATTGGTATACATTCATAGGTTGAATGTGGGGCAAGGTTGCAACCAAGGTTCATAGATATTTGTGGGATACAAATATTGGAAGACTCGCTCTCAAGACTTACTGTATGGAGCCTTTGTGGTTAATCACATGTAATCTTGAGTAAAGGCGAGTATCATTGAATCCTCTGACCTGAGATACATATTGGGTTTGGGTATTTATCAAGTATTGTGCCTTGATTCTTTCTTTGCTATTCTGAAATATGGTAGTTTATAAGGAAGAGCTCAGATATGATACAAAGTATATATCTAGGACGTATGTAGTCAAGATGGAATTTGTCCCTCTTATTCGTTGAGAGTCAGATGTCTAAGGCCTGATAAAGTTAAATCTATAAGAGAGTGATCACTCTATGTCTCTTGGATTTAACATGACATCTAAGACGAAAGGATATAATGAAAAGATTCACCTATTCATATTCGAGATGGGAACTCAAAAGGGATGATGTTATTGAATGGCAAAAGTCATAACATATTGGGGGTGATGGACGGTCATTAGGTGGTATCCGTCACCTGCATTAATTTCTTATGTTTCTCGTGCAAGTGGGAGATTGAAGGTATTTCGTATGCCCGAGAGACATATTAAATTAATGTGGCTAATATGTTATGATCCAAGTCGGGTCATACTAAATAACAAGCTTACCGACACCTTATAAGTATTTAATCTTAACGGTTGGATCGTTAAATAAATACGCGACACTTGGATTTTAGAAAATCAGTTTCCTAAAATGTAATCACTTGAGATAAATTATTTGGATAACTTATATATATAATTGTTTATAGGTTTAAATGATTATGTTGTGTTATATTTTATAAAAAGGTTTATAAAATGTGAAAGTAACAAAATAAATACATGTTTATATATATATATATATATATATATATATATATATATATATATATATATATATATATATATATATATATATATTTATATATATATATATATATATATCAAGTTTATGTATATATATAACATTATTATATAATATAAAGGATGTGTGCAGAATTTTAGTCTCCAAGACAAGCACCCATGCTCCTTTGCTTGTTACTTTTGATACAATACAACTCCAAGGCACATGCTTGACTCAATGACCAATATATTCACACAAGTATTCAAGGGAAAAAAGAACACACTTAACTAGAGAATATATTGAGTTATTTTGATTTTTCTCTCCTCTTGAAAACTGCCTGTTCTGGTCATGATTTTCAGCAGCAAAAGAGGTGGTTCAAGCTTGGTTAATTAAGTGATTAAGTGTTCTAATTAAATCCTAACCAATGTACTAGGTGTTGGTTATAAGTTTGGGGTATAAACACTTGAGGTTTCATAGTTTTGAGGCTCCATTCATCATCATCTTTCTAGTTGCTGCTGATCAGAATATTGGGTGCAAATAAAAGGGTTTTAAGCTTGGTTAATTAGCTAGTTAAGTGTCTAAATCTTAACTAACTTAAAGGGTGGTGTTGGTGCATCAAAGGATTAGGGTATTGCACACTTGAGGGTTCATTTTGAAGCTCCATTCTTCATCATCTTCATCATCATCTTGCAACTTTGTAAACAACCCTCAACTAGCTTAAGGAGGTATATATATCTTCTCTACTTGTTATATTAGTAAGCATTTATCCAAGACTTGATATTATCATGGAATTTAACTTAATATCTTTACATAT
Source organism: Rutidosis leptorrhynchoides (assembly GCF_046630445.1). Lineage (NCBI taxonomy): Eukaryota > Viridiplantae > Streptophyta > Magnoliopsida > Asterales > Asteraceae > Rutidosis > Rutidosis leptorrhynchoides. Next base: position 205,755,674 of record NC_092341.1, on the reverse strand, counting down.
AAACTTGAACTTAACATCATGCTTCCGCTTGCTTTAACTACATTAAATTGGTTTAATAATCAAGTTAACTATAAGAACATGTTGTTTATGAAACTTATTAAATTCCATCAAATGATTCGTGAATCGTCGAGAATATTCAATGGTTAAATGATTCCATATAAATAGTTCAAAATTTTGAGACTCAACATTACAGACTTTGCTTATCGTATCGAAATCATATGAAGATTAAGTTTAAATTTGGTCGGAAATTTCCGGGTAGTCACAGTACCTACCCGTTAAAGAAATTTCGTCCCGAAATTTGATCGAGGTCGTCATAGCTAACAATAAAAATGTTTTCATGATGAATATGATTTGATAAATAGAGTTTTATCATCATTGAGTAATATGGATAGAATAATTCGATTATTTGAAAAGTACGAATGAAGTTATCACAAAAGAGTGAAATGAATAAATGCAGTTTCGTCTTGTCTGGTGACGTAGTCCCGGTTGATTTCCGGAAATCAAGGAATTTAGAGGAAATCTTCGTAATAAGATTTGGTTCTTCGATAGTTCAGGAAATTAGGATCATCTTTGGTTAAATGCGATAATCTGTTTTGATTGTTCTGTTGAATATTTCACTATAAATCCACCCTCTTCATTTCCTTTATATTATGGAGTTCCATCCTTTTGTTTTCTCTTCCTGACTTTAAGTCAAGCGAATAATGGTCCAGAATTCGTAGATTTGAATTTTGGAATGAACATAGTTAGTATTCTGAGAAAGAAATTGTAATAGCACGATCTTGATTGGTTAAATTACCAGAATTCAAGAGAAAAGATAGAACTATCAAGAAATATGTTCTTGATATGTTTAGAGATTAGGTAGAATGTAAGAGTCGTGTAACATGACACATGATGACGTTATGGTCTGTGAATCATCACGTTTCATTAGAAACTCAGTATGACTTACTGTAATATAATCACGTTAATCAAGTGTCATTATATTATACTAACTCATGCATCAATTTCCAACACTACTTCAAAATCATTCATAATTCAAACTCGAATTTTAAAGAAATTTAGAAACTAAAGTAGTTTCATTTATGAAGTAATATAGATAGCACGAAGAGATAATTAATTTCGGACGAGAATATTTTTGAAAATACCTTCAGAAATATCGAAGATATTTATGATGACATTTTGGAATTTCTAAGTTCGATGGTTGATGAAGAAAGATTTTTCGCAAAATTTTAACATGGGTACGGAGCTAGATATTCGTTGAAGGTTTCATTAGATCTAAAATTACCTGGATTCTTTAAATATATGGCATGGTCCTTGTATTTGGCCTTGGTCTCCTTCATGGTTTGCTCAATCTGTTTTTCGGTACTAAATTTTCTTTTGAGCTTTTCCAACGTATCCTTCTTTATCATCAAAATTTTGACTATTAAGGTCATTTACAGTTTTTGCTACTTCATCAGCATCTTTCAAAGTTCAATGTATTGATTCGTAGGCTGGGTGCTTTTCAAAATTTCAGAATTGAAGATCGTAATTCTAGAAGATAAATTTTATATGAATACATATAACTGTTGATGTAAGAACGCTACGAGATTCAAAATAATGAATGAAGCTTTTTGGTATGATAATTATCGTTACAAGATGCAGATGAGTATATGATAGGGTTTTAATGAACAAGTATAATGTTTTTTTTTTCGGAAAGACTTAAGCCAATAAGTAATGAAGTTGCTGGTAAGTTTACTGCTAATGTGGTGGAATATAAACGGTTCCCTGGTAACGATGATGAAAGGTAGACTTATATATCAAGGTTATAATAAGGCTAATCCGAATGAAAAGTCGAAGTTGACTTGCTGGAGCTGTGAAAAAATTTACTACTTTGGAAAGGAATTGCAATGTTATTTCGGTAATAACAATGGCAAAGGAGCTAGCACAGATATGTGTTGAACGTTTACTCAGATTTTGAGAGTTTTTCAGGTGCACACATAAATCTTTTCTTCCGTAGATGAAGTGCGGTTGGTTCATCCTCTCGATTGAGGTGTTTCCAAGAATCATGAAAGGTTTAAACGCAGTTTGTAATCGTCAAGATACAAATGAGGTTTAAGATGAAATCAAGTGGCAAACTTGAAATATATTTAGTTTCATATGTTATAATCAATATTTTAATTCATTTTAATTGTCCAATGTTGGTAGTCCACAGTTAACAGTTCAATAATTCATATATAGTTTAATATATAATATTCAAATTAATTAATACGTGTCATGACCCATTATATACATGTCTCAGACTCGATCACAACTCAAAGTATATATATTATTTTAGAATCAACCTCAAACCTGTATAGCTAACTCAAGCATTACTGCATATAGAGTGTCTATGGTTATTCCAAATAATATATATAGATGTGTCGATATGATATGTCAAAACCTTGTATACGTGTCCCGATATTTAAAGTGCGTAAAATAAATAACAGAAATTAAATGACGATAAATAAAATTGCGAGAATTAAAATTGCGTTAATTAAATTGCGATAAATAAATGTAATAAGGAATTAACAGTTAGCTAGGAACAGTTAGCTAGGATTTTGTTAGCGTGGTTTCTTAAAATAATTTCTTATAGTTAATTTGTTTGTTTCTAACTAATTTTTATTTTGTCCAATGTTTTTCTTCATTATGCCACTTGTTAGATTCTGATAGGTCAAAATCCAAATATGAATTTGAATGAAAATGGTTATTCTGTGGTGAACGGATTCGTATATCTGTAGATGTAAGTAGGATAGTAAATGATCGTTGAGTCAAATTCGAAGAATATACATTGTAACTTATTAATGTGAAATCTAAATATTCCTCGGGTATTACCTACCCGTTAAAATATTTTCACCATTAGCAGTTTGTACAAAAGAATTTTTAATTAAAATCTTTATGAAAACATATATACATATATATTTTCTTCAGATATAATCATGGATTTAATGAGTTAATATGATATTAATCTCATTTGCTTTTCGGTTTGAGCTAGAATAAATAGTCTCTAAGACTTTAGAGATTACATAATCACCATGATAAACGAAGATAATTGATGTAGAACGATACGTAGAACGGTGATTATACTCGAGGTACATAATGAGATGTTGAGGCATGGATTGTTGATGGTACTGGTGCTGTTATTAATGGTACTGTTGGTGCCGATGATGTTGCTGAAGCTGGTAAATTTTGCACCATTTTCTCCAAAAATCATTACTCAGGCGCGAACCTCGTTGACTTCTTCGATTACTCCGGGATGATTGTCGGTAAGAACGAGCGAATGAATAAGGTTTAGAATCTGAGATATTATGTAATCATGACGAGATATTCAGGAAATGAGGGTGAAAATGATATTTCAGACTGGTTCACCGGTAAGTGCTTCAGGTTCTTCGCCAAGAGGTGAATTTGGTTGATGGAAAGGATCACCTTCTTTTTGTCTCTAATGATTAAGTAGGCTACGAACCAATCAGATGAATTGGTTAAATCATTCTGGTGACACTGCTTTCGGAGCTTAGGTGAAACTTCATATCAGAATAGCTGTCGGAATCCGAGGAATTCGAACTGGTTGAGGGATTCATCTCGTACGATCAGATGAAGGATTTTCGATAAGAAATAGATTATAGGATGTAGATTAGTACCCTGCAATACATAATTTACATATGCATATATAATACTAAAATCCCATAAGTTACGGAGGAATCTACGGAATATGTCAGGCAAAGTTTACAGTAATAGATACGCTAAGATATGAATTTTGTCTATATACTATTCATGCAATCAATGCAGTAAGATGTGTCTAAACTAAGAATGATAAGCAAATGATTCCTTAAGAATGATAAGCAGGTAATTTTTGACACAAAATAATAAGCAAAACTTTTGACATGCAGACACGGTCGAAGTCCAGACCCACTCTAATGCAAGACCTGGTTCGCTAAGACCACCACTCTGATACCACATGTCATACCCCGTCCTAATCCATATAGACGAAGTCACCAACATCTGGTCCCATTGTGATGATCGACTCCAAGTAATGTCTCTAAAATGAGCAAATGCACAGCGAAAGATTTCTTTCATACCTGAGAATAAACATGCTTTAAAGTGTCAACCAAAAGGTTGGTGAGTTCATAAGTTTATCGTAAACAATAGAATTCATCATTTTGATAGACCACAAGATTTAAATGCTGCATGGTACAAATGGGCCCGACTCCTACACCCATATATAATGTGCATGCGATATCTTTTAAATACAATACACCTTTCTAGTGTACGCAATCCATTTTTCATAAATCTTAGTAACCGTACACATATCTCGTGCACAAAAACTAATACACATAACCTGTGTATAAAAACCATTCTCTCGATACATAACATTCACATCAATTGGTGGCAATTATAATGTCCACATAATTCAATGGTGGCAATTATCATGTCCACATAATTCAATGGTGGCAATTATCATGTCCACATAATTCAATGGTGGCAATTATCATGTCCACATAATTCAATGGTGGAAATTATCATGTCCATATAATTCAACGGTGGCAATTATCATGTCCACATAATTCAACGGTGGTAATTATCATGTCCACATAATTCAATGGTGGCAATTATCATGTCCACATAATTCATTCGAGGAATGTTTTGCTTGTGTCTATCTCGTCAAACATTTATAAAAGCATTTCATGTATTCGCAGTTCAAAATATATTTCAAAAGCATTTAATAAAGCAGTTGTAAAAACAGCGCATGTATTCTCAGTCCCAAAAATGTAAAGAGTAAAAGGGAATCAAATGAACTCACGATACGATATTTTGTAGTAAAAATATGCATACGGCGATACTGGACAATGCAGGGTTGGCATCGGATTCACGAACCTATATTCAATTATGTATATTAACACATGTAATGGTAATCAAACAAATTTATATTTTATTAGTGATTTAATTGTTATTTTAATAAATTATATGTTTCATCAATAAGTAATTTAAATATTTCTACTTTATGTACTTTAACTAAATAATTAGTTTTTATTATAAAACGTAAATATAGATATGTTATATGTATTAATTATAGTGTTATATAACTAAAAATCATTTGATGAAATAATATTAATAATAATAAATAAAAAATTGTATTATGTTATAATAATAATATTAGTAAATATACTTAATAATGATAATAATAATAATTATGGTTCTAAAAATAATAATACTTATAATGATAACAATATTAGTAGTAATGTTGATAATAATAATAATAATAATAATAATAATAATAATAATAATAATAATAATAATAATAATAATAATAATAATAATAATAATAATAATAATAATAATAATAATAATAATAATAATAATAATAATAATAATAATAATAATAATAATAATAATAATAATAATAATAATAATAATAATAATAATAATAATAATAATAATAATAGTAGTAGTAGTAGTAGTAGTAATCATCTTAATAATAGAAGACTACCTTTAAAGCTTTTCCCCAAAAAAATTGCCTCATACAAGACTTGAACCCATGACCTCTCATTAAAGCACAAACACTCTTGACCATCCATCTGATTCTGGTTATCTGATTCTATAACAGACCCAAATTACTTAACCCGTTTTCTTTCTGTTTCATTTTCTTCTTTCTCACCCAATCATTAATAACATCATCATTTATCCTAACCATCTTCTTCATCATTGTTATCATTAATATATCACCATCACGTAATCATAATCGTACACCATCATTATTAAAACATCAATAGAAAACTGGAATTGATGCAGCTGCAAGTTTTGGCCTAAATGAAAATCTGATCTCGGCCCAACAACTATAAACCCATCGGCCCACACTTAGTCCATCTACTTGATTAATCCTTTTATAATTAAAAAGCCCATGATTTACTAACCTATTTATTTCAATCAGATGGATTCCTTAAGCCCAAATCCCACTACAGATTAGTCGACTGACTATTTTAATCAACAAATTAAAAGAGCTTCGGTTTCTTTTTTTCTTTTTAATAATGAACTAATGGAATGAATGTGGCCGTCAGACCCTACTGACACCCCAACATATCCTCATCTTTAACAGAAACAAAAAAGAGAGTATTAATCATCATGATTAAATAGCAGCAGTGAATATAAATTGAAGTGGGTTGTGTTGGTGGTGTTTGAATAAAATTCTAAACAGCCGTCCTCCTTTTTCTTTCTATCATCATCATTTACTCTTTACAGCGTGCGTCTTCATCATTAGATAACATCTAGTAATCATCCATAATCAAAGTTTCACCTTCATATCATTTTCTTCCTCATAAGTGGTTTTGGGTTACAATGGAGAAGTATAGCAGCATGTACAGTAACAATGGTTTGTCGAGTTAATTAAATAGAAGACTGCAGGTATACAGTTGTTTGGGTAGGGGTTGTTTTCGATGATTGTAATAGAAAAGAAGTAGCAACGAGTATTATCAGTTTAAGGGTGGTGTTCAATTAGAATTAGAAAACGAAAAGAAAAAATAAATAAATGATGATGGTGGTTGTGATAATATTAGTGGTCTTGGATCATTGTTTGATGATGGTTTTGGTGTTCTCATTCGAACAAGAAAAAGAACAAAAAAGTTGAAGTGGCGTGTGGTGGTTATTATGATAAAGGTGGGTTGTAAGTGGTATTTGGTCCATTCGATCAGTTAACAGGAACAATAGCAGTAGCCCTTCAGGGTTTTGTGGAGTTCTTCAATTGTTAATGTGGTGTTCAGTTGAAAAAGGAAAAAAAATATAACAAAGAAATAGTAGTAGCGTGGCAACACTTACAGTTAATCATTTAGTGGTTGTTTGGTGGTAATTAGCTGCAAACAGAAGCTGGAACAAATGGGTAGCAGGAGCGAAACCAAAGCAGTGAGATAGGATGAGTGAGAAGAAAGTGATGGCTAGTTGTGGTTCCATGGTTGAGCAAATGCTGCATCATTACAGTTGCCTATATAGGAGAGAGAGAGAGGAAGAGGGTTTGTGTTTTGGTTGTAGTTGAAACGAAACAGAAGTAGATATAGAGATAGTTTGAGTGTTGGTGGGTTTTGTTGTTTGAATCGAAACAAAAAGTGCAGATGATGGTTACGAGCCCTTCGTTTTTGAGTTAATAATCGTATATAAACAGAAACATTTGATTAGTTAATAATCATGATGATGGTGGTTTCGATGGTTCGATTGAACATGGAGAAGGTGGTTGATGGTGGGTTTGTTTCATCGAGCAAGAACACGAAAATGAAGTGGGTTTGTTCATGGTAGGGGTGACGGCAGTGGTTGGGTGATGATCGATCAAGAAGGTAGTAGGAACGGTTAGATAGATATGTTTGAGTATTAAGTGGGTTGCAGTGGTAGAAGGTATTGATGGGGCGGTTTAGACATAGATAGATGGTTGTTTATAACGGTTAACAGTCGTGGTTCTTGAATGTTAAAAGTGGTGATCGATTGTACAAAGAGAAGAAGAAAGGACACATTAAGAAGAAAGTTTAAAAGGGAATAATGGATAGTGGGTAAACATGGTGTTTTTTTGTGACATTGTGTGTATCAAATGCAAATGTATATATAATTGATCTCATATCAAGTTGATAGATAAAGAAATAAACGTGCATAGACAACAGTACCCGAATAGTATAGCTGCCATTGATTTTGTTTATTAGTACCGACAGTTTTTACGGACTATTATTTCGTACTCCATTGTTAAATCAGTAGCGGATAAAAGTGTTCAGAAAAATCTCATATTTTTAAATTAGCTATATTTATTTATTTTGATCATTATGGTATAAAATTCGATCATTAACTATTAAATAAAAATTATATTAATTAATCACTCCCAACCCTAAGTATAATATAAAAAGTTTTAAAATACAATAAATAGTTCCTAAATACATTTTTAATAATCCTATAATTTGTAGAACTCATTTTCGAAACACCGTTTATTTTAAAATCATTTAAGTTTGAATTTAACTTGCTTAATATCGATCGACTGACAACGGGTACTATTATCGTTTACTAATTAAATTCGAAACCATATAAATACACATTCAATATACCTTACATATATAGATTCATTTTAATAATAAATATCATATATTATTTTATTTACATAATTAATTAACTCATATAATATTTTAATTTATAATAATTAATATGTATATATATGTATATATATATATATATTATATATATATATATATATATATATATATATATATATATATATATATATATATATATTTATATATTTATATATTTATTTACACATAATGGTTCGTGAATCGTCGAGAATAGTCAATGGTTAAATAATTCCATATAAATAGTTCAAAATTTTGAGACTCAACATTACAGACTTTGCTTATCGTATCGAAATCATATGAGGATTAAGTTTAAATTTGGTCGAAAAATTTTCGGGTCGTCACACTTACTGACCCCTATTGTAGTTTTTCTCCATCCACGAACACACGCCCATGCATCATGAACAACCCTTTCATTGACAAATAAATAGGGATCTTTCCAATTTTTTAAAGAAGTTTCCTTCACCCCAGTACAGGCCTTATTTGGGTTACAGTCAAATGTATACCAGCATTTGCTAACTAATCTAGTTCTAAACAATTCATAGAAAATATTTACATTTGGGACTTCTTCTACAGCATTACAGTACATTTCAAAAAGAATAATTTTTTGTAACCCTAGCGGATGAATTTGACTAAGACCTATTTCATAATGGGCAAGGATTTGTTGAAGAAAAGAAGAGAGGGGAATACGGAGATTTCCCACAGTTAATTGAAGCTTATAGAGGGTAATCATCTTCTCAGGAGGTTTATTTGCCCTATCGCTAGACGAGGGAACAATAGGGTTTAACAATCTAAGATTTCTATGCTTTCTGCATAATTGGTCTAGTTCGGCTTCGGTAATACTGGAGGGAATAGTACTCACATCACGATTGTCTCTTTGGGAAGAAGTGTTGCTAGAGTCGGCCATGGTAGTACACAAAATAAAACAGTACAGATAGAGGAGAAGGATAAATGATAACTAACCACGCACAAATCAAATCGTTGAGTAATTGCAGTTATCTTCAACGCTAATGATCAGTTTTCGGAAAAGGAAAAATGAAAGGGGAACGTACTTATTTATAATCAAATTGGTGGACAATGAAAGGACATGATCGAGCCACGTGTATGAACCAGATTAATTAAGGAACAAGTTAAATTTTGAAAATAAATCAAAAAGATTTTTGGGGCAATTTCATAATTGGAAATGTGACGTCAGAGCCGAAAAGTAGACGGCTACAGCAGTTTTGTGTCTTTGAGGAAAAATGCATCTTTTATTTTTTAGTTTAATAACTTTATTTTTTGCAAAAATAAGACATTAAACTGGGGACTTAATGGTGTATCCTAGGGGATACACGCATAAAAACAGCATTTTTATACAAAAAAATAAATCAAAAAGCACAAAAGATAACAAAATTTAGCGGTTTTCAGTATTTGCCGTCCAGCGTACAGCAGGCCGCCCAGCGTCAAGCGTAAGCCCTGCTGGCAGCTTTTATGCTTAAGCCCTTTAACTCAGCGCGTGAACGGCACGCAGCCATGTCAGCACACGCCACCCACCTCCCGGATACTTCACATAATTGATTTAATCAGTGATTGACACGTGTATCCTGAGAATTTCGGACATTCTACGCCTATAAATAGACCCCCTGGGTCACTGCATTTATCATCGGAACTTTAGTCAAAGAGAAGTACACTTTCTCTCTCACACAGTTCTTTCTCACTCTAAACGCACATTAGCCGCTTAGCAGCAATACGCTATACGGATCAATTTCAGATTGATCCCCAGATTGATTGAGGCCACCTCACGGATCTCTCATCCGTGTTCCGGGTCTGCAAAGATTATTTCTCGAGGGCAAACATCAATCAACATCATACGCCACACGCTAAGCAGCTATTGTTTTGTACTGGTACCGTATAGCCCCTATACGGAAAATCATACCAACAGATGTATTTACGGAAGACATGTCACATTCACAAGCTATATACTAATATAAATGTTAACATGAACGTATATAGAGAAGACAGCCAAGGCACAAGATACATATTAACATTTGTAGTGAACATTATTAAATCTAAAAGTAAGTGATTTAAAAGATGTCATCATAAATATTTTAATCATCGTGGAAGAAACCTTGAATCTGACACTAGTTAACTGTTTTAAACACCGTGAATAGCTTCGATGAACCTCTCTGTTTGTCATGTGGAATGTTAGTATGCTTGTTGTAACGTCATATTTTTGATATTGATCTTACCAAGTGCAGTCAAATAGCTTTTTATTTGAAAGTTTCAAATTCCTTGACAGTACCTTCGTTTATGCCAAATTAGCCTACGGTTGTGACATGTGCTATATTTATAGCAAACACTTCGACAACATAACATTTGCCTGCATCCTTTTCAAATGATTTGTGTTATGCTATTACTTTGGATAATGTATGGGTTAATGAATTGAGGTTAATGGGTTAAATCGTCTTTTGTCCAACTCGTTTGATGATAATCTGCTAGCTTCTACTAATTGTTTCGTGGTTTCAAATACTGATATTGCGGGTGGTTTTTTGGCTGGTACAACTCAGGCTATAAAGTCTTCTTTGAATCATTCAAGTAGCATAGTTTATGTTACTTGTAACGACCTGACTTTTTCGACTTATATTTGTGCTTATTACTTTCACGAAACTGCGTATTTGTGCGTACTGTGTTAGATTATATTCTGGGATCATTGTTCGTGTTAATTACTTTCGTTAATACCTTACAACGTGTTATTAAGTACTTAGTTACTTAACTTGATCCTCGAATGCTTTTATGACCGTTAGTGTCACTTGACGTTTAGAACGAGCTATGTATTTTGTACACGTTAAACTTTTGTCGTAATTGGAATATTATGACTACTTAATTTTAATTGTTATTTATTAATAACAATTACTTGGCTTATTGGTTGCTTAATTACGCTTAGTAATTTAATAATGCACACTAGTTAGTCTTGTTGGACTTTTTACCTTAATGGACTTAGGCCCACCCTATTCTAGCTATTGAACTCTTAAGTTAGCCCAATTTAAATGGATTTATGACCCATTAAGATGTAGGAGAAAAACCCCTTAAAGATGAGCCAACATACTAGCCTTTTTGTTAACCATTACTACACATGTTGCATGAGATCCCAACAACAAGCACCACCTTTAGACCACCACCATGCAAAAAGCAAAGTTTGTCCCCCCTTTGTCCCTCCTAGGCCGTCAGCTAAACACCCACCACCATCACTATAAATACAAGCCTTATTCTTTCATTTTACACTTGATCTCATTCTCATTTTACACACACTTGCTCTCTAATTTTCTCTCTAGTATTTCGCACACTAAAATTGTAAGTTCTTAAAATTTTCTTCTTCTTCTTCTTCTTCTCTTCTTAATCACGACATCATCATCATTATAAGATCAATCTTTTTAGCTTTTTGATCTTGTTATATCTGTAACGACCCGTCAAAATCGCCATTGATGGCGCCGTTAACTTAGGTCCCGTTACGTGGTCATAGTCCGTAAATGAGACGCGTTTGACCAAAATTATGTCACATTCATTTGAAACGTATATGACTTGCAAAGTTTAAGTTACCAAATGGTTCGACAAGGTTTAAGTTTACATAAGTTATAAAGTATAAATGAAACGACTTGCGACATAATATAAGTTGAAAATCACGGTTGCTATAAATAGCGTAAGTATGTAAACAATATGCTTGAACCCAAAGGTGCTATCACTAGCGTATGCATGTATGCTTGACCCCAAGTAAGTAATCAAAATGTGCGGAAGCATGTATCTAGTAGCCAAGTATGAACCTGAAAAACATATAGAAACTGTCAACGAAAAATATTGGTGAAATCATAGGTGTATTTGTAAACGTTGTTTTGAACCACAAGATTTTGTATAGTTGATTATACAAATCGTTTGCATTCCAAAAGTATGTTCGTGAGCACCTAATTATCAAACTTAACTATTTTGTACCCTGTTACGTAGTGTTAGAACATACACTATACTCGAAAATATATTTCATCCGCTAACAGTAGCGAACCGTCTGAATGAGGGCTCGTCAAGCCCATGTGATCACATAACATAAGTTCACGTTTACATCCTGCAAGTGTAACTAATGATAATTGAATTGAGGCTTTTTGTTCTAACTCGCACGTGGAATGTTTGTTTTCGTACTTGTGTTCAAAGCATAAATGTATGATACGTATATGTTTCTCATCCCATATTTTAAAGCGTAAAAGTTGTTGAAAAGGTGGGACTATGATCTCACCTTGAGTGCACGAATGTAAATGTACTTCAAAAAGTAAACGTGTGCAAGAATGAATGCTAGCCTTGACCTAAACAAGTAGGTCGTATCAATAACAGTAAACATGGTTGGTCAAAATTGTTCAATTAGTCCCATGGCTCACTACGACTCGATTATATAGCATGTGAATCAAGTTGTCAAGTTTCATGCAAGAATCAAGTATGCAAGAAGATTAGAATGGTTTAAACAAGTATTAGTTAATTTTGAACAAAAGTCAACTTTGGTCAAGTCAAAGTCAACGAAAAAGTCAACACGTTCGGGTCGGGTCCCGAACTATTTTTCTGAGTTAATTATTCATATATAAGCATGTTAGAACAAGTTACATGTTAATCGGAGGTGCGTAGCATAGTTAGAATTTTTTGTATAATTGTAAAGTTGATCAGTCCCAAAAAATGCCTAATGCCGCGCCGCGACTGGGAGTGCCGCGCCGCGACACTTAACGTGAGCTGGTGCCTGGGTCGTTTCAAATGTCTAAGTCTCAAACCCAATTTCATTCAAACATAATTAACGAACCGTAAACACTTAAAACACGTATCTTATATCGTTGGAAAGGTAATTAACGAGGTATACAACCAAACACTTTTCATCAATCAAATTCATCATTTGCAATAATCGAATTTTAAGTTGAATGATCAATTAATGCTCATCATAAATGCTTCAAGTTCATAAATTCATATTGATGATTCGGGAATTAAATGCACATATATAATACGCCGTTTTGAAGGTAATTACGCATACAATACAACTAAACACTTACCAACAACATTACAAAGCATTTGGTGCATCAAAAGTTCATTTTAAAAGCTATCAAACCCTAACCAAGAATCACAAAATCAATAATCATGTTAATGTAACGTTTTTGTGATGACCCGTCCTAATCCATCCGGACGAAGTCCACATCGATTATAAACGATTCACAACAGTTGATTACATCGCGAGGTACTTGACCTCTATATGATACATTTTACAAACATTGCATTCGTTTTTAAAAGACAAACTTTCATTTCATCGTAAGTTGACAGGCATGCATACCATTTCATAATATATCTAAACTATAAATGACTTGATAATATCTTGATGAACTCAATGACTCGAATGCAACGTCTTTTGGAATATGTCATGAATGACTCCAAGTAATATCTTTAAAATGAGCAATTTCACAGCGGAAGATTTCTTTCATACCTGAGAATAAACATGCTTTAAAGTGTCAACCAAAAGGTTGGTGAGTTCATTAGTTTAACATAAATAATCATTTCCATCATTTTAATAGACCACAAGATTTTATCTTTCCATTTCTCATAAATATACGTCCCATGCATAGAGACAAAAATCATTCATATGGGTTGAACACCTGGTAACCGACATTCACAATATACATATAAGAATATTCCCATCATTCCAGGATCCTCCTTCGGACATGATATAATTTTCGAAGTACTAAAGCATCCGGTACTTTGGATGGGGCTTGTTGGGCCCGATAGATCTATCTTTAGAGTTCGCGTCAATTAGGGTGTCTGTTCCCTAATTCTTAGATTACCAGACTTAATAAAAAGGGGCATATTCGATTTCGATAATTCTACCATAGAATGTAGTTTCAATTACTTGTGTCTATTTCGTTAAACATTTATAAAAATTGCGCATGCATTCTCAGCCCAAAAATATAAAGGGTAAAAAGGCAAATGAAACTCACGCATATAAATATTGTAAAATAGTTAATAAAGCATTTGCATGTATTCTCAGTCCAAAAACGTAAAGAGTAAAAGGGAGAAAATGAAACTCACGCATATAAATATTGTAAAATAGTTAATAAAGCATTTGCATGTATTCTCAGCCCAAAAACGTAAAGAGTAAAAGGGAGCAAATGAAACTCACCTAATGTATTTTGTAGTAAAAATACATATGACGATAATGAAAAATGCAGGGTTGACCTCGGATTCACGAACCTATATCATTTGTATATTTATTATATTCATAGTTGTAATTGAATACAAATATATATAAATATATTAGTTATATTATTTTTTGTTAATAATATATATATATATATATATATATATATATATATATATATATATATATATATATATATATATATATATATATATATATATATATATATATATATATATATATATATATATATATGTGTGTGTGTGTGTGTGTGTGTGTGTGTGTGTGTGTGTGTGTTATATGTTCATTTTGTATATAAAGATATTAATTTTTTTTTTTGTTATGTTATATTTGTTAAATATGTATATTTATGTATGTATTTAGTTTGTTTATCAAACAGTAGTTTTATTATACTAAGCTAATATTAGTAAAGATAAATGATGATAATATCATTAATAATATACCTATGTTAATAATAACCCTATTAGTGATAATACAATGATATTAATAGTAGTACTAATATTAATGAAAAAATGATAACTTGTTTTATATTCCATAATGATAATAATAACCTTAATCATAATAATATTAACACATATACTAGTAACAATATCTATATCTCGTAAATGATACAATTTAACAATAATTAACATATTAATAAAACTTATAGCAATCATAATAATAATAACAATAATACTAATACTTATTCCCTTTATAATAACTAAGTTAATAATAATGATAATAATAATACTAATAACTATATAAAAAAAATGGCACTAATACTAGTATTTAAGGAAAATAATAATAAATTTTATTATTTTCAAACTACACATAATAATAACAGTAACATTCCTAATTATGTTAATAATAATAATAGTTATATTTAGTAACAACCATAATGATAATACTTTTAATTATCCTAATAAGCATATCTATAAATTATAATAATACAGATCGATTTGCCACGTGGCTGCCTATAACTTTCTCACTACCCCTATCCCACAAATGCATCACAAACTAACATTTGTCCATAACTAATTGGCCAAAAAAATTTTCAATAAAAAAAGGGGATACATCGTGCCTTCCTTCTTCCCCATTCATTCATTCCTTCCATACTCTCTAACCCTAAAAATCAATTACGGTTTTCAATCGAATACCGATCTCAATACATCTGAAATCCAAAATCAATTAACTAACGGGTTGAAGATCTTCGATAGCGCCGGAATCATCCCCGGTGACTGGAATCGACCGCCGTTTCTCACATAGGTATGTAAATTTGGTCAATCAATAAAATCTACTTTGTTAAATCGACACAATCATATAACTTGTAAGATCCGTTTCAATTTTTGTTAATTAACTGACCCTCAGAGTGATGATTCAAATTCTTGGATCACCGATGAAAGCGCCTGGTGATGGTTACCACCGATAGCAACTGGTGGTGGTTACCACTGATGATTCGAAATATTACTCACAACGTTTGTTGTGAGTAAAGGTGGTTATACATGGGTGAACCGTTTTGTTAACAGGTGCGGTTATAGAGCCTGTTATATTTTGATATGGGGTGGGAAGTTAATGATGTCCATATGATCTGTGCTAATTGTCTACAATTTTGAGTAATCTGGTTTTAATTTGGCCACTCAAAATACAAATCATTATCACTGTTTTTTTGTATAATTCAAACTTTAGTTTTGATGTTTGTGTCACTTGTAACAAAAGTGGTTGGGTACTGATGACCAAATAAATAGGTGACCAAAATTATACTGTAACACTTGCAAGTGGCTGCTGTGACATATATTAACATACAATAATACTACTAGGCAAAACTCATACCAAAATTATAACACTTACAATTAGCTAATATGACTAAAAAGGCAAAATTACAAGTATTGGGCGGATACTTTCATGTTTGATAGTTTTAGGCAATGTATATTCAGAATCTATGGCTTTATAAATAGATAGTCATAATAGACATATGGATGCTTACTCAAATTTTTGAATTCAGTCATTTTAACTCCCAGCTTCTGACTTATTTAATATCATACATCTATCATACTTATAATAGAGTGTGCTAATATATGTTGGGTCACCACATAGTTAAAACTAACTAGCTGTCATATGATCCCGATTATATTCTTAGATAAACTCGGTAACCTTCCTCAACCCAATGATTATTTAATATAATATGGTTTTTTATGTGTAGGATGGATAAATCCAATATTATGCATTGGAAGATATGGCTTTGGCGATCAGTACAGTACAAAACTACTGATGTAGTGATTAAAGGATGGGGATAATTACATATGCTTTTAGGTATACTGCATTCCTTGCTATTCCTTGCTATGGACCATAATACTTGGAATTAGATATGTCTTCTAATTTTGACCCATTTACATATGAAAGGACCTGTGATTCTCTAAAGAAATGTAATGTAGTTGTCAATTCTGATTTTGATAATGGTTTGTCTGATCAGATATGTGGATCAATATTTGGAGTTGATACTAGATTTGTTGTAGGAAAGGAAGGATGAAAGTTCCACATTGGGGCTACCATAACCACTTTATTTGGACAAGGAGGTTCAACTAAGTACCATTTGACATGGAAATCGCCTCAGATACATAAAAAATGATAGATATCGAAGGAATTTATGATCACATGTGCTACTATAGGTTGACTGCAATAACATAAAGGACTCCAAGTGTAGGTTGACTGCTGAGTTAGAACGACGAAAATATAGGTGATTTATTGTTGTTGTTTCCTCTTTATAATGTATGTAATTTTAGGAGTTCCATTAAATGAGTTAGGATGCAATGGTAAATCAAGGAGCAAAGTTACGTTAAAATGAGATGTCAATTTTGGGTTTGATTTTGAAATATTAGAATTTTAACATATATAAATGAGTGGGCCAATTACATATTCTTTTTCAAATTTGCAAAATTTCATATTTACCTGAACGTGTTTTAAAGTGTTATTGTACATCACGTTATTCAGGGTATTTTTCAGTTGTATATTTGTTGTTTTGTAGTTGTTTGTCATGAAAGGACCCGTGATTCTATAAAGAAATGTAATGTAGTTGTCGATTCTGCCTCTGCTGTTGTGAATAAGAAAGTCTGCAATGTTGCACTCTTGTCTAGAGGCTCGTGATGCACCACCGGTAAGTCATTTAGATTCAACATATATAGTGAGTTCCGAATTATATTGTTGGGCTTTAAACTGCTATTTAGTGTTGACGATTAAAGTCTAACAAGTACTTGATTGCAGTTATTTAGTTCGGTGGACCTGAATCAAAAGGAACAATGGATCCACGATTTGTCAAGGTATTTTTCCTACTTTATTCATTATTCATTTACACTTTTATTGTTTTGCTCCTTTATTGTTATGGGACATCGTTATAATACCCTTTGTGATGATCATTACATAATATTTTAATTTGAGCCGACCAAAGCCTATGTTTTTTTCGAGGTAAGTTGGGACTATTAAATTCTGAGAGATGAGGCTAGAGCATTTCCTAATAAAGTGATGACAACAAATACTATTATTACAGGAATGATACTTTGATAGGGCAACCAAGGTGCTACATAACGATACAAACGAAAGTAGGTCAGTACTTTTTTATCAATTTAAGTAAAATTTTGCTTTAATTAACTGTACAAATGACTAAATGAGTAGGTTAGGATGGTGGCCAAAACATTAAATGCTTCATTACATACATAACTAAAATGTTTAAGATGCTTAAGGTCCTCCATTCTTACATTTAGTTTTCACACAATTAACAGTTAGTTTTGTGTAATGATCAACCCCAAATTGATGGCTTGGATAAGGTTTATGAGAATCAGAAGTAAGATACATTGTTAATTATTAGAAAGAAAGAAAGTTTAAACTCCATAGGTATATATTTGCTATATACAAGTTCAACTGGATATTGTTACAATTGCATTTCATATTCACAAATATTTATCCAACTATATGATTTTTTGATAAAACATCCTTTTTAGCATAAGAGATGAAGAATCTTCATTGAAGGCTTTAGATTCCGGTTCATCCGATTTTTCAAGACCAGGGAGGTCCTAATTTTCTTTATGCAAGTTTTTTCCTCCTTTTGCCATAGTACACGTGTTAGGTACATATCCTTCAACCATAACTAAATTAATGTACTTTTTTATAGTCGTGTAACACACGGACTTTAGAACCTACATGGAATAACATAATTATATACTCAGGTGATGTATTTTTTAGCGAGGTTGTATTTACAGGGAAACATTGTTGTACTGTAAACTTTGTGCAACAACTTGGAGATGTTGTAATTGACTTTGAACTATCGAAAACTACGTTGTAATTGTATTCGAATGCTATCTTTTTATGCCACCGTGCAACGCACGGGCTATTAAAGCTAGTTACTAGTATTAATAATAATAACAACTAATAATAACAATAATTGGTAATAATAATAATACAAATAACAATAATAGTAATTATAAAAGGGTAACAACCTTTGATGAGAAATCTAAAAAAAATATCGCAGCTGCTGGGACTCGAACCTCAAACCTCTCGATAACCCGAACATACACTAAACCACTCCTCCATTTTAACTTTTCTGATTAAACCCCAGACTATATTTATTTAACCAAACAGTTCGTTGTTCTTATATCTTCTTCTTCATAACCAATTTCAATCCACCACAATCAAATTAACAAATCAATCAACTTTGATTCTATAACAGAAAATGATTTAACCGAGAATTTAAATTAAGTGACTCAACAAAACACAAAATAAAATAAAATAAATAAATAAAAAGCTGCTGCTGTGTTACGGGTTTTTAAAAAAAAAAAATAATGATTTTGATTTCTACAATGTTATAGACCAAGATCACAACATGAATTGTGTTTCAAATCACTCCTAGAAACTATTGGATCCGTCAATTGAACGTAAAATATCAAAACGAACTGGAATTTCTCCAAGAACGTTTCGGTTGACTTTTGTACATAAAACTTTGACTTCAAAATTTGATTTTGATATAGAAAATTGGAATTTAATACTTTGCAGATAGTTTGAGTCAAAGAATCCTAACAACTCTACATTTACACATTTTTAAATTAAATGTAAATTTGTGGTTTTGATTTAATGAGACACGAGCAGAGCACCGTGGGGTGTTCTTCAAAATTTTTCAGTTTAAATAAACGAATTTAGGGTAATGGACAGTTGTAATTGATATTATGAAGTAGTATGGTGTTAATCAACAACTGAAATAAGTTAGATTATATCAAATTGGTTGACAGATAATATTTGTTCAGTAAAATAAAATAGAATAAATATGGATAATGATTTTCTAACAACTCTTGGATTATACCTGTGATTGGATTGGGTTCGTACGATTTTGTAGACAATGAATCAATTTGAACTGCAGAATGAAAGCTATGTTGAACTGATTCATACGTAATTCTCCTTTTTTTATTAGTTTATATATTAATTACTATTAATTTATTAAATATATTAAATTAATAATATTAATACTAATAAATAATTATATTACTAATACAGAATTAATAATAGATATACTAAATATATTAATAATAGAGATATCATTATTATTTATGATAATTGTATTATTTCCTAATTATAACTATAATAATATTAATGATATTAATAATATTAATATTGATATAATAATAATAATACAAATAAGAAAAATAATTATATGACAAATATAACTTAATAAAAATATTATTAACAATTACAATATAATTTTTATAACAATATTAGATATGATATTATTATTGATAATATCAATAGTCTGTGTTATTTTTATGATAATAATGTTAATGATAAATAATTTATATTTATAATAATAATAATCTTTAATGAAAATGGTAATAATAATATTTAATAATATTACTAATATTAATCTTATAACTAAAGGTTCAATTTTTATTAATAGTGACAATAATAATGATATTAACAATTCAATTATAACAATTTCAGTATTATAACTTTTAATGATATTGATATTAATATTAATAACGATAATGAATGTAATAATAATCATATAATAATTATAATTGAACTTGTATTTACTTTTAATATATTATATTTAAATTTATATCATATATTATATGAGTACCTCTATTGAAGATTAATTATATATATATATATATATATATATATATATATATATATATATATATATATATATATATATATATATATATATATATATATATATATATATATATTATGTTACATTATAATGGTTATTAATAGAAACCTTTTATATATGTTACCATACTGATAATAATATCATATATCTGTTTATATATTCATTTAAATAATAACTTAATTATTTTGTTTATTATTTTACATTTTTTAATTCTACTGATTCAATAACATTTTTATTATTTACAATACTTATATTTATATTTATTTATAAACAATAGTTCGTGAATCGTCGGAAATAGTCAATGGTCAATTGAATTCATAAAACAGTTTAACTTTTTGAGACTCAACATTACAGACTTTGCTTATCGTGTCGAAATCGTATGAAGATTTAATTTTAAATTTGGTCGAAAATTTTCAGGTCATCACAGTTTTCATGTCATCCAACATACCAAATCGAAGCATATGAAGCTAGTAACACTTTTAACACACAAGGTTTAACATCTAACAACATTTAATCAACCAAAATCAAAGATTTGACAAACCCTTTTTCAAGTGTTCATGCTAGTTACTCAAAACAATAAGATCGAGCAAATAAATCACATATTCATGTTAGACTTGAGCCATAGACACTAATTAACACCATTTCAAGTCTATAAAATGAATTTATAGAAATATAGAGTTTTTAGAAACCTTACCCCAAGTAGTGAAATTGGTACCAAATTGAAGAGGATGAAGAGAGGATCACGAAAGTATAATTTGTTTTGATGTTTGCTTGTTTGAATTGAAATAGATGATGAATCTTTGAAGATGATAAAAGTGTGTTCTTGGTGATTAGAGAGAAAAAGAGGGAAGGAGGAGAAGAAGTGAATGAGTGGATGAGATTGGTGGGTTGACTAGTTTAAAAGCGAGTGCGTGAATTAACCAAACGAATTATTTTAAAAACGCGAGAATAAATGGGAGATGTTATAATCGAATGACAGAAATATTAAGAACGTTAGTTAACGAAAGATACGAATTTAGATAACGAAAAATATTATCTAAAAAAAAAGACGGGCGTTAAAATAATTTAACGAAAAAATGCGGGATGTTACATTACCTACACCTTAAAAGAAATTTCATCCCGAAATTTAGTTGGTAGTAGTAGTTGTTGTTTCTTCTTCGAAACCTTGCGTTTCAAATTCTACGAATAAATGAAGGTACTTCCTTGAGCATTCCAATGACCTTTGACAGTTTAGTTTCACGATTCACAGTTCTCCTAGGAAGTGAAGTTTGTCACCGATAGTAAGCTCATCGAAAAGGAATAACAAGTTCTTGTTCGGCAAGACACTTCTCTAAGTTGATACATGGAATGTAGGATGAACGGAATTTCAGCACACTCGTGCGTATGAGCTTGTCAGTCGTACGAGTGAGCCTTCACTCGTACGTCTGACTGAGTCTAATATAGTCAAACACCCATATCGCATTCCTACAGTCCCTGTAACCACATATAAACACAGATAGGATAGTAACGAGCGATCATGGTAGCCCATAAACTGAAGTACTAATCACAAATGTAAGATAGATGTCTAGGGACTTACAGAAAATGCATCAACAACTCCCCCTAGGACCTAGAACATCGATTACAATAAAGTAAACTTTCATGAAATACATATAAGTCCAAAAGTAACATCAGTTTAACATCAATTACATATCCAGATTCTCTCTCTCGCATAAATACATCATCAAAAACAAAATACAAACAAGCAATACAGTATCTGACAGAGTTCAGTTGGCTTGAACTTGGTTCGAGCTTTGAGCATCACTTTCTCTATTGAGGTAGGCATGATAGACATCGATCACATGTTGATATCTCATCGCTTCCTCTTTTCAATCATCTCTGAACATAATGTGATGGCGGTGAAGTGTCTCCACATCAAATCTCGATAAGTTCCTCAGCCACATAGGATCTAGAATCCTCACATTGTCAAACTGTATGCTTCCATCATCTTTCTCAATTGCAGTCAGGATCACTGCTTCCTCTGACAACTCATATGTCCTTGGGTAAGGACATCAAGGGAGATTGTTTCATGTACTTAGCTGGACGGAACTTAACAACACGAACAGGTCCACCTTTCGAATTTAACTTTGTTGGGTGCATGGAGAACCTGGCTGCTATTAACTTAAAGATATCCCATTTCCCTGTTTTATACTTATATCTGAGTTTTCTCTGAAACCACTTGGAAAGGTCACTATCTTCAGCGTTCAACATCTTCAGCTTAATAGTTGCATAATCTCAAAGTAAGGTAGAGTTTTGAAGTGACTCGGTCTTGCCATATAATCAACTCCTCCTTCCCTCTTGATAGAAAAATAATTGATCTCCTTGAAGTTACCTCAGCTCAGTATTTTACCCTTGGAATACTTCTTGGTTCTCTTCCATATTCCGTAGAAGCTAACAAACTTCGGCTCAAGTTCTGGCTTATTCAACTAATCAGGGTTAACAACGTTCTGTTTCTACCAACTCTGATGACTCTCGTCTTCCTCAACGTTTCTATTCACCTTATCCCTATCACGTTCAAACCATTTCTTAATTTCATTCCATCCCTTGGCCTTGGCATGCTCAGCTTGGAGCTTCTTCTTCTTCAATTCAGATTCATTTCTCTCTTTCTCAACGAGCAGTTTCTCATGTCAAATTCTCTTATTCCTTTCCATCAAAACATCAACTTCTTTCACTTGCTCCTTGTATACCTTCCTAGCCTTTTCTAACTCAATTAAATTCTTCTTCTTCACATCACTACTCAAATTGAAAAAGTCACTTAAAGTGTTGAGTGACGGATTCGAGTACGGTTCATACGAAGGCATAACAATATCAACTTCTTCTTCTTCTTCTTCTTCTTCACTCTCAGATTCTGTCACTAATTTGTCCTCGGATTCAACATTCACATCCTCTTTCATACTACCTTTACCGACAGAACCTTCACTCTTCTCATCTTCAAACAAATTATCAAAATCACTTAAGTCAATATTTTGGATTGATTTGGGAGGGACATTAGCAGTTGGCTCTTCTTGTGGAGCCTTTTTTTCAGCTTCAACTGTCTCTGCATCCTCTGTATCGTTTTCACTACCGTATGCAAGAGCAGCAAGCTGTTCTACTGGAAATCACTTGGTGGAACGTCCCCCTTTTCTGCATCATTAAAAACATTTGAATAATTCATATAATATTTAGCAGTAAAGACCTCACCATATTCATTAAAGCTTCGAATAGGTATCACTAACGGAATTTCAAAAGAGGGTCCTCCAGTGCCAGCATCTTCTTCAACATCTTTTTCGTCAACACCACCTAAATCAGAAGAATATTCTTCTCCTCCATCCGTTATCAACTTGGTTTTACCAGCGGTAAGTTGTTTGATCTTATCGTTCATCTCCTTCAACTTCAACTTGTTTTCACTCTTAATAGCCACAATTGTTTTCTTCAACTTCTCCGTCTTTCCCTTCTGACGGTTCACACGACTCCACAACCTTTTGTTGTCTTCTACCAACAACTCAATCTTTGCTTCACTAGCCTTCTTCTCCTCAATGGCTTGATTTTCGAGATTAGTAATCTTAGTGATCAACGACAACAGAAGATTTTGTTGTGTCTTGAATTCTGATGATGTGACCTGAGGTGTTGTAACAGCAGGTCTTGGTGAGGTAACAATGGCTCTAGCATCCTTCATAAAGCCAGAAGGTTGTCTCTGAGCTTGTTGTCTAGAACCTCCCTGAGATGATTTCTGAGGTGAGTCAAAATGATGTTTAGTTCTCCTCTCCTTCTTCTTAGGTTGTTCAGACGTCATCGCTTCTTTCCCTTTTCTCTTCCTTTATACCAAACTAACATCCCCCTCTGTCACTTCATCATCATCACCATCATTAACATCATCATTATCATTATTTCTTCCTTGAGCTTCACCAATTGCTCTTCCTTACTCCTCATCAGTAACTTCGTAGGTAGAGTCGGAATCGTCATTTCTCCAAGCGTTACCAGCTGGACATCTATAATTCTTCTTGATAAGATGAAAAACAAGCTTTCTCTTAAAATCAAGTTTCAAATCCTCGTTTCTTGTTTCCTCCATTCTTCGAAAAGTTATCGGATTCATTGGTTTTAGATGAATTATATCATGTTCAAGCTTCAGTAGATCTGGTGCAGCGTCATTGATAATCAATTGAAGAAAATGGGCGTAGATAAGATATCTCTGAGTAGAACTGAAAAGATTTGCTTTGAAATAATAGAAGACAAATCCTGAGAAGTCATACAGAGCTCTTAGGACGAGTGCCACAAACATGCTCTGCACTTTCTCATTCAGCTTATCAAAACCAGCTTTTCATCAACTCAAGCAGTGCATCTACCCGTGATCAAGATATCAAAATTATGGAGGCAGAAGAGTCTTCATCAGTTCAGACTTACCAGCAATGTAACCATAATAAGCACATCTCTTGAAGCATCCGTGGATTCTTTCTCGATTGATTGTCAAGTGGGAGCAGTTCTCGTCATTGAAACCCAAAATCCTCCTTATCACAGTCTTAGAAACAATTATCTCATGCCCTTGAACATTACTAACTATCTTAGTCTCATCTTCTGATACATCAAGTACTGCATTCTTCCAGAATCTCTTTGGTGGCTGTAGTATGCTGTGCATGGAGTAGAAATAGCAGTATCGATCCTTGATCACTTAAGAAAAGCCATAATCTCTTTAAAGTGATCACCTCTCTCGAGAGTAGTGTCATAGAGGGCGACTTGATTGTTGAGCTTACCCTTTCCTAGAATAATCTCTTGTTGAGCAGGTGGGTTAACAGGATTCACTTGAGGATTTGCTTGCTCCCCCTGAACTTCTGGGTTTACAACCGGGACATTAACTTGTTGTTCACCCATTTGTGATATCTTAACAAACTGAAACATCAACAGAAATGTTAGAAATATAAACCACATATCATAAAACATCAAAGCATTTGCATCAAAGTGTCATAAACTCATTAAATAGGACAAACTGTGCGAGTGATACTGTCACACGTGCGGCTGAGTGATCAGCCGTGTGAGTAACATGGTCACTCGTGCCACTGTTGACACATTTGAGCAGTAATATGGTTTCAGACAAGGTACACGGTTGAGGCTATATGTACATGCGAGTGAGTCAACTGTGTGGTGACTCGTGCGGTTAAGCACACGTGTCAGCTCTGTCAAGCGAGTGAACAGCCAAATGAAATCAAACGAGTGGGCTCAAAGGTTCACACAGTTAAGCCTTAACCGCGTACTGACTCATGCGAGTCATGTCCCACACGTGCGAGTGATGTCACTCGTGCATGTGTGATGAAACCAATATTAAATGCACTTTTTAAATTAGCGGGATTACATGATTGAGTATTTTAGGGACCGATTTACATCACAATAGCAAGTTTAAGTTGCGTTTAACATAAAACAATAACAGATAGCATCCTAAACACACTTCAATTTCATGAAATTTGACTTACAAACCCTTAGGGTTTCGACACATTCAAACAACAAATTAACCTACTAAACATCAATGAAATTGTACCTATTTGGTCGCGCTGAGGTCGGGTTTCAATGCTTAACAGAACCTACGGTGGAAAACGTGATTGGTGATGAACGATTTTTGAGAGAAAAAGTGGGTAGGGTGTGCAAGAGTGAGCGACTGTGCTCAGCACCCTCTATTTATACTCTCGTACTCAACCGTACGGTTGAGCACACGTTTCATCATCAACCGCGTGCCTCACAGAGTCACACGTGCATGTCACCCAGATGTCTTAGGACAATTTTTGAACAGGGTCATTCGCACGGTTAACCTCAATCGTGTGGTTACGCGTACGGTTCACACATCAATCGTGTGAGTGAGCCACTTAGGCAATTTCAAATTTTCACTAACTTAGGATTTCGACTCATTTGGCAATCTTAGAGCTAACTAGCACTTTCAATTTGAGTCATAAATCACTAATCCATCAAGAAATGATCATTAACACTTAGGCAAATGAAAAATCCTAACCAACACGAGGTTATTACTCTAAACATTCTGTTTCACATGAGTAAATCCTACAGTGTAATGTCATCTTAAGTTCACTAACACCTTAAATCATTAAAGTCATTCAAACAATCATAAGCTCTACAAACTTCTATCTCATGGATTTGGTGGCCAAAAATATCTTGATCTTAACAAGGTTCTTTTAGATGTCATTGTGCATTTAGAGGATAATCAGAAAATAAAGAAAAGATAAAATTTTTATAAATTTTCTGAAATATAATGTCATGCAACTAAAAATATGCAAATAAAAGACATTCTATCATGAAATGCAATATCATGCAAAACCAAAATATTTTTGTTGTTTTATAGTTTTCAATGCAAACTATTTAACAAACAGACAAGCAAGACATACATATCCACATTCTTTTTGTGAGCAGGATGATTAACAATTTAAAAATGGATCAGAACTGACATATTGAATCAACTTCTGTTGTTCATTCCTAATTATCCAGTCTATGTTTATTATCATGCAATTACTGATATTAATCCTCATTAAACATGAACATATTCATTCCGAACACTTCGACAATCTTGTTGGCATTAATTACTTGAACACTATAAAGCAGCGATTTTTGAGATCACGCTGAGTTCATTAATCCTTGAATCTTTCATCACTTATGATTGTGCATTTTTATTAGGTTGTTAATTCATTACACGTGACTTTCCATTCTCTCTTTCCATGTACTTCATTCAAATTGAACAGGATGGTTCTCACGACATTTTGAATAACCCTGCCAGCCTTTGGCTTCTATCAATGTTTTGACAATCTTTAATCTAGTTGGCTCGACTGATCTCAGAGTATATTGGATTATCCGAATAGGCGCATTATTTACCGCGAGGATTAGTCTATAGTTAAAGCAGACTTGCATGATGACCAGTCGTCACACGAAATAAATCTCAAGGCCTTTAACTTCTTTATGTTTAAGTTGACATGGAAAACAGAATCGAAAGATAAACTTTCACTTATATATTATTTAGAGTATATCTAGGTAAGTATTTTTCCAATTTACGGTCTTAATAGGTATAACTCTAAATTGTAGATGACAAGAATCTTGATAGTTCACTGTGAATGTCGTGATTAAACAATTCAAGCTACGTGGGGGCGTCACACTAAGAATGATCTGAGTTGTTTATGAGCACATCATGAATCATCATTCTTCATACTTTCAGGACTTTTCCATCTTGATACGCCAATTATTATTGACATGATTTTCTTTAGATATTTATCTTTTTCAGCATATCACTATCTTTTGATATATTGATTTTGAATGCCATCATGAATGGATTTTCCATTTCTATGCATGAACTCATGTTTCTTTGTTGTGTGCTCAGATCGCTCGAAGGTGTTCTCCCTTAAATGCTTGAACGGTCCGCAATAGAAATCATACTTTTCAACTTTAAGTGAGAAGGAATACCTACTTCAACATACACTAAGTTATCTCTGTATTTCAGGGTTTAGTTTCAATTATTAAGTCTTAGGCCCGTGACAACGTGGTATGCACCAGCCAAATAGATAATCCTCAACCCCTTAAATGATCTATTGAATGTCCCAATCATAGCTGTGAAGCTGAATTGGTAGAGCAACGTTTGAATATTGCTTGGGGACATCTAACACCAACTTTTTCTAACAATTATCAATTATGATAGGGGATACCCTCAACCGACTATTGAGTTCCTCAACAACTATCATTTCATACAGTTTCGGAGATAATTAGGTGATTACCTTCAAACGCTACAGATCGTCCATTACTTCTGAATCTTAGATGATCATTATTCTTATTATGATTGTCTAATGCCAAGAATTCATAAGTCACATCTATCAGTACATTACACAATAGATAGATATAAACGTTCAAATCAGTCCTTACTAATCAAATATATCAATTCTCAGTACAGTAATTTCTTCATCTCCTAGTTATACTCTTCACGTTCTTCTGAAGGCATATTATGCAACGTATACAACTCATTTGTAACTAGTGAACGTGGCCATTGAAATTCGGTTTCAATGTACTTCCAAAGCTTCGTGTCCTGACCATCAGACCAAATTTTAAATCTCGACTTCCAAGTAGAATAGTTATCCATATTCATTAACCTTGGACATTTTGTTCCACTTTCGGATTCACTCTCAGCAAGGAGCAATCGTTTGAGTCATATTCGTAATACTCTGAACTAACGGTGCAGCTAACGCATAATCGTTCGAATTAAACATCTTGACAATCTTACCTAAAGGTAAACCGTGCTGTAACATCCCGCCTTTTTCCATTTACTTTTCCGTTATACTAATATAAAGTCCGTTATATGTTTATAACATCTCCCGTTGATACGCGTTTTAAATTATCTCGTTTAGGTAATTCCCGCACCCGAACGAAAGTTGAGGGACTAAACTTGACAAGGGATCAAACCCTTGACTAGGTCAAAGGGTCAAACCCCTTTCACCCATTCACTTTCATCCCCATCTCTCTCTTTCTCTCTAGCAAGAACACACACCCAATTTCCAAATTCATTCAATCATCATCTAAATTCGATCTAGGAGGCTTACAACAAAATAAATTACATATTCGTGATCCTCTCTTTATCCTCTTCATTTTGGTACCAACTTCATCTCGTTTGGGTAACATTTCTAAAACTCTAGATTTCTCTAAATTCGTGTTTTTGACTTGAAATGGTGTTAGTTAGTGTCTATGGCTCATTGTGATGTCGTGTATGTAATTTGTATGCTCGATCTCGTTGTTTTAGTGTAACTAGCATGAACTTGAATTTTGGTGTGTTGTTCTTGAATTTTGGATGATCATATGTTGTTAGATGTTAAAAGTTCATGTTCTAATTGTGTTCCTAGTATCATTAGCTTCGTTTTGATGTATAGGTTAATTAAGGAAACTCCAAGAACATGATTAGTGATTTTGTGAACTTGGATTAGGGTTTGATAAGCTTTAGATGAACTTTTGATGCACCAAATGCTATGAAATATTGTAGATAAGAATTTCGTTGCAATGTGTGTATGATTACCTTCGAAACGGCATATCATACATGTAAATTGGTTGCCCGAATCATTGAATTGCATTTATGAACTTGTATGCGGTTAATGTTAAGCATTAGATGCAGTTTTGGTTGTTGTAATAGGTAGATTGATTGATGAAATGTGTTTAGTTGTTTTCCTCGTCAAATTACCTTCCCAACGGTATAAGGTACTTGTCTTGATTGTTTGCGGATCATAAATGGTGATTGTTTGAAGTTAGGTTCGTGCATAAAACTTAAAAACTGCCAGAATTCTCTGCACAGGTACCCGCGCGGCGCGCCGTTTGGGTCTGTCCAACTTGGTCAATTTTCGAATAATGTTTGCTATGCTACGCACCTCCGATTCACATGTAACTTGTCCTAGCATGTTCATACATGATTAAAAACCTCAGAAAAATAGTTCGGGACACGACCCGAACGTGTTGACTTTTTCGTTGACTTTGACCGACCAAAGTTTGACTTTTTGTCAAACTTAACCAAATGATTTTGCAACCTTCCTAACTTGTTTATATACTTGTATCTTGCATGAAACTTGACAATTTGATTTCACATGCTCAATAATCGAGTCGTAACGAGCCATAGGACTAATTGAACATCTTTGACCTATCGTGTTTATCGTTATTGATACAAACCTATTGTTTAGGTCAAGACTAGCATTGTTCTTTGCACACGTTTACTTGTCGAAGTACTTTACTACTCGTGCATTCAAGGTGAGATCATAGTCCCACTTTTACTCTTTTTGAACTTACATTTGGGATGAGAAAACATAAACATTTCTTTTACTAAGTGAACACAAGTACAGGAAAACAAACATTCTACATACGAGTTTAGAACAAAATCCTCAATTCGATTATCATTAGTTACACTTGCCGGGTGTAAGCGAGAACTTATGTTGTATGGATCCATATGGGTTTGACAAACCCTCATTCAAACGGTTCGCTACCGTTTACGAATGAAATATATTTTCGAGAAACAGTGTATGTTCTAGCACTAAGTGATGGGGTTCAATGGAAGGAAACGTTAAGCATTGATAATTGGGTGCTCGTGAAACAAACTTTTGGAATGTATTACTATTATTTCATTGATGCAAATCTTGTGGTTCACTTGTACTTACTTACTTAAACCTATGATTTCACCAACGTTTTCGTTGACAGATTTCTATGTTTTTCTCAGGTCCTTGAACGATACATGATACATGCTTCCGCTCATTATTTGATACTTGCATTGGATGTCGAGTATATGTGCATTTCATGGAGCGTCTTTTGACTTTACTTTAAACCGGGTCGCCTAGATTTCATTCGTATTATAACTTTGTAACTTAACTATTGGTTGAACAATTCTTGTAAACTTTGGGAACAATCTTTATTTTGAAATAAAGGCGACATATTTTGGTCAAACTTTGTTTTAAAGACTTATGACCACGTAACGGGACCTAAGTAGACGGCGCCGTCAAACATGATTTGGTCGGGTCGCTACAGATGGTATCAGAGCGTTGGTTGTAGGGATTTAGAGTTCATTGGTGTCAACCTCGAGTCATAGGGTACATTGGTGAGTCTAGACTACAACCGGCATATAGACTTGAAGTAGGAATTACTTGACTACTTGTGCATTTATACTCGAATGCTTCTACTCATATCTACTCTTAGTTCATCTTAATCTCACGTTGTTTAATTTGATTGACGCGCCACCTTGACTATATGAAATGA
Source organism: Rutidosis leptorrhynchoides (assembly GCF_046630445.1). Lineage (NCBI taxonomy): Eukaryota > Viridiplantae > Streptophyta > Magnoliopsida > Asterales > Asteraceae > Rutidosis > Rutidosis leptorrhynchoides. The sequence goes on along the minus strand of NC_092341.1, from coordinate 205,724,476 downwards.
TGTCGAATGCACATACGAATCAGGGTAATATAATTTCCGGGATTATATTACGGTGACTCATATGAACGTTCCGACATTATGACATAAAGAATTTAAGGCGAGTCGAGGAAAAACTTCTCTTTATCTTTATTCTATATCACGGTTAGTATTATTGAGAATACTAATCAATGATATTCTTGTGTCTTGAAGGAACAATGGCTCCTCGTCGTGTACGCCGCAATGAAACTCCCGAACAAGCTCTCGAACGGATGATAGCTACCGCCGTAGATGCGGCCATGGCCGGTCACTCATCCAACAACAATAATAATAACAACCACAACAACAACAACAACAACAACAACAACAACAACAACAACAATGGAGCCGGAAACTCAAACGAGGGATGCTCCTATAAAGCTTTCATGGGGTGCAAACCTCACACTTTTGATGGAACCGGGGGACCGGTCGTGCTCACCCGATGGTTTGAGCAAACGGAAGCCGTCTTTAGCATAAGCGGTTGTCGGGACCAAGACAAGGTCAAATACTCCACTCACACTTTCTCCGGAATTGCTCTAACATGGTGGAACACCTATGTTCAATCGGTGGGTACCGATGAAGCTCATGCCCTCTCTTGGGCCGATCTAAAGGAAAAGATGATTGTTGAATATTTTCCGCGCGAAGAAACCCGAAAGCTTGAGGAAGAACTAAGAGCTTTGAAAGCGGTCGGAAACGATCTTAAAGCTTATAATCAACGCTTCGCCGAACTATCCTTGATGTGTCCTAATCTTGTTAACCCCGAATCTCAAAGGATTGAGCTCTACATGCTCGGTCTTCCAAAAAGCATCAAACAAGGGGTGATGTCATCTAAACCCACTACTCATCAAGCCGCTATGAACATGGCTCGCCAACTAATTGAAACGGTTGACGAAATCGTAGTTCCGGCACCTAAGGCCGAGGATAAATCGGGCGGCAACAAAAGAAAGTGGGAACCCTCCCAATCAAGCAACAACAACTTTGCTAAGAAGCCTTACACCTCCGACGGCAAGAGGGGTTATGCCGGGAACCTACCTCTTTGCAACAAATGCAACAAACATCACTTTGGCGAATGTAGTAAGTTAATTTGCCACCGGTGCCAAGGAGTTGGTCATAAGGCCAACGATTGTAAAAGTACCACTCCCGTCGCTCGAAAGTGGCCCAATGCACCAAAGACGGGCACTTGTTACGAATGTGGCCAAACGGGTCATTATAGAAATGCATGCCCAAAGAAGAAAGATAACCCCAATACGCGCGGCCGAGCTTTCAACATAAACACCGAGGAAGCCCGGGATGACACTGAACTAGTCACGGGTACGTTTCTTCTCAACAATTCTTATGTCTCTTGCTTATTCGATTCAGGTGCCGATAAATGCTTTGTATCCAAGACTTTGACTCATTCTTTTAGCACTCCACCTCTTCCATTAGATACCACTTACACCATTGAAGTGGATAAAGGGAAACTATTAAGTGCCGACACATATTACCGGGGGTGTACGATAAACATTTTGGGTAAGGAATTTGAAATTGATTTGATACCCATGGAACTAGGAAGCTTTGATGTAATAATCGGTATGAATTGGTTAGTCAAAACGAAATCTCACATTCTTTGTGATCTTAACGCAATCCGAATTCCTATCGAGAATGGTGAACCTTTGATCGTCTATGGCGATAAGAGTTGCACCGGACTCAACCTCGTTTCGTGTGTTAAAGTTAGAAAACTACTCCGTAAGGGTTGTTTTGCGATCCTTGCTCACGTTAAGAAAGTCGAGTCCGATGAGAAGCACATCGATGATGTGCCAATTGTTAGTGACTATTCCGATGTATTTCCCGACGAATTGCCGGGTCTTCCGCCTCATCGACCGGTTGAATTCCAAATCGATCTCATTCCGGGGGCCGCACCCTTAGCACGTGCACCATATAGACTCGCCCCATCCGAAATGCAAGAATTGCAAAGTCAAATCCAAGAACTACTTGATCGTGGTTTTATCCAACCTAGCCATTCACCTTGGGGCGCTCCGATTTTGTTTGTTAAAAAGAAAGACGGATCCCTACGAATGTGCATTGATTATCGTGAACTAAATAAATTGACGGTTAAGAACCGATATCCTCTTCCTCGCATCGATGACCTCTTTGATCAACTACAAGGGTCTTGTGTATATTCGAAAATCGATCTCCGCTCGGGTTATCATCAATTAAGGGTTAAGGGGGAAGATATCTCCAAAACTGCTTTCCGGACTCGTTACGGTAGTTATGAATTCCTTGTCATGCCATTTGGTCTCACTAACGCACCGGCGGTGTTCATGGATCTTATGAACCGCGTGTGCAAACCGTATCTCGATAAATTTGTTATTGTGTTCATCGATGACATATTGATCTATTCTAAAAATGAAGAAGAGCACGAACAACATCTCCGACTCGTGCTTGAACTTTTAAGACAAGAACAACTCTATGCCAAATTCTCCAAGTGTGAATTTTGGTTAAAGGAAGTTCAATTTCTTGGTCATGTTGTAAGTGACCAAGGTATTAAAGTCGATCCAACGAAAATCGAAGCCATTAATAAATGGGAGACTCCTACTACTCCTACTCACATTCGTCAATTCTTGGGTCTCGCCGGGTACTATCGTAGATTCATCGAAAATTTCTCTTTGGTTGCACGTCCTCTAACCGCATTGACTCACAAGGGAAAGAAATTCATTTGGGCGACCGAACATGAATCCGCATTCCAAATCTTGAAAACGAAGCTAACCACCGCTCCTATCTTGTCACTTCCCGAAGGCAATGATGACTTTGTTGTATATTGCGACGCCTCGAAACATGGTTTTGGGTGTGTATTGATGCAACGAACGAAAGTCATTGCTTATGCTTCTCGACAACTCAAAATTCATGAACGAAACTATACGACACATGATCTCGAACTCGGAGCCGTCGCCTTTGCACTTAAAATGTGGAGACACTATCTTTATGGAACCAAGAGTACTATCTTTACCGACCACAAAAGTCTCCAACACATTTTCGATCAAAAGCAACTAAACATGAGACAACGACGGTGGATTGAAACTTTGAACGATTACGATTGCGAGCTTCGTTACCATCCCGGGAAGGCAAACGTAGTAGCCGATGCCTTAAGTCGAAAAGAAAGAGCGGTGCCTCTTCGTGTCCGAGCCTTAAACATCACCATTCACACCAACCTTAATAGCCAAATTCGGGTAGCCCAAGATGAGGCTCTCAAGGATGAAAACATCTCTCTCGAACACTTGAACGTCCTCACCTCTCGATTCGAAGTTAAAGAAACCGGACTCCGATATTTCGCCGGAAGAATTTGGGTGCCTAGATATGGGGATCTACGAAGCCTTATTTTAGATGAAGCCCATAAGTCACGATACTCGATTCACCCCGGTGCCAATAAGATGTACCACGACCTTAAACAACTATATTGGTGGCCGAACATCAAAAGGGACGTAGCTACTTATGTTTCCAAGTGTTTGACATGTTCCAAAGTCAAAGCCGAACACCAAAGACCGTCCGGACTACTTCAACAACCCGAGATCCCGCAATGGAAGTGGGAAAGGATAACGATGGATTTTATCACCAAGCTACCAAAAACGACGGGCGGTTATGATACCATTTGGGTTATTGTTGACCGTCTCACCAAATCCGCACACTTCCTTGCCATGAAAGAAACGGACAAAATGGAGAAACTTGCACAACTTTACATTAAGGAGATCGTAGCCCGACACGGTGTACCTTTATCGATTATCTCCGACCGAGATGGCCGTTTCGTTTCTAGATTTTGGCGTACATTGCAAGAAGCGTTAGGAACGCGTTTAGACATGAGCACCGCATATCATCCTCAAACCGATGGACAAAGCGAACGTACAATTCAAACCTTAGAGGACATGTTACGAGCTTGCGTGGTTGATTTCGGAAAAGCTTGGGACAAGCACTTACCTCTCGCCGAGTTCTCTTACAACAATAGTTATCACGCGAGTATTAAAGCCGCACCTTTTGAAGCGCTATATGGCCGCAAATGTCGTTCACCTCTTTGTTGGGCCGAGGTAGGCGACGTGCAAATCACCGGACCCGAACTCATTCACGAAACCACCGAGAAAATCGTTCAAATCCGAGATAGGCTTAGGACGGCCCGAAGTCGTTAAAAGAGCTATACCGACAAACGACGCAACGATCTTGAATTTCAAGTCGGTGACCGAGTAATGTTAAAAGTCGCACCTTGGAAGGGTGTAATCCGTTTTGGGAAACGCGGGAAGCTAAATCCGCGGTATATTGGTCCTTTCGAAATCTTGGAGCGTATTGGAACCGTTGCTTATCGTTTAGATCTTCCGCCTCAAGTGAGCTCCGTTCATCCTACTTTCCATGTATCCAACTTGAAAAAGTGTCTTGCCGAACCCGATATCGTCATTCCTCTCGAGGAGCTTACCATTGATGACAAACTTCATTTTGTGGAGGAACCGGTTGAAATTGTGGACACCTCCGTCAAGACATTGAAACAAAGCCGAATCCCGATTGTCAAGGTTCGTTGGAATGCCAAAAGAGGACCCGAGTTTACTTGGGAAAGACAAGATCAAATGCAAAGGAAGTATCCTCATCTATTCGTGAATTCGGAAACGCAAGATCTCGAGGAAGAAACAACGACTACTACGCCTACTTAAATTTCGGGACGAAATTTCTTTTAAGGAGTAGGTAATGTAACATCCCGCCTTTTTCCATTTACTTTTCCGTTATACTAATATAAAGTCCGTTATATGTTTATAACATCTCCCGTTGATACGCGTTTTAAATTATCTCGTTTAGGTAATTCCCGCACCCGAACGAAAGTTGAGGGACTAAACTTGACAAGGGATCAAACCCTTGACTAGGTCAAAGGGTCAAACCCCTTTCACCCATTCACTTTCATCCCCATCTCTCTCTTTCTCTCTAGCAAGAACACACACCCAATTTCCAAATTCATTCAATCATCATCTAAATTCGATCTAGGAGGCTTACAACAAAATAAATTACATATTCGTGATCCTCTCTTCATCCTCTTCATTTTGGTACCAACTTCATCTCGTTTGGGTAACATTTCTAAAACTCTAGATTTCTCTAAATTCGTGTTTTTGACTTGAAATGGTGTTAGTTAGTGTCTATGGCTCATTGTGATGTCGTGTATGTAATTTGTATGCTCGATCTCGTTGTTTTAGTGTAACTAGCATGAACTTGAATTTTGGTGTGTTGTTCTTGAATTTTGGATGATCATATGTTGTTAGATGTTAAAAGTTCATGTTCTAATTGTGTTCCTAGTATCATTAGCTTCGTTTTGATGTATAGGTTAATTAAGGAAACTCCAAGAACATGATTAGTGATTTTGTGAACTTGGATTAGGGTTTGATAAGCTTTAGATGAACTTTTGATGCACCAAATGCTATGAAATATTGTAGATAAGAATTTTGTTGCAATGTGTGTATGATTACCTTCGAAACGGCATATCATACATGTAAATTGGTTGCCCGAATCATTGAATTGCATTTATGAACTTGTATGCGGTTAATGTTAAGCATTAGATGCGGTTTTGGTTGTTGTAATAGGTAGATTGATTGATGAAATGTGTTTAGTTGTTTTCCTCGTCAAATTACCTTCCCAACGATATAAGGTACTTGTCTTGATTGTTTGCGGATCATAAATGGTGATTGTTTGAAGTTAGGTTCGTGCATAAAACTTAAAAACTGCCAGAATTCTCTGCACAGGTACCCGCGCGGCGCGCCATATACCCGCGCGGCGCGCCGTTTGGGTCTGTCCAACTTGGTCAATTTTTGAATAATGTTTGCTATGCTACGCACCTCCGATTCACATGTAACTTGTCCTAGCATGTTCATACATGATTAAAAACCTCAGAAAAATAGTTCGGGACACGACCCGAACGTGTTGACTTTTTCATTGACTTTGACCGACCAAAGTTTGACTTTTTGTCAAACTTAACCAAATGATTTTGCAACCTTCCTAACTTGTTTATATACTTGTATCTTGCATGAAACTTGACAATTTGATTTCACATGCTCAATAATCGAGTCGTAACGAGCCATAGGACTAATTGAACATCTTTGACCTATCGTGTTTACCGTTATTGATACAAACCTATTGTTTAGGTCAAGACTAGCATTGTTCTTTGCACACGTTTACTTGTCGAAGTACTTTACTACTCGTGCATTCAAGGTGAGATCATAGTCCCACTTTTACTCTTTTTGAACTTACATTTGGGATGAGAAAACATAAACATTTCTTTTACTAAGTGAACACAAGTACAGGAAAACAAACATTCTACATACGAGTTTAGAACAAAATCCTCAATTCGATTATCATTAGTTACACTTGCCGGGTGTAAGCGAGAACTTATGTTGTATGGATCCATATGGGTTTGACAAACCCTCATTCAAACGGTTCGCTACCGTTTACGAATGAAATATATTTTCGAGAAACAGTGTATGTTCTAGCACTAAGTGATGGGGTTCAATGGAAGGAAACGTTAAGCATTGATAATTGGGTGCTCGTGAAACAAACTTTTGGAATGTATTACTATTATTTCATTGATGCAAATCTTGTGGTTCACTTGTACTTACTTACTTAAACCTATGATTTCACCAACGTTTTCGTTGATAGATTTCTATGTTTTTCTCAGGTCCTTGAACGATACATGATACATGCTTCCGCTCATTATTTGATACTTGCATTGGATGTCGAGTATATGTGCATTTCATGGAGCGTCTTTTGACTTTACTTTAAACCGGGTCGCCTAGATTTCATTCGTATTATAACTTTGTAACTTAACTATTGGTTGAACAATTCTTGTAAACTTTGGGAACAATCTTTATTTTGAAATAAAGGCGACATATTTTGGTCAAACTTTGTTTTAAAGACTTATGACCACGTAACGGGACCTAAGTAGACGGCGCCGTCAAACATGATTTGGTCGGGTCGCTACACGTGCTGTTCAGGATATCAACCATACAAGTGACAACCTCAAGCGTACATGTCCCAACCTCAAGCGTATATGTCACTGCTTAATCGTACGTGTGATCTAACAAATCAAAAGAACCAAATACTAAACCTCAGATGTGCGAGTAAGGATTAACCGTGTGATTACTCGTACGTGTCACAATTAACCGTATGATCACTCGTGTGATCAGACTGTAGTCACTTAACCTAACTCAGGTTATGCTAAACCATGCGTGTGAGTTCACGAGTGATGTCAATCGCAATGTCAACCGTGCGAGTGAGCAAATTTTTACCGCCCCACTCGTGTGGATTGCTGTTCAACCTAATTCACTCAAAAGCCCTAGAAACTGATGTTAAACCTCAATTTCTTCGTCCACAAACTGTATTAGCACTAAACTAACATAAACACACTCTCTAATCACAATTACACACGTAAAAATGATTCCTTTTTGATCAAAATCACTCTAAAACTCAAAAACCCAAATAATAAACTCTTTAATCACCAAAAATCACTAGGATGATGTTGAAATCACAACCAAAGCTCTGATACCAATGATGAAATATGACTAGGAAATTCGAAATAAACAGCTTTAACTCACACAAATGCGGAATTAGTGAATCAACCCCTCTAGTAAATATGAGAATGCTTTTTGGGATTAATTAAGTCAAACCACAACAATGGATGTGTGATTAGATTAACAACTAGAGCTATTATTCACCTCTTGAGTGATTTGGGTTGAGAGAGAATCGGACAGGCTACCAGATCTGAGTGATGTGTGTGTAATGAGAGGCTTAACCTAAAAGGAAGAACATAACACTTAAATACCCCTGCTGTTGAGTCAACAGCGCGGGTCAGCCCTCACTCATATGAGTGGGCTGCCTCAGCCATACGGGTGATCACTCACTCATGTATGTATACTCAGATTAGATTTATGACTCAGCTCAGCACACTCGTGCATATGAGCTTGTCAGCCGTACGAGTGAGCCTTCACTCGTACGTCTGACTGAGTCTAATATAGTCAAACACCCATATCGCATTCCTGCAGTCCCTGTAACCACATATAAACACAGATAGGATAATAACGAGCGATCATGGTAGCCCATAAACTGAAGTACCAATCACAACCATAAGATAGATATCTAGGGACTTACAGAAAATGCATCAACACATTTGTGCGTAAGGTCACCCGCACTGTGCCATCTACTTTTAGTGCTACATCTGCACCATCTGGAACATCTGCAACACCGGTGCCACTTGCACCACCTGCACCACCTAGCCCACCAGCATCTCCCACCACCGAGGAGTTGACGAGGGAAGTGCATGCCTTACGTGCTCGGGTGACGGAGCTCGAGGACCAGGTTTCCCACATGTAAGATCCTGTTTTTGTAGTGGCTTTGGACGCCGTCTCATTGTGAAGGGTTGGACGCCGTCCAGTATTCTGGATGCCGTTTAGTTGAACTGGCGAGCCAGCTTTTGTGTTTTTTGGATATTTAAAAGGGGTAGTATGGTAATTTCACATTGTGAACGACTTTAAGGCCCTAGATCAGTTTGTGGAGCCTCATTTACTCCATTTACAACCACTAAAACTCTTCCACTTAAATTCTAGAGAGAGAGAGAGAGAGAGAGAGTGATTCAAGAGTGAGAAATCTCAAATCGAAGTAGAAGAAGCTTGTTTCGGGTTAGAGCTCGAGCATTAAAGTTGTTCATCTCCTCACTAGCTACATTTTGATTGTAGTGGTAAGTCTTAACCTTGATTTCCTTACTATTAATTGTTTAAGGGTTAGGGTTTGGGTTAGTGACGTGTATAAAACCCATTTGTTAGTGATTTGGGGATTTTGGGTAAGTTTGAGTCATGAAGACTCAAAGGATGACTAACCTAGGGTTTTGAAATGCTAAATGTGTTTATGAGTCTTAAATTGGTTAGTTAACTACTAGCACACCTAACTTTTATGTAAGTGGGTGTTATTTGGGTATGTGGTGACCCGAATGGGTGTGGAAAACTCGAATGGGTAAAACGGGTCTTTGATGACCTAAGTTGTCTTTTTATGGTTAAAATGTGATAACATTGTGATTATATGTGTATTAAGACCAAAAACGGCTAGAGTTAGGGTTTTTGGCGAAGTTGACCCAATATTTGGGTTAAGTATGCAAATGGGTCGGAATTGCACCATGGGTCAAAATGACTCTAGGATGTTGAGTGAGTTAGTTGACCAACTTGATTGTGTGATTAATTAATTGTATACATAATGTAATAGGTACGTTGCCTTGAAGTTGCGAACTTGGTTATCGATTCACCGAAGGCGTAAGGTGAGTGGGATAAGTATACATGTAATTATATGATGTGTTTATTTGTATGAATGGATATACGTTATCCAAGTTAGTTGTATATGCGTTGTACTCTAACGGATTATAAATGGATATGCGTTGTCCAAGTTAGTTGTATATGCGTTGTACTCTAACGAGTTATGAATGGATATGCGTTGTCCAAGTTAGTTGTATATGCGTTGTACTCTAACGAATTATGAATGGATATGCGTTGTCCAAACTAGTGGTATATGCGTTGTACCCTAACGAATTGTGAACGGATATGCGTTGTCCAAGGGTTAGTGATTTATGATGTTGTACACTAACGGTTGTTATGAACACCGATGGGAAATGCGAGTACCATTCCTTCGTACGATTGGTTAACCATGGTTATATAAATTTTGTATTAGCATTTTTAATTGTGAACTATATGCGTTCATTGTCGCTAGCTTGTGGTAAATTGCGGATCTTGGCTTATGCATAATGTTTGCATAGTTGTCGAAGTTGCTAGTTCGTATATGGTATTGCGTAAGCGAATGCGAGTAGATAGATTATATATGCATATGTATAATTATTGTACTCACTAAGCTTTGCTTACCCTCTCGTTGTTTACCTTTTTATAGGCTCAGGCGTTGACAAGGGTAAGGGCATTCGATTGGATTAGAGGTCTCGTTTGTTGTTTAGGGGATGCTTTTGGGATGTGATAGCTTTTAGAGTTTGACCGAGACTTGGGTAGTTTAAACCCCAAACACCATGCTCATAGTGTTGTTTGGAAATTAAACTAATGTGGTCGAAACTCATGATTTGTATGAAACTCGTAAAACGGCCGTTGTGGGCCCCGTTTTGTAAAGCTTGTTTCGATGTTGGAAATTTATTAGTTTTACTTATATTGATATGTTGTGATAATTTGTTTCGTTGGAAAGTGTCGAGAAGCGGGTTTTTCGTTCAAGTGTAAAGAAAACTGATCAGTCCCCGTTATTTCAATTGGACGCCGTCCAAAAAGGCTGGACGCCATCCAGGCCTTCACTACTGGACGCCGTCAAGGAATCTGGACGCCGTTCAGATGTACAGGTCCAGAAATTTTTTTTTTATGTCGTATTTTTGGTATAACGAGGGTTGGGTAGTTACAAGTGGTATCAGAGCATGGTCTAAGGGATTTAGGCGACTTGGGATAGGTGCCTAGACTTAGACTTTATTGTGTATGCGTTTATGAGGGACTTGTAGGATACTAGTCGGACCGGGAGTTGATTAGTGTTTAGGTTTATGTGAACTAACCTTGCGCTAATTGTTTTGTGTTGTGTTAGCAATCGTCAAGCGAGATAGGCGTTGTACTAGCAAGTTAATGCGACGTGCTCGCGTAACAATGATTAGCTACCATTGTTACGGGTTCAAATTGAAGGGACCCGTCCTAATCCATCCGGACAAAGTCCACATCGATTATGAACGATTCACAATAGTTGGTTACATCGCGAGGTACTTGAACTCTATATGATACATTTTATGAACATTGCAATCGTTTTTAAAATACAAGCTTTCATTACATCGAAACTTGACAGCATGCATATCACTTCTTAATATATCCATCTATAAATGACTAGATAATAATCTTGATGAACTCAATGATTTAAATGCAACGTCTTTTAAAATATGCCATGAATGACTCCAAGTAATGTCCTAAAAATGAGCAAATGCACAGCGGAAGATTTCTTTCATACCTGAGAATAAACATGCTTTAAAGTGTCAACCAAAAGGTTGGTGAGTTCATTAGTTTATCATAACAATCATTTCTATTATTTTAATAGACCACAAGATTTCATATTTCCATATCATGCATGCATATAGCCATCTGCATAAAAATCATTCATATGGATTGAACACCTGGTAACCGACGTTAACTTTAATGCATAGAATATCCCCAAACAGAACCTCTCGTCTGTTTAATAATAATCTCGAAGTACTAAAGCATTCGTACCCCGAATGGGACTTGTCAAGGTCCATAGATCTATCTTTAGGATTCGCGTCAATCAGGGGCCATTTCCCTAAATTCTTAGGTTACCAGACTTGAAGGGCGATATTCGGTTAATAATCCAACCAAATAATGTAGTTTTGATTACTTGTGTCTATTCCGTAAAACATTTATAAAAACAGCGCATGTATTCTCAGTCCCAAAAATATATATTGCAAAAGCATTTAAAAAGGGAGCAAATGAAACTCACTCTACAATATTTTGTAGTAAAAATATTCATACGACGGAACTGCACAATGCAGGGTTGGCCTTGGATTCACGAACCTATATCATTTGTATATGTATTAAAACATATAATAGAAATCACATAATTTTCGTTTATTAATATATATTATTTATCTATTTGTAGTAATATAGGATTTATACTAAATTCCATTTAAAAAGGTATACTTATATTATATTTTAAATTACATGTTATATATATTTATTTTATGTATATTTATATTTAAAATGATTAATATCTATTCATTTAGTTACATTAGTATGTATATTCATATAGTGATATGTATGATTAATATTATTTTTAAAATCAGTAGTTTGTTATACGAAGGTATTTATAAGAAAAATAATACTACGTTTGATATATGGTTATATGAAATGTTAATATAATTATGGCATATATAAACTGTTTACTTTATGTACATAATAATTATATAAAAAATAGTTTTGATAATAATGGTTTACTAATAATAACAATAGTAATAACTTTATTCATAATGATAATACTAATAATAACGATATTGTTAATAGTGATACTTATGCTAATAATAATGTTGATAATAATAACTATAGTTTTACTACTAATGATAATAGTTTTAATAATAATAATAATAATAATACTAATATTAATGTTAGTAATATTAATTTGCATTATGATAGTGATAATAATAAGTAAACTTAACAATAATAATAATAATAACCCTAATTGTAACTAAAATCATAATAATAATACAAATATCTAGTGATAATAATAATTTTTATACTTCTATTTATATTTGTAATAAATGAGAATTTTTATCATAATATTTATTTTAGCAACAATAATATTAATAGCTAATATTCGTAATACATAATAATAATAATAATAGTTCTAATTCTTATTGATAATAATAACATTAATGATAAATATAATAATAACAATAATAATCATAATAACAATACTACAATAATAATAATGACAATAATAATAATAATAATAATAATAATAATAATTATAATATAATAATAATAATAATAATAATAATTATAAAGAATAAGATTATGAAGTATACCCCTTTTAATAGCTTTTATAAAAAGAATGGTCTAAACGAGACTCGAACCCGTGACCTCTCTCTCATACGCAAACGTCCTTAACCATTAAACCATTCCAGTTTTTCTGTTTTGATTACCACATATTATTCTTAAAACCGTATTATTCTATGTTAATTTTTCTTCTTCTCCTCACAGCAAAACTGAATCGACCAATTACTACATATTGATCATATCCATTAATTACTAACTTGATTTAGTTTATACGACTGAAACAGAAAAGTTTTATATGTAGGTGTATCAACAAACAGAAAAGAAATTAAACAAATTAAAAATATTACAGCGTTTTCTTTAAAAACATGAACTCAAAACTTGTTTTTGATATTGAGTACGTTTTAGGCAAAGATCACAACACGAATTATGTTTCAATTCTTTCCTGGAAACTTTCTCAATTATCAATTTTAACTGAAACATCGAAACAAATCCGAATTTCACGAAGAACGATTATCTTGACTTTTGAAAATTAACTTTGACTTCAAAAATTTGATCTTGATAATAAAAATTAAGCCTTGAAACTTTGTAGTAAGTTTGAATGGAAGATTTCTAATCTAACTGCAATAAAGGATTTTGAGATTGAGCTCAAATTCGAGATTTTTGATTTAAAGTCATACGAACAGAACAGTTAACTAGGTTTCTTCAATTCTTCTGTTTTAAATTCGGCAAATTAAAAACGGTTTAAGGTAAATGTGACTGTGGATTGATAATGCAGGTCGACTCATATCATTTATCACTAATGTGGATCGATTCATATAGGAATTTTGTAGCAATCGTAATTATTCGGTCAGTAAAAAAAAGGACAGAAATAAACTAAAAAAATATAAAAGTCGATAGGTATCCCTAACTGAATTTGTATATATCTGCTTGATCTTACTTAGTGGTAGACAAAAACAAAAAATTAGAACAGTTTGGATCGTGATGTAAAACGAATTCTGATTCTTATGATCTTTACGTACAATATTTTCTTTATAGATATTATTAATAAATAATAATTATAAGAATATTAATAATAATTCAAATAATAATATTAATAATAATAAATAATAATACTAATTTCTTATGTATCTATATCTGTATATAATGAATAAATATATATAATTTTGTATATTATTTATATAAAGGAACATAATAATGTTAATTATATGTAAACATTAATTTTTAATATTAATTTTATTAATAATAATGAACTAATAATAATAATAACAGAATTAATAATAATACTAATAATAATACTACTTATAATAATATTAATGATAATAATATTAATAATTTTAATATAACAACTATATTTTATCTTGTAATTAAATTTAATTTATTAATAATACATACTATTAATTATGTAATTCTCAATAATTATAAACTATATATTATAATAACACATATTGAATATTCAATACTTACACATTTTAATATATTATGATATGCATAAAATCAATAATTATGTACAGAAATTATATATATATATATATATTTAAACTACTATATATATAATTATGTTTTAAATATCCAGTAGTTAATTATATATTGAAGCAAATACACTCAAGGTATAACATTATATATTTAGTACGTTGTTATCATTGACAAATTTTGTTCGGAATCATTTATAATCAATACACTCAATATATTTAAAATGGCAAGTTTTAGTTATTATAAGTTATCTTTAATAGTAACTGAATCACATAATACTTCATTAATATAATCAAACTATTATATATAATTATTTATATCTACATTTCTGTTTAAGATCAAAGGTTCGTGAATCGTCGAGAATAGTCTGAGGTTAAACGAATCCATGTAAACAGTTTAAAAATTTTGAGACTGAACTTTACAGACTTTGCTTATCGTGTTGAAATCAATAAAGATTAAGTTTAAAATTTGGTCGGAAATTCCTGGGTCATCACACAAATCGTGTCAAACAAGTGATGTACGACGATTGTTGAGCAAGATGGGGTAGTGTGGTGTGTATGTATATACATATGTGTTAAGTCCTTTCATTTCGTTATTTAATCTTTTCCGTTTTATAGAATGAAGATGAGAAATGGACACGACACCAATGACGGAAGTACGAGTGAGGACGTTGAGTTCACGGCCAAAGTTGAGGCCATCTTTAAACGTTAAAAGGTGGAGTTCCTCGAGGATGTTAAGAAATTATTTCTTGATACGATTGACGAGCAACTAGTCAATGTAGTAAAGGATCAAGTTAAGGCCATTTTTCACGAAGATAATGTGGGTAGCCGGGACTTCTTTTATAAGAATTTTAAGGACTCTCAACCTCCCAACTTTGATGGTGAACGAGACCCACTTAAGAGTGCCCGTTGGATCTCCGATATGGAGGGGGCCTTTCGTACATGTGAATGCCCTCTCGATAAAAAGACGAGATATGGTTGTAGCATGTTAAGAGGCGATGCTAAATTGTGGTGGAATGCGAAAATCCAAGTCTATGGTGAAGAACAATGCATGGATTTTACTTGGGACGAGTTCAAGGCAGAGTTTTTCGATGAATACCGAACTTCGGCCGATCTTACTAGGCTTAAGGATGAGTTACATTCCTTGAGGCAAGGGTCGATGGATTTGAACTCTCTCAAATCCGTGTTTTTGACCAAGACCCAATTTTGCCCGGAGTATGTCGGGAATGATAAAATGTTGAAAGAAGATTTATATCGAATCTTGAATGATAGTTATCAAGAGAAGATTAGTTTGAACGTGGTAAATAGTTTCGATGAGTTGTTTAATATGGCCAAAGGTTTTGAGGCGCTTGTGTTGAGAAAGAGTAGTTTTACTTTTGGTAAGAGGAAGTTCAAGAATTCGAGTCAGTCGAACTTTCCCAACAAAAAGAACAAGAAGGGCTCCGAAAGTGTTAATAGCATGAAGAAGGGTGGCTCCGGTAGTCATGCGCTCACTTGCTATAATTGTGGGCAAAAAGGCCACATCTCTCGTGATTGCACCAACCCATCTTCTACATCCAAATTCACTTGTTACAATTGTGGTAAAGAAGGGCACAAGAGGCCCGAGTGTCCCGAGTTGCGCAATGATAATGTTAATCGACTAGAGAAGGCTGCGGGTACGACTATGGGTAGAAATTATTTGATGACCAATGAGGAAGCCAAGGAATTTAATGAAGTTGTCTCAGGTACTTTCATGGTTAATTCTAATCCGGCAAGGATACTTTTTGATAGTGGTGCTAACTTGTCGCTTGTGTCACCAAAATTTGTTCCGAAACTTAATATACCGTTAGCTAAGTTAAGTTGTCCGGTAGAAGTTGAAATAGCGAATGGCAAGATGGTGCTAGTGGTTGATGTGTATAAAAATTGTAATGTTGTGTTTGGTACCGAAACTTTTGAAATTGATCTCATTCCGATGACTTTGGGTGATTTCGATATTGTTGTTGGTATGGATTGGCTCGATTGTAATAGAGCTGATATTGCATGCCATGATAAATTCATTCATGTGAATACCCCTAGTGGGAGAGAGTTAATTATTCACGGTGATAAACGAAGAAGACTTGTGCCGATATGCACTTTTGTACGGGCACGTCGTTTTCTTGTTAGTGGAGGCATGGCTTTTCTTGCCCATGTTGTTGATACTCGTGATGAGCCACCACCCATTTGTGAAATTTCGGTGGTTAGTGAATTCGAAGACGTTTTTCTGGACGAGTTACCGGGTGTTCCGGCGGAAAGACAAGTTGAATTTCGCACTGAGTTGGTTCCGAAAGCTACTCCCATTGCTAAAACTCCTTATCGTTTAGCGCCAACGGAAATGCAAGAGTTGTTAAATCAAACCCAAGAGTTGCTTGAGAAGGGTTTCATTCGACCGAGTGCTTCGCCATGGGGCGCTCCGGTTTATTCGTGAAAAAGAAAGATGGTAGTATGCGAATGTGTATCGATTACCGGGAATTGAATAAAGTGACGATCAAGAATCGTTATCCATTGCCTCGGATTGACGATTTGTTTGACCAACTCCAAGGTGCAACGTATTTCTCTAAAATCGACCTACGGTCCGGCTATCACCAAATGCGGGTCCGTGAGGAAGATATTGAGAAAACGGCTTTTCGAATGCGTTATGGGCATTTTGAGTTTATAGTAATGCTTTTGGTCTTACGAATGCACCGGTGGCATTCATGGATCTTATGAACCGAGTGTACCAACCTATGTTCGACAAGTCGGTAATTGTGTTCATTGACGACATACTTGTCTATTCAAAGAGTATGAAGGAACATGAAGTTCATTTGCAGTGTGTGTTAAAGACATTGTGGAAGGAGAAGTTGTATGCTAAATTCTCCAAATGTGAATTTTGGCTAAGGGAAGTTCAATTCCTTGGCCATATTGTGAACGAAAATGGTATTCAAGTAGATCCGGGGAAGATTGAGACGGTAAAGAGTTGGGGACTACCGACTACGCCTACGAAAATCCGAAGTTTTCTCGGATTGGCCGGTTATTATCGTCGGTTTATCCAAGACTTTTCTAAGATTGCTTCTCCATTGACGAAATTGACAAGAAAGAAAGCGAGATTTAGTTGGGAGAACGAGCAAGAAATTGCTTTTCAATTGTTAAAAGAGAAGTTATGTCAAGCTCCGGTGTTAGTTTTTCCGGAAGGTATAGAAGACATGACGGTTTATTGTGATGCGTCTTTAAATGGGATCGGTTGTGTTCTAATGCAAAGAGGTAAAGTCATCGCTTATGCCTCTCGGCAATTAAAGGAACACGAAACGAGATATCCGACTCATGATCTTGAGTTGGCGGCGGTTGTTCATGCGTTGAAAATTTGGCGCCATTACTTGTATGGTGTTAAGTGTACGATTTATTCGGATCACAAGAGTTTGAAACACCTTTTTGATCAAAGAGATTTGAATTATCGTCAACGAAGATGGATGGATGTGGTGAAAGACTATGATTGTGAAATACTTTATCATCCGAGTAAGGCGAATGTGGTCGCGGATGCATTAAGTCGAAAGAGTCAACATCCGGCGATACGAGTAGGATCGTTACGCATGATTATTACTAACAATTTTCTCGTAAAGATTGGCGCGACTCAAATCGAAGCTTTTGTTAACAATAAGCATGAGGAACGAATCGTGGGATAAACGGAGTTTATTACCTTAGGTCCGCATGGTTTGTTATCTTTTTAAGGAAGAGTGTGGGTGCCTAAAATGGGTGATCATCGACGAGTGCTACTTGATGAAGCACATAAGTCCAAGTATTCCATTCACCCGGGCGCGACGAAAATGTATCTTGATTTGAATAAAGAGTATTGGTGGCCGGGCATGAAACGTGATGTTGTAAAGTATGTTGAACAATGTGTCACGTGTTTGCAAGTTAAAGCTGAACACCAAAAGCCGTATGGTACGTTACAACCTTTAGAAATCCCAAAATGGAAATGGGAACACATTACAATGGATTTCATCACAAAGTTACCGAAGACGGCGAGAACCCAATTTGACTCAATTTGGGTAATAGTTGATCGATTGATGAAAAGTGCCTTGTTTCTTCCCATTCGGGAAGCGATATCATCGGAGGTTTTGTCTAAGTTATTTATCAAGGAGGTGATAGCGAGACACGGGGTTCCTATATCTATTATTTCGAATCGAGATACCAGTTTCACATCTCGGTTTTGGGAAAAGTTTCATGAAGATATGGGTACACAATTGAAATTGAGCACGGCGTATCATCCTCAAACGGACGGTCAAACCGAGCGTACGAATCAAACTTTGGAGGATATGTTACGGGCGTGCATTATTGATTTCGGTGGTAGTTGGGATGAGCACTTACCTTTGGTGGAATTCTCGTACAATAATAGTTATCATACTAGTATCGGGATGCCACCTTATGAGATCCTTTATGTGCGTAGGTGTCGAACCCCGATTTGTTGGGGTGAAGTGGGTCAAAGGGAAATCGGGAGTACCGATTTGGTTTTAGAGACGAATAGCAAGATTGATATGATTCGGGCTCATTTGAAAAAGGCTCAAGATAGACAAAAGTCGTATGCTGACAAACGTAGGTGAATGATCGAATTCCAAGAAGGTGACATGGTGATGCTTAAGGTTTCGCCATGGAAACGTATTATTCGGTTTCAAAAACGGGGAAAGTTAGCTCCTCGGTTTATTGGCTCATTTAAAGTTTTTGCTCGTGTTGGCGAAGTTGCATATCGGTTGGAATTACCCGAAGAACTTGTGGGGATCCATAATACATTTCATGTTTCCCATCTCTGTAAGTGTCTTGCGGATGATTCTTTGTGGGTGTCATTAGACGAAATTGAGCTAAACAACAAGTTAGAGCATATTGAGGAGCCGGTTGCTATACTTGACGAAAAAGTGAAAAGATTGAGAAATAAAGAGGTGAGAACTTTTAAAGTTCAATGGCGGCGTAGTATAGGTTCTGAGTTTACTTGGGAGCCCGAAGAGTTTGTTCTTGTGTATCTTCCTCCGGTTCAAGTGGGGGAGAGTTGTAAGATCCTGTTTTTGCAGTGGCTTTGGACGCCGTCCAAAAGAGTGGGACGCTGTCCCATTGTGAAGGGCTGGACGCCGTCCAGTATTCTGGACGCCGTCCAGTTGAACTAGCGAGCCAACTTTTGTGTTTTTGGATATTTAAAAGGGGTAGTTTAGTAATTTCACATTGTGAACGACTTTAAGGCCCTAGATCAGTTTGTGGAGCCTCATTTACTCCATTTACAACCACCAAACCTCTTCCACTTAAATTCTAGAGAGAGAGAGAGAGTGAGTGATTCAAGTGTGAGAAAGCTCAAATCGAAGTAGAAGAAGCTTGTTTCGGGTTAGAGCTCGAGCATTAAAGTTGTTCATCTCCTCACTAGCTACATTTTGATTGTAGTGGTAAGTCTTAACGTTGATTTCCTTACTATTAATTGTTTAAGGGTTAGGGTTTGGGTTAGTGATGTGTATAAAACCTATTTGTTAGTGATTTGGGGATTTTGGGTAAGTTTGGGTCATGAAGACTCAAAGGATGACTAACCTAGGGTTTTGAAATGCTAAATGTGTTTATGAGTCTTAAATTGGTTAGTTAACTACTAGCACACCTAAATTTTTATGTAAGTGGGTGTTATTTGGGTATGTGGTGACCCGAATGGGTGTGGAAACCTCGAATGGGTAAAACGGGTCTTTGATGACCTAAGTTGTCTTGTTAAGGCTAAAATGCGATAACATTGTGATTATATGTGTATTAAGACCAAAAACGGCTAGAGTTAGGGTTTTTGGCGAAGTTGACCCAATATTTGGGTTAAGTGTGCAAATGGGTCGGAATTGCACCATGGGTCAAAATGACTCTAGGATGTTGAGTGAGTTGGTTGACCAACTTGATTGTGTGATTAATTAATTGTATACATAATGTAATAGGTACGTTACCTTGAAGTTGCGAACTTGGTTATCGATTCACCGAAGGCGTAAGGTGAGTGGGATAAGTATACATGTAATTATATGATGTGTTTATTTGTATGAATGGATATGCGTTGTCCAAGTTAATTGTATATGTGTTGTACTCTAACGGATTATAAATGGATATGCGTTGTCCAAGTTAGTTTGATATGCGTTGTAATCTAACGAGTTATGAATGGATATGCGTTGTCCAAGTTAGTTGTATATGCGTTGTACTCTAACGAATTATGAATGGATATGCGTTGTCCAAACTAGTGGTATATACGTTGTACCCTAACGAATTGTGAACGGATATGCGTTGTCCAAGGGTTAGTGATTTATGATGTTGTACACTAATGGTTGTTATGAACACCGATGGGAAATGCGAGTATCATTCCTTCGTACGATTGGTTAACCATGGTTGTATAAATTTTATATTAGCATTTTTAATTGTGAACTATATTCGTTCATTGTCGCTAGCTTGTGGTAAATTGCGGATCTTGGTTTATGCATAATGTTTGCATAGTTGTCGAAGTTGCTAGTTCGTATATGGTATTGAGTAAGCGAATGCAAGTAGATAGATTATATATGCATATGTATAATTATTGTACTCACTAAGCTTTTCTTACCCTCTCGTTGTTTACCTTTTTATAGGTGTTAGGACCCCGAAGTTGTATAGTGTTAATGTGAATTAAGCGTTAAATGAAGGTTCCTTAGAAGAGGGCTATATAAGGAACCTAAGTAGTCCTAATTAGATAGCCATTGCATTGTAACCGAATTCTAGAAGCTGTGGAATGTAATTTTACCGATTTTCTCTCATATCGAGTCTTCTTCCTATATACCGAATATCACTCTATCTTATCTTTTCTCTCAATCTCAACATGATCTGACCTATCATTTGGTATCAGAGCTTCCAGGAAGTGATTCTACATCACTATATCGATCCAGAGATTGTAGATTACAGAATCTGAATACTCTCGGTAAAATGAATCAGATTCGGTATTATCGAATTTGATAATCTGACGTTCAGATTCTTGTGATAAGTTCAGCGAAGGTGTATTAGGTCTATTAGAAAGAGCTTCGATCATCATTACAGCTTTTTAACTTCAATTATGGAGAATCAAGTTGATTTTTAGAGTTTGTGGCTAAAACTCTCGGTATTGCTTAATTCAAGCTTGATTCTGGTGTTTTGTGAAGATTTAAAGATTCAGTTGTGTTCGTGAGGTGTTAAATCACATTTCTGTCGGTTCAATTTCTTCAATTCTTCAAGTTTTGAAGATTTGATCAACACTCAGTATCGTAACTGTCATACCGAATCTGCTTCATTACTTGAATTTCATCTTAAGTGTTACAGATTGTGGTGTGTTTGTGATTCTATCACATTCGGTTTGTTCATACGCACCTAATTGGTGTGGTTTGTGAAAGGATTCTGTTATATTTCTAAGTTTTAGACTTAGACTCGGTATTGTCAACTACTACAGTTGACATTCGGTATCCTGAATCTTCGGTATCATTGATATTCTGTTTGTTACTAACTTGTTTTCTTGTGCAGCAAGGTTATCAAATCTAATTCAAGGGAATTGGATTGAGTTTACACATATTATTTTACAGAATTTGACTACGGAGTCATTTACCGAATCAGAATCTCGGTTTCACTTAATTCTTTGGTTTTAAGTGTACTGAAGCTTCAAGTTGTGTGGTTACCAAATCCATACCGAATTTAAGTGCGTTACTTGTGATTCTTATCAGTTTCTCATACAGAATCTGGTTTACCGAATTGTTACCGAATCTGCTACAGTACCGAACCACTTACCGAATCTGCTATTGTACCGAATCTTTTACCGAATCTGACATTCTTGTTAGATTTTATACTGAACCCTGATCATAGATTGTGTTTAATACCGAATCTATACTGAATCTACCTCAATTTAAGATGTCTACTCAAGATACTCTTATCATTGGATCAGATTCCCGTCCTCCAGTGTTGTTTGATGGCAAGTACACTCAGTGGCTTCATCGTATTACTCAGTACATAGACTATAAGGGTGAGAAAGCTAAACATATTTGGGCTTCTCTGAGAGATGGTCCAGTTGTTGATTTTCATCCGGATACTGTGTAACAACCCTGATTTTTCCGTTACTTTCGTTAACCTTCTGTTAGTTTATTTAACGGCGATTATTTAACTTTTATGTGTTTACGTGT
Source organism: Rutidosis leptorrhynchoides (assembly GCF_046630445.1). Lineage (NCBI taxonomy): Eukaryota > Viridiplantae > Streptophyta > Magnoliopsida > Asterales > Asteraceae > Rutidosis > Rutidosis leptorrhynchoides. The sequence goes on along the minus strand of NC_092341.1, from coordinate 205,702,276 downwards.
ATTAAATGAGTACTTGACCTTTGGAGGGTTTTAATAATTGATATGGGTTGATATTAATTCAAATAAATATCTCGTAAAAACGATGCGATTTTGATAATAGCTTTTTGAGCAGCGAAACGCTCGGGTTTATTTTAATAATTAATTTAATTAATTATTAAGTTTTTAAAATATTTAATTTATTGGGATTTTAATAAATTAAGCGATTGGTTGCGTTTAACGATCGGATTAGCGTTCCGGGCCTTCGGTACGACAAAACGACACTTAAAACGGACCACGAATACACGAGATTACAAAACGAGAGCCCGGGAACCCATGGTGGGCCCCATTCAGTCGAACCCCCTCCCTTCCCCCTTTTATGTTTAATTTTTACTACTTGGAGGACTTATGTGCAATTTAGGATAATTAGGGCTAGTTATTTAAGGCTTGTGTTAAACCTAATTTAATCATAATCCCCTCACAAGAAAAATTACGCAGTCATCTCCCTCCCTGGCTCCCTCCATCATCGACCAACACCATCACCACCATACCTTCATCTTTCAAAATTAGCAAAAGTGTTATACACGAATCGCGTTCATCTCCTCGTTCTCTATCCATTGGTATAAACAATTTTGTGATCAAAGGTATAATTGCATGAACCCTAATTCTTAAAAATCTGATTTTTATAAAGTTTCATAGTTATGTTGTCAATTGCTCAAGTCTATACGCGTACGTGTTAATTGTAATTGTTATTTTGATTGTTTGATGCGCTAGGGTTTAAAAATGAATTTGTATTTGTTTGATCAGAAAAATTAAGTTTTTCAAATTTTAATTATTATCTTATAATCAGATTCCTTGCGAAAAACTATTGAGTTTAGGCTTTGGATTCGCTTGATTTCGTTTCCGTATGATTAAGTTATGTCGATTTGAATTATCGTTGTGTTTTTGTTGCTTGATCAGAAATCTGGTATTGATAGAAAACGAATTGGCATGTGAGACTTATACCAATGGAAATATAATTTAAAAACACTCAATTTAGACTAGGATATCATGTTGTTTGCTTATGTATAGCGCGAGATATGCTAGAATTAGTGTAAATGTAGTTTTATACAGCATTTGCATGAAAATAACCTTGTATGATAAAATGTGTTAACTTCTGTGATTTAAGCTTTGTATATATGAAAAGTAGACAAAAATTAATTCATCTTTCATGTAGATATCATAGGCTAATTGTATCTAGATCTTCGGATATTCGTATGCGAATGTGACTAACGAAATGGGAATCGAATCTGTAAATTGAACATGGTTTTGTACTTTGTGAATTTTTATATTGATTGAGCATGTATGCTTCTGGAAAATGAAACTTAATATGATATGTGACTTATTGTTAGTTTATGTCAATCTCTGAAACCTTATGCATTGGGTACAATAGAGCCATACTTTATGTGAATTCTGATTTGAGTTGAAAACTGAATGATTAACTTGCACGAATAAGTTGTATCAATTGGCTAAAAAAAAGTGGCTAGATTTTTTATATGTGTTACTTTGATTTGTCCTTGAACTATGGCCACTGGTCTTGTAACAATTTCATGTTCCTAACTCCGGTTATAGCCGAAATAAAATTAGTGGGCGGTCAGAAACTGACTGGGCAAACCCCAAATGTATTCCTTCTGATTCCTGACTTTTTATTGTCGTATGAGTCCCTGGCTGGACTTTTTGGAATTGATTTTGAGTCTAATTATGATCTGGAGTTTTTCATATTTACTTGAATTTTGTACTGTGAGATATTGTGCTAAGTGTGCTACGTGTTCGTAAATTTGGTGCATAACGATAAACTGAAATTGTGAAAATGATTATTCATGACCTAAAACGTATTGTATGACTTAGTTTTGACATGTTGACCAATATTTGACATGAACCTACTGATGTTGACTTTATTTGACCACATTGACCAAGTTTGACTTTCAGTTTGACTTCGGTTGACTTTGTTTGACTTGCATGATATAGTTGACTTTTACTTTAAATCGCGTCGAGTCGAGCAATAAGACAACGTAAACTATGAAACCACACTTATATAAGATACATATATTGACCAACCTACATACATATACTTAGGTTACATTACTCGGGTCTAAACCGTACAAGTCATTTGTCTTTCATTCCGAGCTTATTCAAAGGTGAGTCTACAGTCCCGCTTTTTACATGTTTTCAGGGATGAGAATACACGCTGTTATATTTACATTTTCAAATGCTTTATATTAACATGAGTACTACACATATGCATATTGAGTTTGTTCAAAAAGCCTCTAGCTTGAATACTTTTAATACCATTTGGTAGGCACAATTTAGATTGACGGATCCGTTAGGTTGACAACCTCACCCACTATAAAAGCAGTGGTGCATTTACATTGAACATTTAATACATCTGAACAGTGTATAACATTTTACAAGGTAAGGTGGGTATAGTGGTTTCTATACTCGGGTCTTTGCTAGTATTCAGGTGCTCGGTTTATGCTTGCGATAGAATCTTGTGGTCAATGAAACTAAACTATTTTTCTGATAACTGTTTTTCAGATACTGTTACATTATTTTAAACCTGTAGATTCACCAACATTATTTGTTGACCTGTTTTTGCGTGTTGTTATTCTCAGGTCCTTAAGAGGTATGCTTCCGCTGTGTTTGCTGCATGTCTGGCCGTGGAGTCAGCATTTGATTTTTAAAGAACATTATTTACTTTCGCATTTAAAACTTTTATAACTGTTTAAATATTGTTGGCTTGTGGTTATGATCACAACAGTGTTTCTATTTTGGGATTTCTGACTTTTGTTTTTGAAATAAAATTAAATGCGATTGCTTTAAACGTCTCATATAGAGGGCGTAACTGTTAACTGTGGGACCGGAATTAACACGCCGTCAGATGGTATTTTGGCGGGGTGTTATAGTTGGTATCAGAGCTAATGGTTTGTAGGGAAACTAGGACTTGCATTAGTGTGTCTGATTTAGTCATTAGGACGCCTTGATGAGTCTAGATTATGATCGGGACTTAGTCATTACATGAGTACTTTGTGACTAACGTTATTTACTTGACTAATCTGTTTTGTTTGTGTTCTTGTACTATGAGTTAGATGTCACAGGATTCAGGAAGCAGTGACAGCGACTCCAGTGTGGCTGAGGTGAATGCTCCAGCATCAGCACCAGCACCTGCTCCGCATCGGATACCTAACCATCCCGTGAACCTTTATGCATTGGATTTGGTTCATACTAACCGTAACAGGGATATTGCTGACCGTGTTAACACCTTGAGCGATATTGCTAGGACATATCCGCACCCCGATGATCTAGAGAGGATGGAGGAAAGAGTTACAGGTATAAATACTTATACGTACGAGGCTGAAGTAAGGTTCGTTGAGATGGCGAGATTGATAGCAGCCTTAACTGCCAGGTTTGCTGCATTAGAGGCGGAACATAATAGGCCAAGGAATGATGGACCTGCCTTCCGTACCCGACAGAAGAGGAAGTGAAGGGTCGTTGACCATGAGCTTCTTTTCCTTTTTCATCCGCCATACCTTCTTTAATTGATTATATAAAACTTACCGGGTGTTATAAACTGGGCTATTAGCACATTATGTTTATTATTTGGTTTACTACTTTGGAATTTGGTTTATCACTCTTGGATTATACTTATATTAATGGTGGATTATGCTATTGGTAACTATTATCTTTTATTGCATGTGGTAATATTCTGTATTTAGTAACTTGTATGATCATAATACTTATGTTATGTTATACTACTACTATTGCCATTAACGTTACTACTTAGTGTTACTACTATCACTACATAACACTAATACCACTACTACTACTACTACTAGTGTTACTACTAACACTACTATCACTACTTACACTACTTCTCACTACTAGCGAATCTTTTCGTACTATTATTTACTAGTCTTCAACACTCGTTGCTAGTATATTTTCACATATAGCGTTGTTTTGACACTGACCTGGTGTGTTTTTCTGCGTTGAAGATGCCTCCGGAGGAATAAACCGCTGCCCAAATCAGGAGAATGGTCGCCGAAGGAATCGCGGCTGAAAGAGCTGAACTACTGAGAGAATTCAACAACGCTCGAAACAGTAATGATCGTGGTGGCTCTAGCAACACTAATGGAAATGGCACACAAGGCCGTAATGGATGTTCTTACAAAAAGTTCACTAGTTGCAACCCGCATTCTTTCAATGGAACCGAGGGACCAGTTGGTCTCACTAGGTGGTTTGAGAAGCTCGAATCGGTTTTCAGCATTAGTGGTTGTAATGATAACGACAGGGTAGGCTTTGCAATGGGCGCACTGGCAGACAGTGCGCTCACCTGGTGGAACAACTATGCTCAATCCCTGGGTCGTGATCAGGCTTATGCCCTACCTTGGGACACTCTGAAGCAAAGAATGATCGAGGAGTATTGTTCGAGGAACGAGGTTAAGAAAATGCAACGCGAGTACCGAGAGCTGAAATTAGTAGGCAACGATCTCACCGCCTATAACAAGAGGTTCTTTGAGTTGGCGTTAATGTGTCCTGATATGGTTACTCCGGAAAGGCGTAAGGTAGAACTGTACATTGAAGGTCTGAGTGAGAACATTCAAGGCGGGGTCACTACTTCAAAACCCGCAAATGTGCAGGAAGCTATTGACATGGCTAGTTTGCTGTTGGATCAGATTGCCCAGAGAGGGAAGGGCACTACAGTGAATGATAATAAGTCAAACGATGGTAAAAGGAAGTGGAACGGTGGTCAGGACAAGAATTTTAATCAACAGCCGTTCAAAAAACAAGATTCTTACCGTAATGACACTGGAACCACAGGAACTAACTCCGGGTATAAGGGCAAAAAGCCACAATGTCAGAAGTGTGGCAAGCATCATACTGGAAATTGTTCTGTTCTAAATTGTGACAGTTGTAAGAAGTTTGGTCATTTGTCAAAAGATTGCAAGGTTAATCTCAACGGCAACACCAACAACAACAGCACTGCAAGCAACACGAACAATGCTAATGGTGGTAAGAACTGTTATGGTTGTGGACAGCCGGGTCATTTCAAGAAGGACTGTCCTAAGAACAATAATGGGAATGCTCGAGGAAGGGCGTTCAACATCAATTCTGCGGAAGCTCGTGATGATCCGAAGCTAGTCACGGGTACGTTTTCACTTGATGATCAACTTGTTTATGTTTAGTTTGATACTGGCGCTGATAGAAGTTTTATATCAAAGGATATTTGTCACAATGTTAAGAAACCTGTTTCTCCCCTATATAACGTGTATTCCATAGAACTAGAGAATGGTAACTTGATGAGAGCCGATAAGATTTATCGTGATTGTACCTTGATGTTAGAGGGTAAGCCTTTTAGCATTAATGTGATACCTATTAAACTGGGATGTTTTGACCTTGTGGTTGGAATGGACTGGTTAGCTGATAACAAAGCCGAGGTGGTCTGTGACCTAAAGGCTATTCGTATTCCTATTGCTGATGGTGAACAAATGATGATTTATGGTGAAAAGAATGGCTCACAATTACATCTCATTAATTGCTTGAAAGTCCAGAAGTATGTGAGAAAGGGATGTATCGCATTCTTGGCTCATGTAAGCCAAATTGTACCAGAAGAAAGGAGACCCGAAGACGTTCCTATAGTTAAGGAATTTCTTGAAGTTTTTCTGGAGGAATTACCTGGAGCGGCACCGGTGGCTCGCGCACCGTACAGACTTGCACCCCCAGTGAAATGTCCCGTTCTTATTGATTAAAAACGTTCCATATTAATTGATTTCGTTGCGAGGTTTTGACCTCTATATGAGACGTTTTTCAAAGACTGCATTCATTTCAAAACAAACCATAACCTTTATTTCATCAATAAATGTTTAAAAAGCTGTACGTAGATTATCAAATAATGATAATCTAAAATATCCTGTTTACACACGACCATTACATAATGGTTTACAATACAAATATGTTACAACAAAATAAGTTTCTTGAATGCAGTTTTTACACAATATCATACAAGCATGGACTCCAAATCTCGTCCTTATTTAAGTATGCGACAGCGGAAGCTCTCAATAATCACCTGAGAATAAACATGCTTAAAACGTCAACAAAAATGTTGGTGAGTTATAGGTTTAACCTATATATATCAAATCGTAACAATAGACCACAAGATTTCATATTTCAATACACATCCCATACATAGAGATAAAAATCATTCATATGGTGAACACCTGGTAACCGACATTAACAAGATGCATATATATAAGAATATCCCCATCATTCCGGGACACCCTTCGGATATGATATAAATTTCGAAGTACTAAAGAATGTAGTTTCACGTACTTGTGTCTATTAGGGTGTCTGTTCCCTAATTCTTAGATTACCAGACTTAATAAAAAGGGGCATATTCGATTTTGATAATTCAACCATAGAATGTAGTTTCACGTACTTGTGTCTATTTTGTAAATCATTTATAAAACCTGCATGTATTCTCATCCCAAAAATATTAGATTTTAAAAGTGGGACTATAACTCACTTTCACAGATTTTTACTTCGTCGGGAAGTAAGACTTGGCCACTGGTTGATTCACGAACCTATAACAATATATACATATATATCAAAGTATGTTCAAAATATATTTACAACACTTTTAATATATTTTGATGTTTTAAGTTTATTAAGTCAGCTGTCCTCGTTAGTAACCTACAACTAGTTGTCCACAGTTAGATATACAGAAATAAATCGATAAATATTATCTTGAATCAATCCACGACCCAGTGTATACGTATCTCAGTATTGATCACAACTCAAACTATACATATTTTGGAATCAACCTCAACCCTGTATAGCTAACTCCAACATTCACATATAGAGTGTCTATGGTTATTCCGAAATATATATAGATGTGTCGACATGATAGGTCGAAACATTATATACGTGTCTATGGTATCTCAAGATTACATAATATACAATACAAGTTGATTAAGTTATGGTTGGAATATATTTGTTACCAATTTTCACGTAGCTAAAATGAGAAAAATTATCCAATCTTGTTTTACCCATAACTTCTTCATTTTAAATCCGTTTTGAGTGAATCAAATTGCTATGGTTTCATATTGAACTCTATTTTATGAATCTAAACAGAAAAAGTATAGGTTTATAGTCGTAAAAATAAGTTACAAGTCGTTTTTGTAAAGGTAGTCATTTCAGTCGAAAGAACGACGTCTAGATGACCATTTTAGAAAACATACTTCCACTTTGAGTTTAACTATAATTTTTGGATATAGTTTCATGTTCATAATAAAAATCATTTTCTCAGAATAACAACTTTTAAATCAAAGTTTATCATAGTTTTTAATTAACTAACCCAAAACAGCCCGCGGTGTTACTACGACGGCGTAAATCCGGTTTTACGGTGTTTTTCGTGTTTCCAGGTTTTAAATCATTAAGTTAGCATATCATATAGATATAGAGCATGTGTTTAGTTGATTTTAAAAGTCAAGTTAGAAGGATTAACTTTTGTTTGCGAACAAGTTTAGAATTAACTAAACTATGTTCTAGTGATTACAAGTTTAAACCTTCGAATAAGATAGCTTTATATGTATGAATTGAATGATGTTATGAACATCATTACTACCTTAAGTTCCTTGGATAAACCTACTGGAAAAGAGAAAAATGGATCTAGCTTCAACGGATCCTTGGATGGCTCGAAGTTCTTGAAGCAGAATCATGACACGAAAACAAGTTCAAGTAAGATCATCACTTGAAATAAGATTGTTATAGTTATAGAAATTGAACCAAAGTTTGAATATGATTATTACCTTGTATTAGAATGATAACCTACTGTAAGAAACAAAGATTTCTTGAGGTTGGATGATCACCTTACAAGATTGGAAGTGAGCTAGCAAACTTGAAAGTATTCTTGATTTTATGTAACTAGAACTTGTAGAATATATGAAGAACACTTAGAACTTGAAGATAGAACTTGAGAGAGATTAATTAGATAAAGAAAATTGAAGAATGAAAGTGTTTGTAGGTGTTTTTGGTCGTTGGTGTATGGATTAGATATAAAGGATATGTAATTTTGTTTTCATGTAAATAAGTCATGAATGATTACTCATATTTTTGTAATTTTATGAGATATTTCATGCTAGTTGCCAAATGATGGTTCCCACATGTGTTAGGTGACTCACATGGGCTGCTAAGAGCTGATCATTGGAGTGTATATACCAATAGTACATACATCTAAAAGCTGTGTATTGTACGAGTACGAATACGGGTGCATACGAGTAGAATTGTTGATGAAACTGAACGAGGATGTAATTGTAAGCATTTTTGTTAAGTAGAAGTATTTTGATAAGTGTATTTAAGTCTTTCAAAAGTGTATAAATACATATTAAAACACTACATGTATATACATTTTAACTGAGTCGTTAAGTCATCGTTAGTCGTTACATGTAAGTGTTGTTTTGAAACTTTTAGGTTAACGATCTTGTTAAATGTTGTTAACCCAATGTTTATAATATCAAATGAGATTTTAAATTATTATATTATCATGATATTATCATGTATGAATATCTCTTAATATGATATATATACATTAAATGTCTTTACAACGATAATCGTTACATATATGTCTCGTTTAAAAATCATTAAGTTAGTAGTCTTGTTTTTACATATGTAGTTCATTGTTAATATACTTAATGATATGTTTACTTATCATAGTATCATGTTAACTATATATATATCCATATATATGTCATCATATAGTTTTTACAAGTTTTAACGTTCGTGAATCACCGGTCAACTTGGGTGGTCAATTGTCTATATGAAACATATTTCAATTAATCAAGTCTTAACAAGTTTGATTGCTTAACATGTTGGAAACATTTAATCATGTAAATATCAATCTCAATTAATATATATATAAACATGGAAAAGTTCGGGTCACTACAGTACCTACCCGTTAAATAAATTTCGTCCCGAAATTTTAAGCTGTTGAAGGTGTTGACGAATCTTCTGGAAATAGATGCGGGTATTTCTTCTTCATCTGATCTTCACGCTCCCAGGTGAACTCGGGTCCTCTACGAGCATTCCATCGAACCTTAACAATTGGTATCTTGTTTTGCTTAAGTCTTTTAACCTCACGATCCATTATTTCGACGGGTTCTTCGATGAATTGAATTTTTTTGTTGATTTGGATTTCATCTAACAGAATAGTGAGATCTTCTTTAGCAAAACATTTCTTCAAATTCGAGACGTGGAAAGTGTTATGTACAGCCACGAGTTGTTGAGGTAACTCAAGTCGGTAAGCTACTGGTCCGACACGATCAATAATCTTGAATGGTCCAATATACCTTGGATTTAATTTCCCTCGTTTACCAAATCGAACAACGCCTTTCCAAGGTGCAACTTTAAGCATGACCATCTCTCCAATTTCAAATTCTATATCTTTTCTTTTAATGTCAGCGTAGCTCTTTTGTCGACTTTGGGTGGTTTTCAACCGTTGTTGAATTTGGATGATCTTCTCGGTAGTTTCTTGTATAATCTCCGGACCCGTAATCTGTCTATCCCCCACTTCACTCCAATAAATCGAAGACCTGCACTTTCTACCATAAAGTGCTTCAAACGGCGCCATCTCAATGCTTGAATGGTAGCTGTTGTTGTAGGAAAATTCAGCTAACGGTAGATGTCGATCCCAACTGTTTCCGAAATCAATAACACATGCTCGTAGCATGTCTTCAAGCGTTTGTATCGTCCTTTTGCTCTGCCCATCAGTTTGTGGATGATAGGCAGTACTCATGTCTAGACGAGTTCCTAATGCTTGCTGTAATGTCTGCCAGAATCTTGAAATAAATCTGCCATCCCTATCAGAGATAATAGAGATTGGTATTCCATGTCTGGAGATGACTTCCTTCAAATACAGTCGTGCTAACTTCTCCATCTTGTCATCTTCTCTTATTGGTAGGAAGTGTGCGGATTTGGTGAGACGATCAACTATTACCCAAATAGTATCAAAACCACTTGCAGTCCTTGGCAATTTAGTGATGAAATCCATGGTAATGTTTTCCCATTTCCATTCCGGGATTTCGGGTTGTTGAAGTAGACCTGATGGTTTCTGATGCTCAGCTTTGACCTTAGAACACGTCAAACATTCTCCTACATATTTAGCAACATCGGCTTTCATACCCGGCCACCAAAAATGTTTCTTGAGATCCTTGTACATCTTCCCCGTTCCAGGATGTATTGAGTATCTGGTTTTATGAGCTTCTCTAAGTACCATTTCTCTCATATCTCCAAATTTTGGTACCCAAATCCTTTCAGCCCTATACCGGGTTCCGTCTTCTCGAATATTAAGATGCTTCTCCGATCCTTTGGGTATTTCATTTTTTAAATTTCCCTCTTTTAAAACTCCTTGTTGTGCCTCCTTTATTTGAGTAGTAATGTTATTATGAATCATTATATTCATAGATTTTACTCGAATGGGTTCTCTGTCCTTCCTGCTCAAGGCATCAGCTACCACATTTGCCTTCCCCGGGTGGTAACGAATCTCAAAGTCGTAATCATTCAATAATTCAATCCACCTACGCTGCCTCATATTCAGTTGTTTCTGATTAAATATGTGTTGAAGACTTTTGTGGTCGGTATATATAATACTTTTGACCCCATATAAGTAGTGCCTCCAAGTCTTTAATGCAAAAACAACCGCGCCTAATTCCAAATCATGCGTCGTATAATTTTGTTCGTGAATCTTCAATTGTCTAGATGCATAAGCAATCACCTTCGTTCGTTGCATTAATACACAACCGAGACCTTGCTTTGATGCATCACAATAAATCACAAAATCATCATTCCCTTCAGGCAATGACAATATAGGTGCCGTAGTTAGCTTTTTCTTCAATAACTGAAACGCTTTCTCTTGTTCATCATTCCATTCAAATTTCTTCCCTTTATGCGTTAATGCAGTCAAGGGTTTTGCTATTCTGGAAAAGTCTTGGATGAACCTTCTGTAGTAACCAGCTAGTCCTAAAAACTGGCGTATGTGTTTTGGAGTTTTCGGGGTTTCCCACTTTTCAACAGTTTCTATCTTTGCCGGATCCACCTTAATACCTTCTTTGTTCACTATGTGATCGAGGAATTGAACTTCTTCCAACCAAAATGCACACTTTGAAAACTTAGCGTACAATTCTTCCTTCCTCAATACTTCTAACACCTTTCTCAAATGTTCACCGTGTTCTTGGTCATTCTTTGAGTAAATAAGTATGTCATCAATGAAAACAATGACAAACTTGTCAAGGTATGGTCCACACAATCGGTTCATAAGGTCCATGAATACAGCTGGTGCATTAGTTAAACCAAACGGCATGACCATAAACTCGTAATGACCGTAACGTGTTCTGAAAGCAGTCTTTGGAATATCATCTTCTTTCAACCGCATTTGATGATACCCGTAACGTAAGTCAATCTTTGAATAAACAGACGAGCCTTGTAGTTGATCAAATAAGTCGTCGATTCTCGGTAGTGGGTAGCGGTTCTTGATGGTAAGTTTGTTCAACTCTCGGTAGTCGATACACAACCTGAATGTACCATCTTTCTTCTTGACAAACAAAACAGGAGCTCCCCACGGTGATGTGCTTGGTCGAATGAAACCACGCTCTAAAAGTTCTTGTAATTGGCTTTGCAGTTCTTTCATCTCACTGGGTGCGAGTCTGTAAGGAGCACGAGCTATTGGTGCAGCTCCTGGTACAAGATCTATTTGAAATTCAACGGATCGATGTGGGGGTAATCCCGGTAATTCTTTCGGAAATACATCTTGAAATTCTTTTGCAATGGGAACATCATTGATGCTCTTTTCTTCAGTTTGTACTTTCTCGACGTGTGCTAGAACAGCATAGCAACCTTTTCTTATTAGTTTTTGTGCCTTCAAATTACTAATAAGATATAGCTTCGTGTTGCCCTTTTCTCCGTACACCATTAAGGGTTTTCCTTTTTCTCGTATAATGCGAATTGCATTTTTGTAACAAACGATCTCTGCTTTCACTTCTTTCAACCAGTCCATACCGATTATCACATCAAAACTCCCTAACTCTACTGGTATCAAATCAATCTTAAATGTTTCGCTAACCAGTTTAATCTCTCGATTCCGACATATATTATCTGCTGAAATTAATTTACCATTTGCTAATTCGAGTAAAAATTTACTATCCAAAGGCGTCAATGGGCAACTTAATTTAGCACAAAAATCTCTACTCATATAGCTTCTATCCGCACCCGAATCAAATAAAACGTAAGCAGATTTATTGTCAATAAGAAACGTACCCGTAACAAGCTCCGGGTCTTCCTGTGCCTCTGCCGCATTAATATTGAAAACTCTTCCGCGGCCTTGTCCATTTCATGTTCTCCTGGTTCGGGCAATTTCTAATAATGTGGCCCGTTTTTCCACATTTATAACAAACTACATTGGCATAGCTTGCTCCGACACTACTTGCTCCGCCATTACTCGTTCTGACACCATTTGTTCCTTTCGTTCTATTAACCCCTGGTCCGTAGACCTCACACTTCACCGCGCTATGACCATTTCTTTTACACTTGTTGCAAAATTTGGTGCAGAACCCCGAGTGATACTTTTCACACCTTTGGCATAGCTGCTTCTGATTGTTGTTGTTGTTGCGGTTATTATTGTTGTTGGGATGATTGTTGTAGTTGCTGTTGTTGTTGTTGTTGGGCCGTTTGTTGTAGTTGCGATTGATGTTGCGATTGTTGGGATAATTGTTGCGATTGCTGTTGTTGTTGTATTGGTGATTCTTATCACCATTTTCCTCCCACTTTCTTTTGACTTGCTTCACATTGGCCTCTTCAGCAGTCTGTTCTTTAATTCTTTCTTCAATCTGGTTCACTAGTTTGTGAGCCATTCTACATGCCTGTTGTATGGAGGCGGGCTCGTGTGAACTTATATCTTCTTGGATTCTTTCCGGTAATCCTTTCACAAACGCGTCGATCTTCTCTTCCTCATCTTCGAATGCTCCCGGACACAATAGGCACAATTCTGTGAATCGTCTTTCGTACGTGGTAATATCAAATCCTTGGGTTCGTAACCCTCTAAGTTCTGTCTTGAGCTTATTGACCTCGGTTCTGGGATGGTACTTCTCGTTCATCAAGTGCTTGAATGCTGACCACGGTAGTGCGTACGCATCGTCTTGTCCCACTTGCTCTAGATAGGTATTCCACCATGTTAACGCAGAACCTGTGAAGGTATGCGTAGCGTACTTCACTTTGTCCTCTTCAGTACACTTACTTATGGCAAACACCGATTCGACCTTCTCGGTCCACCGTTTCAATCCGATCGGTCCTTCGGTTCCATCAAATTCCAAAGGTTTGCAGGCAGTGAATTCTTTGTAGGTGCATCCTACACGATTTCCTGTACTGCTAGATCCAAGGTTATTGTTGGTATGTAGCGCAGCCTGTACTGCGGCTATGTTTGAAGTTAGAAAAGTACGGAATTCCTCTTCATTCATATTCACTGTGTGTCGAGTAGTCGGTGCCATTTCCTTCAAAATAGTCAAATGGAACAAGTTAATCATACAGAATATTAAGAGTAGTTAATAGTATTTCGTAGCATAATATGAACTCATTTATAAAAGCTTTTTCTTCATATTAGCGTTTTATAAGTTTAAATTCGGGTAGTACCTACCCGTTAAGTTCATACTTAGTAGCTAATATACAATTCAACTACTACAATTCTATATGAAAAACTGATTATAATAATATTTCGCGTTCAAACTTTTACACAATATTTTACAAACTTACAATACCGCTTATTTTACATATAGCATGAAATATAGCACACAATAAATTTGATACAAGATGGTTGTAAAGATAATTCTAGCTAGTACACAAGTCATTCAGCAAAGGCAATAAAGACACGTAATTCATACGTCCAGAAACAAGTCATGCATTCTGGTTTTACTAGGATTACTTCCCATCCTTGGTCTTGTGGAACATAACCGTTATGGCCGTTGATAAGACAGTGTGTTGTAACGTCGTCAAAAGGACGAGGGTTACGTAATGTCCAACAGTCCCGTAACAATCTAAAAACCTCATTTCTTACCCCAATTACCGACTCCGTCACTTGTGGAAACGTTTTGTTTAATAGTTGTAGCCCGATGTTCTTGTTCTCACTTTGGTGAGAAGCGAACATTACTAATCCGTAAGCATAACATGCTTCTTTATGTTGCATGTTAGCCGCTTTTTCTAAATCACGAAGTCCAATATTCGGATATATTGAGTCAAAATAATTTCTTAACCCGTTGCGTAAAATAGCATTTGGGTTCCCCGCAATATATGCGTCAAAGTAAACACATCGTAACTTATGGGTTTCCCAATGTGATATCCCCCATCTTTCAAATGAAAGTCTCTTATAAACCAAGACATTCTTGGAACGTTCTTCGAATGTCTTACAAACTGATCTCGCCTTAAATAGTTGTGCCGAGGAATTCTGACCAACTCTAGACAAGATTTCATCAATCATGTCTCCGGGTAGGTCTCTTAAAATATTGGGTTGTCTATCCATTTTGTGTTTTTAAACTGTAAAATAGACAAGAGTTAGATTCATAAAAAAATACTTATTAATACAAGCAATTTTTACATATATCATAAAGCATAAGCACACTATATTACATATATTACACCACACGAATACAACTATCTTATTCCGACTCGCTTTTTTCTTCTTCTTCGGTTTTGGTTCGTTTTGCCAAGTTTCTAGGGATATATGATGTTCCCCTAATACTAACTGTCGTTTTCCACAACGGTTTAGAAAAACCTGTTGGTTTAGAGGTTCCCGGGTCATTGTTACAACTTAAGGACTTCGGGGGTTGACGATACATATAAAGTTCATCGGGGTTGGAATTAGATTTCTCTATTTTTATGCCCTTTCCCTTATTATTTTCTTTTGCCTTTTTAAATTCAGTTGGGGTAATTTCTATAACATCATCAGAATTCTCGTCGGAATCCGATTCATCGGAGAATTTGTAATCCTCCCAATATTTTGCTTCTTTGGCGGAAACACCATTGACCATAATTAACCTTGGTCGGTTGGTTGAGGATTTTCGTTTACTTAACCGTTTTATTATTTCCCCCACCGGTTCTACTTCTTCATCCGGTTCCGATTCTTCTTCCGGTTCCGATTCTTCTTCCGGTTCCGACTCTTCTTCCGGTTCCTCTTCGGGAACTTGTGAATCAGTCCACGAATCATTCCAATTTACATTTGACTCTTCATTATTATTAGGTGAGTCAGTGGGACTTGTTCTAGAGGTAGACATCTATCACATAATATCAAACGCGTTAAGAGATTAATATATCACATAATATTCACATGTTAAAAATATATAGTTTCCAACAAAATTTGTTAAGCAATCATTTTTCAAGTAAACACGGTCGAAGTCCAGACTCACTAATGCATCCTAACAAACTCGATAAGACACACTAATGCAAAATTCTGGTTCTCTAATGTAGTGACCCGAACTTTTCCATGTTTATATATATTAATTGAGATTGATATTTACATGATTAAATGTTTCCAACATGTTAAGCAATCAAACTTGTTAAGACTTGATTAATTGAAATATGTTTCATATAGACAATTGACCACCTAAGTTGATCGGTGATTCACGAACGTTAAAACTTGTAAAAACTATATGATGACATATAAATGGATATATATATAGTTAACATGATACTATGATAAGAAAATATATCATAAAGTATATTAACAATGAACTACATATGTAAAAACAAGACTACTAACTTAATGATTTTTAAACGAGACATATATGTAACGATTATCGTTGTAAAGACATTTAATGTTTATATATCATATTAAGAGATATTCATACATGATAATATCATGATAATATAATAATTTAAAATCTCATTTGATATTATAAACATTGGGTTAACAACATTTAACAAGATCGTTAACCTAAAGGTTTCAAAACAACACTTACATGTAACGACTAACGATGACTTAACGACTCAGTTAAAATGTATATACATGTAGTGTTTTAATATGTATTTATACACTTTTGAAAGACTTCAATACACTTATCAAAATACTTCTACTTAACAAAAATGCTTACAATTACATCCTCGTTCAGTTTCATCAACAATTCTACTCGTATGCACCCGTATTCGTACTCGTACAATACACAACTTTTAGATGTATGTACTATTGGTATATACACTCCAATGATCAGCTCTTAGCAGCCCATGTGAGTCACCTAACACATGTAGGAACCATCATTTGGCAACTAGCGTGAAATATCTCATAAAATTACAAAAATATGAGTAATCATTCATGACTTATTTACATGAAAACAAAATTACATATCCTTTATATCTAATCCATACACCAACGACCAAAAACACCTACAAACACTTTCATTCTTCAATTTTCTTCATCTAATTGATCTCTCTCAAATTCTATCTTCAAGTTCTAAGTGTTCTTCATAAATTCCAAAAGTTCTAGTTTCATAAAATCAAGAATACTTTCAAGTTTGCTAGCTCACTTCCAATCTTGTAAGGTGATCATCCAACCTCAAGAAATCTTTGTTTCTTACAGTAGGTTATCATTCTAATACAAGGTAATAATCATATTCAAACTTTGGTTCAATTTCTATAACTATAACAATCTTATTTCAAGTGATGATCTTACTTGAACTTGTTTTCGTGTCATGATTCTGCTT
Source organism: Rutidosis leptorrhynchoides (assembly GCF_046630445.1). Taxonomy (NCBI): domain Eukaryota; kingdom Viridiplantae; phylum Streptophyta; class Magnoliopsida; order Asterales; family Asteraceae; genus Rutidosis; species Rutidosis leptorrhynchoides. Next base: position 205,685,537 of record NC_092341.1, on the reverse strand, counting down.
CAAGAACTTCGAGCCATCCAAGGATCCATTGAAGCTAGATCCATTTTTCTCTTTTCCAGTAGGTTTATCCAAGGAAATTAAGGTAGTAATGATGTTCATAACATCATTCGATTCATACATATAAAGCTATCTTATTCGAAGGTTTAAACTTGTAATCACTAGAACATAGTTTAGTTAATTCTAAACTTGTTCGCAAACAAAAGTTAATCCTTCTAACTTGACTTTTAAAATCAACTAAACACATGTTCTATATCTATATGATATGCTAACTTAATGATTTAAAACCTGGAAACACAAAAAACACCGTAAAACCGGATTTACGCCGTCGTAGTAACACCGCGGGCTGTTTTGGGTTAGTTAATTAAAAACTATGATAAACTTTGATTTAAAAGTTGTTATTCTGAGAAAATGATTTTTATTATGAACATGAAACTATATCCAAAAATTATGATTAAACTCAAAGTGGAAGTATGTTTTCTAAAATGGTCATCTAGACGTCGTTCTTTCGACTGAAATGACTACCTTTACAAAAACGACTTGTAACTTATTTTTCCGACTATAAACCTATACTTTTCTGTTTAGATTTATAAAATAGAGTTCAATATGAAACCATAGCAATTTGATTCACTCAAAACGGATTTAAAATGAAGAAGTTATGGGTAAAACCAGATTGGATAATTTTTCTCATTTTAGCTACGTGAAAATTGGTAACAAATCTATTCCAACCATAACTTAATCAACTTGTATTGTATATTATGTAATCTTGAGATACCATAGACACGTATACAATGTTTCGACCTATCATGTCGACACATCTATATATATTTCGGAACAACCATAGACACTCTATATGTGAATGTTGGAGTTAGCTATACAGGGTTGAGGTTGATTCCAAAATATATATAGTTTGAGTTGTGATCAATACTGAGATACGTATACACTGGGTCGTGGATTGATTCAAGATAATATTTATCGATTTATTTCTGTACATCTAACTGTGGACAACTAGTTGTAGGTTACTAACGAGGACAGCTGACTTAATAAACTTAAAACATCAAAATATATTAAAAGTGTTGTAAATATATTTTGAACATACTTTGATATATATGTATATATTGTTATAGGTTCGTGAATCAACCAGTGGCCAAGTCTTACTTCCCGACGAAGTAAAAATTTGTGAAAGTGAGTTATAGTCCCACTTTTAAAATCTAATATTTTTGGGATGAGAATACATGCAGGTTTTATAAATGATTTACAAAATAGACACAAGTACGTGAAACTACATTCTATGGTTGAATTATCGAAATCGAATATGCCCTTTTTTATTAAGTCTGGTAATCTAAGAATTAGGGAACAGACACCCTAATTGACGCGAATCCTAAAGATAGATCTATTGGGCCTAACAAACCCCATCCAAAGTACTGGATGCTTTAGTACTTCGAAATTTATATCATATCCGAAGGGTGTCCCGGAATGATGGGGATATTCTTATATATGCATCTTGTTAATGTCGGTTACCAGGTGTTCACCATATGAATAATTTTTATCTCTATGTATGGGATGTGTATTGAAATATGAAATCTTGTGGTCTATTATTATGACTTGATATATATAGGTTAAACCTATAACTCACCAACATTTTTGTTGACGTTTTAAGCATGTTTATTCTCAGGTGATTATTAAGAGCTTCCGCTGTCGCATACTTAAATAAGGACGAGATTTGGAGTCCATACTTGTATGATATTGTGTAAAAACTGCATTCAAGAAACTTATTTTGTTGTAACATATTTGTATTGTAAACCATTATGTAATGGTCGTGTGTAAACAGGATATTTTAGATTATCATTATTTGATAATCTACGTAAAGCTTTTTAAAACCTTTATCTATGAAATAAAGGTTATGGTTTGTTTTAAAAATGAATGCAGTCTTTGAAAAATGTCTCATATAGAGGTCAAAACCTCGCAACGAAATCAATTAATATGGAACGTTTTTAATCAATAAGAACGGGACATTTCAGTTGGTATCCGAGCGTTGGTCTTAGAGAACCAGAATTTTGCATTAGTGTGTCTTATCGAGTTTGTTAGGATGCATTAGTGAGTCTGGACTTTGACCATGTTTATTTGAAAAATGATTGCTTAACAAATTTTGTTGGAAACTATATATTTTTAACATGTGAATATTATGTGATATATTAATCTCTTAACGCGTTTGATATTATGTGATAGATGTCTACCTCTAGAACAAGTCCCATTGACTCACCTAATAATAATGAAGAGTCAAATGTAAATTGGAATGATTCGTGGACTGATTCACAAGTTCCCGAAGAGGAACCGGAAGAAGAGTCGGAACCGGAAGAAGAATCGGAACCGGAAGAAGAATCGGAATCGGATGAAGAAATAGAACCGGTGGGGGAAATAATAAAACGGTTAAGTAAAAGAAAATCCTCAACCAACCGACCAAGGTTAATTATGGTCAATGGTGTTTCCGCCAAGGAAGCAAAATATTGGGAGGATTACCAATTCTCCGATGAATCGGATTCCGACGAGAATTCCGATGATGTTATAGAAATTACCCCAACTGAATTTAAAAAGGCAAAAGAAAATAATAAGGGAAAGGGCATAAAAATAGAGAAATCTAATTCCAACCCCGATGAACTTTATATGTATCGTCAACGCCCGAAGTCCTTAAGTTGTAACAATGACCCGGGAACCTCTAAACCACCAGGTTTTTCTAAACCAATGTGGACAACGACGGCTCGTATTAGGGGAACATCATATATCCCTAGAAACTTGGCAAAACGAACCAAAACCGAAGAAGAAGAAACGAGCGAGTCGGAATAAGATAGTTGTATTCCTGTGGTGTAATATATGTAATATAGTGTTCTTATGCTTTATGATATATGTAAAAATTGCTTGTATTAATAAGTATTTTTTTATGAATCTAACTCTTGTCTATTTTACAGTTTAAAAACAAAAAATGGATAGACAACCCAATATTTTAAGAGACCTACCCGGAGACATGATTGATGAAATCTTGTCTAGAGTCGGCCAGAATTCTTCGGCACAACTATTTAAGGCGAGATCAGTTTGTAAGACATTCGAAGAACGTTCCAAAAATGTCTTGGTTTATAAGAGACTTTCGTTTGAAAGATGGGGGATATCACATTGGGAAACCCATAAGTTACGATGTGTTTACTTTGACGCATATATTGCGGGGAACCCAAATGCTATTTTAAGGAACGGGTTAAGAAATTATTTTGACTCAATATATCCGAATATTGGACTTCGTGATTTAGAAAAAGCGGCAAACATGCAACATAAAGAAGCATGTTATGCTTACGGATTAGTAATGTTCGCTTCTCACCAAAGTGAGAACAAGAACATCGGGCTACAACTATTAAACAAAACGTTTCCACAAGTGACGGAGTCGGTAATTGGGGTAAGAAATGAGGTTTTTAGATTATTACGGGACTGTTGGACATTACGTAACCCTCGTCCCTTTGATGACGTTACAACACGCTGTCTTATCAACGGCCATAAAGGTTATGTTACACAAGACCAAGGATGGGAAGTAGTCCTAGTAAAACCAGAATGCATGACTTGTTTCTGGACGTATGAATTACGTGTCTTTATTGCCTTTGCTGAACGACTTGTGTACTAGCTAGAATTGTCTTCACAACTATCTTGTATCAAAGTTATTGTGTGCTATATTTCATGCTTTATGTAAAATAAGCGGTATTGTAAGTTTGTAAAATATTGTATAAAAGTTTGAACGCGAAATATTATTATAATCAGTTTTTCATATAGAATTGTAGTAGTTGAATTGTATATTAGCTACTAAGTATGAACTTAACGGGTAGGTACTACCCGAATTTAAACTTATAAAACGCTAATATGAAGAAAAAGCTTTTATAAATGAGTTCATATTATGCTACGAAATACTATTAACTACTCTTAATATTCTGTATGATTAACTTGTTCCATTTAACTATTTTGAAGGAAATGGCACCGACTACTCGACACACCGTGAATATGAATGAAGAGGAATTCCGTACTTTTCTAGCTTCAAACATAGCCGCAGTACAGGCTGCGCTACATACCAACAATAACCTTGGATCTAGCAGTACAGGAAATCGTGTAGGATGCACCTACAAAGAATTCACTGCCTGCAAACCTTTGGAATTTGATGGAACCGAAGGACCGATCGGATTGAAACGGTGGACCGAGAAGGTCGAATCGGTGTTTGCCATAAGTAAGTGTACTGAAGAGGACAAAGTAAAGTACGCTACGCATACCTTCACAGGTTCTGCGTTAACATGGTGGAATACCTATCTAGAGCAAGTGGGACAAGACGATGCGTACGCACTACCGTGGTCAGCATTCAAGCACTTGATGAACGAGAAGTACCGTCCCAGAACTGAGGTCAATAAGCTCAAGACAGAACTTAGAGGGTTACGAACCCAAGGATTTGATATTACCACGTACGAATGACGATTCACAGAATTGTGCCTATTGTGTCCGGGAGCATTCGAAGATGAGGAAGAGAAGATCGACGCGTTTGTGAAAGGATTACCGGAAAGAATCCAAGAAGATATAAGTTCACACGAGCCCGCCTCCATACAACAGGCATGTAGAATGGCTCACAAACTCGTGAACCAAATTGAAGAAAGAATTAAAGAACAGACTGCTGAAGAGGCCAATGTGAAGCAAGTCAAAAGAAAGTGGGAGGAAAACGGTGATAAGAATCACCAATACAACAACAACAACAATTACAACAATAATCGCAACAATTATCCCAACAATCGCAACATCAATTGCAACTACAACAAATGGCCCAACAACAACAACAACAACAACAACAACAACAACAACAACAGCAACTACAACAATCATCCCAACAACAATAATAACCGCAACAACAACAACAATCAGAAGCAGCTATGCCAAAGGTGTGAAAAGAATCACTCGGGGTTCTGCACCAAATTTTGCAACAAGTATAAAAGAAATGGTCATAGCGCGGCGAAGTGTGAGGTCTACGAACCAGGGGTTAATAGAACGAAAGGAACAAATGGTGTCGGGACGAGTAATGGCGGAGCAAGTAGTGTCGGAGCAAGTTATGCCAATGTAGTTTGTTATAAATGTGGAAAACCAGGCCACATTATTAGAAATTGCCCGAACCAGGAGAACACGAATGGACAAGGCCGTGGAAGAGTTTTCAATATTAATGCGGCAGAGGCACAGGAAGACCCGGAGCTTGTTACGGGTACGTTTCTTATTGACAATAAATCTGCTTACGTTTTATTTGATTCGGGTGCGGATAGAAGCTATATGAGTAGAGATTTTTGTGCTAAATTAAGTTGTCCATTGACGCCTTTGGATAGTAAATTTTTACTCGAATTAGCAAATGGTAAATTAATTTCAGCAGATAATATATGTCGGAATCGAGAAATTAAACTGGTTAGCGAAACATTTAAGATTGATTTGATACCAGTAGAGTTAGGGAGTTTTGATGTGATAATCGGTATGGACTGGTTGAAAGAAGTGAAAGCGGAGATCGTTTGTTACAAAAATGCAATTCGCATTATACGAGAAAAAGGAAAACCCTTAATGGTGTACGGAGAAAAGGGCAACACGAAGCTACATCTTATTAGTAATTTGAAGGCACAAAAACTAATAAGAAAAGGTTGCTATGCTGTTCTAGCACACGTCGAGAAAGTACAAACTGAAGAAAAGAGCATCAATGATGTTCCCGTCGCAAAAGAATTTCCTGATGTATTTCCGAAAGAATTACCGGGATTACCCCCACATCGATCCGTTGAATTTCAAATAGATCTTGTACCAGGAGCTGCACCAATAGCTCGTGCTCCTTACAGACTCGCACCCAGCGAGATGAAAGAACTACAAAGCCAATTACAAGAACTTTTAGAGCGTGGTTTCATTCGACCAAGCACATCACCGTGGGGAGCTCCTGTTTTGTTTGTCAAGAAGAAAGATGGTACATTCAGGTTGTGTATCGACTACCGAGAGTTGAACAAACTTACCATCAAGAACCGCTACCCACTACCGAGAATCGATGACTTATTTGATCAACTACAAGGCTCGTCTCTTTATTCAAAGATTGACTTACGTTCCGGGTATCATCAAATGCGGGTGAAAGAAGATGATATTCCAAAGACTGCTTTCAGAACACATTACGGTCATTACGAGTTTATGGTCATGCCGTTTGGTTTAACTAATGCACCAGCTGTGTTCATGGACCTTATGAACCGAGTGTGTGGACCATACCTTGACAAGTTTGTCATTGTTTTCATTGATGACATACTTATTTACTCAAGGAATGACCAAGAACACGGTGAACATTTGAGAAAGGTGTTAGAAGTATTGAGGAAGGAAGAATTGTACGCTAAGTTTTCAGAGTGTGCATTTTGGTTGGAAGAAGTTCAATTCCTCGGTCACATAGTGAACAAAGAAGGTATTAAGGTGGATCCGGCAAAGATAGAAACTGTTGAAAAGTGGGAAACCCCGAAAACTCCCAAACACATACGCCAGTTTTTAGGACTAGCTGGTTACTACAGAAGGTTCATCCAAGACTTTTCCAGAATAGCAAAACCCTTGACTGCATTAACGCATAAAGGGAAGAAATTTGAATGGAATGATGAACAAGAGAAAGCGTTTCAGTTATTGAAGAAAAAGCTAACTACGGCACCTATATTGTCATTGCCTGAAGGGAATGATGATTTTGTGATTTATTGTGATGCATCAAAGCAAGGTCTCGGTTGTGTATTAATGCAACGAACGAAGGTGATTGCTTATGCGTCTAGACAATTGAAGATTCACGAACAAAATTATACGACGCATGATTTGGAATTAGGCGCGGTTGTTTTTGCATTAAAGACTTGGAGGCACTACTTATATGGGGTCAAAAGTATTATATATACCGACCACAAAAGTCTTCAACACATATTTAATCAGAAACAACTGAATATGAGGCAGCGTAGGTGGATTGAATTATTGAATGATTACAACTTTGAGATTCGTTACCACCCGGGGAAGGCAAATGTGGTAGCCGATGCCTTGAGCAGGAAGGACAGAGAACCCATTCGAGTAAAATCTATGAATATAATGATTCATAATAACATTATTACTCAAATAAAGGAGGCGCAACAAGGAGTTTTAAAAGAGGGAAATTTAAAGGATGAAATACCCAAAGGATCGGAGAAGCATCTTAATATTCGGGAAGACGGAACCCGGTATAGGGCTGAAAGGATTTGGGTACCAAAATTTGGAGATATGAGAGAAATGGTACTTAGAGAAGCTCATAAAACCAGATACTCAATACATATTGGAACGGGGAAGATGTACAAGGATCTCAAGAAACATTTTTGGTGGCCGGGTATGAAAGCCGATGTTGCTAAATACGTAGGAGAATGTTTGACGTGTTCTAAGGTCAAAGCTGAGCATCAGAAACCATCAGGTCTACTTCAACAACCCGAAATCCCGGAATGGAAATGGGAAAACATTACCATGGATTTCATCACTAAATTGCCAAGGACTGCAAGTGGTTTTGATACTATTTGGGTAATAGTTTACCGTCTCACCAAATCAGCACACTTCTTGCCAATAAGAGAAGATGACAAGATGGAGAAGTTAGCACGACTGTATTTGAAGGAAGTCATCTCCAGACATGGAATACCAATCTCTATTATCTCTGATAGGGATGGCAGATTTATTTCAAGATTCTGGCAGACATTACAGCAAGCATTAGGAACTCGTCTAGACATGAGTACTGCCTATCATCCACAAACTGATGGGCAGAGCGAAAGGACGATACAAACGCTTGAAGACATGCTACGAGCATGTGTTATTGATTTCGGAAACAGTTGGGATCGACATCTACCGTTAGCAAAATTTTCCTACAACAACAGCTACCATTCAAGCATTGAGATGGCGTCTTTTGAAGCACTTTATGGTAGAAAGTGCAGGTCTCCGATTTGTTGGAGTGAAGTGGGGGATAGACAGATTACGGGTCCGGAGATTATACAAGAAACTACCGAGAAGATCATCCAAATTCAACAACGGTTGAAAACCGCCCAAAGTCGACAAAAGAGCTACGCTGACATTAAAAGAAAAGATATAGAATTTGAAATTGGAGAGATGGTCATGCTTAAAGTTGCACCTTGGAAAGGCGTTGTTCGATTTGGTAAACGAGGGAAATTAAATCCAAGGTATATTGGACCATTCAAGATTATTGATCGTGTCGGACCAGTAGCTTACCGACTAGAGTTACCTCAGCAACTCGCGGCTGTACATAACACTTTCCACGTCTCGAATTTAAAGAAATGTTTTGCTAAAGAAGATCTCACTATTCTGTTAGATGAAATCCAAATCAACGAAAAACTTCAATTCATCGAAGAACCCGTCGAAATAATGGATCGTGAGGTTAAAAGACTTAAGCAAAACAAGATACCAATTGTTAAGGTTCGATGGAATGCTCGTAGAGGACCCGAGTTCACCTGGGAGCGTGAAGATCAGATGAAGAAGAAATACCCGCATCTATTTCCAGAAGATTCGTCAACACCTTCAACAGCTTAAAATTTCGGGACGAAATTTATTTAACGGGTAGGTACTGTAGTGACCCGAACTTTTCCATGTTTATATATATTAATTGAGATTGATATTTACATGATTAAATGTTTCCAACATGTTAAGCAATCAAACTTGTTAAGACTTGATTAATTGAAATATGTTTCATATAGACAATTGACCACCCAAGTTGATCGGTGATTCACGAACGTTAAAACTTGTAAAAACTATATGATGACATATAAATGGATATATATATAGTTAACATGATACTATGATAAGAAAATATATCATAAAGTATATTAACAATGAACTACATATGTAAAAACAAGACTACTAACTTAATGATTTTTAAACGAGACATATATGTAACGATTATCGTTGTAAAGACATTTAATGTTTATATATCATATTAAGAGATATTCATACATGATAATATCATGATAATATAATAATTTAAAATCTCATTTGATATTATAAACATTGGGTTAACAACATTTAACAAGATCGTTAACCTAAAGGTTTCAAAACAACCCTTACATGTAACGACTAACGATGACTTAACGACTCAGTTAAAATGTATATACATGTAGTGTTTTAATATGTATTTATACACTTTTGAAAGACTTCAATACACTTATCAAAATACTTCTACTTAACAAAAATGCTTACAATTACATCCTCGTTCAGTTTCATCAACAATTCTACTCGTATGCACCGGTATTCGTACTCGTACAATACACAACTTTTAGATGTATGTACTATTGGTATATACACTCCAATGATCAGCTCTTAGCAGCCCATGTGAGTCACCTAACACATGTGGGAACCATCATTTGGCAACTAGCATGAAATATCTCATAAAATTACAAAAATATGAGTAATCATTCATGACTTATTTACATGAAAACAAAATTACATATCCTTTATATCTAATCCATACACCAACGACCAAAAACACCTACAAACACTTTCATTCTTCAATTTTCTTCATCTAATTGATCTCTCTCAAGTTCTATCTTCAAGTTCTAAGTGTTCTTCATAAATTCCAAAAGTTCTAGTTTCATAAAATCAAGAATACTTTCAAGTTTGCTAGCTCACTTCCAATCTTGTAAGGTGATCATCCAACCTCAAGAAATCTTTGTTTCTTACAGTAGGTTATCATTCTAATACAAGGTAATAATCATATTCAAACTTTGGTTCAATTTCTATAACTATAACAATCTTATTTCAAGTGATGATCTTACTTGAACTTGTTTTCGTGTCATGATTCTGCTTCAAGAACTTCGAGCCATCCAAGGATCCATTGAAGCTAGATCCATTTTTCTCTTTTCCAGTAGGTTTATCCAAGGAAATTAAGGTAGTAATGATGTTCATAACATCATTCGATTCATACATATAAAGCTATCTTATTCGAAGGTTTAAACTTGTAATCACTAGAACATAGTTTAGTTAATTCTAAACTTGTTCGCAAACAAAAGTTAATCCTTCTAACTTGACTTTTAAAATCAACTAAACACATGTTCTATATCTATATGATATGCTAACTTAATGATTTAAAACCTGGAAACACGAAAAACACCGTAAAACCGGATTTACGCCGTCGTAGTAACACCGCGGGCTGTTTTGGGTTAGTTAATTAAAAACTATGATAAACTTTGATTTGAAAGTTGTTATTCTGAGAAAATGATTTTTATTATGAACATGAAACTATATCCAAAAATTATGATTAAACTCAAAGTGGAAGTATGTTTTCTAAAATGGTCATCTAGACGTCGTTCTTTAGACTGAAATGACTACCTTTACAAAAACGACTTGTAACTTATTTTTCCTACTATAAACCTATACTTTTCTGTTTAGATTCATAAAATAGAGTTCAATATGAAACCATAGCAATTTGATTCACTCAAAACGGATTTAAAATGAAGAAGTTATGGGTAAAACAAGATTGGATAATTTTTCTCATTTTAGCTACGTGAAAATTGGTAACAAATCTATTCCAACCATAACTTAATCAACTTGTATTGTATATTATGTAATCTTGAGATACCATAGACACGTATACAATGTTTTGACCTATCATGTCGACACATCTATATATATTTCGGAACAACCATAGACACTCTATATGTGAATGTTGGAGTTAGCTATACAGGGTTGAGGTTGATTCCAAAATATATATAGTTTGAGTTGTGATCAATACTGAGATACGTATACACTGGGTCGTGGATTGATTCAAGATAATATTTATCGATTTATTTCTATACATCTAACTGTGGACAACTAGTTGTAGGTTACTAACGAGGACAGCTGACTTAATAAACTTAAAACATCAAAATATATTAAAAGTGTTGTAAATATATTTTGAACATACTTTGATATATATGTATATATTGTTATAGGTTCGTGAATCAACCAGTGGCCAAGTCTTACTTCCCGAGGAAGTAAAAATCTGTGAAAGTGAGTTATAGTCCCACTTTTAAAATCTAATATTTTTGGGATGAGAATACATGTAGGTTTTATAAATGATTTACAAAATAGACACAAGTACGTGAAACTACATTCTATGGTTGAATTATCGAAATCGAATATGCCCTTTTTTATTAAGTCTGGTAATCTAAGAATTATGGAACAGACACCCTAATTGACGCGAATCCTAAAGATAGATCTATTGGGCCTAACAAACCCCATCCAAAGTACCGGATGCATTAGTACTTCGAAATTTATATCATATCCGAAGGGTGTCCCGGAATGATGGGGATATTCTTATATATGCATCTTGTTAATGTCGGTTACCAGGTGTTCACCATATGAATGATTTTTATCTCTATGTATGGGATGTGTATTGAAATATGAAATCTTGTGGTCTATTATTATGATTTGATATATATAGGTTAAACCTATAACTCACCAACATTTTTGTTGACGTTTTAAGCATGTTTATTCTCAGGTGATTATTAAGAGCTTCCGCTGTCGCATACTTAAATAAGGACGAGATTTGGAGTCCATGCTTGTATGATATTGTGTAAAAACTGCATTCAAGAAACTTATTTTGTTGTAACATATTTGTATTGTAAACCATTATGTAATGGTCGTGTGTAAACAGGATATTTTAGATTATCATTATTTGATAATCTACGTAAAGCTTTTTAAAACCTTTATCTATGAAATAAAGGTTATGGTTTGTTTTAAAAATGAATGCAGTCTTTGAAAAATGTCTCATATAGAGGTCAAAACCTCGCAACGAAATCAATTAATATGGAACGTTTTTAATCAATAAGAACGGGACATTTCATCTAAGACCAACGCTCGGATACCAACTGAAATGTCTCATTCTTATTGATTAAAAACGTTCCATATTAATTGATTTCGTTGCGAGGTTTTGACCTCTATATGAGACGTTTTTCAAAGACTGCATTCATTTCAAAACAAACCATAACCTTTATTTCATCAATAAAGGTTTAAAAAGCTTTACGTAGATTATCAAATAATGATAATCTAAAATATCCTGTTTACACACGACCATTACATAATGGTTTACAATACAAATATGTTACAACAAAATAAGTTTCTTGAATGCAGTTTTTACACAATATCATACAAGCATGGACTCCAAATCTCGTCCTTATTTAAGTATGCGACAGCGGAAGCTCTCAATAATCACCTGAGAATAAACATGCTTAAAACGTCAACAAAAATGTTGGTGAGTTATAGGTTTAACCTATATATATCAAATCGTAACAATAGACCACAAGATTTCATATTTCAATACACATCCCATACATAGAGATAAAAATCATTCATATGGTGAACACCTGGTAACCGACATTAACAAGATGCATATATATAAGAATATCCCCATCATTCTGGGACACCCTTCGGATATGATATAAATTTCGAAGTACTAAAGCATCCGGTACTTTGGATGGGGTTTGTTAGGCCCAATAGATCTATCTTTAGGATTCGCGTCAATTAGGGTGTCTGTTCCCTAATTCTTAGTTTACCAGACTTAATAAAAAGGGGCATATTCGATTTCGATAATTCAACCATAGAATGTAGTTTCACGTACTTGTGTCTATTTTGTAAATCATTTATAAAACCTGCATGTATTCTCATCCCAAAAATATTAGATTTTAAAAGTGGGACTATAACTCACTTTCACAGATTTTTACTTCGTCGGGAAGTAAGACTTGGCCACTGGTTGATTCACGAACCTATAACAATATATACATATATATCAAAGTATGTTCAAAATATATTTACAACACTTTTAATATATTTTGATGTTTTAAGTTTATTAAGTCAGCTGTCCTCGTTAGTAACCTACAACTAGTTGTCCACAGTTAGATATACAGAAATAAATCGATAAATATTATCTTGAATCAATCCACGACCCAGTGTATACGTATCTCAGTATTGATCACAACTCAAACTATACATATTTTGGAATCAACCTCAACCCTGTATAGCTAACTCCAACATTCACATATAGAGTGTCTATGGTTGTTCCGAAATATATATAGATGTGTCGACATGATAGGTCAAAACATTGTATACGTGTCTATGGTATCTCAAGATTACATAATATACAATACAAGTTGATTAAGTTATGGTTGGAATATATTTGTTACCAATTTTCACGTAGCTAAAATGAGAAAAATTATCCAATCTTGTTTTACCCATAACTTCTTCATTTTAAATCCGTTTTGAGTGAATCAAATTGCTATGGTTTCATATTGAACTCTATTTTATGAATCTAAACAGAAAAAGTATAGGTTTATAGTCGGAAAAATAAGTTACAAGTCGTTTTTGTAAAGGTAGTCATTTCAGTCGAAAGAACGACGTCTAGATGACCATTTTAGAAAACATACTTCCACTTTGAGTTTAACCATAATTTTTGGATATAGTTTCATGTTCATAATAAAAATCATTTTCTCAGAATAACAACTTTTAAATCAAAGTTTATCATAGTTTTTAATTAACTAACCCAAAACAGCCCGCTGTGTTACTACGACGGCGTAAATCCGGTTTTACGGTATTTTTCGTGTTTCCAGGTTTTAAATCATTAAGTTAGCATATCATATAGAACATGTGTTTAGTTGATTTTAAAAGTCAAGTTAGAAGGATTAACTTTTGTTTGCGAACAAGTTTAGAATTAACTAAACTATGTTCTAGTGATTACAAGTTTAAACCTTCGAATAAGATAGCTTTATATGTATGAATTGAATGATGTTATGAACATCATTACTACCTTAAGTTCCTTGGATAAACCTACTGGAAAAGAGAAAAATGGATCTAGCTTCAACGGATCCTTGGATGGCTCGAAGTTCTTGAAGCAGAATCATGACACGAAAACAAGTTCAAGTAAGATCATCACTTGAAATAAGATTGTTATAGTTATAAAAATTGAACCAAAGTTTGAATATGATTATTAACTTGTATTAGAATGATAACCTACTGTAAGAAACAAAGATTTCTTGAGGTTGGAAGATCACCTTACAAGATTGGAAGTGAGCTAGCAAACTTGAAAGTATTCTTGATTTTATGTAACTAGAACTTGTAGAATATATGAAGAACACTTAGAACTTGAAGATAGAACTTGAGAGAGATTAATTAGATGAAGAAAATTGAAGAATGAAAGTGTTTGTAGGTGTTTTTGGTCGTTGGTGTATGGATTAGATATAAAGGATATGTAATTTTGTTTTCATGTAAATAAGTCATGAATGATTACTCATATTTTTGTAATTTTATGAGATATTTCATGCTAGTTGCCAAATGATGGTTCCCACATGTGTTAGGTGACTCACATGGGCTGCTAAGAGCTGATCATTGGAGTGTATATACCAATAGTACATACATCTAAAAGCTGTGTATTGTACGAGTACGAATACGGGTGCATACGAGTAGAATTGTTGATGAAACTGAACGAGGATGTAATTGTAAGCATTTTTGTTAAGTAGAAGTATTTTGATAAGTGTATTGAAGTCTTTCAAAAGTGTATAAATACATATTAAAACACTACATGTATATACATTTTAACTGAGTCGTTAAGTCATCGTTAGTCGTTACATGTAAGTGTTGTTTTGAAACTTTTAGGTTAACGATCTTGTTAAATGTTGTTAACCCAATGTTTATAATATCAAATGAGATTTTAAATTATTATATTATCATGATATTATCATGTATGAATATCTCTTAATATGATATATATACATTAAATGTCTTTACAACGATAATCGTTACATATATGTCTCGTTTAAAAATCATTAAGTTAGTAGTCTTGTTTTTACATATGTAGTTCATTGTTAATATACTTAATGATATGTTTACTTATCATAGTATCATGTTAACTATATATATATCCATATATATGTCATCATATAGTTTTTACAAGTTTTAACGTTCGTGAATCACCGGTCAACTTGGGTGGTCAATTGTCTATATGAAACATATTTCAATAAATCAAGTCTTAACAAGTTTGATTGCTTAACATGTTGGAAACATTTAATCATGTAAATATCAATCTCAATTAATATATATAAACATGGAAAAGTTCGGGTCACTACACCCAGAGCTTCAAGAGTTATCTAGTCAATTGCAAGAGGTGTTAGACAAGGGATTTATTAGACCGAGTTCTTCGCCTTGGGGAGCTCCGGTCCTGTTTGTTAAGAAGAAGGATGGGTCGATGAGGTTGTGTATCGACTACAGAGAATTGAACAAGCTGACAATCAAGAATCGGTATCCGCTACCGAGGATTGATGACTTATTTGATCAGCTGCAGGGATCTAGCTGTTATTCAAAGATTGATTTGAGATCCGGGTATCATCAATTGAGAATCAAAGAAGCTAATGTCCCGAAGACAGCGTTTAGAACACGTTATAGGCATTATGAGTTTACAATGATGTCGTTTGGTTTGACGAACGCACTAGCAGTGTTCATGGACCTCATGAACGGTGTGTGTAAACCATACCTTGATAAATTCGTCATTGTGTTCATTGATGATATATTGGTGTACTCCAAGAACAGAGAAGAGCACGAGCAGCATCTACGTTCGATATTGACTATGCTTAGAGAAGAGCAGTTGTATGCAAAGTTTTCTAAGTGTGACTTTTGGTTACCAGAAGTACAATTTCTTGGCCATGTTGTAGGGGCCAATGGAATACAGGTTGATCCAGCAAAGATTGAGTCGGTTAAGAATTGGGAAACTCCAAAGACGCCAAAGCAGATTAGGTAATTTTTGGGTCTAGCTGGTTACTAACGGAGATTCATTGAAGGATTCTCTAAGATCGCCCGACCATTGACCGCATTGACTCATAAGGGCAAGAAGTTTGTGTGGTCAGAACCGCAAGAGACTGCATTTCAGTTGTTGAAAGAGAAGTTAACAACTGCACCAGTATTATCTCTACCCGAAGGAAGTGAAGATTTTGTTGTTTATTGTGATGCCTCACATCAAGGAATGGGTTGCGTGCTTATGCAACGAAACAAAGTTATTGCTTATGGATCGCGTCAGTTAAAGATTCACGAGCAGAACTACACTACGCATGACCTTGAGTTAGGAGCTGTTGTCTTTGCACTTAAAATGTAGAGACACTACCTGTTTGGAACCAAGTTCACTATCTTCACTGACCATAAGAGTTTACAGCACATATTCGATCAGAAGCAGCTCAACATGAGACAACGACATTGGATGGAACTATTTAATGATTATAACTGCGAACTTCAATACCATCTGGGCAAGGCGAATGTTGTGGCAGATGCCTTAAGCAGAAAGGAGCGAGAGAGACCTCTTAGGGTTAAAGTGCTTAACATAGTTGTCCGTATGAATCTCACATCACAAATCTGCGAAGCACAACAAGAAGCCATGAAACACGAAAATGTTGATGTTGAATTTCTCAAAGGGATGGATAAGAAGTTTGACATCAAGGAGGATGGAACACGGTACTTTGCTAACCGAATTTGGGTACCAAAGTTTGGTGGATTGAGAGAACTAGTGTTGGAGGAAGCACACAAGTCGAGATACTCAATTCATCCGGGATCAGATAAAATTTACCAAGATTTGAAGGCATTTTATTGGTGGCCAAACTTGAAAGCTGACATTGCCACTTATGTCGGGAAGTGCTTGACTTGCGCTAAAGTCAAGGCTGAGCATTAGAAGCCATCAGGATTACTGATTCAACCAGAGATTCCCCAGTGGAAGTGGGAAGGAATTTCCATGGACTTCATTACGAAACTGCCGAGAACAGCGGGAGGTCACGATACTATTTGGGTTATCGTGGATCATCTCACTAAGTCCGCACACTTCATACCGATAAGAGAAACTGATAAAATGGAGAAGTTGGCTCAAATCTACATTAAGGAAGTCGTCTCTAGGCATGGAGTGCCTATATCTATTATATCCGACCGCGACAGCAGATTTACTTCCAGGTTTTGGCAATCATTGTAGAAAGCAATGGGGACGCGTTTAGATATGAGTACAGCATATCACCCTCAGACGGATAGCCAGAGCGAACGAACTATTCAGACTTTTGAGGACATGTTGAGAGAGTGTGTCATTGATTTCGAAAACGGATGGGATAAGTATTTACCACTAGCTGAGTTCTCCTACAATAACAGCTACCATGCGAGTATTAAAGTTGCACCTTTCGAGGCATTGTATGGAAGGAAGTGTAGATCTCCCATTTGTTGGAGCCAGTTGGGAGATAGTCAGTTGACAGGTCCTGAGATTATTCAGGAGACAACTGAGTAAGTTCTACAGATTCAGGAACGACTGAGAACGGCTCAAAGTTGACAAAAGAGTTTTGTCGATGTTAGATGAAAGGACATAGAATTCCAAGTTGGAGACAAAGTTATGCTTAAAGTATCACCTTGGAAGGTTGTTGTACGATTTGGGAAACGAGGTAAACTGAGTCCTCGCTATGTTGGACCATTTGAGATAATTGAAAGAGTTGGACCAGTAACTTACATATTGGAACTACCACAAGCACTCAGCGGTATTCATGACGTTTTCCATGTATCCAATCTAAAGAAGTGTCTAGCCGATGATAATTTGATTATTCCTTTAGAGGAACTACGTATCGACGACAAACTTCATTTCATTGAGGAACCTGTTGAAATCTTGGGCCGAGAGGTCAAACAGTTGAAGCAAAGCAGAATTCCTATAGTTAAAGTTCGGTGGAACGCGAGAAGAGGACCAGAGTTCACGTGGGAGCGTGAAGACCAGATGAGGCTGAAGTATCCGCAATTGTTTCCCGAGGAAACCACTTCAGCGGACGATCACTAAAATTTTGGGATGAAATTTTCAATAACAGGTGGGTAATGTAACAACCCTGATTTTTCCGTTACTTTCGTTAACCTTCCGTTAGTTTATTTAACGGCGATTATTTAACTTTTATGTGTTTACGTGTATTAAATGCGTACTTGACCTTTGGAGGGTTTTAATAATTAATATGGGTTGATATTAATTCAAATAAATATTTCGGATAATGAAATACGATAAAAACGATATGATTTTGATAATAGCTTTTTGAGCAGCGAAATGCTCGGGTTTATTTTAATAATTAATTTAATTAATTATTAACTTTTTAAAATGTTTAATTTATTGGGATTTTAATAAATTAAGCGATTGGTTGCGTTTAACGATCGAATTAGCGTTCCGGGCCTTCGGTACGACAAAACGACACTTAAAACGGACCACGAATACACGGGATTGCAAAACGAGAGCCCGGGAACCCATGGTGGGCCCCATTCCGTTGAACCCCCTCCCCTCCCCCTTTTATGTTTAATTTTTACTACTTGGAGGACTTATGTGCAATTTAGGATAATTAGGGCTAGTTATTTAAGGCTTGTGTTAAACCTAATTTAATCATAATACCCTCACAATAAAAATTACGCAGTCATCTCCCTCCCTGGCTCCCTCCATCGTCGACCAACACCATCACCACCATACCTTCATCTTTCAAAATTAGCAAAAGTGTTATACACGAATCGCGTTCATCTCCTCGTTCTCTATCCATTGGTATAAACAATTTTGTGATCAAAGGTATAATTTCATGAACCCTAATTCTTAAAAATCTGATTTTTATAAAGTTTCATAGTTATGTTGTCAATTGCTCAAGTCTATACGCGTACGTGTTAATTGTAATCGTTATTTTGATTGTTTGATGCGCTAGGGTTTAAAAACGAATTTGTATTTGTTTGATCAGAAAATTAAGTTTTTCAAATGTTAATTATTATCTTATAATCAGATTCCTTGCGAAAAACTATTGAGTTAAGGCTTTGGATTCGCTTGATTTCGTTTCCGTATGATTAAGTTATATCGATTTGAATTATCGTTGTGTTTTTGTTGATTGATCAGAAATCTGGTATTGATAGAAAACGAAATGGAATGTGAGACTTATACCACTGGAAATATAATTTAAAAACACTCAAGTTAGACTAGGATATCATGTTGTTTGCTTATGTATAGCCCGAGATATGCTAGAATTAGTGTAAATGTAGTTTTATACAGTATTTGCATGAAAATAACCGTGTATGATAAAATGTGTTAACTTCTGTGATTTAAGCTTTGTATATTTGAAAATTAGACAAAAATTAATTCATCTTTCATGTAGATATCATAGGCTAATTGTATCTAGATCTTCGGATAATCGTATGCGAATGTGACTAACGAAATGGGAATCGAATCTATAAATTGAACACGGTTTTGTACTTTTTGAATATTTTATATTGATTGAGCATGTATTCTTCTGGAAAATGAAACTTAATATTATATGTGACTTATTTTTAGTTTATGTCAATCTCTGAAACCTTATGCATTGGGCACAATAGAGCCATACTTTATGTGAATTCTGATTTGAGTTGAAAACTGAATGATTAACTTTCACGAATAAACTGTATCAATTGGCTAAACAAAAGTGGCTAGATTTTTTATATGTGTTACTTTGATTTGTCCTTGAACTATGGCCACTTGTCTTGTATCAATTTCATGTTCCTAACTCTGGTTATAGCCGAAATGAAATCAGTGCGCGGTCAGAAACTGACTGGGTAAACCCCAAATGTATTCCTTCTGATTCCTGACTTTTAATTGTCGTATGAGTCCCTGGCGGACTTTTTGGAATCAATTTTGAGTCTAATTATGATCTGGAGTTTGTCATATTTACTTGAATTTTGTACTATGATATATTGTGCTAAGTGTGCTACATGTTCGTAAATTTGGTGCATAACGATAAACTGAAATTGTGAAAATGATTATTCATGACCTAAAATGTATTGTATGACTTAGGTTTGACATGTTGACCAATATTTGACATGAACCTACTGATGTTGACTTTATTTGACCACATTGACCAAGTTTGACTTTCAGTTTGACTTCGGTTGACTTTGTTTGACTTGCATGATATAGTTGACTTTTACTTTAAATCGCGTCGAGTCGAGCAATAAGACAACGTACACTATGAAACCACACTTATATAAGATACATATATTGACCAACCTACGTACGTATACTTAGGTTACATTACTCGGGTCTAAACCGTACAAGTCATTTGTCTTTCATTCCGAGCTTATTTAGAAGTGAGTCTACAGTCCCGCTTTTTACATGTTTTCAGGGATGAGAATACACGCTGTTATATTTACATTTTCAAATGCTTTATATTAACATGAGTACTACACATATGCATATTGAGTTTGTTCAAAAAGCCTATAGCTTGAATACTTTTAATACCATTTGGTAGGCACAATTTATATGGACGGATCCGTTAGGTTGACAACCTCACCCACTATAAAAGCAGTGGTGCATTTACATTGAACATTTAATACATCTGAACAGTGTATAACATTTTACGAGGTAAGGTGGGTATAGTGGTTTCTATACTCGGGTCTTTGCTAGTATTCAGGTGCTCGGTTTATGCTTGCGATAGAATCTTGTGGTCAATGAAACTAAACTATTTTTCTGATAACTGTTTTTCAGATACTGTTACATTATTTTAAACCTGTAGATTCACCAACATTATTTGTTGACCTGTTTTTATGTGTTATTATTCTCAGGTCCTTAAGAGGTATGCTTCCGCTGTGTTTGCTGCATGTCTGGCCGTGGAGTCAGCATTTGATTTTTAAAGAACATTATTTACTTTAGCATTTAAAACTTTTATAACTATTTAAATACTGTTGGCTTGTGGTTACGATCACAACAGTGTTTCTATTTTGGGATTTCTGACTTTTGTTTTTGAAAGTTATTATTTTAAATAAAATTAAATGCGATTGTTTTAAACGTCTCATATATAGGGCGTAACTGTTAACTGTGGGACTGGAATTAACACGCCGTCAGATGGTATTTTGGCGGGGTGTTATATACTGGTATGCCAATTCCAGTCTATGAACTTTCTGGTGATAAATGTTAAAGAGCTCAGGGTGACATAGAGGCTAAGAATATTGTCATGCAAGTTATTCCATATGAGCTATTTGAAAATGTTAATAGCAACACTACTGCAAAAGATATATGGGATGAGATCAAACGACAACAAGAAGGTTATGACATGTCAGACGTTACTAAATTGAATAAGGCTCTGGGATTGTATGAAGATTTCAAGCAGGAACCAGAAGAACAACTCAAGGATACCTACCGTCGTTTCAATGGTGTTCTCAATGAGTTGAAAAGGTGTAAGATTGTAAAAGTACATGCTGAAGTCAACATGAAATTCCTCAAAAAGCTCAATGCTGATTGGCTTCCTTATGGAACCATTGTTCGATCTACCAAAGAGATTGACAAGTTGACTATTCATGAGCTTGTTGGAGTTCTTATGCATTACCAACCTGAAGTGTCTAAACTTCAAGAAGGAAGGAAAGAGTCTTCTTCAAGTGATCATCTTGCTCTAATTGCCAAAAAGAAGAGCAAATCATTTTCCAAAAGCTTGTCCAAGAAAGTGCTTCTTGAAGAATCAACTGATTCTGAAGAGTTGAATCTTTCTGATGTTGATGATTCACACCTCGAATTATTCAAGATGGCAGCCATGTTCATAAATGCCTTGAACAAACACAAGTTTAAAGGCAAATCAAGAAATCAACGCAAACACTCATCATCTTCCTCGTACTACAAGAAAGCTGATCAATCCAAACAACAACGTGCTGATGATTCCAAGAAGGAAGATTCAATCTGTTTCAATTGTGGCAAAGCTGGTCATTACTCTCGTGAGTGCAAGATTCCTAAGAAGAAGGACGCAGCTTACTACAAGAAGAAAATGTTGATGGCTAAGATTGTAGAAACTGGGGGAGAGCTGAAACCGGTTGATGATACTTGGTTTAACTAGACTGATGATTCAGACTCAGAGGTGGAACATGCAAATGTTTGCAAGGTGACTAAGCTCATCAAAGCTAAGGAAGCATTGGAGAATTCTGACTCAACATCTGACGATGATGAGGTACAATCAACTGAAATCTCACCTGATTTTATAAAAATGTAAAATGACTTGATGAAGAATCTGGTCTCAATGTCAAAAAAAGTCAAAGGTTTAAAATCTGAAAACAAGGTTTTAAAAGATAAAATCAAACTTTCTGAGACAAACCATCTTCATCCAAATTACAATCGAAATTGCAAAAGTTGACTGTCCAACTCAGCTCCTCGGAATCTGAGTTGGAAGATCTTAAAAAGACAATTCATCCGATTAAAGTCGAACGAACTGATTATCGTTTAAAATCTGAACGACTTGCAGAAAAAGTTTAATTCTTAGAAAAAGATCTTTCTGATTTAAAAAACCAACATGAACCCACACTTTCAAAGCTAAACAAGAAAATTATTCATTTGGAAAACGCAATAATTGAAAAAGACACTGAAATCTCTTCATTGTCAAAAGAGTCTGTTCTAATGAAAGCTCAACTTGCTCGATATGAGGAAAAACTCTATCGAACAGAGCAATCTAAAGCTATCATGGATATGCAACTTTCAAAACAAACGATTTTCATGAATAGACCAAAAACGATTCATGGTGAAAAGTGGGGGTTGGGTTTTGAAGATCCTAAGATCTTAGATGGAGCTTCCAAAAAGATTCCAGGATTATATCATTCTGATTACTTTCAAGCTGGTTTACCACCGCATTTTGTGCATTCTTCTGATGCTGATTTTGATGATATTATTGTTAATCGCAAATCTAAAAAATACCATCAAATTAGCTTAATGTATGAGAAAATTAATGCAAAATGGGTAAATCAAATCGTGCTTTCTTGAAGGAACTTGTTGAAACTGAAAAGAATGTGCAATGTGCTAATTATGTGCCGACACGTAGATTGGTTTACATTCCTACACTCATGCTAGAGAAATACCTTTTAATGCTTGAGAATGACGTGTTTAACAAACCTAGTTCTAGCATTGTTAACATAGATGAGGTGTTTGATGAACCAACTTTTGATGTGAAACCAAATCTACCTGCTTTACCTGCATGTTCTGATAATGTTTTTCATGAAGACCTAGCACATGAACTAACTGTTTTCTTTGAGACAGAATCTCTAGGTCAAAATTCGTTAGATGAAAAATTAGAACCTCATACTGAACCGATCATTGAACCTTTGATAGATTTTGAAAGTCAACTTGATCCTTTGCACGATTATTATTTGCATTTACCTGCTGTACGTAATTTGAATCGTATAGTAGCTCAACTAGAAAAGGAGAATATTGACTTGCAACTTAAGTGCCAATCATTAGAACAAATGATTGCTCTGTGTGATAAATTGCCTTCACTGCCTAAGAAAGAATGTTCTTATGTTTTTAAGGAGGGTGAAGTGATAGTTTCTGCTGAAGAATTATGTCTTGAGATTAAAAGCTTAAAACAAAAGATAATTCAACTGAAACAGGCTAACACACTTAAGCAATCGTCTAATGTTGAAACCAATGTGCTTGAATGTATTGGTGGGATTACTAAGAAGGGGAAGGGAACAACAACATCTAAGGATGTAAAACCCATTACTATTCTTAAAAATCCTCTACGTTCTCAATTTGGCAATCGTGGTTCAAAAGTTGTTTCTACAACTCAGTTTGTTGTCAAAAAGGTTCATTCTCCCGATGGTTCTGTGTCAACTGGAAAGATTACTATGATTCCAATGACAAAAACTTCAAAAGCGAGTTTTTTAACGACATCAGTTAAGTCCACACAACACACAAGTCCTAAACCTGATTTAAGTGAGTATGATGCAAAAGAACGTAAAATCAAATTGGAAATTTTGCAAAATCAATCATCTCATGTGTCAACTGAAAAGTTTGGACGTCTAACTAACAAAGGTGTTTTTCGTGTCACAGGTCATAATCCAAACTTGAATTACAAATCTGTATAGGTTTCTAAGTCCACGACTAAGAAATTAGCAACCAAACCAACGCAATCTGCTAGTCGGCCTAGGAAATCACCTCATGTTTTTCAATTTTCGTCTATGAACAAAACATCTACTTGGAATAAGTTGTGTGTTAAGACTTCTGATAACGATGTAAAACTTGATATTGCGTATGATGATTCATGTAATGTGGTTTTATATGATGCTTTATTGTCTAAACTGCATGATGCTTTACGTGATTATCTTGTCGTTAATCCAAAGTTTGTTGTTGGTACTAACCGTAGAGGACCCAAGAAACTTTGGGTACCTAAACTCTAGGAAATTCACATTTACAGGGTTTCGACGTCTGTGTTTGGTATATCGATTCCGGTTGTTCTCGACACATGACGGGCGATAAATCCTTGATTGTCAACTTCATTGACAAATTCCTAGGAACGGTCACTTTTGGAGATGATGAAATTGCAGCGATAACGGGTTACGGAGATTTTGTGCAAAATGGCATAACAATCAAACGGGTTTCATATGTTGAAGGTTTGGGGTGCAGTTGATTTAGTGTGAGTCAATTCTGCGATGGAGATCTTAAAGTTCTGTTTGAACGTCGACAATGCTCAGTGCAATCCACCGAAGGAAATGATCTTCTTGTTGGTAAACGTTGTGCTTCACTATACACTATTGACCTCAATGATGCACCTTCACATACAACCATGTGTTTGGCCACTCGTTCTACCAAAGAAAATTCATGGTTATGGCATCATCAGATGTCACACCTGAATCACAAGGGTATCAATCGACTAGTCTCTAAAGACTTAGTTGATGGTATTCCAACCTTTCACTATGATAAACATCATGTTTGTCCATCATGTGCGATGGGTAAGCTGAAACGGACTAATCATCCGCTTAAGCAAAACCCTAGTACTTCATCGTCTTTACAATTATTGCATATGGACTTATGTGGACCCATGCGTATTTCTAGCCTAGGTGGCAAGAAACATGTGCTTGTCATTGTCGATGACTATACCCGTTTTACATGGATTTTTCTTTTGCGAACTAAGTCAAAGACCCCCGCCATTATCATTGAGTTCATTAAAAAGACTCAACGCTCTTTTAACAAACATGTTAAGAGCATTCTAACTGATAATGGGACGAAATTCAAGAATGACCTGCTTGATAGTTATTTGAAAGACCAAGGCATTGAACATCAATTCTCTGCTGCTCGGACCCCCCAACAGAATGGAGTAGTCAAATGACGTAATCGTACGTTGTGCGAAGCAGCTCGAACGATGCTTGCTTTCTCCAAACTACCTCCAAAAATGTGGGGGGAGGCCATTTCAACTGCATGCTATACCCAAAATTGCTGTATTGTTAATAAACGTTTTGATAAAACTCCATATGAGTTATTATATGGTAGACGCCCGAATGTCAAATATTTTCGTATCTTTGGTTGTATATGCTATGTGCTTAACGATTTTGACAGCCTCGGAAAGTTTGATCCAAATGGCGATCAAGACATATTTCTCGGTTATTCTTCGAACAAAGTTGCTTATCGGGTTTATCACAAATGAACAAAAACGATTAAAGAGAGCATCAATGTCAAGTTCGATGAATTTTCGGGAATGGCTTTTGAACAACTCAGTTCAAAACCCGATCATAACCTGGCTACTTCTTCTTCCGCGCAAAACTCAATTTTCTCGACGAAGGGTGTTCCTACGGTTACATCAGAGGAACTGAATACCTTGTTTGATAGTCTTTATGCTCCTCAACGGATTTCAAATGTTCAAGCCGTACTGGTTACACCGTCACAGTCAACTACTGTGGAGACTCAGCAGAGTCTTTTTGATGAAGATACAACACCTACTTATTCAGCTGTTGCTTCTTCATCCTCCCTACCATCTCCTGTTACTAATAATCTTGAACCTATTCAAGATTCATCAGTTGATACAACTCCAGCTGTTTCTCCAGATACTCTATTGAATCCATTAGATAATGTTACATCAGATCAAGAGGATCAAGGCTCAACGTCAACAACGGTTGATGTTTCAATGAATACCACTGATGTACAACCTCTTCCACACAATCGATGGACTAAAAGTCATCCAATAGATCTTATTAATGGTGATGCATCTGCTCCAGTCTCAACTCGAAGGGCTACTTGGAATATGTGTCTATACACTGCCTTTCTTAGTAAGATTGAACCAACAACGGTTGCTCAAGCTTTACTAGATCTGAACTGGGTGGTTGCAATGCAAGAAGAGATCAATCAATTTGAACGGTTGAAAGTATGGCGATTGGTTCCAAGACCAACTGGTCAACGACCAATAGGGGTTAAGTGGATTTTTAAGAACAAGAAGGATTCTGATGGAATTGTGGTTCGGAATAAGGCACGTCTTGTGGCCAAGGGATATCGACAATAAGAGGGTATTGATTATGACGAAACGTTTGCTCCGGTTGCTAGGATTGAGGCTATTCGTCTTTTCCTTGCATTTGCTTCTCATATGAAGTTCACGGTGTTTCAAATGGATGTCAAAACTGCTTTTCTGAACGGTTATCTTCAAGAGGAAGTCTATGTTGATCAACCAGAAGGCTTTGTTGATCCCATTCATCCAAATCACGTATACTACTTGGAAAAAGCTTTGTATGGTCTGAAGCAAGCACCGCGTGCATGGTACGAGACCTTAACAAAGTATTTGATGGACAATGGCTTCTCTCGTGGAACGATTGATACCACGCTATTCATCCGTAAAAACCACGGTCACATTCTCTTGGTTCAAATTTACGTTGATGACATTATTTTTGGTTCTACGTCCCCGGCCTTATGCAAAGAATTTGGTGACCTTATGGCCAACAAATTCGAAATGAGCATGCTTGACCAATTAAATTTCTTTTTGGGGTTACAAGTAAAACAATTACCAAACGGGATTTTTCTCAGTCAAACAAAGTATATCAATGATATGCTAAAACGTTTTAAAATGACTGCTTTAAAACCAATGACAACCCCAATGAGGACTTTACTGGATGCTGATACTAATGGGGAACCCTTTGATGTTACACTTTATTGAAGCATGGTTGGTTCTTTAATGTATCTGACTGCAAGTCGACCTGACATTACACTTGTTGTAACTGTCTGTGCCCGCTTTCAGTCAAACCCTAAGAAATCTCATTCCAAAGTGGTTGTTAGGATTTTTCAGTACCTTAAAGGTACACCTAACCTTGGGATCTGGTATCCTCATGGATCCGATTTCAATCTCACTGCTTACACTAATGCGAATCATAGCGGTTGCCATGTTGATAGAAAAAGCACATCTGGATCAATTCAGATGTTGGGAAATAGGCTAGTTGGTTGGTCATCCAAAAAGCAGAACTGTGTGTCTTTATCTGAAAGGACCCGTTCATATACATTATAAACGATTCACAATAGTTGATTACATCGCGAGGTATTTGACCTCTATATGATACATTTTACAAACATTGCATTCGTTTCTAAAAGACAAACTTTCTTTACAACGAAAGTTGACAGGCATGCATACCATTTCATAATATCTACTATCCAGCTATAAATTGATTTAATAATAATCTTTGATGAACTCAATGACTCGAATGCAATGTTCTTCGAAATATGCTATGAAAGACTCCAAGTAATATCTTTAAAATGAGCAAATGCACAGCGGAAGATTTCTTTAACA
Source organism: Rutidosis leptorrhynchoides (assembly GCF_046630445.1). Taxonomy (NCBI): domain Eukaryota; kingdom Viridiplantae; phylum Streptophyta; class Magnoliopsida; order Asterales; family Asteraceae; genus Rutidosis; species Rutidosis leptorrhynchoides. The sequence goes on along the minus strand of NC_092341.1, from coordinate 205,657,962 downwards.
CCCGAGAATAAACATGCTTTAAAGTGTCAACCAAAAGGTTAGTGAGTTCATTAGTTTATCATAATCATTTATTTCAATCATTTTAATAGACCACAAGAATTTCATTTCCAGTTCTCATAAATATACGTCCCATGCATAGAGACAAAAATAATCATTCATATGGTAAACACCTGGTAACTGACATTAACTAGATACATATAAGAATATCCCCTATCATTCCGGGATCCTCCTTCGGACATGATATAAATTTCGAAGTACTAAAGCATCCGGTACTTTGGATGGGGTTTGTTAGGCCCAATAGATCTATCTTTAGGATTCGCGTCAATTAAGGTGTCTGTTCCCTAATTCTTAGATTACCAGACTTTAATAAAAAAGGGGCATATTCAATTTCGATAATTCAACCATAGAATGTAGTTCCAATTACTTGTGTCTATTTCGTCAAACATTTATAAAAGCACATGTATTCTCAGTCCCAAAAAATATAAAGGGTAAAAAGGCAAATGAAACTCACCATACTATATTTCATAGTAAAAATACATATAACGTCATTGAACAAGTGCAAGGTTGGCCTCGGATTCACGAACCTATATTAATTATATATATTTATGTGTTGGTCAATGTTTGTCTAACAAAATAGGTCAAGTAATAGTGTACCATAATCCTAATGCTCGAGACTAATATGCATAGGTCAACAAAAGTCAATTTGACTCAAAATGATATCCAAAATCTATACATAATTAATATATAGTTTAAATGTCATCGTTTTATATTTTTAAATATTTTTAAAAGATTTAATAAAGTAAATAATATAATTCATTTATTAATAAATAAAACTTTATATAAAAAATTATACTTTCATATATCTTAAGTATTAAAATTTATAAAGTTCATAAAAAAATTATGATAAATCTTATTAAGGTAGTTATATTATTTGTATTACAATAATATCTATAATAATAGTAAGTAAAAGTTGTATTATTTTGTAATAATAATTATTATCATAAAAATATCAATATTTATAATTACTAAGATGACATTATGGTAAAACGATAATTCTAATTATGAGAACTTTAATATTTACGATACTTTTTAATATTATTTTTAAAATAATAATTCTATTTAAAATGATAATAATAATGATATTTTATAGTAACAATGACATTTCTATAAAAATGATAATTTTTGTTAAAATGATAATTTTAATACTAACGATACTTTTAATAATAATAGTAATAATAAAAATAATAAGAACGATAATTTTATCTAAATCAATATCTTATAATATTTTAATTTCATCAATATACTCTTACTCGTTATTTCCTAATCATTTCGTTTAATAGCTTTTAATCGTCTTTTATATCGTGTTCATAATAATGATAATAATAGTAATCAAAATAATTAGGTGTTACAAATATTTGTTTTAATTACACTAATATTAATAATGATAGTTACTATAACATTATTAACGATAATACTAATAATTATCTTAATGATAATATAGTAATAATAATAATAATAATAATAATAACAATAACAATAACCATTTTTAAATAATGATATATATATTAATGATGATAATAATAATAATAATAATAATAATAATAATAATACTAATAATAATAATAATAATAATAATAATAATAATAATAATAATTGGATAATAATAATAATACTAATTATAACTTTAACGATAATAACGATAGTAATAATAAAAAAAAATAACAATTTTTAATGATAAATCCCTTTTATTGATAAAGATAATAATAATGATAATAATAAGATAAAACTAGAACGACGATAAAAAAGACGATAATAATAATCATTTTTAATAAAAATATCAAAAATTCAATTGATTATAACTTCTAATCCATTCATCGAAACCATTCGATATCTAAAGGAAAAGTTCTTAATTTTTCGCTAGCTTTCCAAGAACATGCATATCTTATACCTTATCTCAACCGCAAGTGTAACTAATTCAAGATTCAACCTAACCTGTCTAAGGGCAATATCAAAAGTACAAGCATGCATAATCCTAAATACTCGAGCACTAGTCAGGGATACACTATTAGTATGTAAAAGTTAAATTATGAGTACTCACGTATCAATATTGAGATTCAATATTGCAGGAAAGGTACGTAGACGCAACGGAAATGATAAACACTATATTGACCTCACGAGCATACCCATGAACCATACTCAATCACCTCCATAGCTATAACCCATAATTTTCTTAATCCTATCCTACTCGAAAAACATTTCGAAATCACTCGGACAGCACTCCGTCGTAATATTTTATGTATACTAATAATATCTTGAAATAATACGGAGTAAATATATATATGTAAATCGATTGAATTATTAAAGTGAATTATTAAAGTATGAATTATTAAAGTGAATTATTGAAGTATGAATTATTAAAGTGAATTATTAAAGTATGAATTATTAAAGTGAATTATTAAAGTATGAATTATTAAAGTGAATTATTAAAGTATGAGTAAAGTAAAAATAAAGTAAAGGTAAAGTTTAAGTATATTAAAAGTATAAAACTATGTACGTATAATACGCGTATAAATATATATAATATTAATTTAAATCGTTATATATATTTAATAAAATAAAATATAAATATCGTTATCTTTATCATACTAGTTAAGTAATGAGTTGTCAAAAGTGGTTCTAGATATTTATAAAAGTTATATACGTTTTAATAATAAAGTTCTTTTTAAACTGAAAACGATTTTGTACGTTTGAAACTAAATAGATCAATCGAGTCTTTATGAGATTCAATCTTCCACTATCCTTTGTCTAGTTCTCAATGATTGACAATTTGTTCTTATTTATAAATCACTTTACCATTTTTCGAATATTGTTAAAATGGAAAGATTTCTCAAATCAACGTGGGCCTTTCAACAGAGACTTGTAATCATAATTCAATATATCGGATAATTCAATCATTTGATCTTATCTTCTAATTCCATTGATAAATATTTTGAAATAGATACAATCATATAAAGTATTTAATCTAAAATTTTGTATACGTTTCAAGTTATAATATATATACATATATACATATATAATCATATTCGTTTAATGGTTCGTGAATCGTTGGAACTTGGTCGAGGTTGAATGAATGTATAAACATAGTTTAAAATTCTTGAAATTTAACTTAACAAATATTGCTTATCGTGTCGGAAACATATAAAGATTAAAGTTTAAATTTGGTTGGAAATTTCCGGGTTGTCACATTATCAACAGCTGAGTCTGAGTACATTGCTGCAGCTCATTGTTGTTCACAAGTTTTGTGGATGCAAATTTAACTTTCAGACTATGGCTTTAAGTTTTCTAAGACCCCAATTTACTGTGATTCACAAAGTGCTATTGCAATAACAAGCAACCCGGTCCAGCATTCTAAGACTAAACACATAGATATTCGCTATCATTTTATTAAGGACCATGTAGAGAAAGGGGATGTAGAGTTATACTTTGTGCCTACCAAAATGCAATTAGCTGACATGTTCACTAAGCCCTTAAATGAACTTAGGCTAAAGTTCTTGATCAAAGAGATTGGCATGGTAGAGTATAGTGCTTGATATTCCTTAGATCTGTTGGGACTTATTCTTGGGATCTTGTGTTTAGGAGGAGTAGATACTTTCTAGGGGGAGCACCTACTTTCATATGCTTTGGATATCATCTTTTAAGGGGGAGTCTTTAGATTTATGTTAACTTCCTGGATATAATTGTTCAATGGTTACGTAAGGGGGTGGTAACTCATTGATTTCATATTTCAAGGGGGAGTTAATTCATTTTCTAGGGTAATTTATCAAAATGCTGATTTACGTTCTTGTATATCACATTTTGAGGGGGAGAAAAAGGAAGAAAATGAGAAAATTACTCAAAAATATTGTTTTTTCAAAAGTGAATTCATAAATTCTTTGTTTTATATCTGAAATAATTCACTAAAGCTTGCATACATCTCAGTATGCAACCCGTTTTAACAATTGGTATCACTGAAGATTTGTACTTTATTCACAAATTCAAAGTTCTTTTAAGTACAAATCTTATTTTGAAAAATTCATAAAAATTGAAAAAGATAAAATTCAAAAATATTTGATTTTTACTGAATAAATGCTATTTTTAGCATTATACCGAATCTGACATCCAACAGTACAGATTCGGTAAGTTCAAAGTTTTCAAAAATTGTCTCAGAATTGTTTTTCATGAATAGATTGAAATGAATGTTAAGAGGAAAAATCAATTTGTCAAGATTTTGAAGTTAAATTGATAAAGTTTTGAAAAGTGGACTGTATTCGGTAAAATAGGCCCATTCGGTAAAGCCCATTCGGTATTTTATCTTCGATATCTATAAAAGGAGGGTCAAAGTCAAAATACTCTCTTACTGTGCTTAATTACCTACCGAGTCTTACTGATCATAACGAATCTGCCTAATCTACCGAATCCGTTCTTCTATTTCTTCAAATCTTTGGTATAATTTCATTTTAATCATTGCTTTAGTTACATTCGTGTAGATCTGAGATAATTAAATGTTTTTCAACCAGAAAAGATCAAAATAACTGGATTATGTCTCTCAATTTTGAAATTTTGTTGATTATACCGAGTCTGAGTCGTATTCTTTTAATCTTTGATTAGACTCAATTGATTTGGTTAATTAACATGAATTCTTGTCTAGTCTGAGTTATATTGATTGATCTATCATTTGACCAAGCTTGATTACATGTTTAATTGATTGTTTAATGGATTCTGTATCTACCGAATATGTTCTGTCTACTGTACCGAGTCTGTTCATACGATTAACATGTTGATCTGCTTCTAATTGAGTGGTTAATTGATTATGGTTGTGATTTTACATGATAGAATATGCATGTTTGAGTGACTTTATGTTAATTTTGGAGATACCAAATCTGTTCTTCTCTTGATACCGAATCTGACTTTTGGTACCTTGAAACTTTCTGATTTTTATCTTCAAACACTTAACATGTTTATTCTATATCTTTCTGATCTGAAAACTCAAGCTTATTTGGTTACAGAATCTCAAATTTTCATGACTACCGAATCTGCTTGAATTGTGTCTAAAAAAAAAAATTGACTAAATGTTGTTCTGATTCTTAGTGTTATATAATTGATTTTGCATGATGAATTTGTATTGTGATGAATATCATATGAATGTCATGATTGTCAATTACTTGTTCATATTTGAGAATAAAGAATTTTTATATCTTAGAAAAACCATAAAAATCATAAAATATAAAAGATAAAACATATACAAAGAATTTCAAAGGCAAATAAGAATAGAGATATATGCTTAATGTTAAATATCTTGTGGTCTTCTATTTCTTATTTATACAGCTAAATGACGAACAATCACTTCATCAACTCTGAAACCAACATTCCCTGCAACTACTGGACTGCAATTCTAGAGAGGCACACTCTGTGGCCTGCTCTAAACTCTACAGTCAGTGTACCTGTAAAAGATCTGGAACTACTTAACAGAACAATTAGGTTTGTGGAAGCTACACAACCTACTGCTAAAAATCCAGAGGGAACACAAGCTCGTTTTGAATTTCAACTGAGAGGAGTTCAAGGGAGGAGGAGTATCACTAAGGCTGATTTCAGGAGGATATTCAGACTTCCTGTTGTGCAGAATGCCCCTGCTTTTCCTACTACTTAACAGATGATGTCATCTGTCTTTGATCTTGGTTATGTTGGAGCCCGCAATGTTCCTCTGGCTAAGTTTCAGAAGAAATATCTGCATTCAAGGTGGTACGTGATCTTCTCAATCATCAACCGATGCTTTCTGATGAAAAGGAGTGGATCCGACAGCCTGATCGTGCCTATGCTGAAGTTGTTCTACTCTTTCATAAGAGTAGAAACTCTTGACTATGCAGAACTAATATGGGACTTGGTTCAAGGTCAAGCTGATAAACCAAGGGGTTCATATGTAGTGACCCGAACTTTTACATGTTTATATATATTAATTGAGATTAATATTTACATGATTAAATGTTTCCAACATGTTAAGCAATCAAACTTGTTAAGACTTGATTAATTGAAATATGTTTCATATAGACAATTGACCACCCAAGTTGACCGGTGATTCACGAACGTTAAAACTTGTAAAAACTATATGATGACATATATATGGATATATATATAGTTAACATGATACTATGATAAGTAAACAGATCATTAAATATATTAACAATGAACTACATATGTAAAAACAAGACTACTAACTTAATGATTTTTAAACGAGACATATATGTAACGATTATCGTTGTAAAGACATTTAATGTATATATATCATATTAAGAGATATTCATACATGATAATATCATGATAATATAATAATTTAAAATCTCATTTGATATTATAAACATTGGGTTAACAACATTTAAGAAGATCGTTAACCTAAAGGTTTCAAAACAACACTTACATGTAACGACTAACGATGACTTAACGACTCAGTTAAAATGTATATACATGTAGTGTTTTAATATGTATTTATACACTTTTGAAAGACTTCAATACACTTATCAAAATACTTCTACTTAACAAAAATGCTTACAATTACATCCTCGTTCAGTTTCATCAACAATTCTACTCGTATGCACCCGTATTCGTACTCGTACAATACACAGCTTTTAGATGTATGTACTATTGGTATATACACTCCAATGATCAGCTCTTAGCAGCCCATGTGAGTCACCTAACACATGTGGGAACCATCATTTGGCAACTAGCATGAAATATCTCATAAAATAACAAAAATATGAGTAATCATTCATGACTTATTTACATGAAAACAAAATTACATATCCTTTATATCTAATCCATACACCAACGACCAAAAACACCTACAAACACTTTCATTCTTCAATTTTCTTCATCTAATTGATCTCTCTCAAGTTCTATCTTCAAGTTCTAAGTGTTCTTCATAAATTCCAAAAGTTCTAGTTTCATAAAATCAAGAATACTTTCAAGTTTGCTAGCTCACTTCCAATCTTGTAAGGTGATCATCCAACCTCAAGAAATCTTTGTTTCTTACAGTAGGTTATCATTCTAATACAAGGTAATAATCATATTCAAACTTTGGTTCAATTTCTATAACTATAACAATCTTATTTCAAGTGATGATCTTACTTGAACTTGTTTTCGTGTCATGATTCTGCTTCAAGAACTTCGAGCCATCCAAGGATCCATTGAAGCTAGATCCATTTTTCTCTTTTCCAGTAGGTTTATCCAAGGAACTTAAGGTAGTAATGATGTTCATAACATCATTCGATTCATACATATAAAGCTATCTTATTCGAAGGTTTAAACTTGTAATCACTAGAACATAGTTTAGTTAATTCTATACTTGTTCGCAAACAAAAGTTAATCCTTCTAACTTGACTTTTAAAATCAACTAAATACATGTTCCATATCTATATGATATGCTAACTTAATGATTTAAAACCTGGAAACACGAAAAACACCGTAAAACCGGATTTACGCCGTCGTAGTAACACCGCGGGCTGTTTTGGGTTAGTTAATTAAAAACTATGATAAACTTTGATTTAAAATTTTTTATTCTGAGAAAATGATTTTTATTATGAACATGAAACTATATCCAAAAATTATGGTTAAACTCAAAGTGGAAGTATGTTTTCTAAAATGGTCATCTAGACGTCGTTCTTTCGACTGAAATGACTACCTTTACAAAAATGACTTGTAACTTATTTTTCCGACTATAAACCTATACGTTTTCTGTTTAGATTCATAAAATAGAGTTCAATATGAAACCATAGCAATTTGATTCACTCAAAACGGATTTAAAATGAAGAAGTTATGGGTAAAACAAGATTGGATAATTTTTCTCATTTTAGCTACGTGAAAATTGGTAACAAATCTATTCCAACCATAACTTAATCAACTTGTATTGTATATTATGTAATCTTGAGATACCATAGACACGTATACAATGTTTCGACCTATCATGTCGACACATCTATATATATTTCGGAACAACCATAGACACTCTATATGTGAATGTTGGAGTTAGCTATACAGGGTTGAGGTTGATTCCAAAATATATATAGTTTGAGTTGTGATCAATACTGAGATACGTATACACTGGGTCGTGGATTGATTCAAAATAATATTTATCGATTTATTTCTGTACATCCAACTGTGGACAACTAGTTGTAGGTTACTAACGAGGACAGCTGACTTAATAAACTTAAAACATCAAAATATATTAAAAGTGTTGTAAATATATTTTGAACATACTTTGATATATATGTATATATTGTTATAGGTTCGTGAATCAACCAGTGGCCAAGTCTTACTTCCCGACGAAGTAAAAATCTGTGAAAGTGAGTTATAGTCCCACTTTTAAAATCTAATATTTTTGGGATGAGAATACATGCAGGTTTTATAAATGATTTACAAAATAGACACAAGTACGTGAAACTACATTCTATGGTTGAATTATTGAAATCGAATATGCCCCTTTTTATTAAGTCTGGTAATCTAAGAATTAGGGAACAGACACCCTAATTGACGCGAATCCTAAAGATAGATCTATTGGGCCTAACAAGCCCCATCCAAAGTACCGGATGCTTTAGTACTTCGAAATTTATATCATATCCGAAGGGTGTCCCGGAATGATGGGGATATTCTTATATATGCATCTTGTTAATGTCGGTTACCAGGTGTTCACCATATGAATGATTTTTATCTCTATGTATGGGATGTGTATTGAAATATGAAATCTTGTGGTCTATTGTTACGATTTGATATATATAGGTTAAACCTATAACTCACCAACATTTTTGTTGACGTTTAAAGCATGTTTATTCTCAGGTGAATATTAAGAGCTTCCGCTGTTGCATACTAAAATAAGGACAAGATTTGGAGTCCATGTTTGTATGATATTGTGTAAAAACTGCATTCAAGAAACTGATTTCGATGTAACATATTTGTATTGTAAACTATTATGTAATGGTCGTGTGTAAACAGGATATTTTAGATTATCATTATTTGATAATCTACGTAAAGCTTTTTAAACCTTTATTTATGAAATAAAGGTTATGGTTTGTTTTAAAAATGAATGCAGTCTTTGAAAAACGTCTCATATAGAGGTCAAAACCTCGCAACGAAATTAATTAATATGGAACGTTTTTAATCAATAAGAACGGGACATTTCAGTTGGTATCCGAGCGTTGGTCTTAGAGAACGAGAATTTTTCATTAGTGTGTCTTATCGAGTTTGTTAGGATGCATTAGTGAGTCTGGACTTCGACCGTGTTTACTTGAAAAATGATTGCTTAACAAATTTTGTTGGAAACTATATATTTTTAACATGTGAATATTATGTGATATATTAATCACTTAACGCGTTTGATATTATGTGATAGATGTCTACCTCTAGAACAAGTCCCATTGACTCACCTAATAATAATGAAGAGTCAAATGTAAATTGGAATGATTCGTGGACTGATTCACAAGTTCCCGAAGAGGAACCGGAAGAAGAGTCGGAACCGGAAGAAGAATCGGAACCGGAAGAAGAATCGGAACCGGATGAAGAAATAGAACCGATGGGGGAAATAATAAAACGATTAAGTAAAAGAAAATCCTCAACCAACCGACCAAGGTTAATTATGGTCAATGGTGTTTCCGCCAAGGAAGCAAAATATTGGGAGGATTACCAATTCTCCGATGAATCGGATTCCGACGAGAATTCCGATGATGTTATAGAAATTACCCCAACTGAATTTAAAAAGGCAAAAGAAAATAATAAGGGAAAGGGCATAAAAATAGAGAAATCTAATTCCAACCCCGATGAACTTTATATGTATCGTCAACGCCCGAAGTCCTTAAGTTGTAACAATGACCCGGGAACCTCTAAACCACCAGGTTTTTCTAAACCAATGTGGACAACGACGGCTCGTATTAGGGGAACATCATATATCCCTAGAAACTTGGCAAAACGAACCAAAACCGAAGAAGAAGAAACGAGCGAGTCGGAATAAGGTAGTTGTATTCGTGTGGTGTAATATATGTAATATAGTGTTCTTATGCTTTATGATATATGTAAAAATTGCTTATATTAATAAGTATTTTTTTATGAATCTAACTCTTGTCTATTTTACAGTTTAAAAACACAAAATGGATAGACAACCCAATATTTTAAGAGACCTACCCGGAGACATGATTGATGAAATCTTGTCTAGAGTCGGCCAGAATTCCTCGGCACAACTATTTAAGGCGAGATCAGTTTGTAAGACATTCGAAGAACGTTCCAAGAATGTCTTGGTTTATAAGAGACTTTCGTTTGAAAGATGGGGGATATCACATTGAGAAACCCATAAGTTACGATGTGTTTACTTTGACGCATATATTGCGGGGAACCCAAATGCTATTTTACGCAACGGGTTAAGAAATTATTTTGACTCAATATATCCGAATATTGGACTTCGTGATTTAGAAAAAGCGGCTAACATTCAACATAAAGAAGCATGTTATGCTTACGGATTAGTAATGTTCGCTTCTCACCAAAGTGAGAACAAGAACATCGGGCTACAACTATTAAACAAAACGTTTCCACAAGTGACGGAGTCGGTAATTGGGGTAAGAAATGAGGTTTTTAGATTATTACGGGACTGTTGGACATTACGTAACCCTCGTCCCTTTGACGACGTTACAACACGCTGTCTTATCAACGGCCATAACGGTTATGTTGCACAAGACCAAGCATGGGAAGTAGTCCTAGTAAAACCAGAATGCATGACTTGTTTCTGGACGTATGAATTACGTGTCTTTATTGCCTTTGCTGAACGACTTGTGTACTAGCTAGAATTATCTTCACAACTATCTTGTATCAAAGTTATTGTGTGCTATATTTCATGCTTTATGTAAAATAAGCGGTATTGTAAGTTTGTAAAATATTGTATAAAAGTTTGAACGCGAAATATTATTATAATCAGTTTTTCATATAGAATTGTAGTAGTTGAATTGTATATTAGCTACTAAGTATGAACTTAACGGGTAGGTACTACCCGAATTTAAACTTATAAAACGCTAATATGAAGAAAAAGCTTTTATAAATGAGTTCATATTATGCTACGAAATACTATTAACTACTCTTAATATTCTGTATGATTAACTTGTTCCATTTAACTATTTTGAAGGAAATGGCACCGACTACTCGACACACCGTGAATATGAATGAAGAGGAATTCCGTACTTTTCTAGCTTCAAACATAGCCGCAGTACAGGCTGCGCTACATACCAACAATAACCTTGGATCTAGCAGTACAGGAAATCGTGTAGGATGCACCTACAAAGAATTCACTGCCTGCAAACCTTTGGAATTTGATGGAACCGAAGGACCGATCGGATTGAAACGGTGGACCGAGAAGGTCGAATCGGTGTTTGCCATAAGTAAGTGTACTGAAGAGGACAAAGTAAAGTACGCTACGCATACCTTCACAGGTTCTGCGTTAACATGGTGGAATACCTATCTAGAGCAAGTGGGACAAGACGATGCGTACGCACTACCGTGGTCAGCATTCAAGCACTTGATGAACGAGAAGTACCGTCCCAGAACCGAGGTCAATAAGCTCAAGACAGAACTTAGAGGGTTACGAACCCAAGGATTTGATATTACCACGTACGAAAGACGATTCACAGAATTGTGCCTATTGTGTCCGGGAGCATTCGAAGATGAGGAAGAGAAGATCGATGCGTTTGTGAAAGGATTACCGGAAAGAATCCAAGAAGATATAAGTTCACACGAGCCCGCCTCCATACAACAGGCATGTAGAATGGCTCACAAACTCGTGAACCAAATTGAAGAAAGAATTAAAGAACAGACTGCTGAAGAGGCCAATGTGAAGCAAGTCAAAAGAAAGTGGGAGGAAAACGGTGATAAGAATCACCAATACAACAACAACAGCAATTACAACAATAATCGCAACAATTATCCCAACAATCGCAACATCAATCGCAACTACAACAAACGGCCCAACAACAACAACAACAACAACAACAGCAACTACAACAATCATCCCAACAACAATAATAACCGCAACAACAACAACAATCAGAAGCAGCTATGCCAAAGGTGTGAAAAGAATCACTCGGGGTTCTGCACCAAATTTTGCAACAAGTGTAAAAGAAATGGTCATAGCGCGGCGAAGTGTGAGGTCTACGGACCAGGGGTTAATAGAACGAAAGGAACAAATGGTGTCGGAACGAGTAATGGCGGAGCAAGTAGTGTCGGAGCAAGTTATGCCAATGTAGTTTGTTATAAATGTGGAAAACCGGGCCACATTATTAGAAATTGCCCGAACCAGGAGAACACGAATGGACAAGGCCGTGGAAGAGTTTTCAATATTAATGCGGCAGAGGCACAGGAAGACCCGGAGCTTGTTACGGGTACGTTTCTTATTAACAATAAATCTGCTTACGTTTTATTTGATTATGGTGCGGATAGAAGCTATATGAGTAGAGATTTTTGTGCTAAATTAAGTTGTCCATTGACGCCTTTGGATAGTAAATTTTTACTCGAATTAGCAAATGGTAAATTAATTTCAGCAGATAATATATGTCGGAATCGAGAAATTAAACTGGTTAGCGAAACATTTAAGATTGATTTGATACAAGTAGAGTTAGGGAGTTTTGATGTGATAATCGGTATGGACTGGTTGAAAGAAGTGAAAGCGGAGATCGTTTGTTACAAAAATGCAATTCGCATTATACGAGAAAAAGGAAAACCCTTAATGGTGTACGGAGAAAAGGGCAACACGAAGCTACATCTTATTAGTAATTTGAAGGCACAAAAACTAATAAGAAAAGGTTGCTATGCTGTTCTAGCACACGTCGAGAAAATACAAACTGAAGAAAAGAGCATCAATGATGTTCCCGTCGCAAAAGAATTTCCTGATGTATTTCCGAAAGAATTACCGGGATTACCCCCACATCGATCCGTTGAATTTCAAATAGATCTTGTACCAGGAGCTGCACCAATAGCTCGTGCTCCTTACAGACTCGCACCCAGCGAGATGAAAGAACTACAAAGCCAATTACAAGAACTTTTAGAGCGTGGTTTCATTCGACCAAGCACATCACCGTGGGGAGCTCCTGTTTTGTTTGTCAAGAAGAAAGATGGTACATTCAGGTTGTGTATCGACTACCGAGAGTTGAACAAACTTACCATCAAGAACCGCTACCCACTACCGAGAATCGATGACTTATTTGATCAACTACAAGGCTCGTCTGTTTATTCAAAGATTGACTTACGTTCCGGGTATCATCAAATGCGGGTGAAAGAAGATGATATTCCAAAGACTGCTTTCAGAACACGTTACGGTCATTATGAGTTTATGGTCATGCCGTTTGGTTTAACTAATGCACCAGCTGTGTTCATGGACCTTATAAACCGAGTGTGTGGACCATACCTTGACAAGTTTGTCATTGTTTTCATTGATGACATACTTATTTACTCAAAGAATGACCAAGAACACGGTGAACATTTGAGAAAGGTGTTAGAAGTATTGAGGAAGGAAGAATTGTACGCTAAGTTTTCAAAGTGTGCATTTTGGTTGGAAGAAGTTCAATTCCTCGGTCACATAGTGAACAAAGAAGGTATTAAGGTGGATCCGGCAAAGATAGAAACTGTTGAAAAGTGGGAAACCCCGAAAACTCCGAAACACATACGCCAGTTTTTAGGACTAGCTGGTTACTACCGAAGGTTCATCCAAGACTTTTCCAGAATAGCAAAACCCTTGACTGCATTAACGCATAAAGGGAAGAAATTTGAATGGAATGATGAACAAGAGAAAGCGTTTCAGTTATTGAAGAAAAAGCTAACTACGGCACCTATATTGTCATTGCCTGAAGGGAATGATGATTTTGTGATTTATTGTGATGCATCAAAGCAAGGTCTCGGTTGTGTATTAATGCAACGAACGAAGGTGATTGCTTATGCGTCTAGACAATTGAAGATTCACGAACAAAATTATACGACGCATGATTTGGAATTAGGCGCGGTTGTTTTTGCATTAAAGACTTGGAGGCACTACTTATATGGGGTCAAAAGTATTATATATACCGACCACAAAAGTCTTCAACACATGTTTAATCAGAAACAACTGAATATGAGGCAGCGTAGGTGGATTGAATTATTGAATGATTACGACTTTGAGATTCGTTACCACCCGGGGAAGGCAAATGTGGTAGCTGATGCCTTGAGCAGGAAGGACAGAGAACCCATTCGAGTAAAATCTATGAATATAATGATTCATAATAACATTACTACTCAAATAAAGGAGGCGCAACAAGTAGTTTTAAAAGAGGGAAATTTAAAGGATGAAATACCCAAAGGATCGGAGAAGCATCTTAATATTCGGGAAGACGGAACCCGGTATAGGGCTAAAAGGATTTGGGTACCAAAATTTGGAGATATGAGAGAAATGGTACTTAGAGAAGCTCATAAAACCAGATACTCAATACATCCTGGAACGGGGAAGATGTACAAGGATCTCAAGAAACATTTTTGGTGGCCGGGTATGAAAGCCGATGTTGCTAAATACGTAGGAGAATGTTTGACGTGTTCTAAGGTCAAAGCTGAGCATCAGAAACCATCAGGTCTACTTCAACAACCCGAAATCCCGGAATGGAAATGGGAAAACATTACCATGGATTTCATCACTAAATTGCCAAGGACTGCAAGTGGTTTTGATACTATTTGGGTAATAGTTGACCGTCTCACCAAATCAGCACACTTCTTGCCAATAAGAGAAGATGGCAAGATGGAGAAGTTAGCACGACTGTATTTGAAGGAAGTCATCTCCAGACATGGAATATCAATCTCTATTATCTCTGATAGGGATGGCAGATTTATTTCAAGATTCTGGCAGACATTACAGCAAGCATTAGGAACTCGTCTAGACATGAGTACTGCCTATCATCCACAAACTGATGGGCAGAGTGAAAGGACGATACAAACGCTTGAAGACATGCTACGAGCATGTGTTATTGATTTCAGAAACAGTTGGGATCGACATCTACCGTTAGCAGAATTTTCCTACAACAACAGCTACCATTCAAGCATTGAGATGGCGCCGTTTGAAGCACTTTATGGTAGAAAGTGCAGGTCTCCAATTTGTTGGAGTGAAGTAGGGGATAGACAGATTACGGGTCCGGAGATTATACAAGAAACTACCGAGAAGATCATCCAAATTCAACAACGGTTGAAAACCGCTCAAAGTCGACAAAAGAGCTACGCTGACATTAAAAGAAAAGATATAGAATTTGAAATTGGAGAGATGGTCATGCTTAAAGTTTCACCTTGGAAAGGCGTTGTTCGATTTGGTAAACGAGGGAAATTAAATCCAAGGTATATTGGACCATTCAAGATTATTGATCGTGTCGGACCAGTAGCATACCGACTTGAGTTACCTCAACAACTCGCGGCTGTACATAACACTTTCCACGTCTCGAATTTGAAGAAATTTTTTGCTAAAGAAGATCTCACTATTCCGTTAGATGAAATCCAAATTAACGAAAAACTTCAATTCATCGAAGAACCCGTCGAAATAATGGATCGTGAGGTTAAAAGACTTAAGCAAAACAAGATACCAATTGTTAAGGTTCGATGGAATGCTCGTAGAGGACCCGAGTTCACCTGGGAGCGTGAAGATCAGATTAAGAAGAAATACCCGCATCTATTTCCAGAAGATTCGTCAACACCTTCAACAGCTTAAAATTTCAGGACGAAATTTATTTAACGGGTAGGTACTGTAGTGACCCGAACTTTTCCATGTTTATATATATTAATTGAGATTGATATTTACATGATTAAATGTTTCCAACATGTTAAGCAATCAAACTTGTTAAGACTTGATTAATTGAAATATGTTTCATATAGACAATTGACCACCCAAGTTGACCGGTGATTCACGAACGTTAAAACTTGTAAAAAATATATGATGACATATATATGGATATATATATAGTTAACATGATACTATGATAAGTAAACATATCATTAAATATATTAACAATGAACTACATATGTAAAAACAAGACTACTAACTTAATGATTTTTAAACGAGACATATATGTAACGATTATCGTTGTAAAGACATTTAATGTATATATATCATATTAAGAGATATTCATACATGATAATATCATGATAATATAATAATTTAAAATCTCATTTGATATTATAAACATTGGGTTAACAACATTTAACAAGATCGTTAACCTAAAGGTTTCAAAACAACACTTACATGTAACGACTAACGATGACTTAACGACTCAGTTAAAATGTATATACATGTAGTGTTTTAATATGTATTTATACACTTTTGAAAGACTTCAATACACTTATCAAAATACTTCTACTTAACAAAAATGCTTACAATTACATCCTCGTTCAGTTTCATCAACAATTCTACTCGTATGCACCCGTATTCGTACTCGTACAATACACAGCTTTTAGATGTATGTACTATTGGTATATACACTCCAATGATTAGCTCTTAGCAGCCTATGTGAGTCACCTAACACATGTGGGAACCATCATTTGGCAACTAGCATGAAATATCTCATAAAATTACAAAAATATGAGTAATCATTCATGACTTATTTACATGAAAACAAAATTACATATCCTTTATATCTAATCCATACACCAACGACCAAAAACACCTACAAACACTTTCATTCTTCAATTTTCTTCATCTAATTGATCCCTCTCAAGTTCTATCTTCAAGTTCTAAGTGTTCTTCATAAATTCCAAAAGTTCTAGTTTCATAAAATCAAGAATACTTTCAAGTTTGCTAGCTCACTTCCAATCTTGTAAGGTGATCATCCAACCTCAAGAAATCTTTGTTTCTTACAGTAGGTTATCATTCTAATACAAGGTAATAATCATATTCAAACTTTGGTTCAATTTCTATAACTATAACAATCTTATTTCAAGTGATGATCTTACTTGAACTTGTTTTCGTGTCATGATTCTGCTTCAAGAACTTCGAGCCATCCAAGGATCCATTGAAGCTAGATCCATTTTTCTCTTTTCCAGTAGGTTTATCCAAGGAACTTAAGGTAGTAATGATGTTCATAACATCATTCGATTCATACATATAAAGCTATCTTATTCGAAGGTTTAAACTTGTAATCACTAGAACATAGTTTAGTTAATTCTAAACTTGTTCGCAAACAAAAGTTAATCCTTCTAACTTGACTTTTAAAATCAACTAAACACATGTTCTATATCTATATGATATGCTAACTTAATGATTTAAAACCTGGAAACACGAAAAACACCGTAAAACCGGATTTACGCCGTCGTAGTAACACCGCGGGCTGTTTTGGGTTAGTTAATTAAAAACTATGATAAACTTTGATTTAAAAGTTTTTATTCTGAGAAAATGATTTTTATTATGAACATGAAACTATATCCAAAAATTATGGTTAAACTCAAAGTGGAAGTATGTTTTCTAAAATGGTCATCTAGACGTCGTTCTTTCGACTGAAATGACTACCTTTACAAAAACGACTTGTAACTTATTTTTCCGACTATAAACCTATACATTTTCTGTTTAGATTCCTAAAATAGAGTTCAATATGAAACCATAGCAATTTGATTCACTCAAAACGGATTTAAAATGAAGAAGTTATGGGTAAAACAAGATTGGATAATTTTTCTCATTTTAGCTACGTGAAAATTGGTAACAAATCTATTCCAACCATAACTTAATCAACTTGTATTGTATATTATGTAATCTTGAGATACCATAGACACGTATACAATGTTTCGACCTATCATGTCGACACATCTATATATATTTCGGAACAACCATAGACACTCTATATGTGAATGTTGGAGTTAGCTATACAGGGTTGAGGTTGATTCCAAAATATATATAGTTTGAGTTGTGATCAATACTGAGATACGTATACACTGGGTCGTGGATTGATTCAAGATAATATTTATCGATTTATTTCTGTACATCCAACTGTGGACAACTAGTTGTAGGTTACTAACGAGGACAGCTGACTTAATAAACTTAAAACATCAAAATATATTAAAAGTGTTGTAAATATATTTTGAACATACTTTGATATATATGTATATATTGTTATAGGTTCGTGAATCAACCAGTGGCCAAGTCTTACTTCCCGACGAAGTAAAAATCTGTGAAAGTGAGTTATAGTCCCACTTTTAAAATCTAATATTTTTGGGATGAGAATACATGCAGGTTTTATAAATGATTTACAAAGTAGACACAAGTACGTGAAACTACATTCTATGGTTGAATTATCGAAATCGAATATGCCCCTTTTTATTAAGTCTGGTAATCTAAGAATTAGGGAACAGACACCCTAATTGACGCGAATCCTAAAGATAGATCTATTGGGCCTAACAAGCCCCATCCAAAGTACTGGATGCTTTAGTACTTCGAAATTTATATCATATCCGAAGGGTGTCCCGGAATAATGGGGATATTCTTATATATGCATCTTGTTAATGTCGGTTACCAGGTATTCACCATATGAATGATTTTTATCTCTATGTATGGGATGTGTATTGAAATATGAAATCTTGTGGTCTATTGTTACGATTTGATATATATAGGTTAAACCTATAACTCACCAACATTTTTGTTGACGTTTAAAGCATGTTTATTCTCAGGTGAATATTAAGAGCTTCCGCTGTTGCATACTAAAATAAGGACAAGATTTGGAGTCCATGTTTGTATGATATTGTGTAAAAACTGCATTCAAGAAACTGATTTCGATGTAACATATTTGTATTGTAAACCATTATGTAATGGTCGTGTGTAAACAGGATATTTTAGATTATCATTATTTGATAATCTACGTAAAGCTTTTTAAACCTTTATTTATGAAATAAAGGTTATGGTTTGTTTTAAAAATGAATGCAGTCTTTGAAAAACGTCTCATATAGAGGTCAAAACCTCGCAACGAAATCAATTAATATGGAACGTTTTTAATCAATAAGAACGGGACATTTCATCATACATCCCTTGTGAAAGGTTTTTCTGTATCTTTATCCATGATGCTATAAATGCTTGCAGAAATGCAAATATATTTATACCAGGTACACATGGATTACAGATGAAACGATTTGGGGAGCTGAAGATGAATACCCCAATGGTATCTGATAATCAATTCACTGTGCTGATTCCAAATTGCCTAGTGAGGCTAGCTGAACCCCAAGACGAGCGTATGCGTTCTTATTTTGAAGCTGTAGGAATACCTCTTCCGAACCCGGTACAACAAGAACAAGTTGAACCCACCGCAGTTCCAGCCTCAGAGGTTATAGAGGAACCTGTAGTTCAACCACCCGGGCCACCTAATCTTCTACTTAGGGTGAACCTTAAACGATCTAGGGCAGCACACCAAGCTCAACTCATGAGGATCAGGGAACTTAGTCCAACTAGGATTGAACCAACCCTTTCCACAACACCCGAAGTGAGCAGTGACACCGACACTTCAGCAACAGCATCTGAATCGTCTCCTGAACATTCTCCTAAGAGAACTCGATATATACCTGATGAGATGATTCAGACTCCGCCAACCCAACGAGTAACTAGATCTAGGACTTCGACACCTGTCGTCCGCTAAACAGTTACTACAACCGTTGGTGATACGGACCAAGACCTAGAGCCAATTAGGTCACCTTCACCCATTTCTGTATCACATCCAATAATAACAGTAAGCCCTACGCTAAATGAAGCGCAAGTTTCAGTAGGCAAGAGATTTAAACGCACGGATGGTACAAAGACCACTAAGCCCATCCAATCTAAACAGGACTTAATAATAAATCCTACAAAGCACGGTGTTTCGGCATCTAAGGAAGTAAAGTCTTCCTCTGCAGTAAAGTCTGCGTTGACTCAATCGATTGAGGAAGCTCAATCATTGAAGTCCAGAACGGCCGAAGGGGAGCCGAAAAGTCTTGAAAAGGCACCCTGCGTATCGACTGGAAATCCTCCTGTGCCTCAACGTACAATAGGGTCTCGAGGTCCGGCTTATCTTGATGAGGGAGATCTGCCGCGTCCCATGGAAACGAGTCAACATGACAATCCTTAGGGATATTTATCAGACTTTCAGCAGACTGATCCCTTGGTTCATGAAAGTGATCAATTGGATCAAACCACTTCTCTTCCGGATTCTGAATCTCAGGGTCTGGAGGAAGAGTCTTTAACTGAAAGAGATGTGCCACCTCATGGTATATCAATGATTTCAGGAGTCGGAGATAGCAATATCTCTGCGAGAGCTAAACCGACGGGTAGTTCTGCTACTCTGTCAGAGTCCCATGAGACTAAAGTCATGGAGGCGGATGCTTCGAAAGAAACTTCGCCGGTAACAACTTCGGTTGTTACCCAACCTCCATCAGAAGGGGATATCACGAATCTTACTAGTAGTATGTACAGCCCTACATATAAGAATAATACCGCACAATCATCCTTACCTGCCCTCACGGCAACTCAAACACTTCCATCGACATCGCCTTCAACAGGTACTGCTGCTGCTGCTGTTCCCATTGTTACTTTTCCATCATCACCCTCTCGTTTACCACATTTCTATGATGCTTTGGAGCAAGAATATTTCAGTCGTATGTTTTCTAGAGTCAATCATGATGTTCTTCGATGCACTTCGCTTCAAACATTGTTTCGTACTCGTGTTCGATATCCACTTACTTCCTGCTCTTCTCCTTTAAGTCCTCACCGTGATGATGAACATGACGATTCTGATCCTCAGAATAGCCATGAGGGGGAGATAGGAGTAGATGGAGAATATCTACCGGTGAACATTTCAACCAAGGGTGGTGATGTGAGGTCTTCATCAGCTTCACGAGCTAAACAAGTTCAGACGGAATCAGAAATGGTTTCTGTACATGATGAAATTGATGATAAGGAGCCTGAGCAAGTTATAATTCCAATGGTTCATAAGGAGGCTGATAGTGGACCAGTAGATGAGGATTTGAACTTAAGTGATTTTTATCTTGAAGAGACGGATGATGATGGGTTTGTCATCTTAAGCAAGTTATCTTCAGTACCTTCAATTCCGGAAGATGTAGAGATTGTAGATGAAGGGAATCCTGATCCAGTAATAGAAAGTGATGATGAAATGGATTCTTCTGATGACGATGAAGACAATCTTTATGTTGATCCAAATGAAGATGATATCTTTGATCATATTGAAGATGATGATGTTCCAAATGATGATGCAACAAATCCTACTGATCATTCATCGAATTCTACACCCTCATCGAATTCACATCCAATAAATGCTAATGAAAGCTCAACTTCTGGTACATCTACATCAAGTGAAACAGTAAATTCCAGATTCAAATACAACCATGGAATATTCTTTAAGAATCAGGAACAAAGATTGTTATTGGGAGTTGAACATGATTTTATAACGTTACGAAACACATTCATCAAAGAAAATGCCTACAAGATCTTCCTCATCAAAGATACACCAAGGAGTAAAAGGTTTACTTATATAGGTTCACGATTGCTTCCAGCAAGTGAAAGGAATTGGTATGAGTTTATGTGGAGGAAACATATCAACAAAGATGAAAGTGATTTGTGGCTTCAAAGAAAATATCGTATTTCAGAAGTGTTGAATATTGCTCGAGTCGGAGTAGAGATAAGTGAAAATAAAGACGTCATCAGTCAGTTCCACGTTATTAGAGAAGATGAGAAAGAGTACAAGTTCACAGAAGCAGATTTTCATAATCATGATATGCTTGACATCATTCACATCTACAACTACCTCAGTATCATCACCATTCGACCTTTTGCTAAAGCTCAAGCTTTGGAAGCTGTGAAAAGATATATGATGGAGACAATTGAACTGATGAGACGTGAAGATTTTCAAATAGGTCTCGAAGCAAATAGGAAAAAGATTCGAATAACGTGTCCGAATCAATTTACGGAGGGACTGAAGGATATGAGGATGTTTCAAATGCAATTCGAACCTGAAGGGTTTGTATTTGTAAATTCTCAAAAGGAAAAGGTGTTCATTCGTACTGAAGAGCTGAACAAATATTCAGATGGAACACTTAAGGCTGCACTGAAGTATCTTAAAATTCATCAAAGCAAGGTTGATGACTTTGATACAAAAATGGGTCTTGGAGAGTTTATAAAGCATATCAGAGATCATTTAAAGCTCCGAATCCGTACAAGACAGTTTGAGATTCTTCGTGGCCAGAGAAAGAGAAGGTATTTCAAGGAAATGGATGAATATCCATTACATGAGGGAGATCCAAGGAAAGCGTGGGGAGTCTGGAAAACTTCTAAGCAAATTTCAGAAAATCAAGTAGAAGTTTCAAAACCAGATGGCTCACGATGGAAACTAACATTTGGACCTCTCAAAATTACACAATAGGATTATATTGTAAAGTTCACATTTAACACTAAGGGGGAGATTGTTAGGACCCCGAAGTTATATAGTTTTAATGTGAATTAAGCTTTAAATGAAGGTTCCTTAGAAGAGGGCTATATAAGGAACCTAAGTAGTCCTAATTAGATAGCTATTGCATTGTAACCGAGTTCTAGAAGCTGTGGAATGTAATTTTACCGATTCTCTCTCATACCGAGTCTTCTTCCTATATACCGAATCTCACTCTATCTTATCTTTTCTCTAAATCTCAACATGATCTGACCTATCAATAGGCTCAGGCGTTGACAAGGGTAAGGGCATTCGATTGGATTAGAGGTCCCGTTTGTTGTTTAGGGGATGCTTTTGGGATGTGATAGCTTTTGGAGTTTGACCGAGACTTGGGTAGTTTAAACCCCAAACACCATGCTCATAGTGTCGTTTGGAAATTAAACTAATGTGGTCGAAACTCCTGATTTGTATGAAACTCGTAAAACGGCCGTTGTGAGCCCCGTTTTGTAAAACTTGTTTCAATGTTGGAAATTTATTAGTTTTACTTGTATTGATATGTTGTGATAATTTGTTTCGTTGGAAAGTGTCGGGAAGCGGGTTTTTCGTTCACGTGTAAAGAAAACTGATCAGTCCCCATTAGTTCAATTGGACGCCGTCCAAAAAGGTTGGACGCCGTCCAGGCCTTCAGTACTGGACGCCGTCCAGGAAACTGGACGCCGTCTAGAAGTACAGGTCCAGAATTTTTTTTTTTATGGCATATTTTTGGTATAACGAGGGTTGGGTCATTACACCACATGATGGACATCATTTATCCACCATCACCATAGGTCTATTGTATTAGATTTCATTATGTATTCCGTTTGTAGTTTCACGATTTTATTCTTATATTGTACGAACCTTATGAAGTTGTATGCAATTTTTTTATTATTATGAATGGAATTATTGTTGTTTGAATCATTGTACGATGTTTTATTTAAGTTATTACATGTTGGTTTTTGTGCTATCTGCTACTAGTTTGCCATGCTTAGTTATCTTGTATTGTGTTATTTCCATATTGACTACTTTATGCTATGATGTTATCGATTATTGATTAATGGATTTTGACTTAAGTCGAAATTGTTGTTCGGAAGATCGATGGCAAACGGAAGAGGTCCAAGAGGAACACCCACTGCAGCGCAAATTGAGGAGATGATAGCTGCTCGAGTAGCCGCAGCTATGGCGAATGCCAACCTTGCACTTATAAGGAATTTCATAGTTGCAAGCCCCACAATTTCAGTGGAACGGAAGGACCAGTTGGGCTGACGAGATGGTTTGAAAAGATGGAATCTGTGTTCCGTGTGAGTAACTGCTCCAAAGTGAATAAGACCAAGTTCGCATCCTGCACACTGTCGGATGGCGCTTTGACTTGGTGGAATAGTTTCGCCCAGGATCAGGGAATTGACGAAGCTTATGAAACACCCTGGGAGGAGTTTAAGAGGGCTATGATCGAGGAATACTGCCCCAGAATCGAGATTCAAAAAATGGAAGCGGAGTTTTAGGAAATGAAAGTCGTAGGAACTGACCTTGATGGCTATAACCGGAGGTACTTGGAGTTAGCCTTGATGTGCCCCACAATGGTTACCCCCGAGTTCAAGCGATTGGAATGGTATCCGTGGGGACTCCCCAAGGACATTCAGGGAAATGTCACTTCTTCGAAACCAGAAAATGTACCGGAAGCTATGCGCATGGCGCACACCTTGATGAATCAAATTACCCGCCAAGAGCCAGAGAAGATGAAATCTAAATCGGGAGCTAGTAATGGGAAACGTAAGTGGGACGGAAACAAGGGTAAAGGTTTTGATCAGAACCTAGCTAAGAGGCATGAGAATTTTAAGGGAAACAACGACTGGAGGAACCCTAACCCTAACCCTAACCCTAACCCTAACCCTAACTACAAAGGTGTAAAAACCCGTCCTTATCCATCTGGACAAAGTCTTCAACATTTGGTCCCATTGCGATGATCGACGCCAAGAAATGTCTTTAGTATGAGCTAATGCACAGCGAAAGACTTAATTCGTACCTGAGAATAACATGCTTTAAAATGTCAACATAAAGTTGGTGAGATATATAGGTTTGATGCTAGCAGCGTTATAACTATGGACCACAAGATTTCATATAGTTAAACATAATACACTCCTCGTGTATGAAAAGTCGTTGAGCACTTGGTAACCATACTTAACTAAAAGTCATCGCAGCATATTCTTAAATAAACCCTACACCGTACCAAGTGTAGTAACGAGAACGAAGTACTGTGCAACCGTTAAATGCTGGTCGTCCAGCCCGGTTGGGGATGTCAGCCCGATAGATCTATCAACAGGATTCGCGTTTATGCTCCTCACGTAATTAGCAGTTACATAGTATAAAGAAATATGCTATGGTACAACTCAACGTAGATTTTATTTTTGATCACTTGTGTCCATAACGTAAATCATTTATAAAACAGCGCATGTATTCTCAGCCCAAAAATATTTAGAGTTTAAAAGGGACTATATACTCACCATACTGTATTTTGTAGTAAAAATACATATAACATCATTGATCAAGTATAAGGTTGGCCTTGGATTCACGAACCTATATTAATTATTTATCAAGTAATATTAACACATATACTAATAGTAAACAAATAATATTATTGTTATACCTAATATTTATATATATCCAATTCTTATTAAAATATTTTAATTAGGATATATATGTATATATGTCATTTATTATAAGTTATATATGTATAACTATGTTAGAATATATATTTATACTATATGTAAATTAATTTTATATAAAATTATAGTTAATAATATTTTATAAAAACTTATGTAATGTTAATGTAATATAATATACATAATAAGTATATTTTATATAAAAATATCTATTTGTTTTAAAATATTAATAATGATAATTTTGTTAATAATGTAAATGGTAATAATAAAAATATAATAATAATAACAATGATAATAAAATTAGAAATGATACTTGTAATATTAATGACAAAAATGATATTTTAATTAAATATGGTATTTTTAATATAAAAAAATGTTAATTTTTCAAAATAAAAATAAATAATATTAGTTTTGATAATAAAAATGATAGTGTTTAACAATAATAATAACAATACTAATAATAACAATAATAATAATAATAATAATAATAATAATAATAATAATAATAATAATCATAATCATAATAATAAAATGATGATAGAATTATGTTATACCTTTGTGTCATTAAAAAGATTGGAAATTGCCCAATACGGGACTTGAACCCGAGACCTATAGCTCGCCCATCCCTCCATTTAACCAGCTAGGCTGGCTTGTTTTTCCAATTATAAACAGATTCGCATTTATTTAAACCATGTTTTCTGTTTCACTATTCTTCTTCCTTCTTCAAAAAAAAAAAACTAGTCGACTATGGTACCTCTATATTAGCGATAACGAATTTGTGGGTTTACTCAAGATTTGTAAACGACCAGAAAAGTATCAATTGTATCCTTGATTATCCAAAAAAAAATTAAAACAAAAGAGCCTCGCTACTGCTATTCGAAGTTAAATAAAAAAAAAAATTCGCGTTTTGATTTATAGCTTGTTTTAGTTCTCACTTCCTACATAACGTAGTTCGAAAATCATGTCCAGAAACTTTTGGAATCGTTAGTTTAAATTAATTCATCTCAGAAAACTTGAATTTGGCTCAAGAACAAAAGTTTGACTTTTTGATGTTTAAACATTGACTACGAAATTCGGGCTATATATAACGAATTGGAACCTGGAAATTTGAAGAAATATTCAAGACACGATTTAAGAAACTTCTGCGTTTTTAGATTTTTAAATTGATTCGATTTTAAATTGGGTGCAAAAGCTTGTTACGAACAGAGA
This sequence comes from Rutidosis leptorrhynchoides, assembly GCF_046630445.1. Lineage (NCBI taxonomy): Eukaryota > Viridiplantae > Streptophyta > Magnoliopsida > Asterales > Asteraceae > Rutidosis > Rutidosis leptorrhynchoides. The sequence continues at coordinate 205,631,618 of NC_092341.1, read as the reverse complement.
ACGGTAACTCATTTTTCAGACTTTTCTAATTTAATTTCTTCAATTAACAGGATTTAACGTGAATTGTGTGATTGGTTGAGATACCGAATGGTTTGTAACAAATACCAAATACTTGAGTTCGTTTATAAATAGGCACAATCAAGTTAACGGGGAGATATATAAAAAAAATAAATAAAAAAAAACAAAAAAAACGTGAGAAAGAGATAGATACCCATTTTGTTTGATTATGAGACAAATTTCAATCATTCGTACCAATTATCAAAAGGTAATACTGTTGCTGATTAAGTTTAACAAATATAGTTCCTTTCTCTTTAATTTTTATAAATTATTATGTAATAAAAATGATTAATTTAAATAATTATGTAGTTAGTAATAATACTTTTAATGATAATAATAATAAATAATACTGATAATAATAATAACAAATATTAATTCTGATATAAATAATAGTTATAAGAATAAAAAAAAAATATAATTTTGAATATTAATTATATATCACTTATAATAGTAATGGTGATAACATTAATATTAGTATTAATATTGATATTGATAATAATAATAATAATAAGAGTAGTTAATAATAAATCACAATAATAAGATTTTTAATGAAATTTATAATACTAACATTATAAATGATACGTTAATATTACTAATTGTATTTGTCTTGCTGTTAATAATATCAAATTTCACATATTTATTTATTTACATATATATATATATATATATATATATATATATATATATATATATATATATATATATATATATATATATATATATATATATATATATATATATATAGTAGTTCGTGAATCGTCAGGCTTGGTCAAAAGGGTAACTAATTATCCCAATATAGATTTCAAACTTTCTAGACTCAACATTAGGGTTTTTGCTTATCGTGTCGGAAACATATAGAGATTAGGGTTTAAATTTGGTCGGAAATTTCCGGGTCGTTACAGTACCCACCCGTTAAAGAAATTTCGTCCCCGAAATTTGGTAGAGGTTGTCATAATAACAATAGGAATGTTTTCTTGACGATTATGAGGTGATAATGAAGTTTTATTATTATCGAGAGATATTAGATAAAACAATTCAGTCATGTGAAGCGCACGAGTAAAGCTATCACAAAAGAGTGAAATGAGTAAATATGAAATTTATTTTAACCGATGACGTGATTAGAATTGATTTTCGGAATTTATGGAATTAAATAAAATCTTACGTAATAAGATTTGGTTCTTCGGTGATTTAGAAAACTGGATCTCCTTTGATTTAATGCGGTCTGTTTCGATTTCTTTGTCAGATATTTCACTATAAATTCACTCCTTCGTTTTCCTTATTTTTCCACAACTCACATCTTTTACTCTTTCACCTTAATTCCTACTTTAAGACATTTGCCAATATGCTCCATCCCATTCTTATTCTTGTTATACTTCTAACTTTCATATCTTTTATTCTTCTTTTTCATCTACCTCCAGAAGAATCTATTCACTTTTATGATTTCCTTGGAATTATAATATTTCTAATTCTCCCGTGTCTTTACGTTGCAATACGTATTGATATACATGGTTAGTATTTTCTGGGTGGTTGTTGGGTTTGATATCTTCCCTTATATTTCGATGTCCCTGCTTCTGTCTTTTATAATCATTGTCATCCACAGTTAATGTCCTCTCCTAATTGCTGCGATTTTTACTACAATTTTTTTTTTTATTTCGAAGCTTCATTCTTTTTCTTTTCCTCCTCTTCAACTAAGCATCTTTTGTAATGGTCCGAAATTCGTAGATATGAGATTTGAAATGAACATAGCTAATGCTATTAGAAAGAAATGGTAATGACACGATTTTGATTTGTCAAATTACCAGAATATCCTGGAAAGATGGAACTATCAAGACGATATGTTCTTAATATATTTGGAGATTGGATAGAATGTAAGAGCCGTGTAACATGGCACATGATGATGGTACTGTGACTCATCACATTCCATTAGAAACTTAATATGACTTACTGTAATATAATGAAGTTGATCAAGTTTCATTATATTATACTAATTCATGCATCAGTTTCCAACACTACTTCAAAATATCCACATTTTAAACTTGAAGGTTTCAGAATTTAGAAACTAACACAGTCTCTTTTATGTTATAACGCAGATATTACGGAGAGATAAATATCTTCAGAATTATTGAGGGTATTTATAATGAAAGGCACGATGATATCGTAAATTTTTATCATTGATGGATAACGAGGAAGATTTGTCTGCGAAGGTTTAGAATGAGAAGTAAGGTGTTTTCTAATAATTTCAACAGGTACGGAATCATTTGGGTCCTTTGAAGTCGGGTTTAGTTTCACGATTTGTCTACGGCCTCCTTCATACTTTGCTCAATCCGTTGTCCAGTTCCCAATTTTCTCTTTTTCTGAGCTTTACCAACACACTATACTTTATCATTAAACTTTTGACTGCTAAATTCGTTTACAGTTTTTGCTGCTTCATCAGCATTTCAAGAACTACTTCATAGTTCAGGGTGTTCTTCAGAAACTTCACATCCGAAGTATGAAATTCTTAGGGGTAGGCGTTATAGGTATGACAGGAGAAGTTCTGCGAGATTTTCAAAATACTGATTGCGGATTTCGCCAAAGAGATAACGAGCTGCTGGTACATCTGCTGATGATGTCGTGGGATATAAAAGGTTCTCCGGTAATAACGGCGATGGGACAAGGTATAAATATCGAGGTTATGATAAGAGTAGTCTCACTGAGAAGTCGAAGTGGAGCTGTGACAAAATTAGCTAATTGAAAAGGAATCGTATGGTTGTTTTTGCTAATGAATGATAAGGAATTCGACGTGGATAGGTTGTAACTACAACTTCGGTTTCGAAAGTTTTTCAGGTGCATAACTGTATGCATAAATCTTTCTTCCGTAGACAAGGTGCGGCTGGTTCAACTTCTCGATCGAGATGTTTTCAAGAATCATGAAAAGATTTGAATGCGAATTGTAATCGTCAAGATACGAATGAGATTTAAGATAGAATCAAGTGGCATACTTGAAGGATTGTTTAGTTTCATATGTTATAATCATCATTTTAATTCATTTTAGTTGTCCAAAGTTAACAGTCCAATAGTCCGATTGTCCAATGGTCCAATAATTTCATATATAAATTCAATATATAATATTCGAATTACTTAATACATATCGTGACCCGTGTACCGGTCTCAGTGTCGATAACAACTCAAAGTATATATATATTTTGGAATCAACTCCGACCCTGTATAGCCAACTCCCACCTTCACATATAGAGTGTCTATGGTTGTTCCGAAATATATATATAGATGGGTCAATATGATAAGTCGAAACCTTGTATACGTGTCCCGTTATTTAAAATGCGTAAAATAAATAAATATATATCATGACCCATTATACAACGTGTTGTCTCAGAATTAATCCGACGTATTGTTGTACATGTGTCCCGACAGTATGTACAGTGCAGAAATTAAAATTGCGAGAATGTAAATTGCGATAAATGAAATGTTAGCCGGGAACAGTTAGCTAGGAACAGTTAGCGTGGATTCCTAACAATATTCCAATTTAATTAATTCGTCTGTTTCTAACAAATTTTATTTTGTCCAATGTTTTCTTCTTTATGCCACTTGTTGGATTCCGATAGGTCAAAATCCGAATATGAAGTTTGAATGAAAATGGTTATTCCGGGGTGAGCGGATATGAATATCGGTGGTTGTAAGTAGGATAATAAATGACCGTTGAATCAGATTCGAAGAATGTACAGTGTAACTTGTTAATGTGAATTTTAAATATTCCTTGGGTACTACCCACCCGTTAAAATATTTTCATCATTAACAGTTTATACGAAAGAATTTTTAATTACGATCTTTATGAAAATATACTTGCATATATATTTTCTTCAGATGTAATTATGGATTTAATGAGTCAATAAGATTTTATACTCATTTGATTTATTGTTAGCACTTGATTACATGATCTCTAAAACTTTAGAGATTACATAATTGCCATGTCGGACGAAGGTAAATGAGGTAGAATGATACGTAAAGCGAAGATAATCGATGTAGATCGATGTGTAGAACGAAGTTCATACTTGATGTACAGATGGGGTTATTGAGGCGTGTGAGGTTGATATCCAAGATACAGGTGGTGATGTTGAGAGTTACGGCGCGGTTATGGTTTAGGGTAGATAAGGGTACTGTCGACGTCCATGATGGTGGTACTGATTATGCTGCTGATGATGATGCTGCTGCTGGTGTTCGTAACCTTCGCACCAGGTTCTCCAAAGTCGTCACACGAGCGCGTAGTTTGTTAACTTCTTCTAGCACTACGGGATGATTGACGTTTGAAGCGAGCGAATGAATAAGATTCGAGATATTGGAAAGTATATAATCGTGACAAGATACTCGGAAAATGGGAGAGAAATGGTTTCTCGAGCAGGTTCGTCAGTAAGTGCTTCAGGTTCATCGCCAAGAGGCAATTTGGTGGTTGGAAAGAATCTTCGATGTGAGATGATTTTCGGATATCCGATAATATTCTGGCTGTATAGAATATCTATAATACCAAGGATTTTGTAAACTACAGAGGATTTTACGGCATATGACAGACAATTCTACAGTAACAGATACGCTAAGATATGAGTTTTGTCTATACACTATCGATGCACTAAATGCAGTAAGACGTGTCTAGACTTAAGAATGACAAGCAGGAAATTCCCTAAGGATGATAAGCAGATGGTTTCCGACCAGATGTGATAAGCAAAACTTTTTGACATGTAGACACGGTCAAAGTCCAGACTTACTAATGTATCCTAACAACTACTAGTTAGACACACTAATGCAAGGCCTGGTTCGCTAAGACCAACGCTCTGATACCAAATGTAAAAACCCGCCCTTATCCATCTGGACAAAGTCTTCAACATTTGGTCCCATTGCGATGATCGACGCCAAGAAATGTATTTAGTATGAGCTAATGCACAGCGGAAGACTTAATTCGTACCTGAGAATAACATGCTTTAAAATGTCAACATAAAGTTGGTGAGATATATAGGTTTGATGCTAGCAGCGTTATAACTATGGACCACAAGATTTCATATAGTTAAACATAATACACTCCTCGTGTATGAAAAGTCGTTGAGCACTTGGTAACCATACTTAACTAAAAGTCATCGCAGCATATTCTTAAATAAACCCTACACCGTACCAAGTGTAGTAACGAGAACGAAGTACTGTGCAACCGTTAAATGCTGGTCGTCCAGCCCGGTTGGGGATGTCAGCCCGATAGATCTATCAACAGGATTCGCGTTTACGCTCCTCACGTAATTAGCAGTTACCAAGTATAAAGAAATATGCCATGGTACAACTCAACGTAGATTTTATTTTTGATCACTTGTGTCCATAACGTAAATCATTTATAAAACAGCGCATGTATTCTCAGCCCAAAAATATTTAGAGTTTAAAAGGGACTATATACTCACCATACTGTATTTTGTAGTAAAAATACATATAACATCATTGATCAAGTATAAGGTTGGCCTTGGATTCACGAACCTATATTAATTATTTATCAAGTAATATTAACACATATACTAATAGTAAACAAATAATATTATTGTTATACCTAATATTTATATATATCCAATTCTTATTAAAATATTTTAATTAGGATATATATGTATATATGTCATTTATTATAAGTTATATATGTATAACTATGTTAGAATATATATTTATACTATATGTAAATTAATTTTATATAAAATTATAGTTAATAATATTTTATAAAAACTTATGTAATGTTAATGTAATATAATATACATAATAAGTATATTTTATATAAAAATATCTATTTGTTTTAAAATATTAATAATGATAATTTTGTTAATAATGTAAATGGTAATAATAAAAATATAATAATAATAACAATGATAATAAAATTAGAAATGATACTTGTAATATTAATGACAAAAATGATATTTTAATTAAATATGGTATTTTTAATAAAAAAAATGTTAATTTTTCAAAATAAAAATAAATAATATTAGTTTTGATAATAAAAATGATAGTGTTTAACAATAATAATAACAATACTAATAATAACAATAATAATAATAATAATAATAATAATAATAATAATAATAATAATAATAATAATAATAATAATAATAATAATAATAATAATAATAATAATAATAATAATAATAATAATAATAATAATAATAATAATAATAATAATAATAATAATAATAATAAAATGATGATAGAATTATGTTATACCTTTGTGTCATTAAAAAGATTTGAAATTGCCCAATACGGGACTTGAACCCGAGACCTATAGCTCGCCCATCCCTCCATTTAACCAGCTAGGCTGGCTTGTTTTTCCAATTATAAACAGATTCGCATTTATTTAAACCATGTTTTCTGTTTCACTATTCTTCTTCCTTCTTCAAAAAAAAAAAAAAAACTAGTCGACTATGGTACCTCTATATTTGCGATAACGAATTTGTGGGTTTACTCAAGATTTGTAAACGACCAGAAAAGTATCAATTGTATCCTTGATTATCCAAAAAAAAAAATTAAAACAAAAGAGCCTCGCTACTGCTATTCGAAGTTAAATAAAAAAAAAATTCGCGTTTTGATTTATAGCTTGTTTTAGTTCTCACTTCCTACATAACGTAGTTCGAAAATCATGTCCAGAAACTTTTGGAATCGTTAGTTTAAATTAATTCATCTCAGAAAACTTGAATTTGGCTCAAGAACAAAAGTTTGACTTTTTGATGTTTAAACATTGACTACGAAATTCGGGCTATATATAACGAATTGGAACCTGGAAATTTGAAGAAATATTCAAGACACGATTTAAGAAACTTCTGCGTTTTTAGATATTTAAATTGATTCGATTTTAAATTGGGTGCAAAAGCTTGTTACGAACAGAGAACGGTAACTCATTTTTCAGACTTTTCTAATTTAATTTCTTCAATTAACAGGATTTAACTTGAATTGTGTGATTGGTTGAGATACCGAATGGTTTGTAACAAAAACTAAATACTTGAGTTCGTTTATAAATAGGCACAATCAAGTTAATGGGGAGATATATAAAAAAAAATTAAAATAAAAAAAAAACAAAAAAACGTGAGAAAGAGATAGATACCCATTTTGTTTGATTATGAGACAAATTTCAATCATTCGTACCAATTATCAAAAGGTAATACTGTTGCTGATTGAGTTTAACAAATATAGTTCCTTTCTCTTTAATTTTTATAAATTATTATGTAATAAAAATGATTAATTTAAATAATTATGTAGTTAGTAATAATACTTTTAATGATAATAATAATAAATAATACTGATAATAATAATAACAAATATTAATTCTGATATAAATAATAGTTATAAGAATAAAAAAAAATATAATTTTGAATATTAATTATATATCACTTATAATAGTAATGGTGATAACATTAATATTAGTATTAATATTGATATTGATAATAATAATAATAATAATAAGAGTAGTTAATAATAAATCACAATAATAAGATTTTTAATGAAATTTATAATACTAACATTATAAATGATACGTTAATATTACTAATTGTATTTGTCTTGCTGTTAATAATATCAAATTTCATATATTTATTTATTTACATATATATATATATATATATATATATATATATATATATATATATATATATATATATATATATATATATTGTAGTTCGTGAATCATCAGGCTTGGTCAAAAGGGTAACTAATTATCCTAATATAGATTTCAAACTTTCTAGACTCAACATTAGGGTTTTTGCTTATCGTGTCGGAAACATATAGAGATTAGGGTTTAAATTTGGTCGGAAATTTCCGGGTCGTTACAAAAGGTAGCCTTCCTCAGTGTAAGAGATGCTATAAGCATCATACTGGGTACTGCAACGTAGTGTGTGAGAAGTGTAAAAGGACTGGACACATCGGCAGAGATTGTAAGATCAACACCCCAGCTGTGAGGACAAATCCGAATGGGCCAAGGAAGTGTTTTGAATGCGGCCAGCAGGGTCACTTTAAGAATGAATGTCCTAACAAGAAGAAGGATGGCGGGCTAGCACATGGAAGAGTCTTCAACTTGAACGCCAGAGATGCCCGCGAGGATCCTGACTTGGTTACAGGTACATTCACTATCAATAAACTATTAGCTTCTATCTTGTTTGAGACTGGTGCCGATAGGAGTTATGTATGTAGACACTTTTGCTCTAAGATAGATTGGTCATTAGTTCCTTTGGATGAGAGTATACCTGTCGAGGTAGCAAATGAGAAACTGGAGAAAGTTGACCAAATTGGCCGAGGAGGTATAATAAACTTAGCTTGTGTGGATTTTGAGATTGATTTGATACCCATTAAGTTGGGGAGCTTTGATGTGATAGTCGGTATGGACTGCTTGTCAAAGATGAAAGCAGAAGTTATCTGTGGAGAGAAGATTCTTCGTATACCTCGCGAGACTGGTGAGCCATTAATTGTTTACGGAGAGAGATGTAGCCTAAAGCTGAACCTTATTAGTTGTTTGAAGGCACAAAAGGTCATGAGAAAAGGGCGTTTTTCTATTTTGGCGCATGTGAACAAGTTGGAAACCAAGGAGAAACGCGTGAAGGATGTACCGATTGTGAACAAATTTCCCGAAGTCTTTCTAGAAGAATTGCCGGGATTACCCCCGCCGCGATCAGTGGAGTTTCAGATTGATCTTGTGCCGGGAGCTGCACCTGTAGCTCGCGCACCTTATCAACTTGCGCCTTCTGAACTGCAAGAGTTGCAGAGTTAACTACAGGAATTGCTAGACCGAGTTCATCGCCTTGGGGCGTACCTGTTTTGTTCATGAAAAAGAAGGACGGTTCTTTCCACATGTGTATTGATTATCGTGAACTGAACAAGTTGACGATCAAGAATCGGTATCCCCTTCCCAGGATTGACGATCTGTTCGATCAGCTGCAAGGATCAAGCATTTACTCCAAGATCAATTTGCGATCATGTTATCACCAGTTGAGGGTGAAGGAGAGCGATATACTTTTGTTATGGTCATTATGAGTTTCTTGTGATGCCATTTGGTTTAACTAACGCGCCTGCTGTGTTTATGGATCTTATGAATCGCGTATACAAGCCGTACCTAGACAAATTCGTTATCGTCTTCATAGATGATATCCTGATCTATTCCAAAAGCGAAGAAGAACACGAACAACATCTTCGACTCGTGCTTGAACTCTTGAGACAGGAGCAACTATATGCCAAATTCTCCAAGTGTGAATTTTGGTTGAACGAAGTTCAATTTCTTGGTCATATTGTGAGCGATCAGGGTATCAAAGTTGATCCCGCAAAGATCGAAGCCATTAACAAGTGGGAAACCCCCACTACTCCTACCTATATCCGTCAATTTTTAGGCCTCACCAGTTACTATCGTAGATTCATCGAAGGTTTCTCTTTGATTGCGCATCCTTTAACCGCGTTAACCCACAAAGGGAAGAAATACGTTTGGGCGACCGAACAAGAGTCGGCATTCCAAACCCTGAAGCAGAAGTTAACCACCGCTCCTATCTTATCCCTTCCCGAAGGCAGTGATGACTTCGTTGTGTATTGCGATGCCCCCCGACAAGGTTTTGGGTGCGTATTGATGCAACGAAAGAAGGTTATTGCTTATGCCTCTCGACAATTGAAGATTCACGAACGAAACTACATGACTCATGATCTCGAACTTGGAGCCGTTGTCTTTGCACTCAAACTATGGAGACACTATCTTTAGGGAAGCAAAAGTACCATCTTCACCGACCACAAAAGGCTCCAACACCTTTTCGATCAGAAGTAGCTGAACATGAGATAGCGACGGTAGATCGAGACGTTGAACGATTATGATTGTGAACTTCGTTACCATCCTCGCAAGATAAATGTTGTAGCTGATGCTTTGAGCCGAAAGGAAAGAATGGTACCCCTTCGTGTTCGAGCCTTAAACATCACCATCCACTTGAATCTCAATAGCCAAATCCATGTAGCCCAAGATGAGGCTCTCAAAGGTGAAAATATTTCGCACGAACGCTTGAAAATTCTCGTCTCTCGATTCGAGGTCAAGGAGACCGAATTTCGATATTTCGCCAGAAGAGTTTGGGTGCCTAGTTATGGGGATTTATGAAGTCTTATTCTAGACGAAGTCCATAAGTCAAGGTATTCAATTCATCTAGGAGCCGGTAAGATGTACCACAATCTCAAGGAGCAATATTGGTGGCCAAACCTTAAGAAGGATGTTGCTACTGACGTTGGAAAGTGTTTAACTTGTTCAAAGGTTAAAGTCGAGCATCAAAAGCCATCCGGGTTACTTCAGCAAACCAAAATTCCGCAATGGAAGTGGGAAGGAATAACGATGGACTTCATCACGAAACTACCAAAGACGGTAGGCGGATATGATACCATCTGGGTTATTATTGACAGCGTTACCAAATATGCTCACTTCCTAGCCATGAAGGAGACCGATACAATGGACAAACTCGCATAACTATACATAAAGGAAATTGTATTTCGTCACGGTGTACCCTTATCGATTATTTCAGATCGAGATGCCCGTTTCGCTTCTAGATTTTGGCGTTCTTTACAAGAGGCTTTGGGAACACGTTTAGATATGAGTACTGCATATCACCCGCAAGCCGACGGACAAAGTGAATGCACAATTCAAACCTTAGAGGACATGTTACGAGCTTGTGTTATTGATTTTGGAAAAGCTTAGGAAAAGCATTTGCATCTGGCAGAATTCTCTTACAACAATAGTTACCATTCGAGCATTAAGGACGCACCTTTCGAAGCTCTATATGGCCGCAAATGCCATTCTCCTGTCTGTTGGGACGAAGTAGGTGAAAAGCAAATCATCGGACCCAAACTCGTCCATGAAACCACCGAGAAGATTGTCCAAATCCAAGCAAGACTCAAGACGGCCCATGATCGTCAAAAGAGCTATGTCGACCTTAAATGTAAAGATCTTAAATTCCAAGTAGATGACCGCGTAATGTTGAAAGTCGCACCTTGGAAAGGAGTAATCCGGTTTAGAAAGCGTGGTAAGCTAAATCCGCGATATATTGGTCCTTTTGAAATCTTGGAGCATGGTGGACCCGTTGCTTACCGTTTGGATCTTCCGACTCAATTGAGCTCAGTTCATCCCACTTTCCACGTATCGAATCTAAATAAGTGCCTTGCTCAACCAAAACTTGTCATACATCTGGATGAGCTTATGATTGATGACAAACTCCACTTCATGGAAGAACCTGTTGAAATTATGGACCGTGAGGTCAAGACCTTGTAAGGCAACAAGATTCCAATTGTCCGAGTCTGTTGGAATGCTAAACGAGAACCCGAGTTCACTTGGGAATGAAAGGATCAGATGAAGCAGAAGTATCCTTACCTCTTCACAACTCTATCGTCTACCTCAGCTTAAAATTTCGGGACGAAATTTTCTTTAACAGGTGGGTAATGTAATGACCCGACTTTTTCGACTTATATTTGTGCTTATTACTTTCACAAAATTGTGTAATTGTGCGTACTGTGTTAGATTATATTCTGGGATCATTGTTCGTGTTAATTACTTTCGTTAATACCTTACAACGTGTTGTTAAATACTTAGTTACTTAACTTGATCCTCAAATGCTTTTGTGACCGTTAGTGTCACTTGACGTTTAGAACGAGCTATGTACTTTGTACACGTTAAACTTTTGTCGTAATTGAAATATTATGACTACTAAATTATAATTGTTATTTATTAATAATAATTACTTGGCTTATTGGTTGCTTAATTACGCTTAGTAATTTACTAATGCACACTAGTTAGTCTTGTTGGACTTTTTACCTTAATGGACTTAGGCCCACCCTACTCTAGCTATTGGACTCTTAAGTTAGCCCAATTTAAATGGATTTATGACCCATTAAGATGTAGGATAAAAACCCATTAAAGATAAGCCAACATACTAGCATTTTTGTTAACTATTACTACACATGTTGCATGGGATCCCAACAACAAGCACCACCTTTAGACCACCACCATGCAAAAAGCAAAGTTTATCCCCCCTTTGTCCCCCCTAGGTCGACGGCCAAACACCTACCACCATCACTATAAATACAAGCCTTATTATTTCATTTCACACTTGATCTCATTCTCATTTTACACACACTTGCTCTCTAATTTTCTCTCTAGTATTTCTCACACTAAAATTGTAAGTTCTTAAAATTTTCTTCTTCTTCTTCTCTTCTTAATCACGACATCACCATCATTATAAGATCAAGCTTTTTAGCTTTTTGATCTTGTTATATCTTGTAGATTCAAACTTTGATTTGAATCCTTCAAGAACATGAAACATTCAAGCTTTTTAGCTCTGAACCTTCCTTACTTTGATGGATCTAAGCTTTATAGCTTAAGATCACTTTGTTTTTGTTAAAAGATCAAAACTTGTGTTTATGATCTTCATGAAACTTGAAGATCTAGCTTTTTGCTTTAACGATCTTCAAGAACATAAAAGATTCAAGCTTTCTAGCCTTGGATCTTCATTACTTTGTTGGATCTAAGTTTTGTAGCTTAAGATCACTTTATTTTTGTTAAAACATCAAAACTTGTGTTTATGATCTTCATGAAACTTGAAGATCTACCTTTTTGCTTTAGAGATCTTCAAGGACATAAAAGATTCAAGCTTTCTAGCTTTGAAATCTCATAATTATTGTTAAAGGATCCAAACTTTCTAGCTTAGGGTTTCATTACTTTGTTTGATCAAATTTATGTAACTTAAGGTCTTGCTTGTTTGATTGAATCAAAGTTTGTAGCTTTAAATTTTAGAACTTGTATTTGTGTTGAGACTAAAAACATGATGTAACCTTGGTTCATCATCCATCTAAAACTCTTAAGTGAGTGTATTTATCCTTAGTCTTGATATGGTGTGTTGATGGTTAAAACTTGGTCAAGTGATGCTAAAATATCAAAGAGTTGTACACTTGAGGCTTATACGCATCAAGGATGAGAACCGTGATAAGCATCAAGCACCAAGAAACCCACTAGAGTACTTGTTTTCTGTTTTTCAGAGTCTGATCAGACTCCTGGGCTTCTGGAAAGTGTATTTCCAGATAGTTCGGTTCGAGTAGATGACTTTTCATTTAAGACTCGCCTAAATCCAATATACGGTTTAGGATTTATAGCCTTCCAAAAATCACTACGCCTTTGTAACGACGTGCTGAAATTTCTAACCTACTCGAGCTTGAACCGTCGCCATGGTCAAACGACATTGAGTTAGGATCTGAAAATTGGAAAGCGGTAAGAAGACTCACATACGGAGCCTTGGCCACTGGTCGCGCATCTTTTCAGTTTGTATAGAGGTCGTAGCAGCTGTCCGAAATCAGCCTTTTGTTTCGATCACTATTCTTGTTGAAACTTACTTTATCTTTTATGAATGATGGTGACAATGATGATGCTTAGGACTTTACTTACATACTTTTAAACCTTTGGGGACAATTTATTGACTTAGTAACCTTTGACTTTGGTTGAGGACCTTTCGGATCGACTTACTACTTGCATACTTTTCATATCGACTTTTACCACACATTCACTGTGAGTTATAGCTCACTTATTACTTTAACTATTTTTTTGGGACTGAGAATACATGCGCTTTTTATGCTTTACATACTAGACACGAGTACTTAAACTTTATATATGTGTGGGTGATATAACGGCACAAATATTCCCCTTAGCACGGTAACGTTTAGTCATTGGTTTTTGAACTGGTGAACGCGAATCTTAGATATGGATACATAGGGTTTGACATCCCCACTCGGGCTAGTCGCGCTAGCATTTCATGGGTGTTTAAAACTTCGAGAACATACGCACTCGCCAAGTGTACTTTTAGGGGGAGAAATATATTATTTTACGTTAAGTTAGTTACCCGGTGCCCACGGACAAGCATATACTATTCATACTGTTTTGAATACGAAATCTCGTGGTCTACATTATATCGTTGTTTACAAAACCTATAGCTCACCAACATTCGTGTTGACATTTTAAAGCATGTTATTCTCAGGTGCTTAGACGTTGATGCTTCCGCTGTTGGACTTGCTGTTATAGACCTGCTGATATCGGCTAAAAAGTCACGTTTTCACCCCGGTATTAAGGCCCAAAAACAAGAAAGATTTAAACTTTGTTGGCAAAATACCCACTTCGTTGGTTAGAATTGAAGAGCAAGTAATTAAGAAGTCGGTGCAAAAATAATCAAGAGAATCGGAGCTAAAACGAAGATTCTAGAGCGAAAACGGTGAAAGAAAAGAAATCAAGTTACGATCCAGTGAATCAAGGATGACCAGGCACAAAAATGGCCTGCCATACGGCTTGCCAGTATGGCAAACGGCCTGCTAAATGGTCAGGCAAACGGGCTCGATAAACGGCTTGCCTAGCAAACGGCCTGCCAAATACGGCCTGCGAAACGGTTGCCAAACGGCTTGTCAGCCATTTGCAGGCAAAATTCTTGTTTATTTAAATGGTCTTTGTCATTCATTCCAACACACACTTCAATTCACTTCTTTCTCTCTCTTGTACAATACTAGTCATACTCTCAAGGCCTTCGACTCCGTGCGGGAAACCTAGTACCCGGAGAAGAACGCCAAAGATTGTATTAGGAGCGGTCTAGAGTCTTGAAGTTGTCACTTTTGTATTCAAAACTCGTTTAATCTACTGGTACTTCTATCCCTTATCTTTATATAATATTTTCTATCATTATGTTATGTGATATTGTTGCCATGATTAGCGAGTAGTTATCTTTAGTGTATGCTATGATGTAAGCAGTTATAATGCCGAAATAATATTATGGTTTGTGTATGCTGTTGAAATGCTTTCCGATTATGCTTTAAACTCAATCGCTTTTCCAACTAATAGAACATAGTTATAGGCTCTGTTACTTGGAAGTCGCGAACCCCAATTCAAAGTACACTATCTGTGTCACCCCTTGGTAAGAGAAGTCTATTGGATACAATGTAAGATCGACTAAGGCATGCCGGTTGTAGTAAGTCTATCAAGCTTTGGATTCCGACTGAGGACTCTTTCATAGTGAAACATCTGACTAGACCCTTAGTACATTGTCGGTCCCAGACCATGCTAGTATAGTCACCAAGCATATAAACTTTGTACGTGCACGCTGAAGCACAGCGGTTGTTGTAAGTTGTACCTCTGCTAAGTAAGGCCATGGAACCTAGTTAGTGTTGACCAGTACACTACACCATAACGCGGTCTCAAGCATTGCACCCCGCTTGAGGGAATCTTAGTTAATTAAGGAACTGTTTGTTTAGACACATAAAGGATTGGACCGTTAGGATAACCGGACGTGTTCATGGAAGTCAGCTTTACTTGGCCATGGTGTTCTTTATGGTTGAACTCTTTTTAAGGGCCTAACTATCTTTTAAAATCAATCATTAACGAAAGCATTGAAACACATCATGTCTCTCGGATATGGTAAACTATGCATTCTATTATGCTTAAGAAAGTTTAGACCATTGTGGAATGTTAATACGCCACCCAACCGAGTCGCTCAATTGGATGAGCCATCTGAACGTGTATGCCTGTAGTCAGACTGCACGGGCATCAGGGGTAAGGGACGTTGCTGTCTATTCAGAATCTTCAAGCCTAACACAGTACCCAGTGACATGTCTTATGACAGGGGCGTTTAGGACTAGTGTAATAAATACAAGGCCTCTACCTATTCATGAGCCAGCATTCCATAATCTCGGCAGAATAACTGATGAAGTCATAGTATGCACTCACTTTAACATTATCTGAATTACGAATTTTATCGCATTTACTATATCTGTCTTATAAATTAGAAAATCACAAATAGGTAATCACTACTCCGTCTTAACTATCTTAGGCTTAAATATAGGTTCGATTCTACTGATATCTCAAAAATACGACTCTAGGTCATACTTCCCTTACTTATAAGGAGTAGTAAGATTTAGGCCCCGCTAAATATAAATTTAAAACAGTACCCCTCCCTTGAGTGGCTGATCCTGGCGCGCCGCGGCCCGACGACACCGCGCGAATAAAAACCGTCCGTTTCGGCCATATCACGGGAGGAGCTAAGTTTTTGGCCCCGCTGCCGGGGAACTGGTATCAGGCAATACTGCTCTCTATCAAACTTATTCACAAACATTTAGTGGCGTCTAAGAATGACAATTATACACGGACTTGGTTGTTGGATTTTCCGAACAGTCGCCAATTATATTGGGACCAAAAGGATCCTGCCTCTCCGTAGTCGGCCTGGCCACTTGGTTTGTTGAATAGTTCGTGCGGAGCTCTGTTACCGAAATACTAGGGAATCAGTAGCCAGAACCAAAAACATATTCAACCATAGGATAGTTAGATACATTAAATTAGTTTACTTTAGACTACCTTAGATTAAATTAAATTACCTTAGAATTAGATTACCTTAGAATAGTTTAGCTTACTTTAGATTATCTTAGTTTATTTGATAAAAATTAAAAACAAAAAGGCATACCCAGTGTATGACCCAAACCCAATCTAGACCAGTGCCGTTGTTATTCGTACCTGATCCAGATGTAATAATCTCTAAAGCACGCAAGGAAGCACGAATCAGAAATCAAATGGCGTTACGCGTTACTTTAGCAGAAAATACCAAACCCTCGATTGAAGGTCGAGGAGGACCAATCAGATTTCCAGAGATTCAAGGACACTCATTCGAGTTAAAACATCACATCATCCAGCTCATCCTGAATAGCTGCCAATTTCATGGATTACCGAATGACGATCCAAATTCTCACCTTGATAAATTCATATCTCTTTCGAACTCCTACAAACAGCCAGGGATCGGACAAGATATAGTCCGGCTATACTTGTTTCCCTACTCTCTCACTCATCATGCTCAAACCTGGTTTGAAGGACTGGAAAAAGATTTCATCACGTCATAGACGGAGATGGCTACCAAATTCCTAACCAAATATTTCCCTCCTTCTAAACAAACCAAACTGAAGAATGACATCATTAACTTCAAACAAAGTTATGATGAATCTCTTTACACTGCATGGGAGTGATTCAAAACCCTGCTGAAGAAATGCCCTAATCACTAGCTAGAACGGTCAGCCCAAATCTGTACCTTCTACAATGGTCTTACGGTAAATCATAGGATGACGATCGATGCAGCTCCTCAAGAGAATCTGATGAACCAAACCGTATACGAAGCATGGGAATTGCTCGAGAACATGACAATGCATCATCATGACTGGAACAGTGGTGAAACAACTTCATCATCTTCCCCACTCTCAGCACTTAACAATCAAATGGAGGCCATCAAATCCCTCACGGATAAGATGGAATCTCTCGCTAAACAACTCGGAGAATTGAAGACGCAGCCGCACCAGGTCAACCAAGCTCAGGCTTGTATTAACTGTACCAACCCGCAACCTACTGAAGAATATCAAGTTGAGTATGAAAACCCTGACGGTTTAGTCTGTTACGTCCAATACCCAGCTCGTCCACCAAATCCCGGATTCAATCAACCACCCAGGGTTAATCAATTTAAGCGAAGCAATCAACCTTTTCGCTATCGCTATCCACCTTATCCAGCCCAATAATCTCAATTGACCTACGATCAACCACTTCCACTCACTGGTTCACCAGTTGAGAAAATTCCCCTACCACCCAGATTACAAAAGCAACTAACCCTACTCTCGAAGCTGATGATCAATTGACTCAGTTCATTCAAGGACAACAACAGCTAAATTAGAGAACTACAGCCAGGCAAGATCAGACGGAGATACTAATGAGAAATCAATTGGCTATGCTTAAGAGTATGGAAACGCAGCTCGGACAGTTATCACAATGCCTTGAGACCCGACCACAGGAAAGGTTGCCAAGTAATACTATCCAAAATCCCCACATAGAAGAAGCAAAGCAAATGGATTCCGTAATCCCAGAGAAAGAACCATGGAGAAGGTCAGCCAGGCTCAAGAATAAATCGACATATACTCAGAATCTGACCCCTGAAACTCCAGTTCACGTACCCTATCCTGGAAGGCTACAAAAAGAACCATCCAAGCTTGATTCCTTCAAACTTGATGGAAGATTTCTGGACACTATGTCAAAAGTTCCCAACTAGAAGAGATACATCTGAAGGCTTCTTTCTACAAAGGAGAAGATACCAGACTCTAACAAAATTCCACTAAGTAAAGAATGCTCTGCATTATGCAGAAACTCTCTACCACCAAAGCTAGGAGATACGGGCCGATTCATTTTCTCGTGTTCAATCTACCAATCTGGAACCATTCATGCGCTAGCAGATTTAGGAGCAAGTATCAACCTAATCCCCTACTCTCTCTATAAGAGATTAGAGTTAGGAGACTTGTCACCAACTAAAATGACAATCCAACTTGCCGATCACACAATTCGATATCCTAAGGACATAGTTGAGAACGTCTTGTGAAAGTCGACAAATTCTTGTATCCTACGGATTTCATAGTAATGGATATTAAGGAAGACCTACACACACCAGTAGTGTTAGGAAGACCTTTCATGAATACGGCTAGGACTATCATTGATGTGTACAATCAAACCTTGATCTTACGATCACATGGGGAGAGCGTTACCTTCAAAATTGACCGACCAACCGATCTTTCTGGAAAGGCAGAGATGTTTGCTATTTCCACCAGACGAATCACTTCCGATGACGATTCTTCACCACCAGCCGATGATATCGAGATGGGTGTCGAATCACAGTCTGTAGACGACCCAAAAATGGAAGAAGAGGATCCCAGCGAAGAAATAGAGGAAGAGGAGGAATCTGAAGAGGAGGAGGAAATGGAAGACGTAAAAGAGACTGCGACAATACCCGTTCCAAGCATTGAGTGTCATGAAGAAATAATGAGGCTTGAGACGGAAGATCACAGTTTAATCATTCGCTTCAAGAAGAAGACCGACAAGGCTGAGGTTAAGGATATAGAAATTGATCCTGCAAGTGTCAAAGTGGATAATCAGAATACTGAAGAAACCCGTTCATCAGGCGCATCCTCAGAAGAACAATACATCGATGATGACGAGGGAGAGCAACATGAGGACATTCTGAATAACTCACACTCTCCAACTGAACCAGATCAAGGGGAGCCGGACTCTTCTTCAGATCGAATTCCGGTCATATCCACACATGCAGCCATTATAACCTTCATCAATGATACCGATGAATTCGAAGACATTCTTGAAGCCATCCGAAGATCAACCATTGATTTTTCGCTACGCTTAACAGAACAAATTATGGCTATCCGAGAAGAACACAACCTCTATCTCCGAAGAGAAGAAAATGATGTTGAAATCCTAGAAGAACGCATTCAAGACTTTATCAATTCTCTTTACGATCATATCTACCAAGAAGAAAAGCAGCGAGAGCACAAATCAATGGTTCGCACTATTCTCGAGATAAGATTCTGTCAAGATTAGAAGATCATTTACTCTAAGGTTTATAACGCCTTAGCCGGATCTGCACTTCCGTTCTCACGAAACCAACGAGCACTACTGACTCTCATCCGGAAGCATATGGATCTTTCCACCGGATGCCCGACTTATCACTCTGATTTACAAATGATCGAAGATATTCACAGCCTTTTCGCTCTCTTAGAAAGAGATAATTTCGAACGTACACCAGACAGACTAGTGATTTACATAACAATTGATCACCATGCTGATCTGATTACCAAAGAGTTACGAGACACTGTTACGGAAGAAGCAAGACGAAACAATCCGTTCTCTCATCTTGAACCAGATCGAGTCAACATTGCCACCTATGTTACGAAGCAGCTATCACATATCTTCCACGAATCCACAGATCCAAGTTTCACATTTAAAGCTGGATGTCGGGAGATATATTCAAAGACGGTGACATTAATGCTCGGATCAGGATTGTTGTTCACTTCTTTTCAGCTTTGTCTGTTAACTAATCTGTGCAAAGCTACAGACTCTTACTATGGAGATCACCGTTCTAAAGACTTCGAGATTCTAAAGATACAGTTTCTGACATTGTTTGAAGACCTCTGAAATGAGCATCCCATCAGAGAAACAATCACCACCACCACTGCTTCTATGATTGACATTCATGGGTGAACCAGTAGAGCCGTGGATCATATTCTCATCATACTTCAAGACTTATCAAGAGCCGAAACTGCGCACTACTTATCTTTCAGAAGATCTTCAAGAGAAGTACCGGATCTGTTACCACTATTGGTCCTACACTTTCTCATGATTTATTCGCCAAGACTCACATTTCCTTGAGAAGACCAAGATCACAACCATCAGCGAGGAATGTTTGCTTTTTAAAGCATCACTACGGTAGAGCCAACGACCTTAAAAAAAATCGCTTCTCGGGAGGCAACCCGTGCAATAAAGTAGAGTAGAAGAATAAAGGATGACAAATGAGCCAATAAAGACGCAAGGATTGGAAGCCAGCCGCATCTGCTAGGGGTATTTCTTTCTTTTTGCTACTAGCTCAAGATTCAAACTATGCCACATCCTAGCTTATCATTAAGTGTGGGATAACACCCGATTAAAACACTAGACAAATACTCCCAAATCTTCAACTAAAACTCCTAAGTTTGGGATACACTAGGAACATTGAGGACAATGTTCGTCTAAGTGTGGGATGTTGGTATAATCTTTTTATGCTGTATTAAAATAACCCATTACGAAGATTCCAAGCCCTTAAGCCAAATTTCAAAATTTTTGCAAAAGAAACCCTTTTCGAAAAAGTATTTTTGAAAACCTAACACGTTTGTCAATAAAAATAAGGCTTAAGTAAGGTAGAAATCTTGTTAGGTTGAACCAAATCTCTAATAGAGCATTGCATGACTAAGGCATTATCGACCTAAATTGTTTATGGTGAGGCACCCCAAATAAGACCAGCATTCATCTTTAATGCTTCGCTATTTTCCGTTGAGAGTGCTGATGACTATGCTCAGAATAAGAACTTGCTTTAGATCTACATCTCCAAGCAGCGAAACGTGATTCGGTTGTAATTAAAAGAGCTAGCCATTTGTCAAAAATAAGCCTTCCGCTCCTCCACTACTTCTACTCTACCACCACATCTACGTCATCTTTACTATTTACTCAAAAATCCAGAAAACGAGTGTAACACCCCGTTTTTCAGTTATGCATTATTTCGAACGTCATTCGAAATACAAGGCATGTAAGCCTATATTTGGATCCTAAATAAAGTTGGATTTGATGTTCTAAAACCTTACCATTAGAAAGGAAATCTCATTATGTTTCCAACGATATTTGATTCATCGAAAATGGAGTTACGGTTTGAAAGTTACGACCAAAACAAGTTCAGAAAACTGAGTCAGTTAATCTGGACGCCGTCCAAGCTTTTTGGACGCCGTCCAAAAGGCCTGACGGGCCAGCTGTGACATTTTGAAGCTTTTAAAAGAGGGTATTTGGGTCTTTTCACTTCGGGGTCGTTTAGGCCATCAAAACTGATCTAAACTCACCCTTATTATCATTTTCACCCACAAACACTCCCAACCAAACCCTAGAGAGAGAGAGGAGTTTCTAGAGAGAGGAAGCTTGGATTAGTGATGAAGGTGGTGATTTTTGCCCAAATTGGAGGGGTTCTTGGTGCGTGTTGGTGATTCTAGCTACTAGAGCTCGTTTTGGTGCTTGAGGTAAACCCTAATCCGAATTGTAGTGTTTGAGTTAGGGTTTGTGTTAGTTAGAGTTATAAACCCATTTATTGTGAAATTTGGGAGTTTTGGGTAAGATCCAGGTAAGTAAGCCTAAATGGGTGACTTAGGGTTTCAATTGATGAAATTGTTCGTTTGGACCTTGCATGTGTTGGTTAAACCTTAGAACACTTGTGTTGACTTTATTTTTGGGTGTAAACCCTAATTTAGGTTAAATGGGTATTTTGGGTCAAGTAAGCTTGATTCGGTGTCAAATTAAATTATGAGGTCAAGATTTAATGAATCAAGTATATATATATTTGATACAAGTGTTAAATGGTATTTTGGAAAGTTAATCACTAGCCGTTAGTGATTAAAGATGTTTTTGGGACTTATGTCAAAATGGGTTGACTTAGATGGGTCAAATTTGGTAATGACTTTAATTTTGGATTAATTGGATGATAAGCAATTTTGTTAAGACCTAGATTGGTTTAAATGGGGTCAAGTATAATTTAGGTTAAATTGTACTTGTTGAATGGGTCGGAATTACCACCCGTAGTGGTAATTGGTGAAGTCCACTTTAGGTGTCTAAATGGCCGGATTGTGGATGTAGGTATAAAGCCTCGGTTAAGGGTGTTGAAGTCGAATTCTCTCGTAGAGAATGTATGTTGATTGTGTGTATATCTATATGCGTATTATATGTAAAAGCTTGCTCGGCTGCGTTTGGAGACGACTTACATATACGACTTATGCGGGCATCCCAAGATGTGTGGAATGATTATACATGTGTGTATATAATGTATTTACTTGTACGAGGTTCGATGTGGGTTTAAGTTCGGGCGTTCGATACCACATCGGGTCGATATATGATATGGGTTTAAAATTTGGGCGTTCGATACCATGTCATATATGTGTGTGTGAGCGTGTAGTGTGGGTTTAAAGTTCGGGCGTTCGATACCACATTACGCGTGACGGGTGGGTTTAAAGTTCGGGCGTTCGATACCACCCAGGGGTTAGTGATATAATTCGTTGTACACTAACGGTTGTTGGGAACACCGATGGGAAATTCGAAGTACCATTCCCTTGTACGATTGGTTAACCATGGTTGTGTGTTGTAGTGTAGCATATTATATTATTCGAGTTATATATGCTATTGTTGTGCTAGTTCGTGGTCTTGAAGACTTAGCGTTATACTTTGCATTGGTGTGCTATATATATTGCTAGCGTGTATGCGGTAATTGAGTAAGTGTTTGCAAGTAGGTATATTATATATGTATATGTATAATTATTGCATTCACTAAGCCTAGGCTTACCCCTCTCGTTGTTTACCTTTTTACAGGTATTGTGGTTTGAAGCTAGCTAGTTTATTAAGCTAGATGCATAAGAGCGCTTGGGCTCGATGGGGTAGCTTTTGGATATGGAACGCGGTTTGGGGATTGGTAGTCCCCGAGATTATGCTCTTGGTATCGGGTTGGGTTGTAGAGTCCTAATCCGTCTAAAAAGATAAATGGGTCAAAATCGCTATTTTATTTGTAAAACGGGTCATCGTGGACCCGGTGTTGTAAAACTTATTTTTATTGTGGAAATCTCTTAGTTTTACTTATTATTATGTGTTGTGAAAGTCATTTCGTTTAAAAGTGTCGGGAAACGGGTTTTCCGCTCGCGTGTTATAAAAAAACTGATCAGTCCTCATTAGTTCATTTGGACGCCATCCTAAAGTGTTGGACGCCATCCAAGGCTTCAGTACTGGACGCCGCCAGGAATCTGGACGCCGTCCAGATGTACAGGTTCAAAAATTTTTTTTTAAGGCGTGTTTTTGGTAAAACGAAGTTGGGTTGTTACAAGTGGTATCAGAGTATAGTCTAAGGGAATTAGGTGACCTTGGAGTAGGTGCCTAGTCTTAGACTTATTGGCGATTGTGCGTTATTTGCGGGACTTGTAGGAATACGGGTTGGATTGAGATTTGTTAGTGTCTTAGAGTAGGTGACTAACTAGGACTTGTGTTTGTCCAAAGTACGATTATGTGGGGCTTTACTTCGCTTGTGAATTAGTGCCTTAGATAGCTAGTGCCTAACGTAAGTAGGCAAACTTGGACGTTGCTTTACTGATAGTCACCTAGGTTGTAGGTTGACTTGTGGTTGTGGTGTACTTGTGTACATTTATTATTATATGGTATATAGGTGTATATATACAGGTGTCTTTTGTGCGGTGTCCTAGGGATGAATCTATTGGAGAGATTCGAATATTTGGCGGTTTGAGTGATCAAGTTCACGGTAAGGACTTTGGTCACTCGGGTACTAGGAAATATCGCGTGTTATTTTGTGTGAATGTTGCGTCAGTCCGGGTAAAGTACTTTGCGTGACCATGTGAAAATGGTAAGGTACTCATTTGTAATAGTGACCGATCACCATTATTATGAAAGTGTATCTTGATATCAAGCATGACATGACGAGTACCGAACGGAGGAAACGTGGCATGGTTAGGGTAGATTCGGGATAAATGGGGAATCTTTATTGGTTCCTAGGTGATAGTTGTCTCGGGTGATGTGCTTGTAGTCACATCGGGTTCGTTGCGAGTCGAGAAGTGTTACGGTGGATTCGTTAGTTAAGTGAGCGAGTAAACTCACGAGTTTGGTGCGTACTTAATCACCCCAGGTAGTGGGTGCACTATTGAGATTGTCATTTGGTTAAAGTTACCCATCGTAACTAGAATAACCGATTAGTGTGTATGTGTGTGTGCGACGAGGATCTAAATTCCGTAATGGGACGTAGCAAGTTTAATGATTGTAGAATTGAGCTACACTCGGTAGAGTGTGTGGTTAGAGAATCGTGTTAGGATTCTAGTTGTGAGTCGCCTTGGAATTGGCGAATCGCGGAATCTTTGGGTCGTTAAACTCATGGGAGTGGGACCCGTATAACGATGATTGTGTTAGTGTGTTGTGGCTTATAAGGTAACATTCCTAATGGAATATCCCTTGTAGTAGTGGTTTTATCGAGATGTAGAAGGGTGTAAGACTTGGTGTTCCCGAGCATCTCCTTAGTGTTAGATGAAGGGCCTCATTAGGCCATATCATTTGGCCTGGTGGAAATTGCGGGTAGCGTGTGATAGCTAGGAACTTTTGATAAGACAATAAACCGTAAGGTTGTCGGGTAGGTATGACTTCGGGTCATTATTATAGAGAGATGGGTGACATCGGGTGTATGGAACCTAAAGATCGATTTTCTAAAATTCAATTGATTGTGGTGGGAGTCTGCATGACACTGCGTCAGGTGCCTTTTATACCTGCTAGTGTAATGTTCAACTCCGGTAGTGGTGTGATCACTTTGTGCTTAGGGTGCCCGTGAGATACCCTTGGAAGCAGCGGAGATTACAGTAGTGATCGACGGGTGATAGTAATTCGACGGTTGCGAAAGTTGGAAATTTAAGAGCATTGCGGTAAATACTTCTTATGAAGCGGCGAATGAGCGAATATTGTTGCTCTTAAGTGTTAGACGGGTAAAGATGACCGGTGAGCCGGTGATGGACTTAATGGTCGGTTAAACCAAAGGTTATGATGAAGTGTTGATATTGCGGTCAACACAATTAATGTGCCGGATTGGTCACTCTTCTCCATGAGAGTGAGCAATTGTTGATAACGATTCGTTAAGTGGAAGGTCAGGTGATCTCGACTGAGATGCACGACTGGTTAAGTGGAGTGGCATATGCCTAGTTGTAGAGGCGTATGTGACACTTTGATGGAGTTCGCATTGCGAATGATGAAGGACTATTAATTGTATTTATGGTATGAGGATGCGATATTATCACGTGTACGTCACTTCAAGCGAATGTGTATGTCGGATCTGAGAGCCCGAAATGAATTCGTGGTGATTTGGAGTGAATGACCAGTGATGAGAATGGTCATGTGTTTCGTGGAATGCTAATTCCTTAGGATGTTTTCATCTTGGCGGTGAGAATGCGGAGCCAAATTCTAAGTGGGGGAGTTTTTACTTCCGCCCGAGGAAGCTCCAGTGGTGTTATATATAGCAAGGTGTCAGAGTGTACTGTGCTAAGCCTCAATAGGTATTCGGAGTTTCTAACAAGGAAGAGTGACGGCTTGCTAATGTCGACTCGAGATCGTGCTTTACGATTGTGAGTTACAACTCTGGAATGTTATGCGTGAAGATTGTGATGATGGGATCGAAGGAAGTGTAAGGCTTCCTATTTAAGGTGGTCGTGTAGTACCAATGTGCGGTATGAGACCAAATGTGAAGTTTGAGATCCCGGAGTGAGAGAATGAAGTTGTCGTTGCGGGTGCTCCTGTAGTGAAAAATCTGGTTTGTCGTGAAACCCGGACAGATTAATTGAATTAGAACGAGTTCAATATCGTGGCGAATATCGTATTTTCCCTGTCGGGAAACGCAATTGTGGAGATTGTCAGTGGATTATTCCACTTTACGGATGATTGTGAAGCGGAAAGTGTCGATTCTGATTGTCTCACATCGAGACACGCGGATGTTGTTTGTTTGCGAGAGTGTTTTCCCTAGTGATGTGACCTATTGGTTGTATCAAAATGTCGAAGCCATCCTCAATGGACGGTCTAGGTAGGAGGATTCACCCGGCGTTGGTGAATATTTTGTGGGTCGTGTGGCGAATTGCAAGTTGTTATGTTAATAATTCACTGCTGACGGGATTCTAGTACACGAATAGTTTCCATGATAGTACTAGGAAGCCATAGTATATGGATGTGTTGTAGGGTTTAAGGGAGAAACCTTGTGTCGAGTGTTGATGTTTCGTCTAACTCATGGTGTATTATTGTCGTCCTGGATTAATCTAGTGACGGATGGTCGTGTGCGGATCGATTGGTGTGAAAGTGGTGCTCCTAAGTGATTATTTTGGGGTTACCAACATTTCTTCATTGAAGGAATGACCCAGTTGTGGAGCCGGAGGAATTTGGTTCTCGGTCCAGAGAATGTTCGTGAATGACCGGTTGAGTAGTACGTTTATGAACCGCTGGAGCACGGAGTTTCAAGGAAGCATGAATCCTTCTCGATTGGGATTAATGCAAGACATGGTTCACGACGTGGTGGATTTAGTAGATCGCGTTGGGTGATATAGTTATGGATATAGCTTGTTACGAGTTGTAGCCGAGATTATTTGAAGGGATAATGGTGTTCCCCGTATTTTCCTAAGTGGGAATTCTGAAAGTTGAGTGTATGAGATACCATTTGTTGCGGTAATGCGCGCTAGTGATTATTAGCGTGTGGCGAGATATTCGAGTTAATGAAAACTTTTATGGACATCGATTTTGAAGGTATGTCAAAGGGACTTTGAGTGTGGGTCTGGTTTATTAAAGTGACAGAGATCACGGGGACGTGATCCAATTTAAGTGGGGGAGAGTTGTAACACCCGGTTTTTCAGTTACGCGTTATTTCAAACGTCATTCGAAATACGAGGCATGTAAGCGTATATTTGGATCCCAAATAAAGTTGGATTTGATGTTCTAAAACCTTACCATTAGAAAGGAAATTCTCATTACGTTTCCAACGATATTTGATTCATCGAAAACAGAGTTACGGTTTGAAAGTTACGACCAAAACAAGTTCAGAAAACTGAGTCAGTTAATCTGGACACCGTCCAAGCTTTTTGGACGTCGTCCAAAAGGCCTGACGGGCAAGCTGTGAAATTTTGAAGCTTTTAAAAGAGGGTATTTGGGTCTTTTCACTTCGGGGTCGTTTAGGCCATCAAAACTGATCTAAACTCACTCTTATCCTCATTTTCACCCACAAACACTCCCAACCAAACCCTAGAGAGAGAGAGGAGTTTTTAGAGAGAGGAAGCTTGGATTAGTGATGAAGGTGGTGATTTTTGCCCAAATTGGAGTGGTTCTCGGTGCTTGTTGATGATTCTAGCTACTAGAGCTCGTTTTGGTGCTTGAGGTAAACCCTAATCCGAATTGTAGTGTTTGATTTCTTGTTTGAGTTAGGGTTTGTGTTAGTTAGAGTTATAAACCCATTTATTGTGAAATTTGGGGGTTTTGGGTAAGATCCATGTAAGTAAACCTAAATGGGTGACTTAGGGTTTCAATTGATGAAATTGTTAGTTTGAACTTTGCATGTGTTGGTTAAACCTTAGAACACTTGTGTTGACTTTATTTTTGGGTGTAAAGCCTAATTTAGGTCAAATGGGTATTTTGGGTCAAGTAAGCATGATTCGGTGTCAAATTAAGTTATGAGGTCAAGATTTAATGAATCAAGTATATAAATGTTTGATTCAAGTGTTAAATGGTATTTTGGAAAGTTAATCACTAGCCGTTAGTGATTAAAGATGTTTTTGGGACTTATGTCAAAATGGGTTGACTTAGATGGGTCAAATTTGGTAATGACTTTAATTTTGGATTAATTGGATGATAAGCAATTTTGTTAAGACCTAGATTGGTTTAAATGGCGTTAAGTATAATTTAGGTTAAATTGTACTTATTGAATGGGTCGGAATTACCACCCGTAGTGGTAATTGGTGAAGTCCACTTTAGGTGTCTAAATGGGCGGATTGTGGATGTAGGTATAAAGCCTCGGTTAAGGGTGTTGAAGTCGAATTCTCTCGTAGAGAATGTATGTTGATTGTGTGTATATCTATATGCGTATTATAGGTAAAAGCTTGCTCGGTTGCGTTTGGAGACGACTTACATATATGACTTATGCGGGCATCCCAAGGTGAGTGAAATGATTATACATGTGTGTATATAATGTATTTACTTGTACGAGGTTCGATGTGGGTTTAAGTTCGGGCGTTCGATACCACATCGGGTCGATATATGATATGGGTTTAAAGGTCGGGCGTTCAATACCATGTCATATATGTATGTGTGGGCGTGTAGTGTGGGTTTAAAGTTTAGGCGTTCGATACCACATTACGCGTGACGGGTGGGTTTAAAGTTCGGGCGTTTGATACCACCCAGGGGTTAGTGATATAATTCGTTGTACACTGACGGTTATTGGGAACACCGATGGGAAATTTGAAGTACCATTCCCTTGTACGATTGGTTAACCATGGTTGTGTGTTGTAGTGTAGCATATTATATTATTCGAGTTATATATGCTATTGTTGTACTAGCTCGTGGTCTTGAAGACTTAGCGTTATACTTTGCATTGGTGTGCTATATATATATATATATATATATATATATATATATATATATATATATATATATATATATATATATATATATATATATATATTGCTAGTGTGTATGCGGTAATTGAGTAAGTGTTTGCAAGTAGGTATATATATATATATATATATATATATATATATATATATATATATATATATATATATATATATATATATATATATATATATGTATATATATATGTATAATTATTGCATTCACTAAGCCTAGGCTTACCCCTCTTGTTGTTTACCTTTTTACAGGTATTGTGGTTTGAAGCTAGCTAGTTTGTTAAGCTAGATGCATAGGAGCGCTTGGGCTCGATGGGGTAGCTTTTGGATATTGAATGCGGTTTGGGGATTGGTAGTCCCCGGGATTATGCTCTTGGTATCGGGTTGGGTTGTAGAGTCCTAATCCGTCTAAAAAGATAAATGGGTTGAAATAGCTATTTTATTTGTAAAACGGGTCATCGTGGGCCCGGTGTTGTAAAACTTATTTTTATTGTGGAAATCTCTTAGTTTTACTTATTATGATGTGTTGTGAAAGTCGTTTCGTTTAAAAGTGTCGGGAAGCGGGGTTTCCCCTCGCGTGTTATAAAAAAACTGATCAGTCCTCGTTAGTTCATTTGGACGCCATCCTAAAGTGTTGGACGCCGTCCAAGGCTTCAGTACTGGATGCCGTCCAGATGTACAAGTTCAAATTTTTTTTTAAGGCGTGTTTTTGGTAAAACGAAGTCGGGTTGTTACAACGAGATTCCTTCCGAAAACCCGATGTTATAAACCTCTCAAGTATCATGGAAAAAGGTCTTGAAAAAGTTTACCGGCAAAAAGTTTCCCAAGATGAAGTCCCCTAAAAAAATAAAAAAAATAAATTGGTTCTGAAAAAAGGAGCAGAACTTAATAAGAGAAATGCCGAAGAGAACTCGACCAAAAATGATTATCAAATGAAGAAAAGTTCAAAAGTGTTTCTTAAAATACTTCAGCACTCCTATCTATCCGAATAAAAGTCTGTATAAAGACTACATTACCCTTTTATCTCACCCCTCAAAACAACTTCACTACCACTCCAAAATTCCTTTTCCATCATTGACAAATGACCTATACAGCTGAGATTACTACCGTTCTCGCATTAGCGGCAAGGATTTGAGTCCTTATCAAGCCTATGATGATGGGAGCAGCATGACTGGCTATGAGTGTATTCATTTCTTAGATCTATAGGGAACCCTAAACACTTGAGTGATTGAGTGACCCGTGAAAGCTAGCCTATGTCATGTAACCTCCTCGCATGCTTGCAGAGATAATTTCAATCCTAACATAGAAGACTCACCTTATCTTTTTGCTCTTATAATAAAAGCAAACCGCTTAGGCTATTAGAAAAGAAATGCTGAAAAGATTCTTAAGGAAATGAGTGTTTGCTTGACTACAAGCAAAGTCTAAGTGTGGGATATTTGATATCGGCTAAAAAGTCACGTTTTCACCCCGGTATTAAGGCCCAAAAACAAGAAAGATTCAAACTTTGTCGACAAAATACCCACTTCATCGGTTAGAATTGAAGAGCAAGTAATTACGAAGACGGTGCAAAAAGAATTAAGAGAATCGGAGCTAAAACAAAGATTCTAGAGCGAAAACGGTGAATGACAAGAAATCAAGTTACGATCCAGTGAATCAAGGCTGACCAGGCACAAAAACTGCCTACCATACGGCTTGCCAGTATGGCAAACGGCCTGCCAAACGGTCAGGCAAATGGGCTCGATAAATGGCTTCCTAAAAAATGGCCTACCAAATACGGCCTGCCAAACGGCTTGCCAAATGGCTTGCCAGCCGTTTGCAGACAAAATTCTTGTTTATTTAAAGGGTCTTTGTCATTCATTCCAACACACACTTCAATTCACTTCTTTCTCTATCTTGTACAATACAAGTCATACTCTCAAGGCCTTCGACTCCGTGCGGAAAATCTAGTACCCGGAGAAGAACGCCGAAGATTGTATTAGGAGCGGTCAGGAGTCTTGAAGTTGTCACTTTTGTATTCAGAACTCGTTTAATCTACTAGTACTTCTATCCCTTATCTTTATATAATATTTTATATCATTATGTTATGTGATATTGTTGCCAAGATTAGCGAGTAGTTATCTTTAGTGTATGCAATGATGTAAGCAGTTATAATGCCGAAATAATATTATGGTTTGTGTATGCTATTGAAATGCTTTCCGATTATGCTTTAAACTAAATCGCTTTTCCAACTAATAGAACGTAGTTATAAGCTCTGTTATTGGGAAGTCATGAACCCCGATTCAGAGTACGCTATCTGTGTCACCCCTTGGTAAGAGAAGTCTATTAGATACAACATAAGATCGACTGAGGCACACCGGTTGTAGTAAGTCTATCAAGCTTTGGATTCCGACTGAGGACTCTTTCATAGTGAAACATCTGACTAGACCCTTAGTACATTGTCGGTCCCAGACCATGCTAGTATAGTCACCAAGCATATAAACTTCGTACGTGTACGCTGAAGCACAGTGGTTGTTGTAAGTTGTACCTCTGCTAAGTAAGGCCATGGAACCTGGTTAGTGTTGACCAGTACACTACACCATAATGCGGTCTCAAGCATTGCACCCCGCTTGAGGGAATCTTAGTTAATTAAGGAACTGTTTGTTTAGACACATAAAGGATTGGACCGTTAGGATAACCGGACGTGTTCATGGAAGTCAGCTTTACTTGGCCATGGTGTTCTTTATGGTTGAACTCTTTTTAAGGGCCTAACTATCTTTTAAAATCAATCATTAACGAAAGCATTGAAACACATCACGTCTCTCGGATATGGTAAACCATGCATTCTATTATGCTTAAGAAAGTTTAGACCATTGTGGAATGTTAATACGTCACCCAACCGAGTCGCTCAATTGGATGAGCTGTCTAAACGTGTATGCCTGTAGTCAGACTGCAGGGCGTCGGGGGTAAGGGACGTTGCTATCTATTCAGAATCTTCAAGCCTAAAGCATTACCCAGTGACATGTCTTATGACAGGGGCGTTTAGGACCAGTGTAATAAATACAAGGCCTCTGCCTATTCATGAGCCAGTATTCCATAATCTTGGCAGAATAACTGATGAATTCATAGTATGCACTCACTTTAACCTTATCTGAATTACGAATTTTATCGCATTTACTTTATCTATCATATAAATTAGAAAATCACAAATAGGTAATCACTACTCCGTCTTAACTATCTTAGGCTTAAATATAGGTTCGATTCTACTAATATCTCAAAAATACGACTCTAGGTCATACTTCCCTTACTTATAAGGAGTATTAAGATTTAGGCCCCGCTAAATATAAATTTAAAATAGTACCCCTCCCTCGAGTGGCCGATCCTGGCGCGCCGCGGCCCGACGACACCGCATGAATAAAAACCATCCGTTTCGGCCATATCACCCGCTGTGTTAGACTTCAACTGCATTGTTTAGAGATGTCTCAATCATGGAAGTTTTACTTTGCATTCACAACTTATGTTACATTTGAATAATGTGTGACGCCCCGTACAAAATCAACTTGTACGGATCATCCACAACAGGATCACTACATGGTTACAATGCTACATGCTGTTTAAAACAAGTTTTGCATTCATGAAAAGATAACTTCAATTGTTTTACAAAAGATAACGTGACACAAAGGTCGTTACAAAGCCATTATTCAAAATAACATAAGTTGCGAATGCAAAGTAAAAGTTTCATGTTTGAGACATCTCTAAACAAAGCAGCGAGAGTCTAACACGGCAAAGTCAATAACAGCGAGACTAATACAGCGGAAGCGACAAACGTCTAAGAACCTGAGAAATAACATGCTTTAAAATGTCAACACGAATGTTGGTGAGCTATAGTTTAATTTTAATCAACAATGTAATGTAGGTCACGAGATTTCGTATTCAAAATAGTATGAAAAGTATACGCTGAACCGTGGGCACTTGGTAACTAACTTAACAAGAAATATCACCCCCTAAAAGTACACTTGGCGAGTGCGTAAGTTTACGAAGTATTAAACACCCGTTAAATGCTAGCGCGACTAGCCTGAGTGGGGATGTCAAACCCTATAGATCCATATCTAAGATTCGCGTTCACCGGTTCATAAACCAATGACTAAACGTTACCGAGCTAAGGGGAAAATTTATGCCGTTATATCACCCACACATATATAAAGTTTAAGTACTCGTGCCCATTAAGTAAAGCATTAAAAAGCGCATGTATTCTCAGTCCCAAAAATAGTTGAAGTGAAAAGGGAGCTATAACTCACAGTGAAAGTGTGGTAAAAGTCGATACGAGATAAGTAAGCAAGTAAGTCGGTCCGACAGGACCTCAACCTAAGTCAAAGGTTACTAAGTCAGTAAATCATCCCAAAGGGTTTTAAAAGTACGTAAGTTAAGTCTTAGGTGTCATCATCATCATCATCATACGTAAAAAGTAGAGTAAGTTTTCATCAAGAATAGAGATCGAAACAAAGGGCTGACTTTGATCAGCTACTACGACCTCTATACAAACTGAAATGACGTGAGGCCAGTGGCCAAGGCTCCGTATGTGAGTCCTCTAACCACTATCCAATTTTCAGAACCTAACTGATGTCATTTGACCGTGGCGACGGTTCAAGCGCAAGTAGGTCAGAATTTTCAGCACGTCGTTACAAAGGCGTAGTGACTTTCGGGAGGCTATAAATCCTAAACTGTATATCGGATTTAGGTGAGTCTTAAACGAAAAGTTATCTACTCGAACCGAACTATCTGGAAATCAACTTTTCCAGAACCTCAGGAGTCTGATCAGACCCTGAAAAATAGTAAACAAGTGCTCCGGTGGGTTTTTTGGTGTTTGATGCTCATCATGGTTCTCATCCTTGATGCGTATAAGCCTCAAGTGTACAACTCTTGATGTTTTAGCATCACTTTAACCAAGGTTTAACCATCAAAACACAAAGTCAAGACTAAGAAATAAGATACAACTCATGTGAGAGTTTGAGCAAGGTGATGAACCAAAGTTACATCAATTTCTTAGTTTCAATACAAGTACAATTTCTATTGAGTTATAAACTTAGATTTTGTAAAGTAAAATGAACACAAATTAATGAACTCTTGTTTTAACAAGTTAGATGACCATAAGTTACCAAACTTAGATCAACCTTAGATGAGTGAAAGTTATAAACTAGGAAGCTTAAACTTTCTTGTTCTTGAACATTCAATGTTAGACTTTGGTTACAAGATACATGAGATCAAAGTTAACAAGTAAATCT